>NC_064931.1:644104946-645304946 GCF_023897955.1 Schistocerca gregaria
ACTTCGCACCAAGAAACGACAATAAATTTTAACAAAAAACCGGTTATGGATTTAGAAGAGAATATGACAATAACTATAATTCACCCAGGAACGGCAACAACTATTACAGAGGGAATAACGTCAACTGGAACGGGTACTGGAGAACCAATAGACCGACAAATTATCAACAAAGAAACCACTATCAACAAGCAGAACAAGAAAAGCGAATACAGATAGAAGAGCTTGAGATAAGACCACCAAAACCCGATAAACGTTCGAATTGACAGCTAAGTGCCCATGCCAAAGAGAATGACGCACCGACCTAGGACAATTGCAGCACCTTGAACAGAGTAGTAAAAATCTTATCACGAGAAGAGAAGAAGGAAGAAAGAAATCCGCAGGGACCAGATGAAAAAGAAGACAAGAAAATAACAATATCGTGTTGGGACGAAATTAATTGGGAGAATACTGATGAAGAAGATGTGTTACCAGAGGCATGCACAACGAATGTAGGAGGAGAGGACGAAGTAATGCGTATTGTAGAGCTATTTGAGATGGAAACCAGGGAAAGCGAATTCAATGAGGATAATGCGCAGTCGACAGAAGTTGAAAATAAGTTACAAGTGGGCACACAACCCAACGTATATAACGAAGGAAGTTATGAAGCGATAATTAGTGCATTTAGATGCGATTATGTGGAAGTAGCGACGAAGAAGTAGAAGATAGACGAGGATGAGGAAAACGTAGAGGATGTAGAAGAAAGCGTAAATGAAGGAAGAAATAGAGAAGAGGAAATAAAAGAGAGAGAAGTAGCAGTCGAAGCTTATCCTACAGAAAGTTCGAATTCAGAAGGGAAATTTTTAAAAAGACTCATGTATGATTCAGTGGAGGTTTCGTTGATGCAAGAAGAAGAAGAACAGAACCAACCCTTTCAAATTCAACCAATTGTGAAGGCCATGGTAAAGTATATCCCAGTCAATATTGTAACTGATAGCGGAAGTGAACTGACTGCGATCTCAGAAAATTTATTCATGCAGTGTAATGCCAATGAGGAATTGCCAGTTCTGAAAACACGCAAGATTAAAGTAAGAGGTCCTATTACAAACAGTGCTGCGGAAATTACGAGACAAACAAGGTTAACTCTTTCGTGCCAAGGTCAAAAGATCGAAGCCAAATACGTGATTATACCTAAACTAACTGTAGATTTGATTATAGGTGCAGATTTTTTAAATGAGAGACGAGAGATAATAGATATGGGGAAAGGTAGCGTAACATTTGGGAATGTCACACTTCTCTTTGAGCAAAAGCTAAAATTAGAAGAAATACCAGTTATAAACAAACAATTAAGAATGACGCGAGTTAAAGAGGATGAAGAATTAGAATGGTATGCACAGAAGAAGGAATTGCCTCAACTCATGTTAGAAGTCCATAAAGAAATCGATGAAAAATTGCAAGAAGTTCAAGGTATTTCGGAACACAGTAAAAGAGAATTAGAGGGTATTTTACAAGATAAAGCAGAGATATTTTTACCTAAGACTGGCAGTATTAAACACTTTCAGTATAAGTTTGAAGATTAATTTTATTACTGGTAAATAATCAGCGCAATATTTCAAGATTATGTTGGAGATAAGATCGCCAGGAGAAAGAAGAATGAAGAGAGAAGAAGGTGGGAAAAAGAAAGTAGTTTCAATAATAACACCAACAGTACCATAGATTAAGGTGAAGGGATAAAGCGTAGATAGTCTAACAGCATGAAATACTAAAATGCTATACACCACGACACTACACAAAAATAGAAAAACCAATTTGAGACTCCAAATATCTTAGAATTGTAACATGGAAAGGGCGCCGAAATTGGTAAAGCTTTTTAAGAAGGCGTAAAACAAGTAGGTGCTAGATATATGTTAGATGATAGTAAGTAAAACTTTTTTTAAGAACCATTGTAAAAACTCCAACAAAGACCAGATGCAACGACCCGCAAGTTGCAATGCGAGAAGTATCAAGAAAGAAAAGGACGTAATTAGCAAGACATGAGGACAGCGAGACCAACAGAAGGCCTTTGTAGCTGAAATGGGCTGCTGTATATCTGCCAAGCGGAACCACAGAGTGCCTGTGCCCTGTAGCGACGGGACTCCAAACGACGGGACGCCGAACGTCACCGACAGACAGGCACATACCGGATTTTCACCGCTCGTAAACCCCCGAGCGCCCCCGACTCAGCGGAGAGAACAAAACACGGCCCGACGAGAAGACCGCTTGGGCAAGCCACCGCTGGCAACAAAATATGCGTAAAAGTCACACTATTGCTATTCAACAACACGCTCATGCACGAAACTGAAGAACTTCCACAAAGTAAAAATGACGCGCCCAAACAATTTATCAAACTGTTACTAGGAGGGGAACTTCAAAGTGACTAGTTATTAATAAATACACTCCTGGAAATTGAAATAAGAACACCGTGAATTCATTGTCCCAGGAAGGGGAAACTTTATTGACACATTCCTGGGGTCAGATACATCACATGATCACACTGACAGAACCACAGGCACATAGACACAGGCAACAGAGCATGCACAATGTCGGCACTAGTACAGTGTATATCCACCTTTCGCAGCAATGCAGGCTGCTATTCTCCCATGGAGACGATCGTAGAGATGCTGGATGTAGTCCTGTGGAACGGCTTGACATGCCATTTCCACCTGGCGCCTCAGTTGGACCAGCGTTCGTGCTGGACGTGCAGACCGCGTGAGACGACGCTTCATCCAGTCCCAAACATGCTCAATGGGGGACAGATCCGGAGATCTTGCTGGCCAGGGTAGTTGACTTACACCTTCTAGAGCACGTTGGGTGGCACGGGATACATGCGGACGTGCATTGTCCTGTTGGAACAACAATTTCCCTTGCCGGTCTAGGAATGGTAGAACGATGGGTTCGATGACGGTTTGGATGTACCGTGCACTATTCAGTGTCCCCTCGCCGATCACCAGCGGTGTACGGCCAGTGTAGGAGATCGCTCCCCACACCATGATGCCGGGTGTTGGCCCTGTGTACCTCGGTCGTATGCAGTCCTGATTGTGGCGCTCACCTGCACGGCGCCAAACACGCATACGACCATCATTGGCACCAAGGCAGAAGCGACTCTCATCGCTGAAGACGACACGTCTCCATTCGTCCCTCCATTCACGCCTGTCGCGACACCACTGGAGGCGGGCTGCACGATGTTGGGGCATGAGCGGAAGACGGCCTAACGGTGTGCGGAACCGTAGCCCAGCTTCATGGAGACGGTTGCGAATGGTCCTCGCCGATACCCCAGGAGCAACAGTGTCCCTAATTTGCTGGGAAGTGGCGGTGCTGTCCCCTACGGCACTGCGTAGGATCCTACGGTCTTGGCGTGCATCCGTGCGTCGCTGCGGTCCGCTCACAGGTCGACGGGCACGGGCACGTGCACCTTCCGCCGACCACTGGCGACAACATCGATGTACTGTGGAGACCTCACGCCCCACGTGTTGAGCAATTCGGCGGTACGTCCACCCGGCCTCCCGCATGCCCACTATACGCACTCGCTCAAAGTCTGTCAACTGCACATACGGTTCACGTCCACGCTGTCGCGGCATGCTAGCAGTGTTAAAGACTGCGATGGAGCTCCGTATGCCACGGCAAACTGGCTGACACTGACGGCGACGGTGCACAAATGCTGCGCAGCTAGCGCCATTCGACGGCCAACACCGCGGTTCCTAGTGTGTCCGCTGTGCCGTGCGTGTGATCATTGCTTGTACAGCCCTCTCGCAGTGTCCGGAGCAAGTATGGTGGGTCTGACACACCGGTGTCAATGTGTTCTTTTTTCCATTTCCAGGAGTGTATTTCCATATCCTGCCCAAAGAAGAACCAAGAAGCAAGAAAGAAGCAGAGAAAAGCAGGAAGAACAGAAGTTGAAGATTCGCAAGACTGAGACCGAGAAAGAAGATGGGTGAAGAATAGACGACATACCTTCCCCAATCCCTATCCTATTATAAACTAGTCGTCTGCGAAGTATTACAACGAAAAATGACCGCTTTCAGCTACACATAACGATGACTTTCACGCATACAAAGCCAGGAAAAGCACAAGATTCTGCACTCACAGCTCCATTCCATTATGGGACCTCCACAACAGCAACACACACTTGCAAAGCCAACAAGGAGCGACGAACGAAGCTGTACATCAAATACTTGCCCACATCCATCTCACTCAAGTCCATCACCTTCGTGCAAAAACAAAATATTCGCCAACCTCATGCTTAAACATTAACGGATACTCTGTGCACCGCCCCGCCCTATAATTTGTCTTACACAATATTTTCAGGTTCACGTTATGTATTGGCGTAGTAGTGTATCACTGAATGCAATTCCACCGGGAGCAACGACTTCAGATTAGTCCTCTACGTAAATTCATCGGTAATTATTCGGATTTAAAAGTCCATTTTCTTGAATACTTCGCTTCAGCTCGTAGAAATGGGAAAGACATTTGCAGTGCACGAGTTTGTTTATTAAATGCGACTCATTACACGAGCCATACATCAGCTTTTCAAATCTCCGAGCTAATATTAAGTAATTTGTTTCCTTCAAAAACACGTCAGTGAAATTTAAGTTCCGCTTGCGAAAGTTTTGCCATTTTTGTCGCTAAACTTTTCGAGTCACAGAGTTTTTCCTGAAAAATGACCATAAATCTGTTCGAAAGTCGTTTCAAAATCACTAATTGGCGTTTAATTAATGTTACAAAACAATTAATTTTTGCGGATTCTTGGATTTTCTGCTTACACTGTGACCTAGTAATCGGCCTGTTCTTCTCTTAGTTAACACGTCGAAGGAAGACAGGTAGCCCTCTTTTTTCAAGTTCCATTGTGTATTTTATAGTAGGATGAATGGTGTTTAAATTTTCCAGGAACTCTTCAGGTTTTTTCGTTCCATGTGGCCATCCCACAAACATGTCGTCCACGGATCGACAGAAAAAAATGGTACTGAACTTGATGGATTCTAGTGCGTTTACTGCGAAGTGTTCCATTCATAGTTCCACAAAGATTGGCGATAGCACACTAACCATCTCCACGCCATTGTGTTGTAAGAATGCATGACACTTCCCGTTGCCATGAGAATGTGACTAAAAAGTTTAGTGAAACAATCGTCGAAATTTTCCGCAATGAGCTCCATGGATTTTGAAATAAATCAAATGGTTTAAATGGCCCTGAGCACTATGGGACTCAACTTCTGAGGTCATCAGTCCCCTAGAACTTAGAACTACTTAATCCTAACTAACCTAAGGACATCACACACATCCATGCCCGAGGCAGGATTCGAACCTGCGACTGTAGCGGTCGCACGGTTCCAGACTGTAGTGCCTAGATCCTCTCGGACACCCCGACCAGCCTGGTTTTTGAAAGTGGGAGTCTTGTAAAGAGGAACATCATATTGTAAAAGATCATAATATGTGTATCCGGGAGATACAGTGGGTAAGGATGTAGAGGCCTATTTCACTAGGTGTAAGATAGATACTGCCTACAGGAAAATTAAAGAGACCTTTGGAGATAAGAGAACCACTTGTATGAACATCAAGAGCTCAGATGGAAACCCAGTTCTAAGCAAAGAAGGGAAAGCAGAAAGGTGGAAGGAGTATATAGAGGGTCTATACAAGGTCGATGTACTTGAGGACAATATTATGGAAATGGAAGAGGATGTAGATGAAGATGAAATGGGAGATATGATACTGCGTGAAGAGTTTGACAGAGCACTGAAGGCCCCCGGAGTAGACAACATTCCATTAGGACTACTAACAGCCTTGGGAGAGCCAGTCCTGACAAAACTCTACCATCTGGTGAGCAAGATGTATGAGACAGGCGAAATACGCTCAAACTTCAAGAAGAATTCAATAATTCCAATCCCAAAGAAAGCAGGTGCTGACAGATGTGAAAATTACCGGACTATCAGTTTAATAAGTCACAGCTGCAAAATACTAACACGAATTCTTTACAGACGAATGGAAAAACTGATAGGAGCCGACCTCGGGGAAGATCAGTTTGGATTCCGTGGAAATGTTGGAACACGTAAGGCAATACTAACCCTAAGACTTATCTTAGAAGAGAGATTTAAATGTCAGGAAGTCGTTTCTGAAAGTATTTGTATGGAGTGTAGCCATGTATGGAAGTGAAACGAGGACGATAAATATTTTAGACAAAAAGAGAATAGAAGCTACAGAAGAATGCTGAAGATTAAATGGGTAGATCACATTACGAATGAGGAGGTATTGAACAGAATTGGGGAGAAGAGGAGCTTGTGGCACAACTTGACCAGAAGGAGGGATCGGTTGGTAGGACACGTTCTGAGACATCTAGGGATCACCAATTTAGTATTGGAGGGCAGCGTGAAGTGTAAAAATCGTAGAGGGAGACCAAGAGATGAATACACTAAGCAGATTCAGAAGGATGTTGGCTGCAGTAGGTACTGGGAGATGAAGAAGCTTGCAGAGGATAGAGTAGCATTGAGAGCTGCATCAAACCAGTCTCAGGACTGAAGACCACAACAACAACAACAATAAGTGGTATGCAAAGAGAGCAGAGTTGCGAACTTCGTGTTCACATTTTCCCACATATTCGCTGGTAATGAGCTTTAGGTGTTTTGTCAGCTGCTATGTAGGTGCGCCGCCATTACTAACTATGAGTCTTAGAGGAATACTTTCCTTTTATACTTTAGGAAGCTAAAGTGGCAGAGTTACTTATGATCTATTCGCGTAAATGACTTTACGTGGCTAGCCAGACGCACTAAGAATAGTCAATACATTCGTCTCAGTTTAATCGTGACCTCCTCGTCAGTCTCCCTGAAGGCAACGTCATTTGAATGATCGGAAAGCTTTTATTCGTAGTCTAGGACTGTGGCATTACCCTTGAGGGCTAGCAAAATTATTTTTGTTATGCTGTCGCAGATTTTGAAGTGATATGTGCTCACAATGAACCTATTCTGCTGCTTCTAGTGAAATAGAAGTGCATTACAACAAAATACACTCTAAGACAAAAAAAAATGACGCACCATGAAGGAGTAACGCAAATTAGTCACAAATTTGTATTCATAAAGGTATTTATGGACAATATAACACTAGAAACTTTGGCGGCCGATGGATGAATGTGTGATGCTGTAGCACAAATTCACCGCCCAGCTGGGGAGAATAATAAACAGTGAACATGTTGATATCAAGGCATCAGGTCTTCGCGTACTGCATTCCGTGTACGCTGTTGGACAGTAACTTTGCTTAACAGACAGGTGCATGAACAGTGTAAGCCGATATCAGCATTTGAGAGAGAACGTGTAGTTAGGCTCAGAGAGAAAAGTAGCAATAAACGGCTAATCGATTGACGTTTGAATTTGGATGGTTGTTGGCAGATATGGGTGAACCATGGCCGAACACATCATCAAAAAGGAAGTGGTCGACCTAGTGAGACGACAAAACGTGAGGACCGGGGAGTCTTCAGAGAGGCACTCTGATCCCCGGATTCATCATTATTGTCGATCCGACGTGCAACTGATACTTCAGTGACCACAAGAAACATTAATAGGGCGCTCAGAGAGAAGGGGCTGAGCTCAAGACCCCCATACACCGCCTACCATCGACCTCTATACACAAACAAGCTCATTTGCTGTAGTGTCGGTCTGGAGCCTCAGTGACTGTCTTCAGTGATGAGTACCGCTTCTAACGGTGTCCTAATGACCAGCGAAGATGTGTCTGAAGACAGTGGTGGAGTACCAACCTGACTGCCTCCTGCCATATGACGTGACAACCAGGAATGATCGTCTGGGTGCTATTTCTTTTCATAGCAGAACCCCTTTGGTCGTCATCTGCTGCACCCTTTTAGCACAGCCTCACGTCGACCATATTCTGCGCCCCTTTTGTTGCCCCTCGTGGCATTCCATTCTGTCCTTACATTTCAGAAAGTAATGCCAGCCCGCACACGGCCAGAGTTTCTACTGCTTGCCCTCACGCTTGTCAAACCCTGTCTCGGCCTGCAAGGTCGGCAGATTTTTCCCCAGTTGAGAACGTTTGGAGTATTATGGGCAGAGCCCTTGAGTTAGTTTGGGGTTTTCGCTATCTAACGCATCAACTGGAAAAAATTGATATAGTATCCCCCAAGAGGGCATTCAACAACTCTATCAACCAATTCCAAGCCGAATAAATGCTTGCAAAAGATCTACGAGTGGACCAACGCATTATTGACTTGTGAGAGGTGACCCTGGTGCGTGGCTTGCTGCGAAAGACTTGCCAGAGGGTGGAATGTAAGACCTCATCTGTTAGTCTGACAAACCGATTTCAGGTGCTATTTGGGGCTGACAATGTCGCGCAGCCAGATGCACTCGCTTGTCGTGTTTCAGAGGAAACCTATCAGCCTGCAACATCCGGGCAGTCACAGAGGGTAGGTTTATTGCTAGCTGGGAGCTCCAACGTCCAACGTTAGGAGTGTTATGGGGCCCCTTAGGGACATGGGTGCCAGGTAGGAGAAGAAAGCCAGTGTGCGCTCCGTGGGCGTGACGGGTGGAGTTATTTCAGACATGGAACAGGGTGCAGCCAACTGTAGATGGTGGCTTATGTCGGTGCCAGTGATGTGTGTCGCATTGGATCAGAAGAGATTCTCTCTGTATTTGAGTGGCTATCAGAAGAAGTAAAGGCTGCCAGTCTTGCTTGTGGGATGAAATCAGAGCTGACCATTTGCAGTATAGTCGACAGGACCTATTGCGGACCTCTGGTACAGCGCCGAGTGAAGGGTATGAATCACAGGCTCAGACAGTTCTGCAGATTCCTCGACATGCACCATAGGGTGGTGGGGTTCCGGGTTCCACTGAATAGGAGTCCCTTGCACGCACGAGGCCGCTGCACAGGTAGAGGGGGCTGTGTGGTGTTAACTGGGTAGTTTTTTTAGGTTAGAAGATCTAGCTAAAAGACGAAAAGAGCTTCAGTCTCAAAGGATGCAAGTCCAACACAGGAAGAACGTAGCTCTAGGAACCATTGGTGTAACAGTTGTACATTTTCGTAGCTGTGTTGGGAAAGTCCCAGAGCTCCAAAAGCTAATAGAAAGGACTGATGCTCAAATAGTTGTAGGCATTGAAAGCTGGTTAAAACCAGAGATAGGTTCAGCCAAAATTTTTGCGAAGGACCTAATGATGTTCAGAAAGGAGAGGCTAAAGACAGTTGATGGTGGCGTGTTTGTTGCTGTTAGGAGGAGTTTGTCTTGTAGTGAAATTAAACTAGATAGTTGAGTTGGTATGGATAGGGGTCATTCTTGGCAACCTGAATCAAATCGTAATTGGATCCTTTTACCGACCTCCCAATTCAGATGTTACAATTGCAAAAAGGTTCAAAGCAAACTTGATCCTAATTTCAATCACGTACCCGACTCATACCCTTGGTATGTTGGCGAAAATACATTTTTAAATCCGGAGATACGCATAAAACATCGTCCGAAATTATGCTAAACGCATTCTCTGAATATTATTTCGAACAATTAGTTCATGAGCCGTCTCTAATAGTAAATGGTTATGAAAAGACACTTGATCTCTTAGCAACAAATAATCCTAAGCTAATAACGAGCATCAAAGTGGATACAGGGATTAGTGAACATGGGGTTGTCGTAGCGAGACTGAATACAGTAACCTCCAAATCCATCAAAAATAATCGAAAAATATGTCCATTCAAAAAAACGGATAAAAATTCGCTTGACACCTTCCTCAGATACAATATCCACTCCTTCCAAATAATAACTGTAAGTGTATAGCAGATGTGTCTTGAAATCAAAGAAATAATATCGACAGCAATAAATAAATTAACAAATGACGGAGATGATCCTCCTTGGTACACAAAACAGGTCACAACAATGTTGCAGAGATAACGAAAAAAGTATGCCTAATTTAAACGAAAACAAAACTCACAAGACTGGCTCGAAATTTATCCCGGACTTCAATGCGAGATGCTAGAAACTTTGCTTCGAAACCTGATAAATCCAAGGGAGATCTGTCGTCTGTAACGTATGCCAACGGCACGACACAATTAACGCCTTCTCTGAGCCATTGAAATGGAAATGCTATTGATAACAGTGTTGCTAAAGTAGAGTTACTAAACACAGCCTTCCAAGATTACTTCACCAAAGAAGACGAAGTAAATAATCCAGAATCTGAATCAAGAATAGCTACCAATAAGAATAACTTATAAGTAGGTATCCTCTGAGTAGTAAAGCAGCTTAAATCACTTAATGAAAACAAGTCTTCCTGGCCAAACTGAATACCAATTAGGTTCCATTCAGAGTAGGCTGATGCAATAACTCCATAATTAACAATCATATACAAGCACTCGCTCGACGACTCATCCGTACACAAATACTGGAAAGTTTCACAGCTCACAGCAGTATTCAGGAAAGGCAATAGGAGTAATCCACTAAATTACATGCCCACATCATTAATGTCGATATGCAGCAGGATTTTGAACATATATTGTTTTCGAACATTACGAATAACCTCGAAGAGAACGGTCTATTGACACATAGTCAGCACGGATTTAGAAAACATCGTTCTTGTGAAACACATCTAGCTCTTTACTCACACGAAGTGTTGAGTCCTATCGACAAATGATTTCATATTGATCCCGTACTTCTAGATTTCCAGAAGCCTTTTGACACCGTACCTCACAAGCGACTTGTAATCAAATTGCGTGCTTATGGAACATGCGACTGGATTCGTGATTTCCTGTCAGAGACGTCAGAGTTCGTAGTAATTGACGGAAAGTCATCGAGTAAAACACAAGTGCTTTCTGGTGTTCCCCAAGGTGGTGTTACATGCACTCTGTTGTTTCATATCTATATAAACGATTTAGGAGACAATCTGAGCAGCGGTCCTAGGTTGTTTGGAAATTATGCTCTCGTTTATCGTCTAGTAAAGTCATCAAAAGATCAAGACTAATTGCAAAACGATTTACATATCTCTATGATGCAAAAATTAGCAATTGATCCCAAGTAAAGAAAAGTGTGAGGTCATCCACGTGAATGCTAAAAGGAATCCGTTAAATTACTGTTACACGATAAATCAGCAAATCTAAAGGCCGTAAATTCAACTAAATACCTAGTAATTACAATTAGGAACAACTTAAAGTCTAAAGAACACTCAGAAAATGCTGTGGGGAAGGCGAACCAAAGACTACGTTTTAGAACACTTAGGAGCTGCAACAGATCTAATACAGAGACTTCCTACACTACGCTTGTCCGTCCTCTTTTAGAATACTGCTGCTCGGTGTGGGAGTCTTACCGGATAGTATTAACGGAGTACATCGAAAAAGTTCAAAGAAGGGCAGTACATTTTGTATTATCGAGAAACAGGGGAGAGAGTGTCATGAACATGATACAGGTTTTGGAGTGAACATAATTAAAATAAAGGCATTTCTCGTTGTAGCGGGATCTTCTCGCAGAATTTCAATCACCAACTTTTTCCACCGAATGCGAAAATATTTTGTTGACACCGACGCACATGAGAAGGAACGATCATCACAATAAAATAAGCGGAATCAGAGCTAGCACGGAAAGATATGAGTGCTAGTTTTTTTACTCGCGCTGTTCGAGACTGGAATAACAGAGAATTATTGTGAAGGTGGTTCGATGAACCCTCTACCAGGCACTTAAGTGCGATTTCCAGAGTAGCCATGTAGATGTATATGTCCAATTTGTAAAGCTCTTCCTGTTGAATAAATCATCCAACTTTTCTGAAACTGTAACCATATGTTCCCCTTTACGTGTACATCACACCTACCGATTTCCGTACCATTCGGATAATTCCTTCGTGGTGCGTTGTCTTTTTGTCTTAAGAGTTGTTATTGTGAAATAAAATATGACAGATCAGTACTGTAGTACAAATATCAAATCTCTGGGACAGCATAATTGCGGAATCTTTCGAAAGATCTCGCCAGCCGTAACATCCACCAAAGCTGGAAAATAGTTTGAGAATGGGTGTTTTGCAGAATAACAGAGCAGTTTCTGTAAAACAAATGAGCATCAAAGAGCGTAATGGGTGCCAGGAGTCCTACTCGGACCGCGAGGTCAGAGGCGTCTTGTCACGGTTCGTGCAACTCCCCCCGTCGGCGGTTTGGGTCCTCCTTCGGGCATGGGTTTGTGTGTTGTCTATAGCGTCGCCAGTGAAATAATAAAAAAAGACTTAAAAACAGTATTTATAAAGAAGAGACATTAAAAAATTGAATAATAAGTGGACACCAGCCGCTCAGGCGAACATACATTTCTCTTTAACATAACGCAGCGCGTACAGCAACCGTGAAATGTACAGAAAATAAACAATTTTTTTCCAGCCTTCAGTCGCAAGGTAATTTTACTCGTTGACTTAGGTTTCGATCCAGTAATGGAATCTTCTTCAGAACAAAAAATTAAATTATTATGAGAGCCATACACTGGCCATGTCACAGATTAAAAATTAAAACAATAAAGACGCATAATCATACGATTATGTCTGTCAAAATTAAAACCATTAAGGCGAAACTGCAAAACGGTGGGAATTTAAGATTATTATATATTATTATATTATTATATATTATTATATATTATTATATATATTATTATATATTATATATTATTATAAATCATAAGATTATGTGTGTCAAAATTAAAACCATTAAGGCGAAACTGCAAAACGGTGGGAATTTAAGGAGATGGGACCTGGATAAACTGAAAGAACCAGAGGTTGTTCAGAGTTTCAGGGAGTGCATAAGGGAACGTTGACAAGACTGGGGGAAAGTAATACAGTAGAAGAAGAATGGGCGGCTCTGAGGGATGAAGTAGTGAAGGCACCAGAGGATCAAGTAGGTAAAAAGACGAGGGCTAGTAGAAATCCTTGGGTAACAGAAGAAATATTGAATTTAACTGATAAAAGGAGAAAATATAAAAATGCAGTAAATGAAGCAGGCATAAAGGAATACAAACGTCTCAAAAATGATATCGACAGGAAGTGCAAAATGGCTAAGCAGGGATGGCTAGGGGTAAGATAGATACTGCCTACAGGCAAATTAAAGAGACCTTTCGAGAAAAGATAACCACTTGCATGAATATCAAGAGCTCAGATGGAAACACAGTTCTAAGCAAAGAAGGGAAAGCAGAAAGGTGGAAGGAGTATATAGAGGGTCTATTCAAGGTCGATGTACTTGAGGACAATATTATGGAAATGGAAGAGGATGTAGATGAAGATGAAATGGGAGATACGATACTGTATGAAGAGTTTGACAGAGCACTGAAAGACCTGAGTCGAAACAAGGCCCCCGGAGTAGACAACATTCCATTGGAACTACTGACGGCCTCGGGAGAGCCAATCCTGACAAAACTCTACCATCTGGTGAGCAAGATGTATGAGACAGGCGAAATGCCCTCAGACTTCAAGAAGAATATAATAATTCCAATCCCAAAGAAAGCAGGTGTTGACAGATGTGAAAATTACCGAACAATCAGTTTAATAAGCCACATCTGCAAAATACTAACACGAATTATTTACAGACGAATAGAAAAACTAGTAGAGGCCGACCTAGGGGAAGATCAGTTTCAATTCCGTAGAAATACTGGAACACGTGAGGCAATACTGACCTTACGACTCATCTTAGAAGAAAGATTAAGGAAAGGCAAATGTACGTTTCTAGCATTTGTAGACTTAGAGAAAGCTTTTGAGAATGTTGACTGGAATACTCTCTTTCAAATTCTAAAGGTGGCAGGGGTAAAATACAGGGAGCGAAAGGCTATTTACAATTTGTACAGAAACCAGATGGCAGTTATAAGAGTAGATGGACATGAAAGGGAGGCAGTGGTTGGGAAGGGAGTAAGATAGGGTTGTAGCCTCTCCCCGATGTTATTCAATCTGTATACTGAGAAAGCAGTAAAGGAAACAAAAGAAAAATTCGGAGTAGGTATTAAAATCCATGGAGAAAAAATAAAAACTTTGAGGTTCGCCGATGACATTGTAATTCTGTCAGAGACAGCAAAGGACTTGAAAGAGCAGTTGAATGGAATGGGCAGTGTCTTGAAAGGAGAATATAAGATGAACATCAACAAAAGCAAAACGGGGATAATGGAATGTAGTCGAATTAAGTCGGGTGATGCTGAAGGAATTAGATTAGGAAATGAGACACTTAAAGTAGTAAAGGAGTTTTGCTATTTGGGGAGCAAAATAACTGATGATGGTCGAAGTAGAGAGGAAATAAAATGTAGACTTGCAATGGCAAGGGAAGCGTTTCTGAAGAAGAGAAATTTGTTAACATCGAGTATAGATTTAAGTGTCAGGAAGTCATTTCTGAAAGTATTTGTATGGAGTGTAGCCATGTATGGAAGTGAAACATGGACGATAAATAGTTTGGACAAGAAGAGAATAGAAGCTTTCGAAATGTGGTGCTACAGAAGAATGCTGAAGATTAGATGGGTAGATCACATAACTAATGAGGAAGTATTGAGTTGGATTGGGGAGGAGAAAAGTTTGTGGCACAACTTGACCAGAAGAAGGGATCGGTTGGTAGGACATGTTCTAAGGCATCAAGGGATCACCAGTTTAGTATTGGAGGGCAGCGTGGAGGATAAAAATCTTAGAGGCAGACCAAGATATGAATACACTAAGCAGATTCAGAAGGATGTAGGTTGCAGTAGGTACTGGGAGATGAAGAAGCTTGCACAGGATAGAGTAGCATGGAGAGCTGCATCAAAGCAGTCTCAGGACTGAAGACAACAACAACAACAAGGCGAACGTAGACGGAGCTACGCCGGCCAGAAATAAGGAAACTCCGTGCCGGTCACGTATGGTCCTTGTTTCTGGCCGGCGTAGCTCCGTCTACGTTCGCCTTAATGATTTTAATTTTAACAGACATAATCTTATGATTATGCGTCTTTATTGTTTTAATTTTTAATCTGTGACATGGCCAGAGTTTGGCTTTCAAAATAATTTTATTTTTTGTTCTGAAGAAGATTTCATTACTGGAATCGAAACCTAGGTAAACGAGTAAAAATTACTTTGCAACTGAAGGCTGGAAAAAATTGTTCATTTCCTATACATATCTCTCATGTATCCGTATATAATAATTTCTCTGTGTCAGTTTCGGGGGCAAAGAAATATAACTAAATGATCTAAAGAGACGACAAGATACGTTCTTTTGTTAATGTTTTACTCGTCTTTACTTCTTCTCTTGTCTTGGTTACGTATAAACGGACATCTTGCGAGTGCTGGCATATGTAAGCATATTTGTACTAATTAAGCAGATGATATATTGATTTAATATTATTGTTCACTTTTAATTTGTAAGGGGTGATCCCGATTTCATGTCCGCCTTCCTTGAATTAAGCTGCATTCGAGTAATTTACTGTGCAACAATCGCGGCGGCCGATGCAGCCAACGACGCCATTGCGCAGCGATATTAACTTTAAAAATTAGCGGAAGCGAAAAACTCGCCCGCTATTAACATAATATACACTTTTCTCCACAGCCGCCCGACGTTGCAAAAAATACGTAGCTTTGAGATTCTTATTTTCATTACAACATTTACTATTAAAGACAGTCTTGATCAGGATTTATTACCTTAATAAATAAATCGTGATTAAGACTGTTTTCAATAGTAAGTATTTGTAACACATTGATCACTGTCACTTCCATAATGTATTCAAAAGTAATTCATTACAACAGTCGAGAGCCAGAGACAGAACTCCGACTACAATGCAATGGTTAATGGAGGTTAGAAAAAATACTCTCGCGCGTGTGTAGGCCGCAATTGTAATTAACAACTAAAGATTTTTCGCTTTAAAGTGAACTGACTAGCCGAGGAAACTAATATAAAAAGTTTATTCTATTGTTCAACATACATGCTCATGTTTTAAAACTCAGGTAGTCTAATGTTCATTAACGCAACAAATAATTTCCACTGAAGATTAATATTGTTAAAATAGAGAACTTCACAAAAGCATTTAACTGTAAATCAAAATTGAATGAAATATCACTTTGATTAAGGCCCACCACGTAAGTGGGCAACAATCACCATTACCAATCGATTTCTGTAGTAAGTAATAAATTAAATTACGGCGGCTGACGGATGCGAGATTGGCGCCTAACGTGGGGCCCGATCAAAGAAAATGCGAGATTTATTAATAAGATACTTACTATTGTAGTGACTGTAATTATTATGTGCCTAATTGTTGTAAAATATTAATGCCTATATGAATTCTTTTACATGTATAACAACAAAACCTCACCCTGAAGAGATTTGGAGAAGAAAAAGTATTGAAAAGAAAAAGGATTAGGTGAAAGAGAAATAACAAAGGTAAGGCCTATTGTGCAAGCGTCCTGTGTAGCTCTGTGCGGGCTATCGAACCCATATGCACATGAGATACCTTGGGTGAAAAATAGTAAGTAAAGTTCAATTTAAATTGTTTGTATTTGTGTGTTTATGTGTTTATTTTTGGAGGGCATAGTTATTCGTGTGTGTATCAGCGTTAAAGATTTGTCAGTGGCTTAAACTGAATTTGTTATGGGTAAGATAGGAAAATCTAAAGCATCCGTACCAGACGAACAAAATTTTGTTGACATGGAATGTGAGGATTATTTGCAAAACGTAAACGATTCAAAAGCCACCGCCTCGGATAACATAATTTACGGAGCGGGGGGCGAGGATCTGTGGACTGTGAATGACACCCCACAGCAGAATGAGAATAGAATAACAACACCACTGCCTGGGTAGGGGGGCCAATCGAGTGCTAGATTCAGCGGGGCACCAGTACGCTCACCGGCTGCAGACAGGTTCGCAGAATTTCTGCGCAGGCTAGTAGAAAGACATAGGGAGAGAGTTCAGAAATTTGCTCAGATGCTCTATGAGCAGAAATTTGCTCAGATGCTCTATGAGCAGGAGCAACATAGAGGACAGAAAGAAAGGGAAAAAGAAAGGATGTCGAAACAGAGGGAAAAAGAAAGAGACCAAGAACTGGCTCAGATGCTACATGATCAGGAGGAAAAATTAACGGAAAAGCTCAGTGAGCAAGAGCAGCGTAGTGAAGCAAAACTAGACAGTATTCAAAGCGAACTTGCCGAAATGCGGGACGCTTGCATAGAAATACTCGATCTTGTGCAAAGCTTAGCCGGCGAGATGCAAAAATTACAGATATCGCAGGCTAGGCTTGAAGGCAATGTCCAGACTTTAATCAACCGCGTGGATAATGTGCAGATAGATGCACGGAAAAGTATTGATACATATTTGGAAGTGCAAGCTCAAAAAGTCGAAAAAGAATTTAATGAATGACTAGAAGTAAATCATCGCGAGATATCTGCAAGGATTGAAAGCGATGTAAACACAGCTGTAGAACAAGCGACTACGGCCGCGAGTGTAAATATTGACGCTAGCGCTGCCGCACTACACGCCGAATTAACACAGATCAAAAAATCCTGCGTGACAGCGGAGTTGCCGAATTGGCAGCAGGAGGTCTCGCGGAAACTGTGTTGGAAAGCTATGTAAACATTGGCGGACAGATAATGAATCCGACTTCGCGTACTGATTACTATAATAACGCAGACGGTATGCAGGGTGCGAGTGCGCAACCGCAACCTAATGTGAATTACGGGCACGAACAACATGCGATACCGTGCAGCGCACAACACGAAGTAATGAATGCCACAGAAGGTAGCAATCAGATGTGCAAAAAGGAGGACAATGTGATAAAACACAGGACATTCCAACTTTTCATTAGCGAAAAATGAAATATCCACGATGTGGTATTTATTAAGAGCTTCAGGAATGTGTTTCCCAGGACATGGACGGAAAGACAAAGAATACAGTTCGCCGTCTCCTTTATTCAAGGTGACGCGGCACTGTGGGCCATCAACGTGTCCGAAAAATGTCTAACGATGCAACAGTTTGAAGGTGCATTCTTGCAAAAATTCTGGTCCGACAGCGTCCAAGAAAGACTACGCAAGGAGTTGTCAGTCCAGAAACATTACGCAAATATTTTGAAAAGTATATAAACAAAACCAGGTACTGGGACGAGCCCATGTCCGATCGTGACATAATCCGATTAATAAAAATGAAGTTGCCCAGTGAAATTGAAAGATATTTCATCAATGTGCCGGAATATGACATAGAACAATTCATGGGAATACTGGATTCCTTTGACTTATTGATCGTAGACATTAAAACCGAAAACAAGTGGAACCATGCAGGCTGTAATCACAAAAAGCCGATTACAATGGCAGCAACAGTAACGGTAGTAACTCAGTACCAAATGGTAACGGGAATAGGCAAGAGCACCGGCAACAGAATCGATGCACAAACAATGGCAATGGGTATAACGGAAACGGTTGTAATCGTGAACATCGGAAGAGACGTCATGATGGACGCATGACTAGTGGATGTAATGGTAACGGCTATTCGCAATGGCGGAGCAACCGAAACCAGTGGCGTAGTTATAATGAACCGACACCACAGTAGCAACGAAACGCAGCGCCAAAATGGAACGCCAATCCAAGTCCATCACAGAACATGTCAGGAAGTTACAACCGGCCACCGCAAAACCAGAGCCATATACAGTATCAAAATACACCATCGGGGAGGCAGGGCGGCCAACCCAACAGTAGCAACAACAACAACCAGAACCACAATATGAGATTAGTGGAAGTGACAGACAACTGTCAACCCACTAATGCTCATCCGTTAAACTAAAAACAGCCACAATACGCTCTCCGTTGTTGGCTGCAGGAAGGTGTAGTGAGGGCACATTCACGGATGACAGCCTTAAACTTTGTATGCTGAGAAACAATGAGGGAATAACAATAGAAAAGGAACTTGTAGATATACCGCAGAAATGTAACCGAACCGACAAAAGTGTTGTGCAGGCTATATTGCAAGCAGGTATTTGGGGAGCACCAATACAGATAATAGTCGATACCGATGCGTCAACCAATGTCATGAGTGCAAATTTTTACGAGTACTTGGGTCAAAATAATAGAATACCAGTATTGCCAGTGAAGAATTGTCGAGTAAGAGGTGCAATAGGTGCACAATCTCAAATCATAAAGCACCAGGTGCAAGTCGAGCTTACGTTAGGAAATGAAGCAATGGAAAGTTAGTTAAGGGATTAGGTGTTGCTTGCATCCTGGGGATGGAATTTTTACGCCATAGGGACGCAAAAATCGACCTGTTATGCGGGGAAGTAAGCCTTATGAATGAGGTTAGACGTGTAATTTTGCCATTGTTGAGAACTCGGGAAGCGCACGGTAAAAACTGCCGGAGGTTTCAGTATAGATTCGAAGGAATACAGGTAATGAATTTATATTCTGAGTTAAGTACAAGACAAGCATATTATAAAGAGTTTATTACTGAAGACAGAGAGGAAAAAAGAAAACTGAAAGTCATGAAGTCAGAAAATTTGACTGGTGCACAACAGAACGAATTGACTCAGCTACTTACAGACTATGAGAATGTGTTTTCGGAACAACCCGGTGTTATCGAGGGCTACACCTATAACATCGAAGTGGTAACTAACGATACTTTCTGTCACGCAGACTACACCATTCCGTGGTCAAAGAAGGTGTCAGTTACGAAGGAAATAAGAAAAATGCTTAATTGGGGGATAATTCAAAAAAATGGCTCTGAGCACTGTGGGACTTAACATCGATGGTCATCAGTCCCCTAGAACTTAGAACTACTTAAAGTTAACTAACCTAAGGACATCACACAACACCCAGTCATCACGAGGCAGAGAAAATCCCTGACCCCGCCGGGAATCGAACGCGGGAACCCGGGCGCGGGAAGCGAGAACGCTATCGCACGACCACGAGCTGCGGACTGGGGATAATTGAACTATCCCTATCTCCGTACAGCAGTCCGCTCGTGGCAGTATCAAAAGCGGACGGCAGTATAAGCCTCGTGCTTGATGCGCGCGATATTAACGAAATTATTGCACCTGTCAGAACGCGACCAGAAAACCTGGATGAACAGATACAGAAGTTTTATGGAATTAAATATCTGACCTCTATCGATATGCGTTCGTCGTATTGGCAAATCCCACTAACTGAATCATCAAAAAAATACACTGCCTTTGTGTTTGCTGGCAGAAGTTACCAATTTAAAGTTTTACCATTTGGATTAAATGTTACTGTAGGCGTCATCATTGCAGCGCTCGATACAGTATTAGGACCAGATTTGTTGGACCGAGTAGTGTTGTATGTCGATGACTTATTAACAGCTACTCCCGATTGGGAAATCCACATGGACACGCTGAGACGTGCTTTTCTGAGGTGGGCGTAACCGCAAACCTCGCAAAATCCAAATTTGGCAGAGAGAGAATAAAATTTCTTGGTCATGTAATATCACCTAAAGGAATTGTGCCCAATCCGAAGAAAATGGCAGCAATTGAGAACTTCCCCCCTCCTAGAACTAAGAAATAGTTTAAGGCGTTTCTGGGTCTAGTGTTATTTTTCAGACGATTCATACCTGACCAGTTTTTAAATGATAATACCCTGTTAAACTTGTTGAGAAAGAATACACCCTGGATATGGAATGAACCGTGCCAGCAGTCATTTGAGCAAATACGACAAGCCCTTCCAGATGCTAATCTACTGTCACATCCTGACATGTCAAAGGAATTTTGCCTTGCCACACACGCTTCCACTGTCGGACTAGGGCTTGTTTATCGATGAGGAAGGTGGAAACAAGAACGTAAGAATAATCGGTTTCGCAAGCCGAGTGTTGTCAAGTTGTGAACGATCATATAAAGTCACAGAACTCGAAACACTAGCAGTAGTATGTGCCATGAAGAAGGACAGATATTATGTGTACGGAAAAAATGTAAAAATTTTCTGTCATCATTAGGCCTTAAGTTTTTAGCTGACATGCAAGTTAATGCACGACAGGTTGACTAGGTGGGTGCTTGCTCTGCAGGAATATCAATTTCAAATAATGTATATAAAAGGTTGTGACAATGTAATACCTAATGTTTTGTCACAGTTGCCGCAAGGTCTGCCTGAGCTAAGAACAATACTAGAACACGCAACAGATCACAAAATTTTAGTCATGAAAGACCCTATTTGTCGCAAAAAGTTCCTGCAGGCGTGAAAGCAACTGCCTAGGTTACAGGACGCAGATCCCGCCTTGGGACCGGGTTCCTGGGTTCGATTCCCGGCGGTGTCAGGGATTTTCTCTGCCTCGTGATGACTGGGTGTTGTGTGCTGTCTTTAGGTTAGTTAGGTTTAAGTAGTTCTAAGTTCTAGGGGACTGATGACCATAGATGTTAAGACCCATAGTGCTCAGGGCCATTTGAACCGCCTTGGGAAGAGTCAAACAAGAACTCCTAGCTTCAGGCGGAAATCAGATAGGTAGCCATTATTCTGTGCAAAATGGGGTATTATATTACCAGAAGGATGTTAACAATGACTTGTGGTGTATTTGTGCACCGGAAGTATGTATCAGTGATTTAATCTGGTACGTGCACCTTTCGTGGGGACACGTGGGCATTGAAAAATGTAGAGCACTTCTCGCAAGACAATGTCTATTTAGGAATATGAAAAGAATAATTCAGACTGTTGTAAGGACATGTGTAGTTTTTGAAAGGACGAAACCTACAAATCTGCCCACTGTAAATGAATTGCACCCTGTTGTTGCTAACAAACCATTACGACTAGTTTCCGTTGACATTATAGGGCCGCTACCCACTGGCAGAGGTGGTGTGAAATATATATTTGCTGTATATGATGCCATTTCTAAAATTGTATCCTGTAAAAACTTCAACGGCCACACCCCTCATTCAGAAATTACGAACAGATTATTTTGTTAATGTTGGCAAACCACAGACCATATTATCCGATAATGCCACCTATTTTACTGGAATGGAAAACGTTTCTACAAGAGCAAGGTATTAAACACATTTTTGTAGCTCGATTTCACCCTGAAAGCAGTCTTGTAGAGCGTACCTTTAAAGAACTGATCAGGTTCATGAGAACTTACATTCCGAATCGCCACACCAAGTGGGCAGAATACGTTTCGACTTTTGAGGGACTCCACAATAGATTGCCACATTCAGTCACCGGTTATACTCCACTAGAAGTCATTTTTGGAAAGAATGATACCGACAGCTGACTGTCATCATTACCGACTGTATCACGACAAGTTGTACCTCAAGAACAAATTGTAGCTGAGACTTTAAATAATTTAACGAGATGTGCGGTGCGCCGAAAGGAGAAGCATGACAAGAAGATAAAGAAGGTAACACTGTATCAAGCAGGTGACTTGGCGCTAATAAGGACTCATCCCAAGTCATCGCTGTTAGCGAAAAAAATAAGAAATGGCAACCGGTGTATGCCGGGCCCTATAAAATCATAGACATACCACATGGATGTAGCTATTTGTTGGGTGACGTAGAATCTGAAGAGATCAAAGGACTCTATCCAAACAAAGACTTAAAGAAGTTTGCCGGCCGCGGTGGTCTCGCGGTTCTAGGCGCGCAGTCCGGAACCGTACGACTGCTACGGTCGCAGGTTCGAATCCTGCCTCGGGCATGGATGTGTGTGATGTCCTTAGGTTAGTTAGGTTTAAGTAGTTCTAAGTTATAGGGGACTAATGACCACAGCAGTTGAGTCCCATAGTACTCAGAGCCATTTGAACAATTCTTGAACTTCAAGAAGTTCGCTCAGTAGAGCAACTTTTACATATGCGGGTAGTAGGTTAAGTTTTTAGTGCATTTTTTCTGTGCGTAAATGTTCATATTGTAGTGTAACAGGTAAAGACAATGAGGCACATAGGATTAGTGCGATTCAATTTTGTAGATGTTAAGGAATAACAGTAATTTGAAAGCAATTGCATTTAAAAAGATGAACGTATATTTAAGAATATTTTACAAATTTAATTTTTAAAAATGCTTTAAAATATTACCAAATAAATGCTACAGCATGTAATTTTTCATTAGTGAGTCATGAATATTTTGGAACTTTAGTAGTAATGAAATTTATGAAATTCAATATTATAGTGTATATGTTATTCCATGTATTTATGCCTATACCGATCCTCAAATACGATCAATCATAATTTACTATACAACATGAGTGCAGGGTGTACATCACCCAAGGTACCTCATGTGTTGTGGACAAGGTACAAAGCAGATCAGTAAACGCGACTACCGCGAAGCACTGTTAAAATATAATGCCATCTGCTAAGGCCGAGATTTGCACGAATTTATCGTGTAAACAAAAGTCACAAATCTAACACTAATCTAGGAACTTGCACGCTAGGCCTAGATTACAAAACGTGTAAAATAATGCGAGAAGCAAAGTTTTGTAAAGTCGAGCCTGGCTCTGGAGAGAAAGTAGGCAATGAGTAGGCAGACATGACATGGGGACTTACCTCAGATGAGACGGAAATACGATTGTATAGTCAAAAGTCTGAAGGCAAGTACGACTCTGTAAGTGGAAAATGGAACGAGGTAAGTAGTGCGAGAGACTGGTAAAATCCAGTTCAGACTGAATTAAATACATTAGTGTTTGTGAACTAATCGAAACTGTTACTTTAAGTAGTGTGAAAAACTGTGAAGGTGAAACTGTGAATACGGACAGTGAAGTGAACGTTCAACAGCAGGGAAGATGCCAAACGCCAATATTACGCACGAAAAACTGTGAATTTGCTTATAAATGTGAACTGTTAACGTAAAGTGAACCCACAGTCAATATTTTTGGGACAGAGTGTAATATCAGTGAGTACAATAATGCGAGATTGGAATGCGATGCGTGGACTGTTGCAAAACAGCAACCGCAGAAACGGCGAATGTTTATGCTAAGCTCGTATTGGACACACACCCGTGCCTGCGAGTGAAGCGAAAACATAAATAATTTTATCAAAAAAACTGACGTGCAACAGAAACAGTATCGCATCAAAACTGCAATCACGGGAGAAGATCCAGGTCATGTATTCTGCAAGACAATGCTGGCTTGACACTCGGAAACTGGCGGAAGCTTAACAACAACTGCCGCCTAATAAATGCTTCTTTCCCACTAGCGTAACCATCTGCAGCGGGAGGAAATATTACGTTGTTTGCGTGTATGCTTCATGTACTACGTCGGAGACGCGTAGCAAATGGTTCAAATGGCCCTAAGCACTATGGGACTTCACATCTGAGGTCATCAGTCCTCTGGAACTCAGAACTACTTATACCTCCCTAACCTAAGGACATAACACACATCCAAGCCCGAGGCAGGCTTCGAACCTGCGACCGTAGCGGTCGCGCGGTTCCAGACTGAAGCGCCTAGAACCGCTCGGTGACACAGGCCGCCAATGCGTAACAGAGCTGACTCCTGCCAACAAGCGCGGAGGGCCGATATTATCCCACTCCGCCACGCGCGGCCGAGACAGAAACGCATCGCCAATGGTGCAGCCGATCAGCTGATTCTGACGTTCCGCGGCGGCGAGAGACACGCTGGCGTCGAGCGGGCGTTGACCTCTCCGCAACCGCCGCGAACGCCGAGCATCGAACACACCAACCGGTGCCGTCGCGAGCTAAACATCGCGTCGTAGATCATCAACGACACCGCAATCAATAACGACGATATATTAATTGTTATAATGACCTCATTTCTTTGCATAGCGCAACGAAAAATTGTTCGGTACGTATGCACATCCTGTACTCCAATCACATCCCAAAAAGAATTAAGTTAAAGTAACCAAAGCGGTTAGTCTGTCGCTCCGCCGAGGTTTTCCCCATGGTTTCCTTACTGTCGCGCCAAATGGGGAGCGAAAAGTTGACACCCCTGGGACTGCAAGAATTACAGAGTAAGTCGTAATTGTATACCTTCGAACACTGCATAAGCTGCAACAACAAAAAGAAGCGGCCAAAATGAATGTACCAATGTAACATGTCATAACTGTCAAACTAATTGTATTCTATGTTCGTTTCTTTTTTACATGACTATATTCGTAATCAATTGTATAGTTATGCAAATAGTTTAATCTGTATTATTTTGTGTGCAACAAACGTTATTAAGTACAACGACTGAAACATACGATGTGACATATGTAGACTGTGAAAGGAAAAACTGCATGTGTGAGAACACTGTGGACATGAAATAGGAAATATTTATGTCAAAAAACACGAACATTTTTTTATGACATAAACATTTCGGGGGGCAATATAGCGTCCCCAGTGAAATAATAAGAAAAGGCTTAAAAACAGTATTTATAAAGAAGAGACAATTAAAAATTGAATAATAAGTGGACACCAGCCGCTGAGGCGGACATACATTTTTCTCATGTATCCGTATTATAATAATTTCTCTGTGTAAGTTTCGAGGGCAAAAAAATATAACAAAATGATCTAAAGAGACGACAAGATACGTTCTTTTGTTAATATTTTAGTCGTCTTTACTTCTTCTCTTGCCTTGGTTACGTGTAGACGGATATCGTGCGAGTGCTGGCATATGTAAGCATATTTGTACTAATTAAGTGGATGATATATTGATTTAATATTATTGTTCACTTTTAATTTGTAAGAGGTGATCCCGATTTCATGTCCACCTTCCTTGAATTAATCTACATTCGAGTAATTTACAGTGCAACAATCGCAACGGCCGATGCAGCCAACGACGCCATTACGCAGCGATATTAACTTTAAAAATTAGCGGAAGCGAAAAACTCGCCCGCTATTAACACAATATACACTTTTCTCCACAGCCGCCCGACGTTGCAAAAAATACGTAGCTTTGAGATTCTTATTTTCATTACAACATTTACTATTAAAGACAGTCTTGATCAGGATTTATTACCTTAATAAATAAATCGTGATCAAGACTGTTTTCAATAGTAAATATTTGTAACACATTGATCACTGTCACTTCCATAATGTATTCAAAAGTAATTCATTACAACAGTCGAGAGCCAGAGACAGAACTCCGACTACAATGCAATGGTTAATTGAGGTAAGAAAAAATACTCTCGCGCTTGTGTAGGCTGGAACTGTAATTAACAACTAAAGATTTTTCGCTTTAAAGTGAACTGACTAGCCGAGGAAATTAATATAAAAAGTTTATTCTGTTGTTCAACATACATGCTCATGTTTTAAGACTCAGAGAGTCTAATGTCCATTAACGCAACAAATAATTTCCACTGACGATTAATATTGTTAAAATAGAGAACTTCGCAAAAGCATTTAACTGTAAATCAAAATTGAATGAAATATCACTTTGATTAAGGCCCACCACGTAAGTCGGCAACAATCACCATTACCAATCGATTTCTGTAGTAAGTAAGAAATTAAATTACGCCAGCCGATGCACAGAGTTATTAACGTCAAATAAAATACGACAGATGAGTATTGTAGTACAAATATCAAATAACTGGAACAGCATAATTACGGAATCTTTCGAAAGATCTCGCCAGCCGTAACATCCACCAAAGCTGGTAAATAGTTGGAGAATGGATGTTTCGCAGAACAACACAGCACTTTCCGTAAAACAAATGAATATCAAAGAGCGTAATGGGTGCCAGGAGTCCTACTCGGACCTCGCGGTCAGAGGCGTCTTGCCACGGTTCGTGTAACTCCCCCCGACGGCATGCTCCTTCGGGCATGGGTTTGTGTGTTGTCTTAGCGTAAGTTAGTTTAAGTTCGATTAAGTAGTGTGTAAGCTTAGGGACCGATGACTTCAGCAGTTTGGTCCCATAAGATCTTACCGCAAATTTCCAAATTTCCAACTCGGTTGTGACTGGAGTGCCAGCAGTGAGCATACATAAAAACAGATCTCTTAGTACCTGAGTAAGACGAATGGGTTGATGATAGAAATACTGTGAATATAACTGACAATAAAATTTTTACCGAACATCCGAAAGCACACCATTAATGAATTACGCCTAGAAGATGTGAGAAACTAATTCACTAAAAGACAAAGGAGATCCCGAATACACCAGATGATATGAAACGACGTTTTACTGCTTATATCTGTCATCCGTATTCAATATATCATATTCTCGCGATGTTTCACATTCCCGGTTATTTAAGTGATGAGACAGGCTCCAGAAATTAATTGTTTTTTTGTTTATGGGCATTATGTTGGTTTACCAACATATAAAAAGAGCTGTCATTCCGTACTCAACGTGTTTGGGTTCTTTCGCAACATAAGATATAATTGTATTTAAATTATTATTATACCGTCGTCAGTTTTGCCGTGGTTTCAGAAGATATTTTTTACAGTGTATTCACGTTTAAATTGTGAAAATCCATTTCCTGTAGGCAGCCAGTACGACATCTATCAGTAAGTACCAGAAACGTGAAAACGAATAAAAATGTAAGGTAACAGGGAAATTATTAACAAACTTTCGTAATATTACATTACTTATATTAGTTTGTTTGTTCGTTAGTTACATGTTCCAAATACCATTACAACGATTTTTCAATTCAAATGTGGCATGAGTCAGCTTAAATCATATGTACACATGATAAGTGTTAACATTAATGAGTATGTTACACTACAAAATGATTCAAATGGCTCTGAACACTATGGGACTGAATATCTGATGTCATCAGTCCCTTACAAATACTTAAACCTAACTAACCTAAGGAGATCACATACATGCATGCCCGTGGCAGGATTCGAACCTGCGACCGCAGTAGCCGTGCAGTTCCGGACTGAAGCGTCTAGAACAGCTCAGTCAGAGCATGGGGAGGGGGGGGTGGGTGGGGGTGGGGGGGTGGGCCCCGGAGTTATGGTCTAGGGTGCTGTTTCGTATGACAGCAGGAGCACTCTAGTGGTTATCCCACGCATCCTGACTGCAAATTTGTACGTCAGTCTAGTGATTCGACCCGTTGTGCTACCATTCACGAGCAGCATTCCACAGGGTGTATTCCAACAGGATATCGCGCGCTCACATATCGCTATTGTAACCCAACATGCTCTACAGAGTGTCGACATATTGCCTTGCCCTGCTCAGTCACCAGATCTGTCTCCAATTGAGCACATATGGGACATCATCGGACGACAATTCTAGTGCCGTTCACAAATAGCACTAACCGTTCCTGCACTGACAGACCAATTACAACAGACATGAAGCTCCATCCCACAAACCGATATCCGGCACCTGTACAACACAATGCATGCATGTTTGCATGCTTGTATTCAACATTCTGACGGTTACCTGGGTTATTTTTTGGAAATTTGTGGTAAGGTCCTATGGGACCGAACTGCTGAGGTATCGGTCCCTAGGTTTACACACTACTACTTAATCTAACTAACTTACGCTAATGACAACACACACACCCATGCCGGAGGGAGAACTCGAACCTCCTACGGAAGGAGCCGTGCAAACCGTGACAGGACGCCCAAGACCGCGCAGCTACCCCGCCCATCTTACCTTGGTTATTAATGTACCAGCATTTCACATTTGCAATGGGTTATCTTGTGCTTAGATATATCTGTGATCTTGCGATGTTAATCACTTAAATACGATACCTACTCAAAAGTATTGCTGAAATTCCTTTATTCTAGATTAGTTATTTTTTGGTGTTGCGATTTATTTCTGTTAGTACATAATGTGCAGTTGAAATGCCTCACTCCTTGAAGAGGTGCCTACTTGACGACTGTGCGATTGAAACCAATTGTGAGTAACGCCATCAGTTCCATGAAACTTAAGTTTTTCTCAAAGTGTAACATGATCTACACAGTCAAACAGCTTGGAAAGATAAAGAAATACCAGATGGTGTTATATTATTGTGTAAGTCTCGCAATATTTGCTGAGAGAATATATAAATAACATTCCCAGTCGAGAAATTCCTCTGGAATTCAAACTGTCTTCTGCAAAGTTAACTGTTTCTACTTACATTTGAGACTGATCTTCAGTATATTGATTTTTCGAATGTTTTGTAAAGTGACGTCAGAAAGCAAACTGGACCATACACACAGAAGTCTTTCAAAAATGGTTCAAATGGCTCTAAGCACTATGGAACTTAACATCTGAGGACATCAGTCCGCTAGACTTAGACCTACTTAAACCTAACTAACCTAAGAACATCACACGCATCCACGCCCGAGGCAGGATTCGAACCTGCGACCGAAGCAGCAGCGCAGTTCCGGAGAGAAGCGCCTAGAACCGCTCAGCCACAGCTGCCGGCTACAAGTCTTTCTTGTAACCTTTCTTATAAAGCTGTTTAACAAGTGGATATTTTAATCTATCTGGGAAATTTCCCTATACCAGTGATATACAAGGAACGACATTATTAGATTAGAACAGTTTTTCAGAATTCTGTTTGGAATTCGATCAACACAGTATGACATTTTGTTTTTTAGAATTTTTACGTTCTAAAGCAAGAAGAAACGACGAACCACGAAGGAGTTATGTAAATTCGTCGCAGATTTATGTTCATACAGGTATCGAAGGAAAATACAAAACTGCAAACTTTGATGGGCCATGGATGAAAGTGTGATGCTGTAGCGCAGTTTCAGGGGGCACAGGCCAAGGATAGTACACAGGGGACATATACCAGGGCATGAAGAATTTAGGAATTTAATTGCGTGCACTCAGTTAGACAGTTACTATGCCTCGCAGACAGGCGTGTGGACAATATACGCTGATATCAGCATTTTGGAGTGGACGTGTAGTTGGGCTCAAAGAAGCCGGTTGGAGTAATAGGCGAACCAGTCGACATTCCCGGCGGGGTCAGGGATTTTCTCTGCCTCGTGATGACTGGGTGTTGTGTGATGTCCTTAGGTAAGTTAGGTTTAAGTAGTTCTAAGTTCTAGGGGACTGATGACCATAGATGTTAAGTCCCATAGTGCTCAGAGCCATTTTGAACCAGTCGACATTTAAATAGGGACGATGGCACCATTCGACGATGCTGGCAGGGATGGGTGAATCAAGGTTGAACGCAGTGTCAAGAAGGGAGCAGTCGCCGTAGTGAGACGACAAAAAGTGAGGACCGGGGAGACGACAGAGGGGCACTCAGAGCTCTGGATTCATCACCATCACCGATCCTACATATAACTGGTGTTTCAGTGACCACAAGGACCACTAAGGGGGTTGAGCTCACGGCGTTCATTGTGCCGCTACTGTAGACCCCTGTACACCAACAAGCCCATTTGCAGTGGTGTCTGTCACTTTCGGACTGGAATTTCATTGACTAGAGTAGAATTTTCTTAGTGCCGAGGCCCGCTTCGAATTGAGCCCCGACGACTAGCAAAGGCGTGTCTGGAGATGCCCGGGACAGCGGTGGAATACCAACCTGACTGTCCTTCGCCAACCGACGACCCAACAGTCAGGAGGAATGGTCTGGGATGCCGTTCCATTTCATAGCAGGGCCCTTTGGTTGTCATCCGCGGCACCCCCAGAGCACGGCGGTACGTCAACCAATGACTACGCCCCGTTTTGCTGCCCTTCATGGTAGGATAATGCCAGCTCGCAATCGGTGAGAGTTACTACTGCTTGTCTTGGTGCTTGCCAAACCTTGACTTGGCCAGCTAGGTCGCTGGATCTCCCCCTAACTGAGAATGTTTGGAGAATTATGGGCAGGGCCCTCCAACCATCTCGGGATTTTGCCGATGTAGGCCGCCACTTGGACAGAATTTTGCACGATATCCCTCAGGAGGACATCCAACAACTCCCTCAATCGTTGCTAAGCCGAATAACTGCTTGCACAAGCGCCAGAGGTGGACCAAAGCGTTATTGACTTGTACTCTTTCTCTTAAATAAATCATCTAATTTCTCTGAAATTGTAATCATTTGTTTGTCTGTTCATCTTCATCTACATCTGCATCCATACTCCCCAAGCCACCTGACAGTGTGTGGCGGAGGGTCCTTTGAGTACCTCTATCGGTTCTCCCTTCTATTCCAGTCTAGTATTGTTGGTGGAAAGAAATGTTGTCGGTATGACTCTGTGTGGGCTCTAATCTCTCTGATTTTATCCTCATGGTCTCTTCGCGAGATATACGTAGGAGGGAGCAATATACTGCTTGACTCCTCGGTGAGGGTATGTTCTCGAAACTTCAACAAAAGCCCGTACCGAGCTACTGCGCGTCTCTCTTGCAGAGACTTCCACTGTAGTTTATCTATCATCTCCGTAACGCTTTCGCGATTGCTAAATGATCCTGTAACGAAGCGTGCTGCTCTCTGTTGGATCTTCTCTATCTCTTCTATCAACCCTATCTGGTAAGGATCCCACACTGGTGAGCAGTATTCAAGCAGTGGGCGAACAAGTGTACTGTAACGCACTTTCTTTGTTTACGGATTGCATTTCCTTAGGATTCTTCCAATGACTCTCAGTCTGGCATCTGCTTTACCGACGATCAACTTTATATGGTCATTCCATTTTAAATCACTCATAACGCGCCGGCCGCGGTGGTCTAGCGGTTCAGGCGCTCAGTCCGGAACCGCACGACTGCTATGGTCGCAGGTTCGAATCCTGCCTCGGGCATGGATGTGTGTGATGTCCTTAGGTTAGTTAGGTTTAAGTAGTTCTAGGGGACTGATGACCACAGATGTTAAGTCCCATAGTGCTCAGAGCCATTTTGAACTCTAATGCCTACTCCCAGATAATTTATGGAATTAACTGCTTCCAGTTGCTGACCTGCTATATTGTAGCTAAATGAAAAGGGATCTTTCTTTCTACGTATTCGCAGCACATTACACTTGTCTACATTGAGATTCAATTGCCATTCCCTGCACCGTGCGTCAATTCGTTGCAGATCCTTCTGTATTTCTGTACAATTTTCCATTGTTACAACCTCTCGATATACTACGGCATCATTCGCAAAAAGCCTCAGTGAACTTCCGATGTTATCCACAAGGTCATTTAAATATATTGTGAGCAGCAACGGTCCCACGACACTCCCCTGCGCTTTCCATCTCATTCGGATAATTCTTTCGTGATGAATCGCTTTTTTTTTTTTTTTTCACCTTCGACTATTAATTCCTGTGAAGGATATTGGTGCTACACCTAATTGCTTAACATTTTGTGGCATTAAAATTTTAATATATTAATATATTCTCTTGCTTCTTCAACTGAACTATAAAACACTATTTTTACTGTTAAATCTGTTATTCATATGTCTAATGGTCCACTATTGTCGATTCAACTTGCCATAAAGGAAGCTCTGCTGCTGGCAGCAGCGAGTGAAAACAAAGAGATTGCGGTAGAAAAACGTGAGTGGTAAGACATCTCTAGACTATTAACACAAGCCTCCAGAAGGAGATAACTGAGGATAGGGAAACCGTGAATATAACGATGGTGAGGTGGAAGAAGGGCAGAAAAAAAGTGTGGCCCTAGCAGTAACTGTGAAACATATGAGAAAACATTACAGCATCTTCCGATTGAGTCATAGTCATCGTCATTTGAAAAAGAATAGTAATTCGCGACTTTTCTCCAGAAATGTTTCTGTAATTATTTAGCACATTTTTCTTAACAGATAGTTCAAGCCGGCCGGAGTGGCCGTGCGGCTCTAGGCACTACAGTCTGGAACCGCGTGAACGCTACGGTCGCAGGTTCGAATCCTGCATCGGGCATGGATGTGTGTAATGTCCTTATGTTAGTTAGGTTTAAGTAGTGCTAAGTTCTAGAGGACTGATGGCCTTAGAAGTTGAGTCCCATAGCGCTCAGAGCCATTTGAACCGGATAGTTCAAAATGGTTCAAATGGCTCTGAGCACTATGGGACTTAACTTCTGAGGTCATCAGCCCCCTAGAACTTAGAACTACTTAAACCATATAATCTAAGGACATCACGCACATCCATGCCCGAGGTAGGATTCGAATCTGCGACCGTAGTGGTCGCGCGGTTCCAGATTGTAGCGCCTAGAACCGCTCGGTCACTCTGACCGGCAACAGATAGTTCTGCAGCTTCCTGACTCTTCAGGTTATCCCTAGCGAAGAGTGTTGTTTCATTTTTAGGGCTCTTATTGCAGCGAAATGCTAACTCGAATAACAGACTTCGCTGTCCGAATGTGCCAGAAGTGAAATGAAATCAAGCAAATTTTCGTTGTGCGCATATCTGAACTGTTACTAAATCGTTAGGCTGAATTCTCAACGGTTCACTGCTCCAAAAATAAAGTAATTAATTATAAATTAATAAAATTTTAAAATGTCGAAGTTGGGTTTTCGATGGATAGGAAAACGTGGATTATCTATCACAACCAACATTCGACAAACACTAAGGATGAAGAGGAAAAGTCAAGTCATAGCGACGTTCCCACATTTAGATGAAAATCACAATTATAGTTGGAAAAGCACCTATTTAAAACTCTCGAGCGAGTTTCAAAGAATTCAGTATTATTTTGCAGATTACATACTGCAGCTATCTATATACTAACTGGAACCTAGCACATACTTGTAAATAGTGTAAAATGTAAGAACAAGGACTAGAAAAATGTGCAAGTATAAAAACAAACAATGCAATGTCTGTCGTAAATCTTAATATTAATTTCAAAACAAATAGTAAAAGCCTATCGACAGATCTATATCAGCAGATAGAAATAGAAATTGTAACTTTGCGACAGTAGTTAATGTCGTCTTTCGCGCGCAAGCACTTACTAGCTTTCTAGGCGTGGACGTACCTGGCGGCATTGCGCTCTGTTGGCTGCACCTCCCCGTCCACCACGCAGGTCTGTGCCAGGTGTAGAAGCCCTCCGCGTCATGTACAGCAGAGGTCACTGCTGCCGAGCGCAAGAGCCGCTTTTCGGGATTCCCGTTTTCCCCCTCTTCCTCCGACTACCCGTCCAGATACCGGCTCTGATTTACCTACGTGCTCTCAACTCTTTGACGTAGTAAGATAGGTTTACGCAACAGTTCATGAACGAACTGCTTGGGTGCAGTGGCGTGCCATTCAAGGTTACCGAGACTTCCATTGCTGAATAGCAGTGTGTAGTCTATACACGTTCATGTTGAATCATTACGAACTGGAAAATCTGTTCAGCTGATTATATCCCGTACAGCGTATATACAGGTGCATTCGAAGTGACGTTATTTGTAACTGAATATGTTTCAATACTAACAAATTAACTCACGAAGAGCAGATGTTACCAAAAGGGGGGAACGTTGACTTCCAAAGTCTGTGTGTGTTGCTAAAACAGAAACCATGCCTCTGATAAAAATAGTTGAACATGGTGAAATTCGCGTTATTATACTTTTATTATTGCCGCAAAAAACTCTCGAACTGCTCTCAAAAGACTCAGATCCTGGCTAGAGTTTCAGTGCAGTATACAATTTTAATTTGATTTTGTCCATTAAAAATGGATTTTTGAAAGGCTGCGACTATGGAAACAATGGGTTTGTTCATAAATAACTTTTCTGCTATCAGTCACGAGGTCCTTTTATTTATATTATACACGACGCGTTTAGCAATGAGATCATATACATTATGTACCATAGCTAACATATACATAAATCACTTGGAATAAAAGTTATTTAGCAGCCAAGAATCCTGCCTGAATAAAACTGAATTTTGTATGAGGTATGTGGGAGACACACTACTGTTAGTGAATGGCTATGCCAAAAACATAACAGATATTATAAACTGCTTCAATAATGTGCATGAGAAAATTACATTTATGTGGAACACGAACAAAACAAACGTATCACTTAGCTGGACCAAAAAATTACAAGAAACCTCAGCACATGCAGATTCAAAATTTACAGGAAAAATACAATGACCGACACCGCAGTCCCTACCATCTCATGTCTCCCGGACATCCACAAGCAGCCAGCATACAGATCGAATATAGTGAGACAGACTGCAGTTGCTAATGATTATACTTTTTCCATGGTTGACACAGTCCTATACACAGTGAAGAAAGACCCAAACACCAAGTGCACCGCAGTTGAAAAAGACATAAGAAAATGTACTCCTTGCATTCCTTACATTGGCAGTGTATCACAGAAGACTGCACATATGTTCAAAAATCACAAAGTAAAAGTTGGGTTTTCTACGTCAAATAAACTACAACAAAAACTGATACATAATATAAAGTGTAGTCATGACCCATACTGAGTCTCTGGGTTGGGTTGGGTTGTTTTGGGGGAGGAGACCAGACAGCGGGGTCATCGGTCTTATCGGATTAGGGAAGGAACCATCCCAGCATTTGCCTGGAGCGATTTAGGGAAATCACGGAAAACATAAATCAGGATGGCCGGACGCGGGATTTAACCGTCGTCCTCCTGAGTCTCTGGAACATTCGAAGTAACATGCCAGGAATGCTCCATATTGGCTGGCTAAATGGCTCTGAGCACTATGGGACTCAGCTTCTAAGATCATCAGTCCCCTAGAACTTAGAACTACTTAAACGTAACTAACCTAAGGACGTCACACACATCCATGCCCGAGGCAGGATTCGAACCTGCGACCGTAGCGGTGGCGCGGTTCCAGAATGCTCCATATTCTAACTAGGACAAACAGACCGAAATTGCAACACCAGGTACACAGAGCACATTAACGCCTACACAAACCACAGACGCACATCAGCAATAGCTACACACATAAATGATACAGGACACCCATTTAGAAAAGTAGAGCAAAATATCGAAATACTCCACCGACCAACCAAAGGACATAAAATGAATTTGCTTGAAGAACTGGAAATGTATTCACATTGCAGAGAATATGAAGACAAAATGTGAAATGAAAAACTTGAAAGTGAATCGGTGATTTTCTTGAGTTGCTTTGACAATATACTTAAATCAAATAGTAACACATAGAAATAAGCAGATTGTAAAATACATGCAAGCAAATTATATTCTGTATTATTAAGATAAATACGTTCTGTATAAAAGCATATCATACTTTGTGGAAGATCTGTAACAGTATCTCTGTCAACTACATCTAAAAACAACTTTGTAACTGTTTGTGCACTGAAAAGACTCTGCACAAATGGACCACAAGATAACTGTAAGTGTAAGTTCTTCCAAATTTCGCCACTAACTAGATATAAAAATTAGTAACTAACTGCGAGTTTTTTATATATTGCAGTAAAGTCAGCTAAACAAAGCAGAATCTCACACATCAACAACATTAAGTAAAAATGACATAGCACAAAGAGAATACACATTTGAAAATGGAAATGACTTCCCGAAACGGGTAGTGTAAAATTTGAATTAAAGAAAGTCTTGACTGGTAGCAGAAAAGTTATTTAGAAACAAACCCAATAAAAATTTAAGTTGGCACTGAAGTTAACTGCAGGCCATATTACGCTAAAGAGCAAAAGTATGTCATCTCCGAATACTGAATAATTTACGAACGCTCTGTTCGTCACGGTTTCTTGCATAAGCGCAATTATCTTAAATCGTCAGACCTGTGGTAACAACCTCGCCCTGCAGCGGCCTTAACGAGAATGTTTTTCATATTTAGCTGAAGAAGAAAAAACCCAAAAACAACAAACAAAGAAATAAGAACAATGAAAACAGTCAGAAATTGTCTTTGTGAACAGTTGCATTACCGATTACTTTTAACTGTCAATTGCCTAAGTTAAAGAGACGCCAAGATCTCTTCGTTTTTATCTGAATAGTGATGTGGCCAACTGAGAGAGAGAAAAGCCTTTCTCTGGCAAATTTGCATCCAGATGAAACAATCTGACAAGCTCAGTTTTTTACCCGGCCAATCGTGAGACATTCTCCAGCATCCCTTGATGAACTCAAAGGTAAAAATCTGTGGTGGAGAATGGCTTATTCACAGCCTAGAAATAGTTTCCAAAGCAGGAAGCCTGCTGTAATGAAGCTTCCTGACAGAGTATATCAATTTAATTAAATACGTTTGTGTACTTTTTTTGTAGTACTCTCACTCCCTAGTTCTCAGAGTGTGCTGTGATGAAGCTACATTTGTGCATTATTACATTTTACACAATGTGGTGTTACCTCCGTTTGCATCTTATCTGTAGACACTTTGCCGTCTAGGAAAATTACATTCTGTAATTCAATAGACACCACCAGTTTAGATGCGACTGGGTTTCGAACCTGGACTTTGCCTTCCTCGAGCCACTCTCGTATCAAATGAACCATTTGGGTGCAGCTCGCGAACAGGCTCAAAGTTGCAATCTAGTAGTACTTGTCTCCTACTTTTCTACAAATAGGTAAAAGACTTGGTAAAATCTTTCCTCGTCATAGCCTGTCTTTCTGAAGTGTTAATCCAGCAGAGCGTGCCGAAGGAATTCGGTGAATTTCGGGCGTGAAGGGAGAGGTACTGACAAGTTAAGGCTTTTAGTCAGTCCGTTTAGCGCTCTCGCATCGCGTGGCACTCCGGACATTCTGGACATCGCGATTACGAAAGGACTTGATCAATTCCTCACAGCTGACATGCTGCACGAACTCAATTCCAACCATCTACCGGTTATTTTTAACCTCGACGTCGACTACACCCCTCAGCCTCGAAGACTCAACATCGGCCACACTGACTGGGCCACCTACAGAGAGAACATCACTCTATCGTTAGCACCAGACCTCGACTCCGAAATCTACAACGTTGAAGCAGCATTTGCAATATTCAACGCTACTGTTACTGCAGCGCTGTCAGCATCGTCCCCACCGTCAAGAGGTCAGCCAACCGGGGTTGTCACAAGACATCCTTCACCTTATCGAAGTCCGCAACATACTTCCGGAGGAATGGCATATCACGCGAGACCGACTCCTCAATCGGCACCAGTTACGTCGCAATATCAAACCGGCGACGAAGTGACATAAGAACCAGCAGTGCGCGCAAAAACTCGCAGCCTTCACTCCCAAATCCGAAGCGTGGGATACTGCCAGGCTCTTCACGAAGAGGCGCCGAACAACACCACCACTGGACACACCGACTGGAGTGGCATACACTCCTACTGAAGCAATGTCCGCACGAGGCATTTGTTCGTCTCGCCCATATCTTCACCTCCATACTTCATCAGAAGAAATATCCTAACGCCTGGAAGCATATTTTGTGGCTATACCGAAACCGGAGAAAAATCGGAAAAACCGCAACACTACCGACTGATCAGCCTGCTTCCGCAACTAAAGCCCGTCTCACACGGAGCAAGATTCGCTGTAAGTTTACTTGCTGGCTCGCGCGACGGTATCTTGCGGGCTCCGTCGTCTGCTAGAGGGCTACCTTGCTGGGAACCTTGTAAGATTTCCAGGATAGGTCCGGTGCTATTTTTCTTGTAAGGTTCCCTGCATGCTACCTGCGTTGGCCAATTATGAGACGTCTCGTTTGTGACGTCATACGCGGAAAGTTTGGGCGGGAAGCCTTTGTTGATAGTCGCTTTTCTGCTGTTATGAGGTGTGGTAGGAAGTTCTTATAATTATTAAATAATGGCACCGCAGTGGTCCAAGGAAGCGATTGAAGCTTTGATATGTACTTATAGGGAAGAACAGTGTCTGTACGTCGTGAAAAGCGCAAACTATTATAATAAACTCTTGCGTGCAGAAGCACCCGAAAGGGTTGCAAGTGCCGTGTGTCTTGTTCGACCACATACGACGAGCAAGGAGTGCTATAGCAAAAATAAAATAAAGTCGTATATAACAGTCATTATTGGTACATTTACAAAGTCAAACAGTAATGAAATGGTGATACTTTCAAACAAAAGTAGGTGTTATGCAAACTAACCTCAACTCTTTATGAAGCATGGAGAGCACACCTTTTCCAACGTTGCTCCTCTTAATCCAGTTTTTCGTCCATTATTTCTTTCTTCTTCTCTCATTAGCATTCATTTCTGCACCGTTTAGCACCAAAACAGCTAATAAAGCCAGTTTCATCTGAACATCTGTACCTGAAGCAGCCATCTTAGTTCGATACAACATGCAGCCGATGACAACAACTAGCTGCCGATCTTGCACCGTGGGAGAGATTCGGCGTGGAAGATAGCCGGATCCCTTCCCTTGCAAGCCGGCAGGCATGCACGCCATCTCGCAAACTTGCGCCGAACCTTGCTCCGTGTCAGACGGGCTTAAGAAAACTTTTCGAAAGGATCTTCCTGCCTCGCTTGCGGACGACAATTGACCGTCTCCAGCTCCTTCCACAGGAACAATTCGGATTCAGAAGCGGCCACTCTACCACTCAACAGCTTGTACAAGTTGTTGAAGAAATAACAATGGCCTTCAACAACAGGTAGTACTGCGGCGCCATCTTCCTGGATGAAACTTCCTGGCAGATTAAAACTGTGTGCCAGAGCGAGACTTGCCTTTCGCGGGCAAGTGCTCTACCAACTGAGCTACACAAGCACGACTCACGCCCAAACCTCACAGCGTTAATTCCGCCAGTACCTTGTCTCCTACCTTCCAAACTTCACAGGAGAGCTTCTGTGAAGTTTGGATGACAGGAGACGAGGTACTGCCTGGTAATACAGTGAAGATCAAACTCAAAAGCGCTGCAAACCTGCCTCTGCACAGTTAATAAAGAAGGTTAGCTACAGGACTTGACAGATGGTGAGCAGGAGAACGCGGTGGAGATGACGGGGCCAGCGAGCGGGTTTAGAATACACGGTCTAACAACCTTACCACAACAAAGGTAAAAAATTAATTATGATTGTAGTGTAGCTCACGCTACTAAATATTGCATTTTCGGGCAACAACAAAGTTATATTATGTGGCAGGTGTCAATAGAGCACAGTTAATAAAGTCATTAAATGAAATAATGGTTTCGTTGTGATTTCATGGCTCAATCGTCGAAAATCTAGGTGGTGATGATTCCAAGCTAGGTGTTATTCTGCGATATTCAAAAGTTTTATAGACGTGTTTCATAAACCATTTTTGAAGATTAAACTTTTGCAAGTTAGGACAATAATGATGTAAAATAGTAATCAGCACTCCGAATATAAGTTACACTTCTTTTTTATTACTTTTGTAGCAATATCACTTCACAATATAAAACATACTTGAAAATATCTTCCTCACTGTTAAAGTTCACATTTTATTAACTGACTTCAATTTGCGTCTTTTCAACATGACGACCAAGACTTGACTCTCCAATAACCGCTTACTCGCCCAATAATCAGAGTTACAAGTACGTCAAAGATCATAGTGACAAAAGAAAGAATACACATAAGAATAATATCACTGCAATATAAACATATCGATGTATCAAAGTGCCTCTACATTAATGAAATCAAATCTGAATGTTGTCTCAGAAATATGTTAACTACTTTACAGAAACACAGTAGAATATTGCTGGTATCGAGAGGTTGAAGTGAGGTGCCGCAATGGTTACGTAATTCAAGTACCATTACAACGGAGAGGCATTAAGACCCTAGGGCAAGGAAGAGTCTTTGCCTTTGATCGGAAGAGATCCATTTTCAGTGGACTAACACTCCTTTTCTGAAGGTTTATAGCTTCCACAGAAAGAAAGACATAAATGAAGATGGGTTGCAAGTGATATTGAAATGAAACTTCCTGGCACGTTAAAACTGTGTGCCCGACCGAGACTTGAACTCGAGACCTTTGCCTTTCGCGGGCAAGTGCTCTACCAACTTCTGCCAGTATCTCGTCTCGTATGTTGGCAGAAGTAAAGCTGTGAGTAGCAGCCGTGAGTCGTGCTTCGGTAGCTCAGATGGTAGAGCACTTGCCCGGGAAAGGCAAAGGTCCCGATTTCGAGTCTCGGTCGGGCACACAGTTTTAATCTGTTAGGAAGTTTCATATCAGCGCACACTCCGCTTCAGAGTGAAAATCTCATTCTGATGTTGAAATCTTTGTTGCAGTGGTCTTAAGTTCGAAGACGGTTTGTTGAGCCTCTTCACGCTAGTCTATCCAGCGCAAGTTTCTCCATGTCCGAATGACTACCACAACCTATCTGCATACTGCAGGTCTCCCTCTACAATTTTACCTATCTTGTCTCACTCCTTTCTCAACAAGTGCTTCCGTACACGACCTTCAATTCTTATAATTGGTGTCTAGTTTCTGTATAAGTTCTAAATAACCTTTCACTCTCTGTATTTTATCCCTGCTCCCTTCAAAAATTCAAAGAGTGTAATTCAGTCAACAATGTTAAAAGATTTTTCTAAATCTGTAAATGCTATAAATATATAAACCTTTTTACAATCAATCTTCTAAGATAAGCTGTAGAGTCAGTATTGCCTCGTGTGTTCCTACTTTTCTCCGAAATCCAAACTGATCTTCCCCGAGGTCGGCTTCTACCTATTTTCCCATTCTTCTGTAAACAATTCTTGTTAGTATTTTACATTCATGAATTATTAAACTGACTGTTTGTTAGTATTCACACGTCAATACCAAATTCTTTTGGAATTTGAATTATTACATTCTTCGTGAAGTCCGGGGGGTATTTCGTATACCTCATATATCTTATGCACCATGACACAAATTTTTCCCATAGATGGCTCTCTCGAGGATATTAAGATCTTTGAGCGAATGTCGTCTATTTGAGGGACCTTGATTCCACTTGGGTGAATCAGAGTTCTATCAACTTCTTTTCTCGTATTATATCTCCCGCTCTTCTTCTTTCACTTTCTTCTTGCTTCGTATAATATTGCTTTCACTTTCGTTTGCCTTTTATCGCCCTTGTGCACATTCCTTCCATCTTTCAGCTTCCCCTTGCCTGCTTCCTACTGGTTTACCTCTGAGATATTGATATTCTTCCAGCTGCTTCCCGTTTATCCAAAGGTCTCTCTAGTTTTTCTGCAGGCAGCAGCTGTCTTTCCCCTAATCATGCTGTCTACAGCCTCGCATTTCCCCTCCACTCTTGCTTAGGCATTTGGCATTTTCTGTCGCTTTCATTCTTTAGACGTCTGCTTTCTTTCTCGTCTGCTTCGTCCTCTGCAATTTTATACTTTCCCCTTTGGCCAGTTAAACTCAATATTCCCTATGTTATCCAAAGATCTCTGCTAGGCCTTGTCTTTTTACCTATTTGATCTTCTGCTGCCTTTACTATTCATCTCTCTTGCCATCTTCAAAATGGTTCAAATGGCTCTGAGCACTATGGGACTTAACATCTGAGGTCATCAGTCCCCTAGAACTTAATACTACTTAAACCTAACTAACCTAAGGACATCACACACACCCATGCCCGAGGCAGGAGTCGTACCTGCGACCGTAGCGACCGCGCGGTTCCAGACTGTAGCGCCTAGAACCGCTCGGCCATTTCGGCCAATTGCCATCTTCACAAATAGCAAATAACACAATATATCTCTCCCATTCGATACCAACTTCCAAGCGGTTGCTACAGTAGGGTACACTCAGAATTAATTAATAACAAGTTGCCCTTATCTGGCCACTAATAATTCTCTGGACAATGAATATTTCCACTACCTTACCACGCAGCTCAGTGCCCGTTCCGTTTCTGTGGGGAATTCAACGCACGTGATGTGCAATGGTGCTCCCCCACGTGACTTATGTCTTGTGATTACTGAGGCATAGAAAGCACTTCACTATTTCTACTAATTTTTCTCTGTTATTGATTACGCATATAGCCTCCAAGCCTCACACACACTGCTCATTGGGAAGTCATCAACTCCTCTACTCTAGTGATTACATCCTGATCTGTATTCATATGCTAGAAGAAGAAATTCCAGAAAAAAGCCTTCAAGATAGCTAGTCAGCAAGGCAAACTGGGAACTTTGCATTTGAACCTAGAGAGCAAAGGATGGATCATACCAACAGCACTAACCACCACGCTGCTGACGTAGCTATGCCAGATCCTGGGCAGCTGTGAAGACCGCTTTGTTAGAACGACCAAAGCCATTCTACAATAAGGGATAATGCAGAGATTTGGCCGCCAACTGCCGTCGTACTATTATGGAGAGCAAACGGATGTCGGAACAACAGCATCTATTACACTAAACTAAATCATATATAGGCACCTATTAGGATAATTTCAGAGAGGAGTGGAAGATGCCTGTTAATGTTGGAATAAAAAATGGAAGTATTTTAATCAGCATGCGAGGCTTTGAACTTGCACAGATATGGCGGAGAACGTCGCACGAAACAATGACACCATCTGTCAGGACCCAGCTTTCCATCGACAGTAGAAAACGTTTGACAGTGGCGGTTGGGACATTAGCTGCACCAGAAGAGGATCTTATAACTGTACAACTGTACAACTGTCCCTTCTCCCTGAGTATTTGACACTGTCTGCAGCATGTGAAACGACACCACGTCATGAAAAAATCCATTACAGCACTTTGCATAGCTAGAAATCCTCCTAAACTTTCCGAGCTTAATGTGGTAAATAGAAAACTTCCCCAACTCATGGAAAAGGCTACTTTATTTCCTCTACTTAAGACTGGGAAAGATTGGATGTCCACAAGGAGCTATCATAGCGTTACCCTCACCAGCTGTGAGGTAAAGTCTTAGGAGCAGATAGTAAAATGCCTGTTTCCATAGCTGCTTTCATTCTATGTTCATATATATCTGAGTGATTACTCTGCTATTCACAATAAAGGCCGCGTGGGATTAGCCGAGCGGTCTAGGGCGCTGCAGTCATGGACTGTGCGGCTGGTCCAGGCGGAGGTTCGAGTCCTCCCTCGGGCATGGGTGTATGTGTTTTTCCTTAGGATAATTTAGGTTAAGTAGTGTGTAAGTTTAGGGACTGGTGACCTTAGCAGTTAAGTCCCATAAGATTTCACACTCGGACAATACAGTACTTGGCAGAGGGATCAATGAACCTTCGTCTGTGGCACTATCTCCCCTATCTCGCGATAATACAAAACCAGCTGCCCTTCTTTGTACTTTTTCGATGTCATCCGTCAGTCCCACCTAATGCGGACCCCACAAGGCACAGTAATACTCCAGAATAGGTCCAAGCGTGGTGTAAGCAGTCTCTTTAATAGACCTGTTGCACCTTCTAAGTGTTCTGCCAATGAATCGCAGTGTTTGGTTGGCTCTACCCACAACATTATCTATGCGATCGTTCCAATAAGTTTTTAGTTGAATTTACAGCCTTCAGGTTTGTGTGACTTATAGCATAATCGAAATTTAGCTGATTTCTTTTAGTACTCATGTGAATAACTTCACACTTTTTTTTAAATTCAGGGTCAATTGCCACCTTTCGCACCATACAGTATCTTATCTAAATCATTTTGCAATTCGTTTAGGTCGTCTGATGACTTTACAAGACTGTAAATGACAGCATCATCTGCAAACGATCTAAGACGGCTATTCAAATTGTCTCCTATGACGTTAATATAGATCAGGAACACTGGAGGGCCTATAATACTACCTTGGGGAACGCCGGATGTTACTTCTGTTTTACTCGATGACTTTCCACCTATTACTACGAACTGTGACTGTTCTGAGAGGAAATCACAAATCCAGTCGCACAGCTGATGCGATGCAATTCGTTTAGGTCGTCTGATGACTTTGCAAGACTGTAAATGACAGCATCATCTGCAAACGATCTAAGACGGCTATTCAAATTGTCTCCTATGACGTTAATATAGATCAGGAACACTGGAGGGCCTATAATACTACCTTGGGGAACGCCGGATGTTACTTCTGTTTTACTCGATGACTTTCCACCTATTACTACGAACTGTGACTGTTCTGAGAGGAAATCACAAATCCAGTCGCACAGCTGATGCGATGCAATTCGTTTAGGTCGTCTGATGACTTTGCAAGACTGTAAATGACAGCATCATCTGCAAACGATCTAAGACGGCTATTCAAATTGTCTCCTATGACGTTAATATAGATCAGGAACACTGGAGGGCCTATAATACTACCTTGGGGAACGCCGGATGTTACTTCTGTTTTACTCGATGACTTTCCACCTATTACTACGAACTGTGACTGTTCTGAGAGGAAATCACAAATCAAGTCGCACAGCTGATGCGATGTTCCATAGGCACGTAGTTTGGTTAGAAGACTCTTGTGAGGAACGGTGTCGAAAGCCTTCTGGAATCTAGCAATATGGAATCAAATCCCCTGTCGATAGCACTCATTACTTCATGAGTATAAAGAGCTAGTTGTATTTCAGACGAACGATATTTTCTGAATCGGTGCTGGCTATGTGTCAATAAATAGTTTTTTTTTCGAGGTACTAGATAAAGTTTGAGTACAGTATATGTTCCAAAACCCTACTGCAATTCGACGTTAGTGATATGGGCCTGTAATTTAGCGGATTACTCTACTTCCCGCTTTGGGTATTGGTGTGACTTGATCAATTTTCCAGTCGTTAGCAACGAATCTTTCTGTGGACGACCGGTTGTATATAATTCCTAAATATGGAACTAATGTATCAACATACTCTGAAAGGAACCTGACTAGTATACAATCTTGACCGGATACCTTGCCTTTATTAAGTGATTTAAGCTGCTTTGCTGCACCGAATATGTCTACTTCTACACTCCTGGAAATTGAAATAAGAACTCCGTGAATACATTGTCCCAGGAAGGGAAAATTTATTGACACATTCCTGGGGTCAGATACATCATATGATCACACTGACAAAACCACAGGCACATAGACACAGGCAACAGAGCATACACAATGTCGGCACTAGTATAGTGTATATCCACCTTTCGCAGAAATGCAGGCTGCTATTCTCCCATGGAGACGATCGTAGAGATGCTGGATGTAGTCCTGTGGAACGGCTTGCCATGCCATTTCTACCTGGCGCCTCAGTTGGACCAGCGTTCGTGCTGGACGTGCAGACCGCGTAAGACGACGCTTCATCCAGTACCAAACATGCTCAATAGGGGACAGATCCGGAGATCTTGCTGGCCAGGGTAGTTGACTTACACCTTCTAGAGCACGTTGGGTGGCACGGGATACATGCGGACGTGCGTTGTCCTGTTGGAACAGCAAGTTCCCTTGCTGGTCTAGGAATGGTAGAACGATGGGTTCGATGACGGTTTGGATGTACCGTGCACTATTCAGTGTCCCCTCGACGATCACCAGAGGTGTACGGCCAGTGTAGGAGAACGCTCCCTACACCATGATGCCGGGTGTTGTCCCTGTGTGCCTCGGTCGTATGCAGTCCTGATTGTGGCGCTCACCTGCACGGCGCCAAACACGCATACGACCATCATTGGCACCAAGGCAGAAGCGACTCTAATCGCTGAAGACGACACGTCTCCATTCGTCCCTCCATTCACGCCTGTCGCGACACCACTGAAGGCGGGCTGCACGATGTTGGGGCGTGAGCGGAGGACGGCCTAAAGGTGTGCGGGACCGTAGCCCAGCTTCATGGAGACGGTTGCGAATGGTCCTCGCCGATACCCCAGGAGCAACAGTGTCCCTAATTTGCTGGGAAGTGGCGGTGCGGTCCCCTACGGCACTGCGTAGGATCCTACGGTCTTGGCGTGCATCCGTGCGTCGCTGCGGTCCGGTCCCAGGTCGACGGGCACGTGCACCTTCCGCCGACCACTGGCGACAACATCGATGTACTTTGGAGACCTCACGCCCCACGTGTTGAGCAATTCGGCGGTACGTCCACCCGGCCTCCCGCAGCCCACTATACGCCCTCGCTCAAAGTCCGTCAACTGCACATACGGTTCACGTCCACGCTGTCGCGGCATGCTACCAGTGTTAAAGACTGCGATGGAGCTCCGTATGCCACGGCAAACTAGCTGACACTGACGGCGGCGGTGCACAAATGCTGCGCAGCTAGCGCCATTCGACGGCCAACACCGCGGTTCCTGGTGTGTCCGCTGTGCCGTGCGCGTGATCATTGCTTGTACAGCCCTCTCGCAGTGTCCGGAGCAAGTATGGTGGGTCTGACACACCGGTGTCAATGTGTACTTTTTTTCCATTTCCAGGAGTGTATGTTTCTCATCTTGGTAGTTGTTCTTGATTGGCAATCAGGAATATTTACCTCGTCTTCTTTGGTGAAAGTGTTTCAGAAAACCGTGTTTAATAACTTTGCTTTAGTGGCACTGTCATCAGTGACTTCACCGCTGTTATCGTGCAGTGAAGGTATTGATTGCCTCTTGCCACTGGTGTGCTTTATGTATGACCAGAATCTGTTTGGGTTTTCTGCCAGATTTCGAGACAGAGATTCGTTGTGGAAATTATTAAAAGCATCTCGCATTGTGGTACGCAGTATATTTCGAACTTCTGCAAAACTTTGCCAATCTTGGAGATTTTGTGTTCTTTTAGATTTGACATGGTTTTTTGTTGCTTCTGCAACAGCTATCTGACCCGTTTTGTGTACCATTTAGGATCAGTACCATTACTTATTAATTTATGTGGTATGTATTTCTCAACTGCCGTCGATACTATCTCTTTGAAATCATTATTTTGCTGGTTTTCTTCTTTGTGGTTGACTATGTATATCGCAGTAATTTCATCATCTTGCTGCTTCACTTGCATCACTGGTGTAATGGCCGAGCTGCTGGTTGACATTACACTATTGCACATTATATTTTGTCACTGATTACCAACGTAATTCACTGCACAGATTGCTTCGATGTTATTCACCAATTAAGTAACATTTCTCTATGTACGTATGTTTGTATGTATGTATAAACGTCTGAAGATTAACAGAACATGTTCGAAACTCGTTGCATTATGTTAAATTAAGCATAAAACAAAAAGTGACTGGTAGCAGAAACTGAAATAAATAATTATCCCACACAGTCACGGTTCACAAACATAGCCAATATGGCTGAAAATAAGCCCATAGGAAGGTTATAGGAGATGAGTCAGATAAAGAATACTAGCCGCTTGCAGTCTCGATACGGTGACCGCTTCCCGATGGCAGCATTTAAGTCCGTTGAAAAACGATGCGATGGAGGACTCAGCCGAACATCAATGAACGGTATCATACAGATGATAATATTATTCCTTCACTCCTTATCTGTGCAGCCACTTCATGTCCCTTTTTCTCTACCTTCTGGGTCACCAGTTCTCCTTTTCTTGCGTGATTTGTCAGAAGCGATATGTAGTTCTGCCAGGGATGAAAACTGTCACTATTAATTCAAACTTCCTATTTCCTCATAGTTTATCAGCGATTTTCTTCCGCTTCAATTTGTTGGATTTCACGCTAAGTGGTTTCCATCGGTTTCGTGGCGTCGAATATCTTCTCCCACAGAGAATATGGACTGTGTCTAAATCAGGGCTTTATTTTTTTTGCTCGCTAATAGCAGTTAGAGAAGAAGACATGCAGCAGACTGCTTTTAGCTCCAGAAAGTCGTGAGAATGGCCAGGTATCGAAAAGAAATGTTGGTAGGCAATGATTTTATGGTCGTCTTGTCTAAAGAAGGTTTCCAGGAATACGCTCATACTAAAAGCAGAGGATGAATCATGTACCAAATTTCTGAGACTGCCCATTAATCCACAAAGTTGTGCGACTAAGCATGTATGGAGGAAGAAATGATAGTCGATGATAATTTTATGACTCGACAGTCGAAAGAGGAATTTATGGCTGACCCTGCTAAAAATATTTTTCATATCGTATGGCATGCACCACGTAGCTCACTGTCATTACTTATAAATTTATTGTCCAAGAAACTGCATGGGTCATGACTATGTAGTATATAACTTTTATCGCAAAATCACACAATTGTTCTACGCATAGCAGCCGTAACCTGACCAGTTGCCCCTTCACACCGTATCCAATGACACCACCGGCCAAGGATGACAGGGCAGTCAGTCAGGCCCCAATGGCCCGTCTAGGTTCAGAACAGGGAACTTCACCTAACCTTTACAGCCTTAAACAATGACAACTTAAAAAGTACTGCACATTTTCACTGGCGCTTGTGCGTTATTTCACTTATACCATCCGGCCGCTGTGACCGAGCTTTTCTAGGTTCTTCAGTCCGGAACTGGGCGACCGCTGCGGTGCTCAGAGCCATTTTGAACCGACAGGGATGTGGAGCCATGCCGACGTCAACGCCGTGGGCAGGTGCGCTAGGTTTTTCGGCCGAGGATCCATAGTACGAAGAGGCCAAAAGAGGTGCTCTGATAGATTCTCGAATGAGTTTAAATCTGGGGAGTTTGGTGGTCAGGGAAGTACAATAAACTCAGCCTGGTGCTCTTGGAAACACATACGTACAATGCGAGCTGTGTGACACATTGCATTGTCCTGGTGATAGATGTCATCGTGCCGAGGAGAGGCAAACTGCATGTACGGGTGGACGTGGTCCCGAAGGATATCTGCATACTTGTGTTGATCCATTGTGCCTTCCAAAATGACGGAATCACCCAAGGAATGTCACGAAAACATTCCCCAGGCCATAACGCTCCCTCCTCCGGACTGGACCCTTCCGACGATTGTTACAGAGTGTTTTCTTCAGTCTGGTGGAGCATAAAATATGATTCATCTGAAAAGGCCACCTGTCGCCATTCCGTGGACGGTATTGGCGTGCAAACTCCAGCCTTCGTCGCCGATGAACGGCGCTCTGCACGGTATCACGAACTAAGCGCCTGCTGGGGAGGCTCATATACAGCGACGTTGCTTGAACGGTCGTTGAGGAGTCATTGTTGGTAGCCTCTCGGTTCATCTGAGCCGTCAGTTATTCAACTGTTGCAAGTCCGTTCGCCCGTACACATGTCCGCAGCCGTCATTGCCCCCGTCATCTATGGCCCGTTGGGCACAGTATATTTTTACCGTGGTGGCAAGCGAAGAGTTTACAAACTCAGCCATTTAAGAAATGCTTCCACCCTTGTCCCGAAACACAATCATCTTGTCCATTAGGACGTCAAATATATCACTCCGTTTCCGCAATACCACAACGACTGCATAGACTTCTGCTTTGCTTCGCAAATTCACGGAGCTTCATGCTCCGGTGAGTTGTAGCATGGGAGGATCACGCTTTTCCTTCTTCTTCCTGGGTGTATTGAGTGTTGTCTTCTCGTTTGAATCGTCCTCACGGTTGTGTTGCTGCTAGTGGGTCGTGTAGCTCACGTTGCGGCGTCCCTTTACACCAGCAACAAGTCTGGCCACTTTGTGGTCGGGCGCCAGTGCACTTGGTTGCCCAAGTTGCGGACGAGGTCGTTCTTCGTCATCCGCGCGGCCGCATAAAAACGATGCGCCGCTTGCCGGAATCGGCGGTACTCCCGCTTCTCTGTGGAGTTCTCCGGTGCTGAAGTCTCGTGGCAGGCGAAGCGCTAATCCCAACGCCTTCTTCTGGACACAGTCTTCTGCGTCCGCCGGCCCGCTTTATATTCCCCTCACTGCTATTGCTGCCACCTACCGTTTGTGAGTGGTTACTGGGGTTGGGTTGTTTGGGGAAGGAGACCAGACAGTGAGTTCATCGGTCTCATCGGATTAGGGAAGGACGGGGAAGGAAGTCGAGCGTGCCCCATCTCGGCTTCTGCCTGGAGCGATTTAGGGAAATCACGGAAAACCGAAATGAGGATGGCCGGACGCGGGATTGAACCGTCGTCCTCCTGAATGCGAGTCCAGTGTCTAACCACGAGTGGTTACTGCGCGTTGGTATCGGACATAGGCGGTGGTAACATCAATGCCACTTGAATGTATAATTGTGCAAAGGAGCACCCCTCACGGACCATTTCAAAGCTTCACCAGGTCACTGTCTCCTACCGAAGTCTTCCGACCACCGGAAAGGTTCTGTCACGACACTGAAGGACTAGCACCAACCGACATCCACTGCAGAGTTCCTGTGCTACAAAAATTATTCGCTGCAGAGATAATATGGAAGACTTTTTAGATGAAATCGTGCTGCATGACAAATAAGTAGATCGCGTAGTATTTAGAAATTAACTTACTACGGGATTTCATTGGAACCAACACTCGTAACTAAAGCACTGCAATGTGCAGTCAGATTTCATAAATACTGGAAATATGACCGTAGGACTTTTCATGGTGAATATTGTCGCTCATAATTACAAGTAATTTCATTAAGAAATGTACAAGGAGACCAAAATATTAAACAATATTTTCGAGACAAAGTGGTTGTGATTAAGTGTTCATAAAGTTTACATTTGATGCTTGATCTGTTGATGTCGACTTACTAACGCTGAAATCATGAACATACATCCACTGAACAATCAATGAAACTAAGCTCATATCAGTTAAGTGCAACTCTCAAGAGTTAGAAACAGCCCAAAAACAACACGTCATCAGGCCTAATATGGTGTAAGGAAATCGTTGGCATTCAAAACAGTTTCCAGTCGTCTCGACATGGATAAGTATGGTACCTGTATGGTTTTTAAAACCAATCCTGGAAAACGGGATCTGTATGAAGAGGGGCACTGTCGTCACCAAAAAAAAAAAAAAAAAATTGTTCAAATGGCTACAAGCGCTATGGGACTTAACATCTGAGGTTACCAGTCCCCTAGACGAAGAACTATTTAAGCCTAACTAACCTAAGGACATCACACACATCCATGCCCGAGGCAGGATTCGAACCTGCGACCGTAGCAGCAGCGCGGTTCCGGACTGAAGCGCCTAGAACGGCTCGGCCACAGCGGCCGGCTTTCGTCACCACTGGGGAACAAACATTGTAACATGTGATGGATCTGATCAGCCGAAATGGTCACATAAACCCTGGCAGTAACGCCATCTTACAGAGTTCCCATGAGGCCCAGGGAATACCACGATATGGCTGCTTAAATCATAACCGAATACCCGCCATGTTTCACTCTTGGGTAGTAAACTCTGCCAGATGTTGGTGACTGCGAAACAAGACTCATCTGACCAAATGACGTTCTCCCATTGCTCCATATCCCAGGCTTTATGGCTTCGCCACCAAGTTTTCTTGTTATGTGCATTTTTATCATTGATGAGTGGTTTTGTAATTCCAGCTCGCCTGCTCGCCAGCTCGCCATGCTTCTTGAGCTCCATTCGTGTTGTTTTCAAATGGTTCACATGGCTTTAAGCACTATGGGACTTAACATCTGACGTCATCAGTCCCCTAGACTTAGAACTACTTAAACCTAACTAACCTAAGAACATCATACACATCTATGCCCGAGGCAGGATTCGAACCTGCGACCGTAGCAGTCTCATGGTTCCGGACTGAAGCCGCGTTGTTTTGGTGTTGACAGGGCTCGAGAGTGCGACATTCGCTTCTGCGGCGACTTTTGCTTCTGTTGTCATCCTATTTTTCTTCACAATCCTCTTCAATGATCGTCCGTCACAATTATTTTCTTCCGCGTCGTAACTTAGCAGATTTTTTTTCTGCTTTCTCTGTATTCGGTGTAAATCTTTGATACGACGTTTCTTGAAACACCATAAACTTTGGCTGTCTTGGTTACAGAAGCATTGACCATACGAGCACCAACCATTTGCCCACATTTGAATTCACTTAGTTCCAACACAGCGCGCGCACAACTACAGAGCCTTGAACTGGCCACGACTGACGCTTGCACCGTGTTGATGACATTGCACGGGTGCCGTTCGCGGTAAAATACAACATCTCAACCTGTAGCCTTTGCTAGTATCTGAGTTTTATGTTCAAGCATGCGTTTCTCACGATATTTCCATATTTTCAGCCAACCCCTATGTCCTCTGTTGGTTCCAGTAACTCAGGAACGTATTGTGTTTTTGAAACAAAAAAATTAGTTTTGGCACTGAATTTTACGACGTCAACAGCCTCACTACAGACAAAAAACTTACACTCTCAACAGGGTGTACATCTATCTCGTTCAGCTTTAGCCATGCGGTGAAGTACGTCTGTCATTCACATGCTTGTACCACACAAAAAGGGACAATCAAGCACATTTATTTATTCGAGAAACAGACTTCTGTGAGATATTATGAACTAACTGATCCCACTACCGTAACAGCAATGTCTGTTAACAAAAGACGTTCACTTGTAACTAAAAAATACATGTTTTCTATCCCTTTCTACGAATCTCAAGCGACTGCGCAGCTATATTTCGCGCCGAAGTACATCTATATCTACACTGAAGAGCCTAATATTGTGTAGGGACCACACGACCACGCAGAAGTGACGCAACACGACGTGGCATGAACTCCACTAATGTCCGAAGTAGTGCTGGAGGGAACTGACACCATGAATCCTGCATGGCTGTCCATAAATCCGTAAGAATACGAGAGGGTGGAGATCTCTTCTGAACAGCACGTTGCAAGGCATCCCATATACGCTCAATAATGTTCACGTCTGGGGTGTTTGTTGGCCACCGGAAGTGTTTCAACTCAGAACAGTGTTCCTCGAGCCACTCTGTAGAAATTCTGGAAGTGTGGGCTGTCGCATTCCCCTGCTGGAATTGCCGGAGTCTGTCGGAATGCACAGTGGACACGAATGGATGCAGGCGATCAGACAGGATGCTTACGTACGTATCACCAGTCAGGATCGTATCTAGACGTATCAGAGGTCCCATATCACTCCAACTACTTACGCCCCACACCATTACAGAGCATCCACCAGCTTGAACAGTCTCCTGCTGACATGCAAGCTCCATGGATTCATGAGACTGTCTCCACACCCGTACATGTCCATCCGCTCGATACAATTTGAAACGAGGCTCGTCCGACCAGGCAACATGATTCCAGTCGTCAACAGTCCAATTTTGATGTTGACGGGCCCAGGTGAGACGTAAAGCTTTGTATGGTGCAGTCATCAAGGGTACACGAGTGGGCCTTCGGCTCCGAAAGCCCATATCGATGAAGTTTCGTTGAATGGTTCGCACGCTGACACTTATTGATTTTCACTGGAATCTGCAGAAATTTGCCTAATGGTTGCACTTCTGTCACATTGAACGATTCTCTTCAGTGGTCGTTGGCCCCGTTCTTGTAGAACTTTATCCGGCCACAGCGATGTCGGAGATATGAAGTTTTACGGCATTCTTGATATTCACGGTACACTCCTGAAATGGTACGGGAAAATCCCCACTTGATCGCTACCTCGAAATGCTGTGCCCCTCGCTCGTGCGCACACTATCACACCACGTTTAACCTCACTTAAATCTTGGCAACCTGCCATTATAGCAGCAGTAACCGATCTAACAACTGCGACAGATACTTGTTGTCTTATATAGGCGTTGCTGAACGCAAAACCGTACGCTGCCTGTTTACATATCTCTGTATTTGAATACTGATGCGTATACCAGTTTGTTTGGCGCTTCACTATAAATCTACATGGTTATTCCGAAATTTACAATTAAGTGCCGGGCAGAGGGTTTATCGAAGCACCTTCAAGCTATTTCTCTACCATTCCACTCTCGAACAGCGTACGAGAAAAACGAACACTTAAATCTTTCTGTTTGAGCTCTGATTTCTCTTGTTTTATTGTAATGATCGTTCCTACCCATGTAGGTGCTCGCCAACAAAATATTTTCACACTCTGAGGAGAAAGTTGGTAATTGAAATTTCATGAGGAGTTCTGCCGCAACAAAATGATTGCCACCCCAACCCTCATATGTGTTTTCTTCAGAGATCTAGTAAACTTTTACTTTTTAGCGCCGATTGGGGTTACAACGCACAAAGCGATGTTAGCTGTCGAAATAAAGCCGAGAGTGGGGTTTCAGGGCCAGCAAAATTTCCTGCGCACAACAAAAACGAACAGCGCTAGTTTCAGTGAAAAACAGATTTGCGTCAAAGACCGCAGAGGGACTTTTAGCGGTGCTTGATAATGGGAAAAGAGTTGCCTGTGGACAATTACATTGTCCCTCAAGCGTGAAACTCTTCGCGTTCTCTCGGATAACGATGGAAACTGAGAACGTTGGCGGCGCAGGAACTTATAATATATTGTTTGTTTGCCATTGTCTCTCTCATTTCCGTTATGTCGTTGTCTGCCAGCTAAAGAGCAAATTCAAATGGCTCTGAGCACTATGGGACTTACCTTCTGAGGTCATCAGTCCCCTAGAACTTAGAACTACTTAAAACTAACTAACCTAAGGATATCACACACATCCATGCCCGAGGCAGGATTCGAACCTGCGACCGCAGCGGTCACGCGGTTCCAGACTGTAGCACTTAGAACCGCGCGGCCCTCACGGCCGGCAACTAAAGAGCAATTCCCTGCAGATAACCGTCTGTCTTTTAGAGCGTCACAAACAGCCACTCTCATATGTCATCCCCAGTTCCAGTTTTTTTCTCAGCCCTCCATTATAGTGTTGAAAACAATGCCTGATTAAGATGGTGAAGCACCCACAATACATGATCGGTTGTCAGTGTAACTTCGTACACGTACACACACCATCGATGGGTATGTAAATGATTACAGCCGCAATTCTTTGTGTAGGTAGAACGGCCACCAAGATGGATTAGAGTTGTTCGTGTTTCGTGTTGTTACCAGGCCGGTGGGATTTATAAGGGGGTTGAACAGCGTCAAATATTCAGTTAGAACTGTGAAGGACACAGAAAAGCCGCGTAAGCGTGTGAGACAACTTTTTCAGCACCTGACAGATTTTGAAAGGGGCCTCATTGTGCTCTCCATTGGTAGGCTAGTCGAATCGTGCAATGTTTTTGAGGCATTCGGCTGTGATAACGGCCCGGTGATGGATTGCATTGCAACGTGATGTCAGGCATATTCGTCGTCCAGGTCTGCTACACTACTGGCCATTAAAATTGCTCACCACGAAGATGACGTGCTACAGACGCGAAATTTAACCGACAGGAAGAAGATGCTGTGATATGCAAAAGATTAGCTTTTCAGAGCATTCACACATCTTTGGCGCTCGCGGTGACACCTACAACGTGCTGACACAAGGAAAGTTTCCAACCGATTTCTCATACACAAAGAGCAATTTACCGGCGTTGCCTGGTGAAACGTTGTTGTGATGCCTCGTGTAAGGAGGAGAAATGCGTACCATCATCTTTCCGACTTTGAAAAGGGTCGGATTGTAGCCTATCGCGATTGCGGTTTATCGTATCTCGACATTGCTGCTCGCGATGGTCGATAGCCAATGACTCTTAGCAGAATATGGAATCGGTGAGTTCAGGAGGGTAATACGGAACGCCGTGCTGGATCCCAACGACCTCGTATCACTAGCAGTCGAGATGACAGGTATCTTATCCGCATGACTGTAACGGATCGTGCGTCCACGTCTCGATCCCTGAGTCAACAGATGGGGACGTTTGCAAGACAACAACCATCTGCACGAACAGTTCGCCGACGTTTGCAGCATCATGGACTATCAGCTCGGAGGCTATGGCTGCGGTTATCCTTGACGCTGCATCACAGACAGGAGCGCCTGCGATGGTGTACTCAACGACGAACCTGGGTGCACGAATGGCAAAACGTAATTTTTTCGAATGAATCCAGGTTCTGTTTACAGCATCATGATGGTCGCATCCGTGTTTGGTGACAGCGCGGTGAACGCACATTGGAAGCGTGTATTCGTCATCGCCATACTGGCGTATCACCCGGAGTGATGGTATGGTGTGCCAATGGTTACACGTCTCGGTCACCTCTTGTTCGCATTGACGGCACTTTGAACAGTGTACGTTACATTTCAGAAGTGTTACGACCCGTGGCTCTACCCTTCATTCGATCCCTGCGAAACCCTACATTTCAGCAGGATAATGCACGACTGCATGTTGCAGGTCCTGTACGGGCCTTTCTGGATACAGAAAATGTTCCATTGCTGACCTGGACAGCACATTCTCCAGATCTCTCACCAACTGAAAACGTCTGGTCAATGGTGGCCGAGCAACTGGCTCGTCACAATACGCCAGTCACTACTCTTGATGAACTGTGGTATCGTGTTGAAGCTGCATGGGCAACTGTACATGTACACGCCATCCCAGCTCTGTTTGACTCAATGCCCAGGCGTATCAAGGCAGTTATTACGGCGAGAGGTGCTTGCTTTGGGTACTGATTTCTCAGGATCTGTGCACGCAAATTGCGTGAAAATGTAATCACATGTCAGTTCTAGTATAATATATTTGTCCAATGAATATCCGTGCATCATCTGAATTTCTTCTTGGTGTAGCAATTTTATTGTTCAGTAGTGTACGTTCTGCAGGGTACCCATAATTAAATTTCCAGTTTCAAAAATACTGCTGTGAATAACGTCAAATTTGAGCACCATATTATATTATTGACTCAGGGGGAAACTTCATGGAACACAAAAGAAATGGCCAATAGCTGGTGCTTACGTCAGAATATAAGAGAGTTGGAAGTTTAATAGTGTCAACTATTTATCTACAGGTCATAGAAAGTAGATATGTATTTCAAAGTTTTTCTGACCTTCAAAGTAGTCGCAAGCATTGTGTATAACTCGGTGTGAGCGATGTGGAAGTCGTAGGATATTCCTAGCAGTGCCAGTTGTGTTGACCGTTCGAGCGGCGCGGTCTATTGTCCGACGAATTTGTAGCAGTTCTGAAGCGAGTGCCGTGAAGTGTTTCCTTCAGTTTAGAAATCGAGTTGAACTTACGAGGGCTTAACTCAGGAGAGTGCAGTAGGTGGTATAGCACTTGGCAGCCCCATCAGTCAAACAAATCAGTAACAGCTTGCACTGTCCGTGCTCGAGCATTGTCCTGCAAAATGATGGTCAGGTCTTGCAGAAAGTGTCATCAACTCTGTCTCTCTGCTGTTCATTTTTGGAACACAACCTACGACCATTTCTCATACGTTATATAGGTTTATTTATACATACAACAAAAAAGTTTTGCGTCACCTCAGTTGCCAGAACTCCTGAAGATAGACGTTGGCTGTGGATTTTGTATCATAGACACAGTCCCCTTGACTGTTCAGAGATGTCACTAAACCCGTTCATAGATGTAAACAACCATGCATGAGCAGCGCCTATTAGACGGAGAGGGTCCGACAGCCGATCAGTTCCAGTCATTCCACCAAGAAGGAGGCACACGGCTCGTGCTGTCTGTAGTTCAACCATACCTAAACCGTCAATACCGCGGTTCGCTCTCGTCCACATTATTACTGTGTGCCAGGAAGGGCACTCAATAAGGGTAGAGTCCAGGCGTCTCTGAGTGAACAAAGCAATGTTGCTCGGACATGGACGAGATCCAGAGAGACAGGAACTGTGGATGATATTCCTTGCTCTGGCCGCCCAAGGGCTACTACTGCAGTGGCTGACCGCTATATATGGATTATGGTTTGTAGGAACCCTGACGGCAAATCCACCATGCACAGTAATGATTTTCGTGTAGCCACAGGACGTCGTGTTACAACTCAAAATGTGCGCTATAGGCTGCATGATGCGCAACTTCACTCTCGACGTCCATGGCGAGGTCCATCTCTGCAATCACGACACCATGCAGGGCGGTACAGATGGGCTCAACAACATGTCGAATGGGTCAGGATTGGCACAGGACAGGCGGCGAGCCATGACGGAACAAACTTGAGACACTCATGGTGGGCAGAGTACGGGTGTGTCTGAACATATAGTGCACCGAACACTCACAACGATGGGCCTCCGCAGCTGACGACGCATATGCATGTGCCAATGTTTACACCACGACATCGGCAACTACGGCTGAAATGAGCACATGACCATCGGCACTAGACGTTGACACAGTGGCACAGTGTTGCATGGTCTAATGAATCCCGATACCTTCTTCATCACTTCTATGATAGGGCGCGAATCCGTCGTCTTCCAGGGGATCAGCTCCTTGACAATTGTACTGTGGGACGGAGACAAGCTGGCGGCGGTTCCATTATGCTCTGGGTACCATTCATCAGGGCATTGATGGGTCCAGTGGAGCTCGTTAAAGGCACCCTGACGGTCAAGGAGTATCGTACACTGGTTGCAGACCACGTACACTCCTTCATGACGATCGTGTTTTCCGACGACAGTCTCATTTTATGCAAGATACTGCGCCTCGTCACAAGGCTAGAGTATGATTTAGTGGTTCCAGGATCACAGTGAGGAGTTCCAATTGAAGTACTGGACCCCCAACTCCATAGAACCCAATCGAATACGTCTGGGATGTGATTGAACGTGACGTCAGAGCTCATCACCTCCCTCCCCGGAATTTACGGGAAGTAGGTGGCGTGTGTGTAGGGATATGGTGCCAGCTCTCCACTTGCGACCTACCAAGGATTCATTGTTTCCATACAATGACGCGTCGACGCTGTTATCCGTGCCAAAGGTGGACATTATGTTGTGCTCGCCATTAACATATTGTACATCTTCGTACGCCCGGACTATATTACTGTGCGTAGTTCTTCACACTAAAGATTAATTAAGAGCTGCCGGCCGCGGTGGTCTCGCGGTTCTAGGCGCGCAGTCCGGGACCGCGCGACTGCTACGGTCGCAGGTTCGAATTCTGCCTCGGGCATGGATGTGTGTGATGTCCTTATGTTAGTTAGGTTTAAGTAGTTCTAAGTTCTAGGGGACTGATGACCACAGATGTTAAGTCCCATAGTGCTAAGAGCCATTTGAACCATTTTTGAATTAGGAGCTGTTGAAACATCGACAGGACTGCTTCTCGAACCTCGCCAAGCTATGCCAGCCTATCAAGGCAGTCACAGACGCATACCGCGGCCCAAACTGTGCGTCATGCTGACAGCAGCAGAATGGATTGGTGCGCAGACTAGCTGTAGTTCTGTGTCTGTAGCATCTCGATTAGCTCTGCCATCAGAGCCGGTCTGTTTTGAATTCAATTATGGCGGTAGCTAAATTTTGTAAAAACGTATGTTTCCAACCCAAAAGGTTGAAAACTGTTGTTACCTGCTTTCGGTTCTAGTGAACACAAGTAGACTGTTGGTAACGCTATCATACTACTAACCTGAATGGCTTCCTCCATCAAAAGATTTGATCATTCCACACTGGTTCCCCTGGGAAACTATCGTTGATCATTCATGGTTTAGCGAAATTTCTATCCCACTGACTTGTGGTCGTGATTTTCTATTTACACTCATGCTCAAAAAATTAAGGATAATTGCAGAATGTGGTGCCACACAACATGGCACTACACAAAACTGGTGCTAATAGCATAGGCACATAGGGAACACACACGTCACGGATCTGTAAGTTCACGGTATTGGTGATAAGTTGAACAAACCGTCCCGAAACTCATGTGCTACAAAACGCCACTGTTTCCTGCGCACGTACGCCGACATCGGTATGGGATACGATCACCATGCACACGTACACAGGCCGCACAACGGGTTGGTATACTCTGGAGCAGGTGATCGAGCAGCTTCTGGGGTATAGCCTCCCATTCTTGCACCAGTGCCTTTCGGAGTCCTGAAGTGTCGTAGTGGTTTGAAGATGTGCAGCGATACGTCAACCGAGAGCATCCCAGACGTGCTCGATGGGGTTTAGGTCTGGAGAACAGGCGGGCCACTCCATTCACCTGATATCTTCTGTTTCAAGGTACTTGTCCACGATGACAGCTCGATGGGGCCGTGCGTTATCATCCGTCAGGAAGAAGGTTGGGACTCACTGCACCCCTTAAAAGGCGGACATACTGGTGCAAAATGACGTCCCGACACACCTAACCTGTTATGGTTCATCTGTCAAAGACGTGCAGCGGTGTAGTGCACCAATCATAATTTCACCCTACACCATCAAACCACGACCTCTACACAAGTCCCTTTCAAGGACATTAAGGGGTTGGTACGTGGTTCCCGATTCACGCCAGGTGAAAACCCTGCGAGAATCACTGTTCAGACTATACCTGAACTCGTCCGTGAACTTAACCTGGGACCACTGTTGCAATGCACGTGTACTGCGTTCTTGACACCAGACTTTACGGGCTCTCCTGTGACCAGGGGTCAGTGGAATGCACCTTGCAGGTCTCCGGACGAATAATCCATGTCTGTTCAGTCGTCGGTAGACTGTGTGTCTGGACCAAACTGTTACAGTGGCTGCTGTAAGGTCCCGAGAAAGTCTACCTGCACTACTCCGTGGCCGTCTGCGGGCACTGATGGTGAGATATCGATCTTCTTGGATGTCCCATACTGTATCGCCTGGACATGTTTCCTGTCTGCTGTAATCGTCGCCATAATCTTGAGATCACACTTTGTGGCACACGGAGGGCCCGTGCTACGACCTGCTGTGTTTGACCAGCCTCCAGTCGCCCTAGTATTATAACCCTCATAACATCAATATGTGTCCTTTGAGCCACTTTAAACACACAGTCACCATTAATACGTCTGAAAGAGTCTGCACACTTACTCGCTGCACCGTACTCTGACATGCACCAACACATCTCTGCGTATGTGGACTGCTGCCAGCACCACCGAACGACAACCGCAGGTCAAATACACCGCATGGTCATAACCTGATGTGATTTAAACCCGCAAACCGCCCACCAGAGCGTTGTTACACCATGTATCAGCATTATCCATAATTTATGAGCATGAGTGTATATTGTAAGAATATGTGACACGTTATCAAATAACGCAGATTCTGATACACAGAATAGACAGGAGGTAGCAATTGGGGGGGGGGGGGGGGCTAAAATTCTGCTACACAATGAACAAAAGCATCTTATTTAATGATCAGAGGTGGCAATTAATTGTTCTGACATTCGTCATTATGGTTACTCGATAAGAAAAATGTCTGTTTCGATCAGTTTGGATGATGTACACATCACCATGGAGTAACGTATTGTCTTCACACGGTGTCAGCTCTGCTAACAGTGACGGTCTATCACCTTGTAACACACAAGTTGTTTGCATTTCAAAGACGTTTCCTATTAGGTGATAGAGCAACAGTCGTACTCTTTAAGCCACAGAGTGGTCAGCCAGTATACGATGTGTTACGAGTGTAAGTGCATATATTTTTATTGGTGACAGGATAGTTTTCTAGTATTACACCAGTATTTACTTCATTTGCAGACTAATAATTACACCTATTAGGAGTAGTGTGTCTTTGGGTTGGTTAGTGCTCAAAGTAGATGTGCCAAGCGCAAGCCATTAACGCTTACTTTGACCTGGGCAGCAGGACAAGCGTTGAAGTGTAGATCCATGGACTCAAAACGATTAGAGTATACTGACATGTGTAGTCCACTTAGTGGTGAAGTTGCGACCATGCAGAAAGCATCTGGTAGTTAATTTGGTGACATGTCTACGGAAAGACAGGCGCATAGAAGTAACAACTAACATACTGGAGTGGGCACATATTCCAGTACCAATGATCACAACACGCGCACTTATACTCCTAATACGCTGTATAATAGCAAAAGTCAGCGGTATTATTAAAGGGCAAGTTGTTACAGATCCTGTCATTCAGTCGAGAACTTGTTCTGAACTTACTGTTTTAAAACAGATCGATGACACCTTCGAAGAAGCTACAGCAAGATGGTCGGAAACGCTCCCACACTACGTTCTGCTTCTGCCTGGAGTGCAAGGCAGAGGCTGGTGGCCTGTGCACAGCGAGAAGTTCCCACCTGTAATTGACGCCCTGATAGTCATCAGCGCGACGCAAATTTGCGTATGAAGCTACTCATACGACAAGCAAAAAGTTCCAGGGAAGTCCGCAACAAGAAGACCTGTTAAGTCTTTTATCTTGCCCCTCTCGTTTACGTCGGCGTCTGGGAATTTACGATTACTTAAGTAAGCATATCCATAGTGAGATTCATACCATTGCCCCCCAACTAAGTTTCGATCAGCATAAAAAATCTTCATGATTCGTCTTATGATTCTCGGATTGCAGATTTCTGCGGACTGAGGAGAAAGTGTATTGTTGTGTGTCGTAAGTGTCAAGATTATGATATTTAATCCAGAACGTTGTACTATGTCAAGCGCACAACAAGGAAGTTCGGCAAGAAGCGTTATGGCTTTTCGATGTTTCTCTACATCTACATCTACATTTATACTCCGCAAGCCACCCAACGGTGTGTCGCGGAGGGCACTTTACGTGCCACTGTCATTAACTCCCTTTCCTGTTCCAGTCGCGTATGGTTCGCGGGAAGAACGACTGCCGGAAAGCCTCCGTGCGCGCTCGAATCTCTCTAATTTTACATTCGTTCAAATGTTCAAATGTGTGTGAAATCTTATGGGACTTAACTGCTAAGGTAATCAGTCCCTAAGCTTACACACTACTTAACCTAAACTATCCTAAGGACAAACACACACACCCATGCCCGAGGGAGGACTCGAACCTCCGCCGAGATCAGCCTCACAGTCCATGACTGCAGCGCCTGAGACCGCTCGGCTAATCCCGCGCAGCTTTTCATTCGTGATCTCCTCGGGAGGTATAAGTAGGGGGAACCAACATATTCGATACCTCATCCAGAAACGCACCCTCTCGAAACCTGGACAGCAAACTACACCGCGATACAGAGCGCCTCTCTTGCAGAGTATGCCACTTAAGTTTGCTAAACATCTCCGTAACGCTATCACGCTTACCAAATAACCCTGTGATGAAACGCGCCGCTCTTCTTTGGATCTTCTCTATCTCCTCTGTCAACCCGACCTGGAACGGATCCCACACTAATGAGCAATACTCAAGTATAGGCTGAATGAGTGTTTTGTAAGCCACCTCCTTTGTTGATGGACTACATTTTCTAAGGACTCTCCCAATGAATCTCAACCTGGCACCCGCCTTACCAACAATTAATTTTATATGATCATTCCACTTCAAATCGTTCCTTACGCAAAAAAAATGGCTCTGAGCACTACGGGACTCAACTGCTGTGGTCATTAGTCCCCTAGAACTTAGAACTACTTAAACCTAACCAACCTAAGGACATCACACACATCCATGTCCGAGGCAGGATTCGAACCTGCGACCGTAGCAGTCGCACGGTTCCGGACTGCGCGCCTAGAACAGCGAGACCACCGCGGCCGGCGTTCCGTACGCATACTCAAGGACATTTTACAGAAGTAACTGCTACCAGAATTTGTTCCGTTATCATATAATCATACAATAAAGGATCCTTCTTTCTATGTATTCGCTCCCTGCACCAAGTGCCTATCCGCTGCAGATCTTCCTGCACTTCGCTGCAATTTTCTAATGCTGCAACTTCTCTTTATAGTACAGCATCATCCGCGAAAAGCCGCATGGAACTTCCGACACTCTCTACTAGGTCACTAGGCGGCGTCATGTCAACAATTCAGAGTTTTGAGGCAGCACGGGCCACGAGTACCTCACAAGGAATTGAAGAAAACGCTGATGTGCGCAGTATGTCACAGCATCGCACCTCCATACCCTTCCCCGACTCTTTTCAGCAATCTCAGAGATGAAGCAAACTATGGCCACAGTCACAACAGTTAGCAAATGATTACCGCCTTCGTGTAATGTTAATATCATGCTTCCGCGAAAAGCTCGGTTGTCATTTGAAACTTATTACACCTTGTTCAAACTTCCGTCTTGTTCAAATAGTTTCACTTCTCATGAGTGGCCAAGTTTTGTGTGACGACTACTACAAAAGTGACTGGTGATAGTAATTGTAAAAAGCCAACCAGAGGCTCGTTTGAAGGTACTGCGTGATATAAAAAGATGTCTTGCACAATAACAGTTATTGTAACTACCATTGGATGCGTGACAATTACTTTGGCCTCTACGCTTTCGTAATCTCTAGGTTCCACATATAGAATACTTAACTTGATATCGCCTACAGTATATCCTAATAATATTTTTGAAATATATCAGGAGTTTGACTCATTATTCGACTTGGTCTCAGATTTATTTCGCAATTCAAAGCTAATATTACACTTAGGTCAATGGTCATATTCAGTTTCTTTTCTTTTAGTGCGCCAAATACATTTTTCATCCAGGGACTTCCTGAAAGAGGGCCTGGATACATTATGTCACATGGGAGTAACTAAACCCATGTCAGCTAGTGAGTATACTATGCCATTTACATCTACATGATTACTCTGCAATTCACATTAAAGTACTTGGCAGAGGGATCATTCAATCATTTCAGACAGTTTAAGAACTTCCAGCATTGCAGAGCGTCAGCAATCGTAATTATCGAAATAATTATGAAAAATCCGCCACGATTGCACAAACTACCTGGTGTTTACCTAGGTTTCAGCGTGGGAAACCACGCATTCTTCAGAAAAAATATAAAACAGCTTGCCTAAAGAGGCATAGTCAAAGGCTAAACTCAGCATCTACAGCGGCAAGACCCCATAAAAAAGGATTCCTTTTAGTACTCATGTGGATGACGTCACACATTTTATTGACACTTCGTGGCAGATTAAAACTGTGTGCCGGACCGAGACTCGAACTCGGGACCTTTCCGTTTCGCGGGCACGTTCTCTACCAACTGAGCTACCCAACAACGACTCACGCACCGTCCTCACAGCTTTAATTCCGCCAGTACCTTGTCTCCTACCTTCCAAACTTCACAGAAGCTCTCCTGCCAACCGAGTTCGCATCTCGGTCGGGCACACAGTTTTAATCTTCCAGGAAGTTTCATATCAGCGCTCACTCCGCTGTAGAGTGAAAACTTCATTCTAGAAACACTTTTTGTTGTTTGCAGAGAATTGTCACTTTCCGCACCAGACATATCTTGTCTGAAGCATTTTGCAATTTCTTTCAATCCTCTGATGACTTTACTAGACGGTAAATGACAGCATCGTCTGAAAGCAATCTAAGAGGGCTCCTCAGGTTGTCTGCTAAATCAGTTATATGAATTAGGAACAACAGAGGGCCAGATATCACTTTGTTTTACTCGATTACTGTCCGTCAGTTACCACGAACTGCAACCTTTCCGACGGGTAACCACGAATCTCATGACACAACAGACACGACACTCCATAGATATGCAATTTGATTAGAAGCCGATTGTGAGGAACAGTGTCAAAAGCTTTCTGGAAATCTAGAAATACGTAATCATTTTGAGATTCTCTATCGATAGCACTCATTACCCCATGTAAATATAGAGCCAGCTGTGTTTCACGAGCCAATTGTGTTTCACAAGAATGACGTTTTCTGACCGTTGCTGACAGTGTCAATACAGTTTTCTTCGAGATAATTAATAAAGCTCGAATACAGTATATGTTCCACAGTCCTACTGAAAATGGACACAGTGATATGGGTCTGTATTTCAATGGATTATTTTTATTACCTTTCTTGCGCATTAGTGTCACCTGTGCAACTTCCCAGTCCTAGGGTATTGATCTTCTGTCGAGTGAACGGTTGTATATGTTTGCTAAATATGTAACTATTATGTTACAATACTCCAAAATGAGCCAAAATTATAAACTCTCTGGACCGGAAGACTTTCCATAATTAAGAGATTTAAGTTGCTCCGCTAGATCAAAGGTATCTGCTTCTAAGTTCCTCAGACTAGTAGCTGTTCTTGTCTCGAACTGTATAATATGTAGTTCGTCTTCTTTGGTGAAGAAATTTCGGAAAATCGTGATATACACCACTGGCCATTAAAATTGCTACACCACGAAGATGACGTGCTACAGACGCGAAATTTAACCGAAAGGAAGAAGATGCTGTGATATGCAAATGATTAGCTTTTCAGAGCATTCACACAAGGTTGGCGCCGGTGGCGACACCTACAACGTGCTGACATGAGGAAAGTTACCAACCGATTTCTCAGACACAAAGAGCAGTTGACCGGCGTTACCTGGTGAAACGTTGTTGTGATAGCTCGTGTAAGGAGGAGAAATGCGTACCATCACGTTTCCGACATTGATAAAGGTCGGATTGTAGCCTATCGCGATTGCGGTTTATCGTATCGCGACATTGCTGCTCACGTTGGTCGAGATCGAATGACTGTTAGCAGAATATGGAATCGGTGGGTTCAGGAGGGTAACACGGAACGCCGTTCTGGATCCCAACGCCCTTGTAGTACTAGCAGTCGAGATGACAGGCATCTTATTCGCATGGCTGTAACGGATTGTGCAGCCAAGTCTCGATCCCTGAGTCAACAGATGGAGACGTTTGCAAGACAACAATCATCTGCACGAACAGCTCGACGACGTTTGCAGCAGCATGAACTATCAGCTCGGAGACCATGGCTGCGGTTACCCTTGACGCTGCATCACAGACAGGAACGCCTGCGATGGTGTACTCAACGACTAACTTGGGTGCACGAATGGCAGAACGTTATTTTTTCGGATGAATCCAGGTTCTGTTTACAGCATCATGATGGCCGCATCAGTGTTTGGCGACATCGCGGTGAACGCACATTGGAAGCGTGTATTCGTCATCGCCATACTAGCGTACCACCCGGCGTGAAGATGTGGGGTGCCATCGGTTATACGTCTCGGTCACCTCCTGTTCGCATTGACGGCACTTTCAACAGTGGACGTTACATTTCAGATGCGTTACGACCCGTGGCTCTACCCTTCATTCGATCCCTGCGAAACCCTACATTTCAGCAGGGTAATGCACGACCGCATGTTGCAGGTCCTGTGCGGGCCTTTCTGGATACAGAAAATGTTCGACTGCTGCCCTATCCAGCACATGCTCCAGATCTCTCACCAATTGAAAACTTCTGGTCAATGGTAGCCGAGCAACTGGCTCGTCACAATACGCCAGTCACTACCCTTGATGAACTGTGGTATCGTGTGGAAGCTGCATGGGCAGCTGTACCTGTACGCTACATCCAATGCCGAGGCGCATCAAGGTCGTTATTACGGCCAGAGGTGGTTGTTCTGTGTACTGATTTCTCAGGATCTATGCACCCAAATTGCGTGAAAATGTAATCATATGTCAGTTCCAGTATAATATATTTGCCTAATGAATACCCGTTTATCATCTGCATTTCTTCTTGGTGTAGCAATTTTAATGGCGAGTAGTGTAGTAACTCCACTTTAGTGGTACTGTGATCGGTAACATTGTCATTGCTGACGCACAGTGAAAGGATTGTGTCCTGCTGCTAGTGCCTGTTACATACGACCAGCAGCTCTTTGGAATTTCTGTCAAATATCGAGAAAATTTTTCGTATTATAGTCCTCGCTAAATTTCGAGCTTCTGTAAAACATTGCTCTTCTTGGACTTTTATGTTCGTTTAAATCTGTCACTCTTATATAAGGTACATCATAATTAATAGCGTAAACGCGTACAGTTGAAAGTTCATGATAATAAAAGCAAAAAAGTCTTAGCGAACATGAAATCTAAAACGATAGCTTAAGAGCTATGAGCACTTCATCCTCGATACTGTGAAAAAAAATCCCTTCTATTGCAAGCTCTCCGCTTTCCATATTTTGAGAGGTGGTGGTATAGTCCAAAATAAGAACAGTGGACGTTACATTTCGACCTAGTAGTTCAAATGGCTCTGAGCACTATGGGACTTAACATCTATGGTCATCAGTCCCCTAGAACTTAGAACTACTTAAACCTAACTAACCTAAGGACAGCACACAACACCCAGTCATCACGAGGCACAGAAGACCTAGTAGTCACTTATCCCTTTATCCGTTATGATGTTCCCTATTTGCTTGGAATTCTTTGATGCTAAGAGGACAAATGTATTATCGCAACAAATTACACTTCTAGTGGGCCCCTGAAATAATTGCTAAAATAGCTTTTGAGAAAACATTTAGTACATATTTGGGCGATGTTTCATTCCTACCACAGAATCTAAACATGTATTATCGCCAACATATCGTGGGTGGACTGAAGTCGCCACCAAGTATAATTAGTTGCACGAGTGTGGTACCTATTCGAAACGGCTCAAATTCTCTTTGAGTCGGGAGGGGAGCAAAATGAATCAGCAATATATTTATTCCGGTAGCCAAGTAGAATCTCTACCCATAGTAACGCACCGTATCTATCTATGTCAATGTCACTACAATACAAACTAATTCTATTGGCAGCAAGCGCGCCACCACCAACTGAATTTATTCTATCATATCTGAACACAATTAGGTCAGTAGTAAAAATTTCGACTGAACTTATCTTCCGATTAACCAGCTTTCTGTAGGTGAGAGTGTTATACCTTGGTACACTTTTCAGATTTTCGCCTTCAACTAGGCCTTATTCCATTTTAAAATGATTGCATATACATTTTATGTGCTACAGTTTTTTCCTTCAATTACAAAAGTTATTCTGAAAAATTAAGGTTTTTCGACACATGTAAATATGTTCCATGGCACACCGTCTTCATGTACCTAGAAGAGAATATTCGCTTGACATTTAAAAGCGTTGCAATACAGAAAATCTTGTCCCTACCGTATTTAATACTCTATCTGTTACACTAAAAGGTATCAGATAGATTATATAATGGTAAGACAGAGATTTAGGAACCAGGTTTTAAATTGTAAGACATTTCCAGGGGTAGATATTGACTCTGACCACAATCTATTGGTTATGAACTGTAGATTAAAACTTAAGAAACTGCAAAAACGTGGGAATTTAAGGAGATGGTACCTGGATAAACTGACTAAACAAGAGGTTGTACAGAGTTTCAGGGAGAGCATAAGGGAATAATTGACAGGAATGTAAAAAAGAAATACAGTAGATGAAGAATGGGTAGCTTTGAGGGATGAAATAGTGAAGCCAGCAGAGGATCAAGTAGGTAAAAAGACGAGGGCCAGTAGAAACCCTTGGATAACGGAAGAAATATTGAATTTAACTGATAAAAGTAGAAGATATAAAAATGAAGTAAATGAAGCAGGCAGAAAGGAATAGAAACGTCACAAAAATGAGATTGACAGAAAGTGCAAAATGGCTAAGCAGGGATGGCTAGAGGACAAATGTAAGGATGTAGAGGCTTATCTCACTAGGGGTAAGATAGATACTGCCTCCAGGAAAATTAAAGAGACCTTTGGAGGAAAGAGAATCACTTGTATGTCACAAAAATGAGATTGACAGGAAGTGCAAAATGGCTAAGCAGGGATGGCTAGAGGACAAATGTAAGGATGTAGAGGCTTATCTCACTAGGGGTAAGATAGATACTGCCTCCAGGAAAATTAAAGAGACCTTTGGAGGAAAGAGAATCACTTGTATGAATATCAAGAGCTCAGATGGAAACCCAGTTCTAAGCAAAGAAGGGAAAGCAGAAAGGTGGAAGGAGTATATAGAGGGTCTATACAAGGTCGATGTACTTGAGGACAATATTATGGACATGGAGGAGAATGTAGATGAAGATGAAATGGGAGATACAATACTGCGTGAAGAGTTTGATACAGCACTGAAAGACTTACGTCGAAACAAGGCCCCGGGAGTAGACAACATTCCATTAGAACTACTGACAGCCTTGGGAGAGCCTGTCCTGACAAAACTCTACCATCTGCTTAGCAAGATGTATGGCACAGGCGAAATACCATCAGACTTCAAGAAGAATATAATAATTCCAATCCCAAAGAAAGCAGGTGTTGACAGATGTGAAAATTACAGAACTATCGGTTTAATAAGTCACGGCTGCAAAATACTAACGCGAATTCTTTACAGATGAATGGAAAAACTAGTAGAAGCCGACCTCGGGGAAGATCAGTTTGGATTCCGTAAAAATATTGGAACACGTGAGGCAATACTGACCTTAAGGCTCACCTCAGAAGAAAGATTAAGGAAAGGCAAAGCTACGTTCCTAGAGTTTATAGACTTAGAGAAATCATGGGTAAAATACAGGGAGCCAAAGGCTATTTACAATTTGTATAGAAACCAAATGGCAGCTATAAGAATTGAGGGGTATGAAAGGGAGGCAGTGGTTAGGAAGGGAGTGAGACAGGGTTGTAGCCTGTCCCCGATGTTATTCAATCTGTATATTTAGCAAGCAGTAAAGGAAACAAAAGAAAAGTTCGGAGTAGGTATTAAAATCCATGGAGAAGAAATAAAAACCTTGAGGTTCGCCGATAACATTGTAATTATGCCAGAGACAGCAAAGGACTTGGAAGAATAGTTGAATGGAATGGACAGTGTCTTGAAAGAAGGGTATAAGATGAACATCAACAAAAGCAAAACGAGGATAATGGAATGTAGTCGAATTAAGTCGGGTGATGCTGATGGAATTAGATTAGGAAATAAGACACTTAAAGTAGTAAAGGATTTTTGCTATTTGGGGAGCGAAATAACTGATGATGGTCGAAGTAGAGAGGATACAAAATGTACACTGGCAATAGCAAGGAAAGCGTTTCTGAAGAAGAACAATATGTTAACATCGAGTATAGATTTAAATGTCAATAAGTCGTTTCTGAAAGTATTTGCATGGAGTGCAGCCATGTATGGAAGTGAAACGTGGACGATAAATAGCTTAGATAAGAAGAGAATAGAAGCTTTCGAAATGTGGTGCTACAGAAGAATGCTGTAGATTAGATGGGTAGAGCACATAGTTAATGAGGAGGTATTAAATGGAATTGGGGAGAAGTGGAGCTTGTGGCACAACTTGACTAGAAGAAGGGATCGGTTGGTAGGACATGTTCTGAGACATCGAGGGATCCCCAATTTAGTATTGGAGGGCAGCGTGGAGGGTAAAAATCGTAGAGGGAGACCAAGAGATGAATACACTAAGCAGATTCAGAAAGATGTAGGTTGCAGTAGGTACTGGGAGATAAAGAAGCTTGCACAGGATAGAGTAGTATGGAGAGCTTCGTCAAACCAGTCTCAGGACTGAAGACCACAACAACAACAGCATCTGTTATACTATTACTCTACTACACAGTGAGTGAAATCAAATGAAGCAGCTGTATAATCAGAAACGAGTTACAAGCTTAACCCATTTTTTTTAAATAGAAGCTATTGGAAAATTTTACAAATTTCCATTTTCAAGACAGGTAAAATTGTTAAGACATTAAAGAAGTTTGGTTCATTTGCAAGCGTCACTTGTTCCATAGTAAAAGACCTTGTTCTGTTCCCAGGTACAAGATGGTGCCCGAATGACACAGTATGCCTTAACTTTCTACATGTTATATAAATATTTATAAAAATGTACAACATTTTACTCCTCATAAAATTCTGTAGCTAAAGAATTAACAAATATTACAAACAGCTCTAATACAGGATGTCCCAGGAGGAGTGGTCAGTATTCAGGAATTTGGCAGGAACGCCCGCTCGAAGCAAAAAGCTTCATATGGCCATATGCCCTATTCCGAGTGATTTCCGAGACAGAACACATTAAATGTACATTTTTTTTGGCTATTACCCAAACCACCTTTTTGAAGTTTTATTCCAGCCCAAACTAACCCGTTGCTTTCAACCTCTTTGCTCGTGATGTCTTTCTGCCATTAAACTAGCCCATTGAAAGCACAGTTGTCCATGGTGTGTTACGGGTGAGCTGCATCGCTTGTCTGTGTTTGTTCACGCGATGGCTGAAATGCCACAGATCTACACTATTGAAAAATATGCAGATACGGTAACGTCGGCACTTTCCTGATCGTAGAATGTTTATTAGAGTTTTCAGCACACTACGTGAAACAGGTGTTCTCTCAAGTTCCCATTTTTCTTCTGAACATGTGGTTCAACAACCTGTGAACGAACAGCAACGCATTTTTTTAACTACAGCGTAGTCCTAATAATGGCACACGGCGATTCCCTGCACGTTTCGATGTCCAACGAACACGTTCTTGTATGGTGAACATTACGTGCAGGAAACTTGTACCCGTTTCATAAACAGCGTATCTACAAACTTGACATTGCCGTAAAATTCACACGACTTGAATTTTATCACTGTTTAAATTGCAGTAGTTATTTGCTTCCATTAATATTACTCACTGATGAAACCACGTCATCACGGAAGAGAATCAACAACACTTGTAATAATCATCGATGATAGCCGGAAAATCCACACGCTATGGCGGGAACCAATTTCCAAGTTCGTTTTTCGATCAATGTTTGTTGCGGCCTGATCGGCAACACGTCATAGGTCCAGTCATTCTAGAAGAGCAAATGACGGGACAGAATTACTTGCATTTTTTGGAAAATTCGTTTCCTGAGTACCTTCAGAACGTTCCTTTGGCCATGCGGGTTGAAATGTACTTCCAGAATGACGGAGCCCCTCGACATTACACCGTACGTGTAACGGAATATCTCAACTGCAGCTACCCTAAAAGCTGGGTTGGTCAGGCTGGTACAATTAACTGGCCAGATCTTACGCCCTTAAATTTTTGGTTGTGGGGCTGGATGAAGTCTGAGGTGTTCAAACTAAAGGTGAATAAGCGATATGAACTGCTAGGTCACATCACTGATGCTGCTGCCTCATTAGCGAACGAGCAGAGGTACTCGGACTAGAAACAGATCATGTTCTCCTATGAGTGCACAAATGCATTGAAGCTGATGGTGGGATATTCGAACATTTATTGTGAACTGTACAGCAACTAATGTGCCTTGTACGATAAAGCTTAGAGGTGAACGTGTTCCAAATACGTATTTTCCAATTGATACTTTCAAAACGGATGTTGTAATGTTTGCTAACTGCTATACACGACTCTGTAAACCTGGCAATGGATTGAATAACACAAAAAAATAAATAACAGTTAACATGACATGTGTTCTGTCTCAGAAACCATTCGGAGCTGCGCTTATGTCCACATGAAGTTTTTTTGGGTCAAATGATCGTTCCTGTCAAATCCCTGAATACTGATCATTTTTCTAGGGACACTCTGCTCATGATACAGCACTTAAACGAGTACAAAGCGAAATATTTACAAATGCTACACAAAAAACAACCTCATTCCTAACAGAAACAAAAGCTATGGAAAATGGCGGACACTGCTTACGGCGGTCTCTAGTGCACAGTATTTCATATAATTCTAAATTCAGTCACTACACTGAAGTAACGATCCAAAAACATCATGTGTCCCTAGAAACACTATCCTCCAAGTATAACACTCTCCTCTACCTATACCGATTTGAGCTTCAGTGCTTTCTGTAAGCTCTTGGACCTCTGGCTCTTTCCAAACACAACTATGATAATTAATAACTATAATACCAATGGTTCCTAGGTCTACCCTCGTCCTGTGTTTTATCTGCACGTTTGAGACTTAAGTCCTGTTTCTTTTCTTTCCGCCGCGCGCAGTGGCCGCGCGGTTTAGGGCGCCATGTCATGGACTGTGTGGCCCCTCCGGCCGGAGTTTCGAGTCGTCCCTCGGGCATGGGTGTGTGTGTTGTTCTTAGCATAAGTTAATTTAAGTAGTGTGTAAGTCTAGCGACCGATGACCTCAGCAGTTTGGTCCCTTAGGAATTCACACACATTTGAATTTTTTTTCCGGAGACCCTACAACCTAAAAAAAAACACCAAGTCTACTCCACACGACTTCCGCTCCCAATGTAACAGCCTTTCGTGTGTATTGAACCCCTGACACGTTTCCACTATATGAATCAAGTCCAGGAACCGGTCAGAGAACTGTTTGAGGGTCTGATTCAGACCCACCACTCGGGCCTGTAATCGCTCCTGTCAACAATGCTACAGATTGTGAATTTTATCTTCATCTCCCAAGCAAGACTGGGTGCAAATACCACTTCTAATAGCCGCTGGATCCCAGAGGGAATTTCTTCCGATCCATAGTGACGCGTATCATTAGTACCAACATGACGTATCACCTGCACCGTGTGCTCTCCACGGCATCCAGAAAGACCTGTTCATCAGGGTCACCAACTCATTTCCCTTCCGAACACAGCAGTTATTAAAAAAAATTAATAATTTCTTCCTTTTACAGACACACCACCCCCTCTCTCCCCCATCCCCATCCACCCCCGGCCCAGATGATAGAGCTGCTGAACAGTTCAAAGAAAAATTGAGTCTCATTGCAAATAGGTACCCACTCATAGTTGGTGGTGACTTCAATCTGCCCTCGATATGTTGATAAAGTTGTTTTTAAGTCGGTGAGAGACCTACAAAGACGTCCAAAATCGTACCGAATGACTTATCTGAAAATTATTTTGAAAAATTAGTTCAGGAGCCCACTCGAAGTGTAAATGATCGCGAAAACATACTTGGCCTCTTAGCAGCAAATGATCCTGGGATTAGTGACCACAAGATTGTTGTAACCAGATTGAATGCTATATCATAAATCCACCAAAAACAAGTGCTAAATACATATATTTAAAAAGCAGAAAAAAATTCGTTGGCGTCTTCCTAAAAAAGAGTCTCCACTCCTTCCAGTCTGATTTTGTAAGCGCAGAGCAGCTGTGGTTTGAATTCAAAGAAGCAGTATAAACGGTAATTGGGAGGTATAACCAAGTAAATTAATAAGACATGGTACTGATTCCCCATGGTGTAAAGAACTGGTCAAATAACTGTTAGAGAAGCAACGAAAAAAGTATGCCAAATTTAAAAGAACGCAAAATCTTCAAGATTGGCGAAGCTTTACGGAAGCTCGAAATTTAGAGCAAACTTCTATGCAAGATGCTTTTAGTAGTTTCCACAACGAAACTCTGTCTCAAAATCGCCAGAAAATCCAAAGAGATTCTGGTCGTATGTAAAGTACGCCAGCGGCAAGATGCAATCAGCAACTTCACTGCGCAATAACAATGCTGATGTTACTTATGATAGTGCCACTTTTTCGAAAATCTTTCACAAAAGACGAATAGAGTAAACATTCCAGGATTCGAATCAAGATTAACTGCCAATATGAGTAACTAAGATGTTATCCTTGGTGAACCAGATTATAATTATATACCAGTCAGATTTATTTCAGAGTATGCAGATACAATAGCTACATACTTAGCAGTCTTACACAACAGATCTCTCATAGAAAGTTCCATATCCAAAGAATGCAAAGTTGCACAAGTCACAACAACACCCAAGAAAGGAAATAGGAGTAATCAGCTGAATTACAGACCCATATCACTGATATCAGTAATAAGTAGGATTCTGGAACATATACTGTGTTCGAGCACTATTAATTAGCTCGAAGAAAACAATTTATTGACAGATACCCCAAATGAATTCAGAAAATATCGTCCTTGTGAAACACAACTAGCTCTTTATTCTCACGAAGTAATGAGTGCTATTGACAGGGGATGTCATACTGATTCCATAGTTGTAGATTTCCAAAAGGCTTTGAACACCGTTCCTGACATGCGACATCTAATCAGATCGTCTCAGTTGTGTGAATGGATTCAGAATTTCCTGTCAGAATGGTCACAGTTCGTAATAACTGATGTAAAGTCCTCGAGTTAAACAGAAGTAATATCTGGCGTTCCCCAAGGATGTGTTACAGGTCCTTTGCTGTTCCTGATCTACATAAACTATTTCAGAGACAATCTGAACAGCCCTATTAGATTGTTTGCAGATTATAATGTCATTTACGAGTCATAAAGTCATCAGATGATTAAAACCAGCCGGCCAGAGTGGCCGAGCGGTTCTAGGTTCTTCAGTCTGGACCCGCGGGACAGCTGCGGTCGCAGGGTCGAATCCTGCCTCGGGCATCGATGTGTGTGATGTCCATAAGATAGTTAGGTTGAAGAAGTTCTGAGTCTATGGGACTGATGACCTCGGATGTTAAGTCCCATAGTGCTTAGAGCCATTTGAACCATCATCGATCCCTAGGCTTACGCACTACTTAATCTAACTTAAACTAACTTACGCTAAGGACAACACACACACCCATACCCGACGGAGGACTCGAACCTCTGGCGGGGGCAGCTGCGCGAACCGTGACAGGGGTCGCAGACCGCCCGGCTACCCCGCGCAGCTTTAGCTATTGCATTCACATGGCCATCCAAATGAGGCAAAACATTCCACATTTTAAAACATGAGCTTAATTGACCTTTGTGCCTAGCATCACTTATGCTACAAAAATAATCTCTTGTAGCCGCTGATGAATCACAGTATCTCACTGGTGGCGTTTTTGTCCATAAAATTCTCAATTGCTTATAGTGAATAAATAATAGCACACACATTAAAGGCAATCAAGCCAAAGTGAAATATTTGCAAATAGTAAAAGAGGTCTTGACCACTGTATATGTTCATCAAAGATTTGTTTGTATTTCTACTGTATAAGTTTCCATTTGGTCACTGATTACAAAAATTTAGTGTTAAGTTTCAGCCCCTATAATAGCATCCCAATACACACAGCAATAACTTACATAAATGGTCAGTAGTATGGATACCAAGTATCAATAACACGTTCAAGTTTCTACAACTAATCAGCATTGCTGTCTTGGCACTTCAGTCTCTGCCAGTGAGAGGAAATTAAAAAATCCAGGATCACGACGAGCCTCGTTTCCCCTTTTTAATTACATGACATGCTACAACACTTCTTATCAGTTATGTCACCATCACCACCATATGACAAGCCATGGGCCTTTATCAAAGATATCATTCATGTTGCAAGAAACCATACATCATATCTTGGAATGGTAGAATCCATGAAAATGGAACACCCAGTCATATTCTAGCACTTTACAGACCATTAAAATGAAACAATCACAGTGTTGTTCCAGAGCAGACATCTTGGCTGTGCTCAAAAATATCCATATGATCTGAATTTATTTGCCTCATATTCTAATATATTAATACAAGAAATTATGTAAAGGGTGTGACTCGCAGTATTTCCACATTTAAAAAAACACACACGCACACCCGTTTATGCAATGAACTTATAGGTAAAGCAGTAGTTGTCAACGTCCAGTGTTCAATTATTGTATTACGCTCGAGATAAGTTGCAACAGAACCTCAAATTACATACACTCCTGGAAATTGAAATAAGAACACCGTGAATTCATTGTCCCAGGAAGGGGAACCTTTATTGACACATTCCTTGGGGCAGATACATCACATGATCACACTGACAGAACCACAGGCACATAGACACAGGCAACAGAGCATGCACAATGTCGGCACTAGTACAGTGTATATCCACCTTTCGCAGCAATGCAGGCTGCTATTCTCCCATGGAGACGATCGTAGAGATGCTGGATGTAGTCCTGTGGAACGGCTTGCCATGCCATTTCCACCTGGCGCCTCAGTTGGACCAGCGTTCGTGCTGGACGTGCAGACCGCGTGAGACGACGCTTCATCCAGTCCCAAAACAGTCGATGACGGTTTGGATGTACCGTGCACTATTCAGTGTCCCCTCGACGATCACCAGAGGTGTACGGCCAGTGTAGGAGAACGCTCCCCCACACCATGATGCCGGGTGTTGGCCCTGTGTGCCTCGGTCGTATGCAGTCCTGATTGTGGCGCTCACCTGCACGGCGCCAAACACGCATACGACCATCATTGGCACCAAGGCAGAAGCGACTCTAATCGCTGAAGACGACACGTCTCCATTCGTCCCTCCATTCACGACTGTCGCGACACCACTGGAGGCGGGCTGCACTATGTTGGGGCGTGAGCGGAAGACGGCCTAACGGCGTGCGGGACCGTAGCCCAGGTCGACGGGCACGTGCACCTTCCGCCGACCACTGGCGACAACATCGATGTACTGTGGAGACCTCACGCCACACGTGTTAAGCAATTCGGCGGTACGTCCACCCGGCCTCCCGCATGCCCACTATACGCCCTCGCTCAAAGTCCGTCAGCTGCACATACGGTTCACGTCCACGCTGTCGCGGCATGCTACCTGTGTTAAAGACTGCGATGGAGCTCCGTATGCCACGGCAAACTGGCTGACACTGACGGCGGCGGTGCACAAACGCTGCGCAGCTAGCGCCATTCGACGGCCAACACTGCGGTTCCTGGTGTGTCCGCTGTGCCGTGCGTGTGATCATTGCTTGTACAGCCCTCTCGCAGTGTCCGGAGCAAGTATGGTGGGTCTGAGACACCAGTGTCAATGTGTTCTTTTTTCCATTTCCAGGAGTGTATTATACTACAACTGACATGTGATTACATTTTCACGCAATTTGGGTGCATAGATCCTGAGAAATCAGTACCCAGAACAACCACCTCTGGCCGTAATAACGGCCTTGATACGCCTGGGCATTGAGTCAAACATAGCTAGGATGGCGCGTACAGGTACAGCTGAACAGGCAGCTTAAACACGATACCACAGTTCATCAAGGGTAGTGACTGGCGTATTGTGACGAGCCAGTTGCTTGGCCACCATTGACCAGACGTTTTCAATTGGTGAGAGATCTGGAGCATGTGCTGGATAGGGCAGCAATCGAACATTTTCTGTATCCAGAAATGTCCGCACAGGACCTGCAACATGCGGTCGTGCATTATCCTGCTGAAATGTAGGGTTTCGCAGGGATCGAATGAAGGGTAGAGCTACGGGTCGTAACACATTTGAAATGTAACGTCCACTGTTCAAAGTGCCGTCAATGCGAACAAGAGGTGACCTACACTTGTAACCAATGGCACCCCATACCATAACGCCTGGTGATACGCCAGTATGGCGATGACGAATACACGCTTCCAATTTGCGTTCACCGCGATGGCGCCAAACACGGATGCGACCATCATGATGCTGTAAACACAACCAGGATTCATCCGAAGAATTGACGTTTTGCCATTCGTGAACTCAGATTCGTCGTTGAGTACACCATCGCAGACGTTCCTGTCTGTGATGCATCATCAAGGGTAAGCGCCGCCATAGTCTCCGAGTTGACAGTCCATGCTGCTACAAACGTCGTCGAACTGTTCGTGCAGGTGGTTGTTGTGTTGCAAACGTCCCCATCTGTTGACTCAGGGATCGAGACGTGGCTGCACGATCCGTTACAGCCATCCAGATAAGATGCCTATCTCGACGACTAGTGATACGAGGCCGTTGGGATCCAGCACGGTGTTCCGTATTACCCTCCTGAACCCACCGATTCCATATTCTGCTAACAGTCACTGGATCTCGACCAACGCTAGCAGCAATGTCGCGATACGATAAACCGCAATCGCGATAGGCTACGATCCGACCTTTATGAAAGTCTGGAACGTGATGGTACGCATTTCTCCTCCTTACACGAGGCATCACAACAACGTTTCACCAGGCAACGTCGGTCAGCCGTAGTTTGTGTATGAGAAATCAGTTGGAAGCTTTCGTCATGTCAGCACGTTGTAGGTGTCGCCACAGCGCCAACCTTGTGTGAATGCTCTGAAAAGCTAATCATTTGCATATCACAGCATCTTCTTCCTGTCGGTTAAATTTCGCCTGTAGCACGTAATCTTCGTGGTGTAGTAATTTTAATGGCCAGTACTGTAATTTCGTCCATCTACACACACCAGCGTGTGGTATGTAAATGAGGACAGAACAACCGCTAGAGCGCATTAACGTTAATCGTTTTTAGTGTTGTTAGCAGGTCTGACGGGGCACATAAGAGGCGTGAACAGCGTCAGATGTTGAATGTTCACTGTGAAGGATGCGGAGAAGTCGCTTACTGGTATAGGACAGAGTTTAAAAGTGGGCTCATTATGGATCCCATGGTGCCATTGTGTTGGGACCCATTGGTATGGCTGCATGTCACGGCTCGTAATCTGACCTCACAACGGTACATCACTGACGTCATTCCTTCTCATGTGTTACCTCTCATGTGACAGTATTGAGGTGATATTCCACAACAGGACAATGCTCGTTTACAAGCGGCACTTGTGTCTATGAACTGTCTGCATGCTGAGATACTCTGGTGGCCAGCAGTATTTTTCAACAGGAAAATGCTCGTGTACACACATCACCCGTGTCAGTGAACTGTCTGTGTTGCGTTGAGACACTGGTTGTCAGGAGGCTTCGCAGATGCCTCCCAGATAGGACATGTGTGAAGCCATCTCGACGTCAGTTCTGTCTCAATATCGGTATCCAAGATATCAAGAATCACTTACAATAGTTGTTGGTCAGCTTGCCTCAGGAGAGGATACAGCGGCTATAAGACAGTCTCCCCAGGCGAATTACTACATGCATCTAGGCCAGAAGGAATGCAATGCCGTACTGATAAGTGGTATCATACTGCCAAGTTCTTTGTAAATTATACCCGTTTTTGTAATCACTGAAGCAATATCATATACTCTCTCAACCCGTGAAGTTTCCTTTCCTCTTCCCCCTCTGGGCGTTTCACTTTTTTTTGTCATGCATCGTATTTAGGAGTATTAGGGAGATGCGATACGAAACGGGTCGATCACGTAAAATCATTATTAGGAAAGACGAATGGACACCTTAGATTTGTTGGTAGGGTTGTGAGAAAATGCAATGTGTGTGTAAAGGAAAACACACACAAGATGCAAGTGCGGCAAATTGTATAGTATTATTCGTGTGTTCCGAATCCTTACCAAGTAGACATGACGACAATCATCGAACGAATTCAAAGACGAGCTGTTAGGATCGCAAGAGGTCGGTATAGTCCGTCATAAAAAGCTAAAACTAGACTAAATTCGCCCGAACAGGCCATGAAGGCCCAACGGTCAGCACACCGCTCTCCCGGCCGTACGGCAGTTGAAGAGACCGGAGTCGCTACTTCTTAATCAAGTAGCTCCACAGTTAGCCTCAGAAGTAGCCCGTTAGAAAGAGCATCAGAAATTTTCGGGGATATAAAGTAGGAATTCTTAGAAAAAACGGGACGTAGTTTACGCGAAACCCTGTTGTGTAAATTTAGAAAACCTGTATTGGATGAAGACTTTGCGACCATTATACTGCCACCATCGTATATCTCACATAGAGATCATAGGAATTAAGGAAAGAGAGATTAGAACACATACAGAGGCATATAGACTGACATTTTCCCTTGCTCAGTACGCGAATGGAATAGTACACAAAATGTTGTTCCGAAGTACTATCCGCCATGCACCGCGCATGACATTTGTGTAAATCGATCGTAAATGTTGATATTAACGTTGTTCAACTACTATTAATTTATATACCAATTACGAGAAAATACGTTAGTGCGCTGCAGAAACTGTCCAAATTTCGCTGAAGAGAGGAACAGTCTTTAGAGTTTCTACTTACGTGGACAGTCTGCTCTGGATAGCAGTTCCGTTAGTCACCATAGGTAAGAGCGGCATTGTACTGTAGAAATGTGAATATATTTGAATTTTTTTAGAACTGAGAGTATTGATGCGGAGTATTACAAGACAACTGACAGGTGGTTCATTTGCTGTGAATGTTCAATTTATGAATCCCTATTTTTTTCCAAAATACCTTTTAGATGGAGGTTATGTGAAAAGGCCTGTCACGGCAAATAATCACGTATTTTAAATTACTCATATTAATTTTGATTCATTCGTTCTTGCTGGATATATCATGTTTCAAGGCTAGGGAGGCGTAGCTCCGAACAGAACAACAGGGATGAGGATACTTCTCGCAGAGCACCACACATCCTGCTTCAAATATGGAATAGGGGCAGTGGCAGACACAATGCTACAGAGCGGTCGTTCCCAGGTACCAAGGCATGAAGTCACCTTGCAGACGGTGGGAAGCGAAAAAGACTTACGCTTCCAGTACACCACAGAACGTCGAAAGGAAAAGCTTCATTGGAATGTTTACATGCAGTAATGTGTAAGGAGCGTCGTTTATGTTGTTGTTGTTGTTGCTGTTGTTGTTGACTGGTTAACTGGTGAACTGAAACGTCTGATAACGTGCAGCCACTATCTGATCCAAAGTATCCGGACACAACTATATAATTCGCAATTGACCACTCCATGTCACGAGAGGCGGACCAGCTACAATAAAAAAAAAGGCAATGAATACTGGGTTGTCAGTAGGGAAACAGTAACAGTATAACATATCGGTCAGAAGAACTCAGGACTTGTAACGTCGAATAGTCATGGAATGTCACCTGAGTAACAAATCCACCAGGGATATTTCAATCGTTCTAAAGCTTCCCAAGTCGCTTGTTGGTGATGTGACCGCGAAATGAAAATGCGAAGGAACAATCACAGTTAAACCAGGACCAAGCAGACCTCATGCATTAACGGATAGGGACCTCGAGTAACCGACCGACGAATAATTCATAAGTTCCAAAGTGCTACCAGCATCCAGACAGTGCAGCGACTGTGAGTAGGGAGTGAAAAAGAATCGGCTGCAATTGTCGAGCAGCTCCTTATTTCTATAGTCTGTATTAAGTGACGCTTGATATCGTGTAAAGAGCGACGCTGATGAAAGGAAACGAGTGAGTTTGAGTGACGAATCACGCTACATCCTGTGGAAATTCGATATAAGTTTGTGGGTTAGGCGAACGCCTGGAGAACGTTACCTGTCATCATGTCAAGCGCCGACAACGAAGTACGGATGAGGTGGTGTTACGGTACGAGATCTTTTTCTTGGTTAGGGTGCTGTCCCATTATTGTGCTTAATAATTCACTAAATGCGGAAGGATACGAACACATTTTACAACGATAACGTTGGAAGCTGAAGAAGTGAATTACAATCTGTGCTGCGGCTAGGACTCTAACCAAGGTCTTCTTGCTTACTAAACAGATATGCTGACCATTACACCACCACAGCATTATGGTCAACATATCTGCACGAACTACTGAAGTCAAATAACCTCCCCAACACAAACTTGGGTAGTTCGTGCAAGTACGTTAACAATAATGCTGTGGTGGTGCAATGGGCAGCATATCTGCATAGTAAGCAAGAAGACGAGTCCCGGCGACAGTACAAATTGTAATTCACTTCTTCAACTTCCAACGTTATCGTAGATAGACTTCTCAGGGAAAATTTAATTTAACATTTTACAACACTGTGTGCTGCGTACAGTAGAGTCAGGAGGCAATACGTGTTTGTATCATCATGATAATGCTCCCTGTCATAGAGCACCATCTGTGGCACAATGGTTTGCGGACAATAACATTCCTGACATGGACTGTCCTACAGAATTCCGACCTGATCTCAGTAAAATACCTCTGATATGAGTCAGGACGTCGAATTCGCTCCAGAGGTAGTAATCGGTCTGGGTGCACGGCCCTAGGGACGTGAAACATGACATCTCCATGGTAATACCCAAATGGGAAGCTATTGTGGCTAAGTGGACCGGGATAGTAGAATTAATAAATAGTTACAAAGCAAATACTACTATGTAACTATTGTTTGAATTGATAGCATTTTAAACTTGGTTTAAACTGTCAAGATAGTAGACTTAAGTGTAAAAATAAAACAAATAAAGAAAATCACTACATTCTATGTGTGTCGGCTCTTGAGGTAGAATGGGCTGCCATTCCTCCATATAAATTCAGATACCTCATCGAAAGTGTCCTCGTGAGTTCATACGTCCATGAAGGTGAAGTGGAGGCAACCTCCCCCCCCCCCCCCCATATTAAAGTCGACTAATAGGTGTCCTGGCATTTTTAATCAGTTAGTGTAAGCTACAGTCCTAGCGAAGGATGTACAGGCGTACGAACCTTTTACTGCTACCTTAGAGCTGCATTCGGTACCAAGTCGCCTGTAAACTTTTCGTGATATTTTGAAATTTGCTATTAAATGGTGACTTTTCTAGTGGCCTTGTCAACTTCGCTCATTAATGCGGAAGTCCATCCTGCGCCAGTCAGCGAAGCTCTGAGGCCACGGAGGCCAGGCTTGGCAGATATACTCTAGTGTTGTACGTAGCACATCAAATGGATTAATTAGGATATGGTTATCTTAATTCTGGTTTCTCGAGGTTCAACTCAATCTTTCAATGCCACTGCCACAGCCGCTTGTCGATCGAATCATTAAACTTATCTTCCTTAGTCTTTACAAATTTCATCAGCTACACCTTCACTCGTTATAGATGGACGTCATGTGTGGTGGTAGTACTGAGAATTCAAAACACTCTATCGTTTAAAATGTGTATGGAAAGATATGCAGAGAAATGTATTTAAATGCATGCGACTGGACCAGGAAAGGAAATGACTAGTAGTAGAGCAAGGTACTCTCTGCAGACACATCAGAGATATACACGCATCAGTAAAGGTTTTGCATCACCCCGATTCTCAGAGCTAATGAAGACAGACGTAGACTGCGGATATTGTATCACATACACAGTCACTTTGGCTGTTCAGAGATATCACTAGACCCACCAAAAGATGTATAAAACCATGCATGAGCAGTGCCTATGAGACGGAGGGGGTCCAACAGCCGATCAGTCCCAATTATCCAACCAGGAAGGAGGCACACGGCTCGTTTTGTCTGTAGTTCAACCATGTCTAGATGGACAATACGGCGGTTCGATCGCGTCCCCATTGTTACTTTGTGCCAGGAAGGGCTCTCAACAAGGGAAGTGTCCAGGCGTCTCGGTGGGAACCAAAGCGATGTTGTTCGGACATGGAAGAGATACAGAGAGACAGAAACTGTCGACGACATGCCTTGTTCAGGCAGCCCAAGGGCCACTACTGCAGTGGATGACCGCTACCTACGGATAATGGCTTAGATGAACCCTGAAAGCAACGCCACCATGTTGAATAATGCTTTTCGTGCAGCCACAGGACATAGTGTTACGACTCAAACTACGGGAAATAGGGTGCATGATGCGCAACTTCACTCCCGACGTCCATGGCGAGGTCCATCTTTGCAACAACCACGACAACATGCAGGGCGGCACAGATGGGCCCCATCAACATGCCGAATGAACCACTGAGGATTTGCATCATGCTCTCTTCACCGATGAGTGTCGCATGTACTTTCAACCATACAATCGTCGGAGAAGTGTTTGGAGGCAACCCGGTCAGACTGAAGGCCTTAGACACACTGTCCAAAGAGTGCAGCAAGGTGGAGGTTCCCTGTTGTTTCGGGGTCGCATTATGTGGGGCCGACGTACGCCACTGGTGGTCATGGAAGGAGCCGTAACGACTGTACGATACGTGAATGCCATCCTCCGTTCGATAGTGCAACCATATCGACAGAATATTGGCGAGGCATTCGTCTTCATGGATGACAGTTCGCACGCCCATCGCGCACATCTTTTGAATGACTTCCTTCAGGATAACGACATCGCTCGACATGAGCGGCCAGCACGTTCCCCAGACATGAACCCTATCGAACATGCCGGGGATAGAATGAAAAGGGCTGTTTTTGGACGACGTGACCCACCAACCACTCTGAGGGATCTACGCCGAATCGCTGTTGAGGAGTGGGACAATCTGAACCAACAGTGCCTTGATGAACTCGTGGATAGCATGCCACGACGAATACAGGCTACATGAATGCAAGAGGACGTGCTATTGGATATTAGTCGTACCGTTGTGTACTGCAGTCTGGACCACCACCTCTGAAGGTCTCGCTGTATGGTGGTACAACATGCAATGTGTTTTCATGAGAAAGAAAACGGGGAGAAATGATGTTTACGTTGATCTCTATCCAAATTTTCTGTGCAGGTTCCGGAACTCTCGGAACCGAAATGATGCAAAACTTTTTTTGATGTGTGTAGCTTTCATTTTGGCATACTATTTCAGCAACTTCACACAGCTGTCATTTTCAGTGGTGCAATTATTAAGCGAAATCGAATCCCACAGCATGGCTGACGAACGAGAAGCTTTGCTTTTGTGAATATCATGTCCCGAAAATGACGCACGCTTTGTTGATTCATGTCGAAAAGAATCATTTTCAAACGAGGACTGCTGTTTAACGTTTCCATGAGTTGTCATTAAACACAGAATTATGAGAACATCCAGAAATACGATCACGACTTGAAACAGGAAAGACACGATCAGAGAACGAATGTGAAGGAAGTATAAGATTTTAATGTCCCGCCAGTAACTATGTCATTATGAACGGAGACTAATAAAACAAGGGATAGGCCGCAGCATTTACAAAACAACCTTCTTGACACGCGATTAAAGCGTTTATGAAACTCCTAAATCTAGGTTGGTGGACGGGCATTTGAATAGCATTCCTCCCGAACGCCCTCGACATTGCGGCACCTACTTCGGTAGAGCAAATTCGGGAAGGCGACCAGGGGATGACTGAAGAAACACCATGGTCCTCATCTGCACGAAACGAATACAGAAGAATACCGACTAAAAGTAAAATAAAATAAAGAAATTTAAAATCTGCTGTCCCTGAGAGTACTAGTCACCTGCAGAAGGATGTGACGGAAAACTTAAGCTGACGTTAGTCAGGCAACTGCAAGGTCTACTGCCGCGGCGCAAGGAATGCTGCCCTTCACCAGCGTCACGTGAAGGAGTTGACTACCGAATCACTCGCAACAAAAACTCCTGACACGAAGGAGCTTACTGCCGAAGGGTACGTTTCACACTTCGTTACCTATGTTCGCCGACTTCTTGCAGATATTGGGTATTTTGCTATTGAGTGTAGAACGTTCGCGACGCAAATGCAGAATTTCTTTGTTATGCTAAGGGACAAACATCCTCGACCTGTCCGTGTAGCTTAACGCGCAACGCGCGACTTTGCGAGATAGGGTCGCGGGGCAAACCCGGATTCGAGAGGAGATTAACGGCCGTTGGTCTGCTACGCCGGTAATCCTGAGTATAGGTTTTCGACCGTTTTCCACGCTTGTTGAGGTAAATCTACTTCTGCGTGTACGTGCATACTCCGCAAGCCGCCGTATGGTGCATGGTGGAGAGTACCTTGCTCCACTACTAGTCATTTCCTTTCCTGATGTAGTCGCAAAAGGGGCGAGGGAAAAACGATTATCTATATGCCTCCATAGCAGCCCAAATTTGTCTTATGTTATCTTCATGCTCCTCACGCGAAATGTTCATTGGCAGCAGTCGAATCGTTATGCAGTCAGCTTCAAATGGCTCTGAGCACTATGAGACTTATCTTCTGAGGTCATCAGTCCCCTAGAACTTAGAACTAATTAAACCTAACTAACCTAAGGACATCACACACATCCATGCCTGAGGCAGGATTCGAACCTGCGACCGTACCGGCCGCGCGGTTCCAGACTGTAGCACCTAGAATCGCTCGGCCATCCCGGTCAGCAGTCAGCTTCAAATGCAGGTTCTCTACATAGCCCTACTTTGTCTTATGTTATCTTGATGCTCCTTACGCGAAATGTGGTTCAAATGGCTCTGAGCACTATCGGACTTCACATCTGAGGTCATCAGTCCCCTAGAACTTAGAACTACTTAAACCTAACTAACCTAAGGACATCACACACATCCATGACCGAGGCTGGATTTGAACCTGCGACAGTAGCGGTCGCGCGCGAAATGTGCATTGGCAGCAGTAGAATCGTTCTGCAGTCAGCTTCAAATGCCGGTTAACCACATATTTTCAATAGCACTGTTCGAAAGGAACATCGCCGTCCCTCCAGGAATTTTCATTTGAGTTCCCGAATCATCTCCGTAATACTTGAATGTTGACCGAACCTACCGGTAACAAATCTAACACTACGCCCCTCAGTTGCTTCGATGTCTTCCTTGAGTCCAACTTGGTGTCGATCCCAAACACTCGAGTAATACTCGAGAATGCGTCGCACTAGTTTGCTCTATGTGGTCCCCTTATAAATTAACCACACCTTCCTAAAATTCTCCCAATAAAACGAAATCGATCATTCACCTTCCCGTCTACCGTCCTTACGTGCTCGTCTCATTTCATATCTCTCAGCAAGATTACGCGTAGATATTTAATCGACAAGACTGTGTCAAGCAACAGATTACTAATACTGTATTCGATCTTTACGGGATGGCTTTCCCACTCACCTGCAGTAACTAGCTTTTTCTACATGTAGAGGAAATTGGCATTGACACCAGCTGCAGATTTTGTCCAAGTCATCTTGTATCCTCCGGCAGTCAATGAACGACGACACCATCTTGTACACTACAGCGTCATCCGCAAACAGTTGAAGACTGCTGTTCATCCTGTCTGTCAGATCATTTCTGTATACAGAGAATAAGAGCGGTCCTATCACGCTCCCGAGCGGCACTCCTGGTGATACCCTGATCTCTAATGAACACTTGCTGCCGAGGACAACGTACTGGATTCAATTGCTTAAAAAGTCTTTGAGACACTCACATATCTGGGAACCTAAATCATACGCTCGAACATTCGTCAACAGTCTCCAGTGGGTCACCGTGCCCTTCATCCATAGTTCGCAGGATGTGTGAGAAAAGGGCAAGCTGAGTTTCGCACGTGTGATGCTTTCTAAATCCGTGCTGATTTCTGGACAGATGTTTTCGCATCTTAAGGAAATTTGTTATATTCGCACTCAGAATACGTCCAGGAATTTTCCAGCAGACCGATGTTGAGAATATTGGACTGGAAATTTTCTAGTCCCATCTTTTACCCTTCCTATAAGCTGGAGTCCCCTGCGCTAGGCAGATTCACTCATCTCCGCCTCGGAAAATACGATAACAAACATTTAAAGTACGTATTACGCTGAACAGAGATCACACGATATAGAGACAGGTGGCACGCAAAACTTCCGTCCTTGGAGCTAAACTGACGACTGTGGCGACAGGAAAGGCATTCGGCAACAAAGTTAGAATAAAATAAATTTGCCACGTCATGAAAAGTACAAGATCCGGACTACGCCACGAAAGAAAGCAATGGACCAAGCATTCGAAGATTTCAAAAAGTGGGCCTGGGATGGAAACGTACTGTAGTGGTGACAGTTGATGAAGCTAATGAAAGAAAAAAGGAAGATTTGAAATTAACATGCCACTAATGATGTCGTCATTAGATACGAAGCACAAGTTAGGTTCGAGGATGGATGCGAGAGGATATCGACCCTGTCCTTTGCAAACGAATCATTCCGTCGTTTTAATTTCATTCAGCACAACTGCAGTTTTTGGTAGGCCTGAAACTGTGTCATACATGATTTAAATAATTAAAAACTATACCAGTTACGAATTTTTCGTGCTTAGCTCAACACGTTTCGAGAATTTATTTTCATTGTCAAGTGCAAAAATGTACAGGAAAATTACGTGTGATGTTGGCAAATGTGTGTTTTCGTCTGTCTTGCACTCTACGCAACATTTACAACAAAACAGAACATAACGTATAATAGATGATACAGCATCTGTGTAGCCAAACTCTTTGTAAAGCCACACTGACATAATATCTTTGTAACATATTTTGATTTCAAAAACAAACAACATCAGTGCCGCTTTGCTTGTGTGTGGTATTCAGAGTAATGGAAGAGGCACAGTACCTGTAAGTGGATGAACAAAAATGCTGTTTCTAACATTAACATTTAAAGAACATCGCAAGATTAATTTGTCAGGTTTTGCGATTGCAGTATAACCGCGAAAAGACGACTGCAGTCCAAAGAGGCATAAAAATACACATGCAGATATCACGTATAACACTGATGTAAATATTTGCATTTGACAATGAGAATACATTCTGGAAACGCGTTGTGTTAACCAGCAAAAAAATTAGCAGCTAGTGCAGTGTTTCGTTATTTAAAATCCAACATTCCCTTGAAGTCATTTACGGACACCATGGAAAGCATAAATCTGGATGACCGGACGGGATTGGAACTGCCGTCGTTTCGAATTAGAGTCCCGTGCTTACCACTACTCCACCCAGCACGGTTAAAGCAATGTAGTTTTTGTTTGCTACACCTGCTATACTCCTCCACGATCGAATGTAGGTACACGCAAACCCACCAACGATATCAGTTATGACTGCCAGTGAGAACAATCGTTTACTGGCCGCTGTTCAGGAAGTACGTCACGTATCCAATATAACAAGCTGACGTTGCTTCACACGGTGATTACTTTTACTGCTTTCCGTATTTCATCACGTGTCGGTCATCTCTCAGGCACGGCTGCCTGTATGTGGCCGGAGGACGTCGTCACGCATCTTGCTTCTCGTGTTGCGCCTTCTATACCTGAGTACAAAGGATTTTCTCAAGATTTCTTCTGAACAGGAAACTGCTAGATATGAGGACGTTTCTTAATGATGCCAGACTACTATGAGACACGGATGCATTGACCTCGTAATGTCGCACGCTGGAATAATGTCTGTAACGGTGTACCAAATCTTCAAGCTGAGGTGTTCGAGAAATTCTAAAACAGTTCAACAAGCACATTAATGCTACCATGTGGGCTGCTGCCTTCTAACTGCTCTGATGAGAGAATTCTTCCCGAGAGCGGCGGTATTCCTTCAAAATTATGGATGTGTAAGATCTTGGAAGGGGGACAAGGGAATTGACGTTCGTCGTAGATAAAATCTAATGCGCTATGTCTAACACTGTTGACCTCCTCCATGCCAACCAACATTGATTTCGGAAAAGTCGGTCATGTGAAACTGTACTCGCACTTATCCCACACGAAGACCTGAAAGCCACGGATCATGGCAATCATGTGGATGCAGTATTTCTTGACTTCCGAAAAGGATTTGGCTCAGTGCCGCTAATCCTTTTATTACCGAAACTACATTCGTGTTTGGTTTGAAGCGAAAAAAAAAATCAAATGTGTGTGAAATCTTATGGGACTTAAGAAATGGTTCAAATGGCTCTGAGCACTATGGGACTTCTGAGGTCATCAGTCCCCTATAACTTAGAACTAGTTAAACCTAACTAACCTAAGGACATCACACACATCCATGCCCGAAGCAGGATTCGAACCTGCGACCGTAGCGGTCGCGCTGCTCTAGACTGCAGGGCCTAGAACCGCTCGGCCACTCCGGCCGGCTGGGACTTAACAGCTAAGGTCATCAGTCCCTAAGCTTACACACTACTTACCCTAAATTATCCTAAGGACAAACACACACACCCATGCCCGAGGGAGGACTCGAACCTCCGCCGGGATCAGCTGCACAGTCCATGACTGCAGCGCCTTAAACCGCGCGGCTAATCTCGAGCGGCGTTTGAAGCGAAACTGGTAGCCGGACTGAGGATTTCTTGGTAAGGAGGACGCAGCATATTATCTTGGATGGAGGGTCGTGGACATATGTAGAAGTAGTTTAAGTTGTACATTAAGTTGTACATGTAGACAATATTAATTGTAACCGCTGATTTTCGCAGATGATGGAGGTATCCATAACGAAGATCTTGATAAGATGCGAAGTGATCCAAAGACTGACAACTTGCCTTAAATATTCGGAAAGCTAAAATTTTGCGCTTCAAAAAATGAAAAATCTTAGTACCTTGTGATTACCACATCCACCAGTCGCAGCTGGAATCGATCGACTTGTGCAAACAGGCGTATCAATTTATGGGGACGTGACATGGAACGACCACATACACTCAGTCGTAGTTAGGCAAGTGAGAGGTATCGGTTCATTGATTGCCGACCTCGTCTGTTGACTGACAGAGACCGCCGACAGTCGAAGAGGGTCGTAATGCGTAATAGGCAGACATCCATCAAGACCATCACACGTGAAAATACAATTAGTCTATAAAGCTTTGCGAAACAGCTACCCATCCTAGAATATCAAAGAAGCATGAGTAACTCATACCAAGTACATTGTCTAACACAATTAAAGGATTACTTTCTCGAAACCCCATAGTTGTCTCCCATTCCGAAGCCTAAGTTTGAAATTTGAGTAAGAGGTGCCTCTGTAATGGTGCAAAACCGTGGAGTGCTGTGACGTAACCCTCATGCTCGGCAACGCTTCAAACAGCAAGGTGTCGACACGTGCAGAAAAAAGGAGACAGCTTAGAAGTTCGTGTGGCCTGTAAATTGAGTTAATGATATTACAATAGGGCCAAATTTTACCACAATTCCGCCCAAGACCATCGCGGACTTGTCACACGATAGAAATGTTGTCACACCCCCTCTTGCCCACATTTCACCCCTTCTTTTAATACTTCTAAGATGGAGGTCAGAACCGCGATACCCTGCGTTGAAATCACGCGGCTTTCTTATCGATAGCCGAGGAAAACATTTTTGAAGCTCCACCCAGAATCGACTCGAAAAGGCCCAGGAAGTGGCATAAAGGGCGTGAATGAAACGACCCCTTTCCTAGGGGCGTTGAAACACACATTTCGCGGTCGAAAACGACAGTTCGCAGTTCTATGAGCAGCAGGACGACATTCTTGACAACGTTCAACGCTGCTGCCACTCTCTAGGCGTATCAACCCTACTGTAAGGGCACCATGTTGCTGCAACCCCATTAAACTTTATCTGACCCCTTTGGAGTTTGATGGGACAGCAGTTTGTGCTCTGGTATACAGGCTGGAACTACTAGGAACAGTTCAAAACCATTCGACCAAATTTGAATGTGATCCGAAGCAGCAAAGGGCGTTTAAGCTTTTTCAGCCCTACTGTTCCGAGCCCAAATGGTTCAAATGGCTCTGAGCACTATGGGACTCAACTGCTGAGGTCATAAGTCCCCTAGAACTTAGAACTACTTAAACCTAACTAACCTAAGGACGACACACACATCCATGCCCGAGGCATGGCCGTAGCGGTCGCGCGGTTCCAGGCTGTATCGCCAAAACCGCTACTCCACCAGCGGCCGGCGTTCCGAGCCCATCTGTGGCGTGATCACAGGCAGGTGAAAAATTAACATGTGCGTAAATAAAATGGCAACAGGTCCCTTTAAGACCCACTGTTCGGCAACACCCTCAGTGGCACCCAACGCACCTTAGTTGTGCAGTTAGAAATGTGTCTGTCAGAACCTTCGACACCAATGCGGCCTCACAGCTGCTCCAGCACCTGACGGTTAAGCAATCCCTTCGACATTTCTTACGCAGGGCTTGCCTAGCTTTGGGTGCTAGAGCAGCCATGATGTTGATTGTGACAGGTATATTTTTGACGTGCTCAGCTAAGGTGCTTCAATGGCACCAAAAGTATTGCTGAGCGAGGAGGACTTAGAGGGACCGTTTGCCGTTTTATTTAGGCACATGTTAGTTTTACACCCGCCTGTGATAACGCCACAGAAGGGCTCGAAACAGTAGGGCTGTAAAAGCATAAACACCTCTTGCCGCTTAGGATCTCCTTAATATTTCGTCGAATGATTTTGAACAGTCCCTAGTGATTCCACCCTGTATACCAGAGCAAAAATTGCGATCCCACCACACTCCCAAGGAGTCAGATCACCTTCAGTGGGGTTGCAGCACCACGAGTCCCTCAGAATAGGGTTGAAAGGACCATCGTGTCGCAGCGGCGTTGAAAGACATCAAGAACGACGTCCTGTTCTTCATGGAACTGCGAACTGTCGTTTTAGACAGTGAAATGTGTGGGAATTAACGTTCCAATGAAAGGGGTGGTTTCACTGGTACCCTTTACGCCACCTCCTGAAGACTTTTCATGTCGAGTCTGAGAGGCGGTTTGTCTCAAATGATTTCCTCGACCACCCATAAGAAAAGCACGTGATTTAAGCGCTGGGCGTCGCAGTTCTGACCTCCATCATAGAGGCATCAAAAGAAGGAAATACATGTCGGTAAGATGAGGTTTGAAGACCTTCCCATAGTGTGACACGCCCACTGTGGCTTTGGGCAGAATTGTGGTGAAATTTGGTACCAATGTGACATCATTAACCCACTTTACAGTTCTAGTGAATTTTAGAGTGGTTGCCTTTTTTTCGTATGTGTCGACACCGTGCTGTTTGAAGAGTTGACAGCCGGCCCCTGTGGCGAGCGGTTCTAGGCGCTTCAGTCTGGAGCCGCGTGACCGCTACGGTCGCAGTTTCGACTCCTGCCTCGGACATGGATGTGGGTGGTGTCCATAGGTTAGTTAGGTTTAAGTAGTTATAAGTTCTAGGGGACTGATGACCTCAGATGTTAAGTCCCATAGTGCTCAGAGCCATTTGAACCATTTTTTGAAAGGTTGACAAACCCAAAGATGACATCGTAGGGTGTCACGGTTTTGCACCATTACAGAGGAAGGTTGTAGGAACCAAATTTCAAACTCTTACGTCACAATGCGAGACAGTTACGTGGTTTCGAGAAAGTAATCGTTTAATTTTTTTGTCCAGTAAACGTATAGAAAGAACGAAGAAATGGTTCAAATGGCTCTGAGAACTCCGGGACTTAACTTCTGAGGTCATCAGTCCTCTAGAACTTAGAACTAAGTAAACCTAACTAACCTAAGGACATCACACATATCCATGCCCGAGGCAGGATTCGAACCTGCGACCGTAGCAATCGCGCGGTTCCAAACTGAAGCGGCTAGAACCGCTTTGCCATTCCGGACGGCGAACAAAGAAAGGCAGCACGAATCGTCAGAGTTTGTTTGATCCATGGGCGAGCGCCACGGAGATGCCGAAAAAACTGAATTGATAACCTCGTGAAGATCGACGCAAACCTCTCTGTAAAAGCCTACTTCGTAAGTTTCAAGAACCAACATTAAATTACGACTTTGGAAATATACTGGCCAACGGCCTTGCAGGAGTGGTAACAACGGTTCCAGTCAGATCACCGAAGGTAAGAGCTGTCGGACTGGGCTAGCACTTGGATGGGTCTGCCGAGCGCTGTTGGCAAGCGGGGTGCACTCAGCCCTTGTGAGGCAAACTGAGGAGCTAGTTGACTGAGAAGTAGCGGCTCCGGTCTCGGAAACTGACATACGGCTAGGAGAGCGGTGTGCTGATCACATGCCCCTCCATATCCGCATCTAGTCACGCCTGTGGGCTGAGGATGACACGGCGGCCGGGCGGTACCGTTGTGCCTTCATGGCCTGTTCGGGAGGAGTTTAGTTTTTTTTTTTTTTAAATATACGACTATCCATTACGTATCGCCCCCATAGGGATCGTGAACACAAGGTTAGGCTAATTAGGGAGTCCACAGAGGCGTTTAAGCAATCATTCTTCTCCCGCCACATACATGAACGGAAGGGGAAAATAACGTGGAAACTGATACGATAAGTACTACCTCGTGCTATAAAGTTCACAGTGATTTGTAGAGGGTGGATTTAGATGCACATATAGATGTTGGAGACGTACACCTGAAATTTGGTATCAGCAACAATGATTATAAAATTCAAATGAAACTATATACTTGCAGAGGCTTTTTCCGGTCTCAAACGTCAGTGATGTATATATCCAGATTGAAGTGACAAATGAAAATTTCAACCAAGGCCATGATTTGAACCTTGGCCTCCTGCACACTGAGTACACGCACTAACCAGTACGCATTCCTGGCACAGTGGCTTTGCACAAAACTACCCTACCACGCCTCCTTCCTCCATCCAAATTCTCATTATCGCCTCACACCATATGGTATTCCTCTGAATTCTAAAAGCTTCGTAGAGGCTCTCCAACTGTACTGGAATAGCATCTCAGCATCGAACGAATAGGTGCTTTAACCCAGCAGGCAGGATCCCCCATACCGTATGATGCTGAGATGCTATTCCAATACAATTGGGGAGCCTCTGCAATGATGTTCGAGTTTAGGGGGAATACCAAATGGGCTGAGGCGAAAATGGGAATTTGGATTAAAGAAGATGGTGTGCTAGGGTAGTCTGTGGAGTAGCTCATCTGCCTAGTGAGTAGGAGATATGGATTCGAATCCTCGCTTTAGTCTGCATATATAGATTATAATTTTCTTCGGTTATGCAGTAGGCAGGAGTGAGACATTCATCAGCGACGATTTTTTCAACCGCAAAAATAGTCATCTGTTGTCATGTCTCTCATACAACACAGATTGAAACTTTTGGAATAGAGGTGTAGTTAGTATCCAACAGGAAACTGTAAAAACTGTTGCACCAGAGCCGGCCGGTGTGGCCGAGCGGTTCTAGGCGCTTCAGTCTGGAACCGCGCGACTGCTACAGTTGCAGGTTCCAAGCCTGCCTTGGGCATGGATGTGTGTCATGTCCTTAGGTTAGTTAGGTTTAAGTAGTTCTAAGTTCTAGGGGACTCATGACCACAGATGTTAAGTCCCATAGTGCTCAGAGCCATTTGTTGCACCTGATCTACTTTGGAAAATTGGAAATTTGTGGTAAGGTCTTATGGCACCAAACTGCTGAGGTCATCGGTCCCAAAGCTTACACACCACTTAATCTAACTTAAACTAACTGACGCTAAGGACGACATACACAAATCCATGCCCGAGGGAGGACTCGAACCCCAGAAGGGGTAAGCCGCGCGGACCGTGACAAGACGCCTAAGACCGCTCGTCTACTCCGCGCGGCTGATCTACTTTCTCACCGTGATAGTTGACGGGGTGGAATCTCCCTCCCCTTCCACTCATTTACACATGTGGCCAGTACTGCATGGAAACAGACATAATTTTCCAGTTATATAATGTTGTTACCATACGTTGACACTGCTTCACACATGGCGTCAAGTGTTTTCCGTATTGAGTCTTTCGTTTGCTCGTATCTGAATAAGAGAATAAAAAATGGTTCAAATGACTCTGAGCACTATGGGACTTAACATCTATGGTCATCAGTCCCCTAGAACTTAGAACTACTTAAACCTAACTAACCTAAGGACATTACACAACACCCAGTCATCATGAGGCAGAGAAAATAAGAGAAAACTATTTATAGAAGTCTGTGATTCTTGTTCCATTTTCTTCTTGGGATATAATTTTAAAAAACTAAGAAGTTTCATTTAAGCACATGTTTAAATATCGTTGATGAACTACATTATTTATGTATGAAGGGTGTATACGATAACTATTTGTAACATATCGCTCAGGAGTAGCGAAATTTGAGGCAAACAATTTGCTATAGGAAGTTTCCGCTCTATGAAGCTGGGAAACATCCTCAAATTTTCCTATAAAAACCACCTAATCTATAGCGCATGCGTACCGCGCGAGATTTTCTGTACCGTCTCGCTTCCTTACGTCACAGTCTTGTTCGGTTACAATTTCAACTTTCCCGTGAGGGCAATGAAAGAAAAAATACTTTTGTAAGCGTTACGTAAAAGGTATTTACATTTACAATTCGATCTAAACCCCCACAACCACAGTAAATTCGTAGTATAAATACAGAAAAAACGATTTATTTGTTATTTTTATGATGTTGGTCTCCACAATATTTTGAGACAATTTTACACAGACGTCAATTTTGCATTTTGTAATTGCAAGAAAATTGTTTTTTTTTTTTTAGTATTCAAGGATGAGTTTAGACAAAATCTCCCGTGGGGCACATGCATTGGAGCTTAGGTGAATTTGTATTCCAGTTTGAGGCTGTTTCCTTCCTGGCTGGACTACAAATGCACAGTATCATTTTTTGTCTCGATTGTACCTACTACTCTGCGGCACATCGTAAACAATTATCGTTTACATAAGCTGCGCATTTATTTCTATTTTGGTCGAACCGGTATTGGGTTGCACGCCTATCTAAAGCGATACAGAAGATACAAGATACATGGTAATACAATATATAATACTACATGCTATGGGACTTTGGAGGTGTTCAGAATGTTACGTTGGGTTGCTCAGTATTTATGGGTAATGTATTATTTTGTCTTCATAGCGTTTCTGTAGATGGTTTTGGAGATTTCCCTTTAATTTTTAGCTGGTTTTCAGCACAGTCTAGTTGTGTTATATATGACACAAAATGCTTTACAGAACCAGCGATGAATTTTGTAGTAAGGAATTATTTCACAACACAACGAGGACGCGCTCAAAAACAGCTCAAATTGAAGTACAACGACGTGCTGTGAAGTAATGCCTCCGAATTTTTATATGGAAACTCTTAAAATTATTCAAATAAGACAAACATTATTAACATTCTACATCTTTATTCTTCACGACTACATACACTACTGGCCATTAAAATTGCTACACCAACAAGAAAGGCAGATGATAAACGGGTATTCATTGGACAAATATACTATACAGGGTGATTCAAAAAGAATACCACAACTTTAAAAATGTGTATTTAATGAAAGAAACATAATATAACCTTCTGTTATACATCATTACAAAGAGTATTTAAAAAGGTTTTTTTTCACTCAAAAACAAGTTCAGAGATGTTCAATATGACCCCCTCCAGACACTCGAGCAATATCAACCCGATACTCCAACTCGTTCCACACTCTCTGTAGCATATCAGGCGTAACAGTTTGGATAGCTGCTGTTATTTCTCGTTTCAAATCATCAATGGTGGCTGGGAGAGGTGGCCAAAACACCATATCCTTAACATACCCCCATAAGAAAAAATCGCAGGGGGTAAGATCAGGGCTTCTTGGAGGCCAGTGATGAAGTGCTCTGTCATGGGCTGCCTGGCGGCCGATCCATCGCCTCGGGTAGTTGACATTCAGGTAGTTACGGACAGATAAGTGCCAATGTTGTGGCGCTCCATCCTGCTGAAATATGAATTGTTGTGCTTCTTGTTCGAGCTGAGGGAACAGCCAATTCTCTAACATCTCCAGATTCTGTAGTGCAGTTACAGTAGCACCTTAGAAGAAAAAGGGACAAAAAACTTTCTTGGGTGAAATGGCACAGAAAACGTTCACCTTAGGCGAGTCACGTTCATACTGAGTTGTTTCCCGCGGATTATCAGTGCCCCATATACAGACATTGTGACGGTTGACTTTCCTGTTAGTGTGGAAAGTTGCTTCATCACTAAACACAATCTTTGAAACGAAAGATTCATCTGTTTCCATTTGAGCAAGGATAAAATCACAGAAATCGATTCTTTTAATCTTATCAGGTGCAGACAGTGCTTGAAATAAATTTCAGACGATAAGGTTTCATAACTAACCTTTTTCGTAGAACTCTCCATACAGTTGATTGTGGAATTTGCAGCTCTCTGCTAGCTCTGCGAGTCGATTTTCCTGGGCTGCGAACAAATGCTTGCTGGATGCGTGCTACAATTTCATCACTCGTTCTCGGCCGTCCAGAACTTTTCCCTTTGCAAAAACACCCATTCTCTGTAAACTGTTTATACCAACGTTTAATACACCACCTATCAGGAGGTTTAACACCATACTTCGTTCGAAATGCACGCTGAACAATTGTCGTCGATTCACTTCTGCTGTACTCAATAACACAAAAAGCTTTCTGTTGAGCGGTCGCCATCTCAGCATCAACCGACGCTGACGCCTAGTCAACAGCGCCTCAAGCGAACAAATGTACAACTAAATGAAACTTTATAGCTGCCTTTATTCGCCGACAGATAGTGCTTAGCTCTGCCTTTTGTCGTTGCAGAGTTTTAAATTCCTAAAGTTGTGGTATTCTTTTTGAATCACCCTGTACTACAAATGACATATGATTGCACACACTAATGGCCATTAAAATTGCTACACCAAGAAGAAATGAAGATGATAAACGGGTATTCATTGGACAAATGTATTATACTAGAACTAACATGAGATTACATTTTCACGCAATTTGGGTGCATAGATCCTGAGAAATCAGTACCCAGAAAAACCACTTGTGTGTGTGAAATCTTATGGGATTTAACTGCTAAGGTCATCAGTCCCTAAGTTTGCACACTACGTAACCTAAATTATCCTAAGGACAAACACACACACCCATGTCCGAGGGAGGACTCGAACCTCCTCCCGGACCAGCCGCACAGTCCAGGACTGCAGCGCCCAAGACCGCTCGGCTAATCCCGCGCGGCCAGAACAACCACCTCTGGCCGTGATAACGGCCTTGATACGCTTGGGCATTGAGTCAGACAGAGCTTGGATGGCGTCGACAGGTACAGCTGCCCATTCAGCTTCAACACGATACCACAGTTTATCAAGAGTAGTGAATGGCGTATTGTGACGAGCCAGTTGCTCGGCCACCATTGGCCAGACGTTTTCAATTGGTGAGAGATCTGGAGAATGTGCTGGCCAGGGCAGCAGTCGAACATTTTCTGTATCCAGAAAGGCCCGTACACGACCTGCAACATGCGGTCGTGCATTAACCTGCTGAAATGTAGGGTTTCGCAGGGATCAAATGAAGGGTAGAGCCACGGGTCGTAACACTTCTGAAATGAAGCGTCCACTATTCAAAGTGCCGCCAACGCGAACAAGAGGTGACCGAGACGTGTAACCAATGGCACCCCATACCATCACGCCGGGCGATACGCCAGTATGGCGAAGACGTACTTCCAATGTACGTTCACCGCGATGTCGCGAAACACGGATGCGACCATCATGATGCTGTAAACAGAACCTGGATTCATCCGAAAAAGTTAACGTTTCGCAATCGTGCACCCAGGTTCGTCGTTGAGTACACCATCGCAGGCACTCCTGTCTGTGATGCAGCGTCAAGGGTGACCGCAGCCATAGTCTCCGAGCTGCTGCAAAAGTCGTCGAACTGTTTGTGCAGATGGTTGTTGTCTTATAAACGTCCCCATATGTTGACTCAGGGATCGAGATGTGACTGCAGGATCCATTACAGACATGCGGATAAGATGCCTGTCATCTCGACTGCTAGTGATTCGATGCCGTTGGGATGCAGCACGACGTTCCGTATTACCCTCCTGAACCCAACCATTCCATATTCTGCTAACAGTCATTGGATCTCTACCAACGCGAGCAGCAATGTCACGATACAATAAAACGCAATCGCGATAGACTACAATCCGTCCTTTATCAATATCGGAAACGTGATGGTACGCATTTCTCCTCCTTACACGAGGCATCACAACAACGTTTCAACAGGCAACGCCGGTCAACTGCTGTTTGTGTATGAGAAATCGGTTGGAAACTTTCCTCATGTCAGCACGTTGTAGGTGTCGCCACCGGCGCCAACCTTGTTTGAATGCTCTGAAAAGCTAATCATTTGCATATCATAGCATCTTCTTCCTGTCGGTTAAATTTCGCGTCTATAGCACATCTTCGTGGTGTAGCAATTTTAATGGCCAGTAGTGTATTCTGCACATCAATAGCACTTTCCACTTCCGCAATTTCTGCAGTGCAAGTTTTAGTCGATTCAGCCTGTATATACGCAGGGTGTCTCTCCTAAGAGTCATCGCTAGCATTTTCTCTGGTGTTTCTGCAGATATTTGCAATTTAATTTTTTGCAATGGGTAGCTGGAGTCAGCCCTGACTCATCAAGTCTTTAAGGCGACGCCAAAGTGTCACAGAAAACCTCTGGTTGTTTCCCATTACAAACTTTTTTTTTACAGTGGAATTTCGCGTGCCCATTCGATGGAGTGGTCCCAAATTGGTCTAGTACGACATTCGTTTTATCGATATGTGCTAACAGGGACAGTAAAACCCGAGGAATAACCAGCACTCTAGCAGCGATTTTGTAGTGATGCTGCACGGCGGTAGCAGTCAGCGCGAGCCACGGTAACACACGAGTCGATCCTGAGTGTTGGTTATTCATCGGGATTTAGTGTTTCTATATATAGGGTGTTACAAAAAGATACGGCCAAACTTTCAGGAAACATTCTTCACACACTCACACACAAAGAAAGAAAATATGTTATGTGGACATGTGTCCGGAAACGCTTAATTTCCATGGTGGAGCTCATTTTATTACTTCTCTTCAAATCACATTAATCATGGAATGGAAACACACAGCAACAGAACGTACCAGCGTGAGTTCAAAAACTTTGTTACAGAAAATGTTCAAAATGTCCTCCGTTAGCGAGGATACAGGCATCCACCCTCCGACGCACGGAATCCCTGATGCGCTGATGCAGCCCTGGAGAATGGCGTATTATATCACAGCCGTCCACAACACGAGCACGAAGAGTCTCTACATTTGGTACCGGGGTTGCGTAGACAAGAGCTTTCAAATGCCCCCATAAATGAAAGTCGAGCGGGTTGAGGTCAGGAGAGCGTGGAGGCCACGGAATTGGTCCGCCTCTACCAATCCATCGGACACCGAATCTGTTGTTGAGAAGCGTACGAACACTTCGACTGAAATGTGTAGGAGCTCCATCGTGCATGAACCACATGTTGTGTCGTACTTGTAAAGGCACATGTTCTAGCAGCACAGGTAGAGTATCCCGTATGAAATCATGATAATGTGCTCCACTGAGCATAGGTGGAAGAACATACTGACGAAACTAAAATGAACTCTAACATGGAAATTAAGCGTTTCCGGACACATGTCCACATAACATATTTTCTTTCTTTGTGTGTGAGGAATGTTTCCTGAAAGTTTGGCCGTACCTTTTTGTAACACCCTATATATATATACATTATATAGAACGGTACATGCATTGAGGGGTGATAGTATTAGTGATTCTGAACAAAAAACTTCATATGGACGTATGCTCTATTCCGAATGGTTTCCGAGAAAGAACACATTTAATACCACATTTGTACGTTTATCTTGAATAACTCGAAAACCGCACCCTCCTGCGAAAACGTGTCGCAGTACAAAATTGAACTATATTAAATTTCCTACAAAAAAGTTCCAATTCATTTTTTTTCACTAGAACTAATGGTTTGTGAGAAGAGAGCTCGAGAATGTTGAAAAACTCGCCCGACGCGCATATAGTGTAGCTTAGGTAGTTTTTGTAGGCCAGTTTGAGGTAGTTTCCCGACTTGATGACCACAAGTGTTCCGTATCAAACTGTTTGTCTCAACTTGCTACCTCAATATGCTACCTCAAATTGGCCTAAAAAAACTACGTTAGCTACAGCGCATGATGGTCAAGCTAGTTTTTCAACATTGTCGCGCTCTCTTCGCACAAATCAGTAGTTCTAGAGAAAAATGAATAGCACCTTTTCCTGTAGGAAATTTAATATAGTGTAATTTTGTACTGCGACACGTTTTCACTGGAGGGTGCGGTTTTCGAGTTATTCAAGAAAAACGTACAAAAGTAATAGTAAATGTGTTCTACCTCGGAAATCATTCGGAATAGAGCATACGTCCATATGAAGTTTTTTGTTGAAAATCACTAATACTGTCACCCCACAACGTATGTACTTTTCCTCCTGACTCAACCTGTATACATAATGTGTTCAGAAGCAGTCTGAAAAGCTTGTAAGAATTCTGCAGGGTATATTGTGCTAAGAAATAATAGTTAAGAAAAAATTCGATACGCTCCACCGTTTCTAATTTAATTAGCGTTGAAGTTAGCCAATCAGGTATTTGCGCACGCAAATACAAGCAGTCTGTCAGAGGCGGTGTTGCCGACTCTGATCTTTATTTGGTTAGCTGTAACCGACCACAAAAAAAAAAAAAAAAACGATGGAAACCACTGGACGGTCTCGATTTCGATACGTGCTACCTACCGTTCAATGTTCAATTTTCGTATCGCTGTCTTGTTCGGTTTGAGGAAATCGGACGAAGAACATGTTTGGCAGACCGTCTCTAATAGTCTGCTTGAATTTGCTCATGGAACGATCTGATTGGCTAATTTCAATGCAAATAGAATCGGGAACGGTGCAGTGTATCGAATTTTTTCCGTAAGAATTATTTCTCACCACAGCCTGCTCTGCAACGTCCTTGGAAGCTTTTGAGACTGTTTCTGACCAGGATCAGTTTCAATCAAACTTGTTACATATATCGCTTTATATCTGGAAAAAAGCGGTGCAGAGGTAAGAAGCACCCAGCTCTCAAAGGGGTGGAGTAGGGATGAAAAAGGTGGTTAACACACTGGGGCGCAAATACTTAGACTATATTCATTTGAAAATGAGGGCATTTAGCGACTTGCGACAATATTTACACGGAATTTAAACCTAATCTACGTAATCTAACTTTTGTGAAACTTTTCTCGCTAATACCCTCACAAAATGGTGATAGAAAAGAAGGTTATCGCTTACTATGTTTTCGTTGTTCACGCAGTAAAACTGCAGCATCAGGCATGACGTATTAATTTATTACTTCTTTACTAATAGCTCTAGCTAGCCGCGGTGGCCGAGCGGTTATAGGCGCTTCAGTCTGGAAGCGCGCGACTGCTACGGTCGTAGGTTCGAATCCTGCCTCGGGCATCGATGTGTGTGATGTCCTTAGGTTAGTCAGGTTTAAGTAGCTCTAAGTTCTAGGGGACTGATGACCTCAGAAGTTGTCCCAAAGCGCTCAGAGCCATTTGAATCATTTTTTGCACACACGCCAGCACTTCAGCGGAGATTTCCGACCAGGCTCCCGTAATACGTCGTTACGTATCATCAGGTGCAGTTGGTACGTCCTTGTAGACAGTGTATTTCAGCTTTCTGCTGGCGTCAAATCGGGGGAACGGACGCCAAGGTACAGGTCCTCTGCGTCCGGTCTGACGATTTGGAAATAATTCGTGAAGACATTCTGTAGTAGCTCGTGTAGTATGGGCTCGACGGCTATTATGCTGGTACCACAGATAGCCCACGCCACACGTTTACATTCCATGTTGCACCTGAAGAAGTCAACAGGGATAGTTAACCGACCAATAGTGTATGTTTCGGTGGTTTACCGTGATTTGTAAATGTGGCTTCATCACTAAAAAAGGCATGTGATACATCTAGAATATCCTGTCCTAGTGCCCATGTACAGAAGTTAACACGATTCCCATAACCGCTTCAATGCAGCCCTTCTGGAGAGAGATGTGATAGGGATGGAACCTGTGTCAATTCTCCTCCCTGAGGGAGAAGTTCGTTCAAAGGGCTCTGAGCACTATGCGACATAACTTCTGAGCTCACCAGTCGCCTAGAACTTAGAACTAATTAAACCTGACCAACCTAAGGACATCACACTCATCCATTCCCGAGGCAGGATTCGAACCTGAGGGAGAGGAGCGGACTGTTCTAACTCATGCTAAGCACTCTCTTCAGCCATGGGATTCTAGAAGGTTTCATTGGGTTTTATTTATTGATTATTTCTTGCAAAAAAGGGGGCCTAATTCTCCCAATTGGGAATTTATTTGCAAGAGTTTTGGGGACAGCTCCGATATTCACCTTACGGCCTAAGGAAAACCAGCAAAAGTGGCCAGAGCTACTGATGTTGCCACCTTTTTCTGTCTCTAGCGCGTCCGTTTGGATGCGGTTCGTCTGTGCTGTTGACTTCCGGTGCCACGTGGCGAGTCCACCTATGAAACCGCTCTTAGTGGCAGTAGCGGTAGGAGGCCTGGAGGTGGTGGCAGCTATTGCTACTGCAGCAGCAGCCGCCACCGCATCGGCTATCTTCTATCTCCTTCTCAAATTCCTTTTTTTTCTTGCTCTTTCTTCTCCCAGATCTCCAGCCAGTTGCGCTGGTCGTCGACTCGCTCCTTCACGTTTGGAATTTCCAGGTCCAATAAGTCACCGTCCAGCAGACTTCCTTGGCAGCCGCCTCCCTGTCGGTGCTTGTCGGCGTACCTTCTCTGGCGACGTTCGTTGTTTAAGTGGCGCGGTCTGTCTTGGTCGTGCATGGTGCGGTCTTTGTTCGGGGGGCCGTCGCTTTGTACGACTGGTCATCCGTGTCCGTTTGCGCCCCCCCCCCCCCAGCTCCATATGCGGCCATGCTGGTATGCATCTCGCAGGAGGAGGCAGGCAGCCTCCATCTCTGAATGGAGCGCCATTCTGAAGCGGCTCTCGGCCTCCTGTAGAGCCATGTCGTTGTCGGAGAGGCGGTTGTCTTCTTTGTGGCCTGCTGTGCCGACCTCTGGTGCGGCGACGGCTTTTGGTGTAGGGAAGATCTTTACTTTTCGGCTTGAAGACGCCGACTGCCCGCACAGAGTGTCTCCCCCCCCCCCCCCCCCCCCCCCGGCCACTCACCCTCCACCCCGCGTGGATGTGGGCTGCTGCTGTCGCTTGTGTGGCCTTCTCTGGGGAACGACGTTGTGGCCTACCCATTCCTAGGTCTCCGTCGACGTCTCTTTCGGGGTTGGGCCGCGCCGTTCGGTCTCTTCGTCTTCTCATTGCTGTTGCTGTGTTCTGAAAAGTTTGGGCAGCCGCGCCAGTGAGGGTATCATCTAAAGTGCCTCAGGGAAGTGTGGTAGGTCCACTGTTGTTTTCTATCTGCATAAATGATCTTTTGGATAGGGTGGATAGCAATGTGTGGCTGTTTGCTGATGATGCTGTGGTGTACGGGAAGGTGTCGTCGTTGAGTGAATGTAGGTGGATCCAAGATGACTTGGACAGGATTTGGGATTGGTGTAAAGAATGGCAGCTAACTGTAAATATAGATAAATGTAAATTAATGCACATGAATGGGAAAAATAATCCTGTAATATTTGAATACTCCATTAGTAGTGTAGCGCTTGACACAGTCACGTCGATTAAATATTTGGGCGTAACATTGCAGAGCGATATGAAGTGGGACAAGCATGTAATGGCAGTTGTGGGGAAAGAGGATAGTCGTCTTCGGTTCATTGGTAGAATTTTGGGAAGATGTGGTTCAACTGTGAAGGAGACCGCTTATAAAACACTAATACGACCTATTCTTGAGTACTGCTCGAGCGCTTGGGATCCCTATCAGGTCGGATGGAGGGAGGACATAGAAGCAATTCAGAGGCGCGCTGCTAGATTTGTTACTGGTAGGTTTGATCATCAGGAAATGCTTCAGGAACTCGGGTGGGAATCTATAGAGGAAAGGAGGCGTTCCTTTCGTCAATCGCTACTGAGGAAATTTAGAGAACCAGCATTTGAGGCTGACTGCAGTACAGTTTTACTGCCGCCAACTTACATTTCGCGGAAAGACCACAAAGATAAGATAAGGGAGACTAGGGCTCGTACAGAGGCATATAGGCAGTCATTTTTCCCTCGTTCTGTTCGGGAGTGGAACAGGGAGAGAAGATGCTAGTTGTGGTACGAGGTACCCTCCGCCACGCACCGTATGATGGATTGCGGAGTGTGTATGTAGATGTAGATGTAGATGAAGACCGTTGGTCTCTGCTGATGCTGCCCTGCCCTGCTCACTTCACACGTCTTGCGGCGTTGTGGCAATAGTTTGCCACGTGCCCTTCTTCCTGCCACCTGTAGCATTGGGCTGTTGAGTCCAGATTGGCGGGGAGAGCCTGACTCATGCCACTTTCTCGTGTGATTGCGCGGAAACTAACATGAGGATCAATTGGAAGAGCAGTAAAAAGATTAATCCACCCCTTTCCGTCGGCACTTGTTTCCTACTGTTAACGTTGTCTAGGTGTCACACTACAACTTTCACGTAAGTGGTTGAAGAGGCTGGTAAATAACTGCAGAGATGGTTGACATCTACTGGGATATACTGCCACATACACCGTGCAAGAACGAATTGCAGTCTTCCTACACTCTCCATACACCATAAGCATGTCGGCTTTTTCTGCTTTGGTAAATCCCATCGTCCACTTACGACAACCTGCTTGGACTGTCACACACTGACTAGCAAGCCGTAATGCACTCAAGGAACACGCAACCAAAGGTAACAACATTATATGCGGCAACTACGCAGGTTGAATGGCAGAAACAAGTACCGGTGTGGAAACTTTTCAAAAAACGATACCTCGTGAACTACTCTCACTACAATCATGCTACAAAAACCACTGAAATTTTAGATTTTTAACGTTAATAGTCATTGTTCCAGTTACAAAGTTGATGTTTGCACAAAAATACGCTTTGTAAGTAATATTACAGTTTGTTTATTGGCTAACAATACGAGCTCTTTTCTAGCAGTCCACTCTATGAAAACTACACATCAAGAGAACTTACCATTTCTGAAATATTTGTGGTGAAAGTCTTGCATGATTCGTATAAGTGTATACGTTGTGATCATTGGTACCTTAGTATGTACCCACTACAGTGTGTTAGTTGTTTTTTTCTCTGGGTCTAACAGCCTTGCCACAAACACTTCAAATTATAATGGTGAGTCTGGAAGCTGTGACGGTAGTGAAAAATGACTCAGGCGATTTAAAATTTGTTACTGAAATTGTCCGGCAAGCTACTTTACCACTTAAGGGAATTAGTTCCGTTACCTTACGTAGTATTTTTTAACCTATTAGTTTTCTCCTTTGTCATAGTGTTTTACACGAAATTATAAGGAATTACGCAGTCCTTGAAATCTTATTTTATGGACTTAGGGCTTGTAACGAGAGTTCTTTATTTATGTCGCTGTGAATCAAATTAATTACGTACCAATGAACTATCGCATTTCTTTTGTGTTCTGGTTACGTTTCCACAGCAGCATTCCACCTTCACACGATGAAGACGAAAATAATTCCATTATGTAAGCAGTATCATAGAGAAATATCTATAGTAACATGCTATCTGGCCTGATATTTCCCGCGACAAAGCTCCAATGGCAATTAACTTAAAATTTAAGCTTGTATTTTTGCATCTTTATCTGCAAAGTCTGACACGATTCCTTCGTAGTGGTGGGAGCAAATAAATCAACAGAGTTCTGTGACGCTTGAAACTGGTTCCCAGTCCTCCAAATACTTGATGAGAAGAAATAAAACACAACAAGTCAGCGACAAATTAAAGAATTTTATTCTGTGCATAAGCTGTTACTCTCTTAGTCTCAGTGAGTTTCAGTTTATAACTTTCTGGCTGTGGTCTTGAACTGACGTGTCTCCTTCAGTAATTTTCAATTGATTACTTTTTGCGTATGGTGCCGAATTATTCCAAGCAGCGGAAAACGTTTATAGGAAAATCAAAAAAGATGGTGAGTTAAAAACTGTCAGTTATTTTCTATCATGGAGATATCGATCAGACTACCATACCACGATAAAATATGCTAAACGAGACCAATCTTTAAAATTACCTTAATCATTTGTGCGACAGTGGAACGTTTATCACAACAAAAGAAATAAAAACGAACAAGGGCGAGCAGGACTCGTACTCTGAGAGTTCCGTACAATCTCGATTATATGTGCAGATAGTTCATGTATAAATCTTGATGAGCGAGTTTGCGACTATCAAAATATCTTACGTAAATGGCCGCATTGACTTAGAAGCTTAAATTCTTCATACCGCCAATGAACCGTAGACCATAATGTTTGACATAAATTTCAACGTGATACCTCTACCCACTGCTGAGATAAAGGGGTCCTAACAGACGGACAGATAGCTATACAGATAGGCGGACAGCAAATGGGAAAGAAATTTTTTTATGTGATGTATTTAAAAATGAACCATGGACCTAGCCGTTGGTGGGGAGGCTTGCGTGAGGCAGCGATACAAATGGCCGTACCGTAGGTGGAACCACAACGGAGGGGTATCTGTTGAGAGGCCAGACAAACGTGTGGTTCCTGAAGAGGGGCAGCAGCCTTTTCAGTAGTTGCAGGGGCAACAGTATGGATGATTGACTGATCTGGCCTTGCAACATTAACCAAAACGGCCTTGCTGCTGTGGTACTGCGAACGGCTGAAAGCAAGGGGAAACTACAGCCGTAATTTTTCCCGAGGGCATGCAGCTTTACTGTATGGTTAAATGATGATGGCGTCCTCTTGGGTAAAATATTCCAGAAGTAAAATAGTCCCCCATTCGGATCTCCGGGCGGGGTACTACTCAAGAGGACGCCGTTATCAGGAGAAAGAAAACTGGCGTTCTACGGATCGGAGCGTGGAATGTCAGATCCCTTAATCGGGCAGGTAGGTTAGAAAATTTAAAAAGGGAAATGGATAGGTTAAAGTTAGATATAGTGGGAATTAGTGACGTTCGGTGGCACGAGGAACAAGACTTCTGGTCAGGTTAATACAGGGTTATAAATACAAAATCAAATAGGGGTAATGCAGGAGTATGTTTAATAATGAATAAAAAAATAGGAGTGCAGGTAAGCTACTACAAACAGCACAGTGAACGCATTATTGTTGCTTAGATAGACACGAGTCCCACGCCTACTGCATTGGTACAAGTTTATATGCCAACTAGCTCTGCAGATGATGAAGAAATTGATGAAATGTACACTCCTGGAAATTGAAATAAGAACACCGTGAATTCATTGTCCCAGGAAGGGGAAACTTTATTGACACATTCCTGGGGTCAGATACATCACATGATCACACTGACAGAACCACACGCACATAGACACAGGCAACAGAGCATGCACAATGTCGGCACTAGTACAGTGTATATCCACCTTTCGCAGCAACGCAGGCTGCTATTCTCCCATGGAGACGATCGTAGAGATGCTGGATGTAGTCCTGTGGAACGGCTTGCCATGCCATTTCCACCTGGCGCCTCAGTTGGACCAGCGTTCGTGCTGGACGTGCAGACTGCGTGAGACGACGCTTCATCCAGTCCCAAACATGCTCAATGGGGGACAGATCCGGAGATCTTGCTGGCCAGGGTAGTTGACTTACACCTTCTAGAGCACGTTGGGTGGCACGGGATACATGCGGACGTGCATTGTCCAGTTGGAACAGCAAGTTCCCTTGCCGGTCTAGGAATGGTAGAACGATGGGTTCGATGACGGTTTGGATGTACCGTGCACTATTCAGTGTCCCCTCGACGATCACCAGAGGTGTACGGCCAGTGTAGGAGATCGCTCCCCACACCATGATGCCGGGTGTTGGCCCTGTGTGCCTCGGTCGTATGCAGTCCTGATTGTGGCGCTCACCTGCACGGCGCCAAACACGCATACGACCATCATTGGCGCCAAGGCAGAAGCGACTCTCATCGCTGAAGACGACACGTCTCCATTCGTCCCTCCATTCACGCCTGTCGCGACACCACTGGAGGCGGGCTGCACGATGTTGGGGCGTTAGCGGAAGACGGCCTAACGGTGTGCGGGACCGTAGCCCAGCTTCATGGAGACGGTTGCGAATGGTCCTCGCCGATACCCCAGGAGCAACAGTGTCCCTAATTTGCTGGGAAGTGGCGGTGCGGTCCCCTACGGCACTGCGTAGGATCCTACGGTCTTGGCCTGCATCCATGCGTCGCTGCGGTCCGGTCCCAGGTCGACGGGCACGTGCACCTTCCGCCGACCACTGGCGACAACATCGATGTACTGTGGAGACCTCACGCCCCACGTGCTGAGCAATTCGGCGGTACGTCCACCCGGCCTCCCGCATGCCCACTATACGCCCTCGATCAAAGTCCGTCAACTGCACATACGGTTCACGTCCACGCTGTCGCGGCATGCTACTTGTGTTAAAGACTGCGATGGAGCTCCGTATGCCACGGCAAACTGGCTGACACTGACGTCGGCGGTGCACAAATGCTGCGCAGCTAGCGCCATTCGACGGCCAACACCGCGGTTCCTGGTGTGTCCGCTGTGCCGTGCGTGTGATCATTGCTTGTACAGCCCTCTCGCAGTGTCCGGAGCAAGTATGGTGGGTCTGACACACCGGTGTCAATGTGTTCTTTTTTCCATTTCCAGGAGTGTATGATGAGATAAATGAAATTATTCGGGTAGTGAAGGGGGACGAAAATTTAATAGTCATGGGTGACTGGAATTCGAGAGTAGGAAAAGGGAGAGAAGGAAACATAGTAGGTGAATATGGGTTGGGGGTAAGAAATGAAAGAGGAAGCCTTCTGGTAGAATTTTGTACAGAGCATAACTTAATCATAGCTAACACTTGGCTGAAGAATCATAAAAGAAAGTTGCATACATGGAAGAATTCTTGAGATACTAAAAGGTATCTGATAGACTATATAATGGTAATACAGAGATTTAGGAACCAGGTTTTAAATTGTAAGACATTTCCAGGGGCAGATGTGGATTCTGACCACAATCTGTTGGCTATGAACTGTAGATTAAAACTTAAGAAACTGCAAAAAGGTGAGAATTTAAGGAGATAGGACCTGGATAAACTGACTAAACCAGAGGTCGTACAGAGTTTCAGGGAGAGCATAAGGGAACAATTGACAGCAATGGGGGAATGAAGTACAGTAGAAGAAGAATGGGTAGCTCTGAGGGATGAAATAGTGAAGCCAGCAGAGGATCAAGTAGGTAAAAAGACGAGGGCTAGTAGAACTCCTTGGGTAACAGAAGAAATATTGAATTTAATTGATGAAAGGAGAAAATATAAAAATGCAGTAAATGAAGCAGGCAAAAAGGAATACAAACGTCACAAAAATGAGATTGACAGGAAGTGCAAAATGGCTAAGAAGGGATGCCTAGAGGACAAATGTAAGGATGTAGAGGCTTATCTCACTACGGGTAAGATAGATACTGCCTACAAGAAAATTAAAGAGACGTTTGGAGAAAAGAGAATCACTTGTATGAATATCAAGAGCTCAGATGGAAACCCAGTTCTAAGCAAAGAAGGGAAAGCAGAAAGGTGGAAGGAGTATATAGAGGGTCTATACAAGTGTGATGTACTTGAGGACAATATTATGGACATGGAGGAGAATGTAGATGAAGATGAAATGGGAGATACGATACTGCGTGAAGAGTTTGACAGAGCACTGAAAGACTTACGTCGAAACAAGGCCCCAGGAGTAGACAACATTCCATTAGAACTACTGACAGCCTTGGGAGAGCCTGTCCTGACAAAACTCTACCATCTGCTGAGCAAGATGTATGGCACAGGCGAAATACCATCAGACTTCAAGAAGAATATAATAATTCCAATCCCAAAGAAAGCAGGTGTTGACAGATGTGAAAATTACAGAACTATCGGTTTAATAAGTCACGGCTGCAAAATACTAATGCGAATTCTTTACAGACGAATGGAAAAACTAGTAGAAGCCGACCTCGGGGAAGATCAGTTTGGATTCCGTAAAAATATTGGAACACGTGAGGCAATAATGACCTTACGACTCACCTTAGAAGAAATATTAAGGAAAGGCAAACCTCTTTTCTAGCATTTGTAGACTTAGACAAAGCTTTTGACAATGTTGACTGGAATACTCTCTTTCAAATTCTAAAGGTGGCAAGGGTAAAATACAGGAAGCGTAAGGCTATTTACAATCGATGCAGAAACCAGATGGCAGTTATAAGAGTCGAGGGGCAAGAAAGGGAAGCAGTGGTTGGGAAGGCAGTAAGACAGGGTTGTAGCCTCTCCCCAATGTTATTCAATCTGTATATTGAGCAAGCAGTAAAGGAAACAAAAGAAAATTTCGGAGTAGGTATTAAAATCCACGGAGAAGAAATAAAAACTTAGAGGTTCGCCGATGACATTGTAATTCTGTCAGAGACAGCAAAGGACTTGGAAGAACAGTTGAACGGAATGGACAGTGTCTTGAAAGGAGGGTATAAGATGAACGTCAACAAAAGCAAAACGAGGATAATGGAATGTAGTCGAATTAAGTCGGGCTATGCTGAGGGAATTAGATTAGGAAATGAGACTCTTAAAGTAGTAAAAGAGTTTTGCTATTTGGGGAGCAAAATAACTGATGAAGGTCTAAGCAGAGAAGATATAAAATGTAGATTGGCAATGGCAAGGAAAGCGTTTCTGAAGATGAGAAATTTGTTAACATCGAGTGTAGATTTAAGTGTCAGGAAGTCGTTTCTGAAAGTATTTGTATGGAGTGTAGCCCTGTATGGAAGTGAAACATGGACGATAAATAGTTTGGACAGGACGAGAATAGAAGCTTTCGAAATGTGGTGCTACAGAAGAATGCTGAAGATTAGATGGGTAGATCACATAACTAATGAGGAGGTATTGAACAGAATTGGGGAGAAGAGGAGTTTGTGTCACAACTTGACGAGAAGCAGGGACCGGTTCGTAGGACATGTTCTGAGGCATCAAGGGATCACAAATTTAGTATTGGAGGGTAGCGTGGAGGGTAAAAAACGTAGATGAAGACCAAGAGATGAATACACTAAGCAGATTCAGAAGGATGTATGTTGCAGTAGGTACTGGGAGATGAAGAAACTTGCACAGGATATGGTAACATGGAAAGCTGCATCAAACCAGTCTCAGGACTGAAGACCACAACAACAACAACAATTAAAAATTGGCAATTTTCGAATTTTCTCCTTTTACTTGCATTACGAAACCTTGCTTCTTACCAGATTTCATGATTGTAGGTCAACGAGAAGTACCCTACAGGTTTTGATGAGTGAATTCGCGAGTATCAAAATAAGTGACGTAAATAGCCTTTTCTTTTGATTATATTGACTTAAATGCTCAAATTTTGTACACCTCCAAGGGACCATATACTTTAGTAAGTGATATAAATTTGAACTTGGTACGTCCACCAGTTCCTGAGAAAAAGAGGTCTTAACAGTCGGACAATAAAGTGATCCTGTAAGGGTTCCGTTTTTACCGATTGAGAAGCGGAACGTTAAAAATTATTTGCACCAGTGAAAATGGAAAGTGTTACACCACGAACACCTTGACCGAACACTGTCAAACTGATACTTTAGTATTTCCATCCTACAAGGTATGTTGATTAGCATCTCATTCTTCTGCGACTCTATTTTCGGTACAAAAAGAGCCAACCCTACAGAGGAAGAATGGTGGTACTGTGTATCTCCCTGACAAGAAACAAAGTTTCATCAGGGCAGAGCTCCGTATTAAGCATAGCTCAATTGAACATTAATTACATGCAATGTCCCACAAAGTTCCGTCTTAAGTCTCTTGCTAGTTCTTGTGTATATCAATGACCTTTCACCAGATTACCAGAGGTCAAACTTGTTGCACTAAATAGCAAATGAAGTATAGTTTTCGGAAGATCGATAAATGAAATTTACATGGATATTAATAAATGGCTTTTAACCAATTCTTTTTCAAGAAACTCTGAAAAACACGATATATGTAGTTCAGAAATTGTAAGAGATTACCTCTCAGTGTATGCCCAAAATTTCACGACAAGCTAATAAAAGAGGTTGACGGTGCTAAATTCTTGGAATTACAGGTTGACTGTACCACAGAACTTCTGAAGCACCTAAACAAATTTTTACACTACTGGCCATTAAAATTGCTACACCACGAAGATGTCGTGCTACAGACGCGAAATTTAACCCACAGGAAGAAGATGCTCTAATATGCAAATGATTAGCTTTTTAGAGCATTCACACAAGGTTGGCGCCGGTGGCGACACCTACAACGTGCTGACATGAGGAAAGTTACCAACCGATTTCTCATACACAAACAGCAGTTGATCGGCGTTGCCTGGTGAAAAGTTGTTGTGATGCCTCGTGTAAGGAGGAGAAATTCATACCATCGCGTTTCCGACATTGATAAAGGGCGGATTGTAGCCTATCGCGATAGCGGTTTATCGTATCGCGACATTGCTGCTCGCGTTGGTCGAGATCCAATAGCTGTTAGCAGAATATAGAATCGGTGGTTTCAGGAGAGTAATTCGAAACGCCGAGCTGAAACCCAACGCCATCGTATTACTGTCAGTCGAGATGACAGGCATCTTATTCGCATGGCTGTAACGGATCGTGCAGCCACGTCTTGATCCCTGAGTCAACAGATGGGGACTTTGCAATGCAACAATCATATGCACGAACAGTTCGACGACGTTTGCAGCAGGATGGACTATCAGGTCGGAGACTATGGCTGCGGTTACCTTTGATGCTGCATCAGAGACAGGAGAGCGTGCGATAGTGTACTCAACGACGAACCTGGGTGCACGAATGCCAAAACGTCATTTTTTCGGATGAATCTAGTTTCTGTTTACAGCATCATGTTGGTCGCATCCGTGTTTCGCGACATCTCCGTGAACGCACATTGGAAACGTGTATGGGATGCCATTGGTTACACGTCTCGGTCACCTCTTGTTCGCATTGACGGCACATTGAACTGTGGACGTTACATTTCACATGTGTTACGATCCGTGGCTGTAACCTTCATTCGATCCCTGCGAAACCCTACATTTCAGCAGGTTAATGCACGACCGCATGTTGCAGGTCCTGTACGGGCCTTTCTGGGTACAGAAAATGTTCGACTGCTGCCCTGGCCAGCACATTCTCCAGATCTCTCACCAATTGTAAACATCTGGTCAATGGTGGCCGAGCAACTGGCTCGTCACAATACGCCAGTCACTACCATTGATGAACTGTGGTATCGTGTTGAAGCTGCATGGGCAGCTGTACCTGTACACGCCATCCAAGCTCTGTTTGACTCAATGCCCAGGCGTATCAAGGCCGTTATCACGGCCAGAGGTGGTTGTTCTCTGTACTGATTTCTCATTGACCTATGCACCCAAATTGCGTCATAATGTAATCACATGTCAGTTCTAGTATAATATATTTGTCCAATGAATACCCGTTTATCATCTGCATTTCTCCTTGGTGCAGCAATTTTAATGGCGAGTAGTGTATTCAGATGGGTCAAATGGCTCTGAGCACTATGGGACTTAACTGCTGTGGTCATCAGTCTCCTAGAACCGAGAACTACTTAAACCTAACAAACCTAAGGACATCACACACATCCATGACTGAGGCAGGATTCGAACCTGCGACCGTAGCAATTGCGAGTAGTGTATTCAAATGGTTCAAATGGCTCTGAGCACTATGGGACTTAACATCTGAGGTCATCAGTCCCCTAGAACTTAGAACTACTTAAACCTTACTAACCTAAGGACATCACACACATCCATGCCAGAGGCAGGATTCGAACCTGCGACCGTAGCAGACTGTAGCGCCTAGAACCGCTCGGCCACTCCAGCCGGCAATAGTGTATTTGCAATGCAGATGTTGTCAGATGCAGGTAATACAAAAACGCAAAAGCTAGCATTCTTCACTTACTTTCATTCCATAATATTATACTGGATCTTTTTTGCTGTAACGTATCAGTCTAAGATAAAGTTCTCCAAATCTAAAACCGTGTAGTACGAATTATTTGCGGTATGAAACTGGGCATACTAGCTATTGCTGCCCAACAGATTCATTCCTTACTGAACTTTTGTCATTAATAATATATTTCTGTTTCAAACCAAGAGCTTAGTTTATAGAATCAATACTAGAAATAAAAATTATCTTTACAAAGAATTAAAGTCACTTACTCTGGTCCAGAAAGGTGGCCATCACTTAGGTACAAAAAATTTCAAAAACTTACAAGAAGCCATAAGAAGTTCAACTACTAATTAATTTCACTTCAGGACTAGCCTAAAGGATTTACTGGCGGCCAATTCCTTCAACTCCATTGACGAATTTCTTAGTGGAACGGGCTGATGAGTACATTATCCGATCAGAAGCATGCTGGCCCCGCTACGTAATGCGGAACTGACAACTAGATATCACTAGATGTGGAACCGCCATTATAAAAGAAGGCAGAGAGCATTTTGTTGTCAGTAGAGGAGCAGCAACAACAGACTGGGTCGGCCAGGAAAGCGAAGTGGCAGACGGACAGGAACCGTCGAGAATGACGGAAGTTAGTTGTAAAAAATCTGCGGAAGGAATCATTTATGAGTTAAAACGTGCTACCATAAGTTCAGCTAGCACAATGACTGTGGTTATGGAGTTAAAAGAGATAGGGTAGAACGGTCAACCAGCTCCTCATAAGCCAGACACTTCTGGAGTCAATGCTAAGTGACGTTTGAGGTGTCATAAAGAGTGACAGCACTGAACGGTGGGTGACTGCAAACGAGTGATAGGAGTGATGAATGACGCTATTCTCTGTGGCAGTCCGATGGGAGCGTTTGGGTTTCCCGAACGCCTGGAGAAGGTAAAATGGAAATGCCGTGTGGCTAGGGCCTCTCGTCGGGTAGACCGTTCGCCTGGTTGATGCCACTTCGGCGACTTGCGTGTCCTTGGGGATGAAATGATGATGATTAGGACAACACAACACCCAGTCCCTGAGTGGAGAAAATCTCAGTCCCAGCCGGAAATCGAACCCAGGCCGTTAGGTAGACATTCCGTCGCGCTGACCACTCAGGTACCAGGGGCGGACCTGGAGAAGGTTACCTGCCATCATGTGTAGTGCCAGCATTGAAGTACAGAGGAGATGGTGTTACAGTATGTGGGTGTTTTGCGTGGTTAGGGTGTGGTCGCCTTATTTCGCTTAAGAAAACGCTAAGAGCGAAACGTATCCAGTGGAACACATTTGGGATGAGCTAGAACGTCGATTTCTCTCCAGACATCATTATCTTCTCTGGTTGAATATTGGGTTGCACTTGCTCCCCAGACATCCAGACACCTCACTGAATGTGTTCCTATCAGTGTTCAAGTCGTCATAAAGGCGAAGGGTGGGTATGTTATATATTAATGTCCACATTAATGTCCAAATACTGTTATCAGATAGTGTATGTTTTATTAATAATATCAAAATTTGAGATCATTACGTAAAATTACGTAAAATCTGCTTCTTCACATCTTCAGTGCAGTCACGAGATCAATGTATATAAATGTTGAAAACTGATTTTTCTCTTTGATGTAGCATGGGTACAATAGCCTAATAATTCTCATAAGCACCTCAGTATACTATGCATTACTGTACTCGTTTTGTGACAAATTTGTTATTACCTTCCAAATGAAAACGTGTTTAAGCTTTTTTGAGTTATTTCAAATCCATTCATTTGGGGTCTGTGGAATGTACAGTAATATACTTTTTTTTGTAAATATGTACCACGCTCAACGTCCCTGTGAACTGCTCACTATGGATGTGTAGCACGAACAGTACATCTAAACTAATCTAATGTAATCCTAACGTATTGGCTATTTGGAGTGTCTAACGTTACTGGAACTTTTCAGGTGGAAACCACAACACAGCATGTCCAGAGGACGTGCACGAGCATTTCTCGTACTTCGAGAAAGTTTAAATCGTTTTTGTCGCGGATATGGGAGAATTCTACCAGCGGTTCTCGAGCTCTATTCCCGTTCAACTACAGGAATCATGGTGTGAGGAGATACTGGATACGACATCAGGAATAGTTTGGTAAATGATGAATGAATTCTGTATGCTCGCTAGACAGTGTCAACAACGATAAAACTTAATGTTATACCCTTCATGACCAAGGTACCAAGTGGCATATTCCAGAACGATAACCCAAGAACCTACCCTGCAGCTCATATCACAAACGCTTTGAGGGAAGTAATGATCCTTGAATGGCCTTTCCAGCCCCTGATTTGTCACCCATAGAACACGTTTTACATGCGATGAGAAGACATATACTTGTATACCAGCCTCCTGGTAGCAATTTTCATAAACCGACACAGCATCTGTTTCAGGAATGGCAATAATTTCCTCGACATGACGTTTGGAGACTGCTTGCCTCCATACTACAACCAATACAAGAGCTTATTCGCCCCCATAGGGATCACAACTCATTATGATATTGTGATAAGATATTAATTTCGAATAGAATCAAAGTTTAATCATTTAATGATCGTTATGTGATCAACACCCCCACGAGGTTTTGTAACTATCAGACTCCCACTTCATGGTATAACACTTTTAATTTCCAAGTGTTGAGTCCAGACTTCAAAACTGTATTCTCCTCACTCTGGTTCCTGATCACTTATAGAACCTAGACTTCATGTTGATTCTCTAAAACTACTCGGGTTTAAGAGTGAGGAAATTCTGTGGCGGTTCTTTTTTTCTTTATTGTAATTTCATTCCCCTGCCCAAATGGGCAGGGGAGGGCTGGCAGTGGCACAATCCACCGCTCTTCAGTCGAGTGGCAATAGAAAAAAAGGGTGGAAACTTATACATAAGAAGAGTGGAAAAAAGGGGGATGTAAAGACTCAGTAAATGGAGACAATGGAAGTTAAAACAGACACTAACATGGGGATGTTCATCGGGGGATAGTTAAAAAGTCGACATCAAATTCAAATAACACAGTTCGGGATTTGTGGGGCACTTAAGATACACTGGAGTCACACATGCAAGTTAAAAGTAGGCGACAGTACAAAAATTCACAAAGTGAGAGACACTTAAAAAACCACTGTAAGCAATGGAGCACACACAAGAATAAAAACCGCTGATAGCGACCTGTCGAGGGATGGGAGGCCTGAGAGGAGGGAAAAAGAGGGGAGAGGAAGGTGCAGTGGGTAAGGGTAGGTTGGAGGGGGGAGGAAAAAAAGAAAGAGGGGGTTGGGGGCACACCAAGAGGCAGGAGACAGGTGGGGTGGGAAATGGTAGGCAAGTCAGGAGGGAGCACAGACACAGAAGGGGGGCACGGGAAAGGGAGGGGGCATAGGAGGGAGGAAAACCACTCAGGGGAGGGGAAGAGGAGGGGAGAGGGAGCCTGAGGAGTAGGAGGGGGAAGGTAAGTTAGAGTTGGTAGGAAGGGTAGAGATCAGGGTGAAGCTCATCATCAGGAAGTGGTAGGAGCTGGAAGTTGCATTAGGAAAGGAGGTGGAGGGTGTGGAGATGGAGAAAGGCGGGAAACAGTGGTAAGTGTGCGGCAATGGGCTGGGGGTGGAGAGGAATGAAGACACCATTCGGTGGGGGGGGGGGGGGGGAATTGAATTGGCAGACGATGTATAGGGTGCAGATGTGTTCAAGGAAAAGAAGAAGATGGGGGAAGGGGATGAGGTCTTAGATGATTCGCGTGGGGTACTGAAGGCGGATATAGAAGGTGAGGGGGATGCATGACACTCTAGGATTTGGAGAGCTTTATAGAATCTGGGAGAGGCAGAAAACCAAGTGACAGTGGCATAACAAAGGAGGGGCAGATCAAGGATTTATAGGCGTGAAGGATAGTGGAAGTTTGCAGTCTGAATGTCCACCTGGACAGGAGTTTTAGGAGGCAGAGTCTATTGTGGGCTTTGTGTTGGATCATAAGGAGATGAGGAGTCCAGGTGAGGCGACAGTTGAGGGTGAGGCCAAGGTATTTCAGGGTATGAGTGAGGTGCATAAGACTACCATAAATAGTGAGGTAAAAATCGTGGAGCTGGAAGGAGCGGATGGTATGACCTATGATCATTGCCTGAGTATTGGAAGGATTGATGCAAGGGAGCCACTGGTTGTACCATGCAGTAAACAAGTTGAGGTGGGATTGAAGGGTATGTTGGAGTGCTGAAGGGTAGGATAAAGGGCCAAAAAGGCGGTGTCATCAGAAAATTGGAGGAGGTGAACGGGCAGGGGAGGTTTGGGCATATTGGCGCTATACAGGAGATAGAGGAGAGGCAAAATGACGAAGCTCTGAGGCACGCAGGTGGAAGTATAGAAAGTGCGGGAGTTGGTCTTGTGGATAGTGACATAGGAGGGACTATGGGAGAGGAAGGAAGCAATAAGATGGACGGAATTGATGGGGAGATCGTAGGTCTGGAGTTTGAAGAGGAGCCCTAGATGCCAGACATGGTCTTGGACATTCTGGAGGCAGCGGCGGCGGCGGCGGCGAGCACCGGGTGGTGGCCGTGGCGAGCACCGAGCGACAGCGGGAGCGGCAGCGGCAGCGAGCACTGGGCGACGGCGGCTGCGGCAGCGGCGGCGGCGGCGGCGAGCACCGGGTGGTGGCCGTGGCGAGCACCGAGCGACAGCGGGAGCGGCAGCGGCAGCGAGCACTGGGCGACGGCGGCTGCGGCAGCGGCGGTGGCAGCGGCGAGCCCCGGGCGGCAGCGGTGGCTGCGGTGAGCATAGGGCGGCGGCGGCGGATATTGGACGGTGGAGGGTAGGCGGAAGGCAGCAGTCCCTACACGAAGACAGAGAGTCTGCTTGGACTTCGAATCACTCTCTGTGAAACACTATACAGCAGTAAACCAGTGTTTTAAGTGTTGTGACCTAGGACACACGACAAAAACCTGCAGAAAGGCCGACGTTGCGTGTGCCGAGTTCGGCAACCGAGAACGACACAAGCGCACTGAGTGCACGTCCGAGACTTGCGTCAGCATCCCTTTGCAAATACGGAGGCTGTGTCGGCAATAAAACAAAAGGAGGTGATTGTCAGACCTATAAGCAATTGCATGACTGGCTCCTGGACAGTATAGACAACGGCAGCTAAAATCAGCACACACACAAGAACCAATCACCCAAAACACATAAATACAAATCACTCTCAACATTACAAAGAATCTACCAAAGAGCATTTCCTAAAGAAGACAAATGAATCTTCTTGCGGAGACTTACGAAGATAATGAACTCATCCCGCTCCTGACACACACAACAGCATTACAGGATAGCTGAATTAATACGATGGAATATATAGATGACATCAATTACACCACTGGATAAACTTCCAAATAACATTAACGCAGAGGATAGATGAGTTGGAAGATGAGCATGCATATACTGTGCACAAGAAAATGTACAAACAAAACTGGCATAATCATTCACAATTTCTCAAAACCGAAGTACGTCACATCACACATACACAAGATGAACACAAACCAGAATCATCCTCATAAAGATAACCCTACGACACACGTAAATGTGAACAGTACGTCAAACAAGTCAAATTTGTCTCAGGAGGCACTCTTCGCCCCGGGTAAAAGGAACAAGGAATATGAAGATACGTAGATCACGCCACAAATCAATACAAAACTCAGAACTAACGGAGCCAGACTACAAAAGAAGAGAAATTAGATGAGAACAAATCTGAGGGAGACACATGTGACATTTCCAACGATGTCAATGTGGGTCTAGAAACAATCTCCACCCCAAACATCAACAAAGACAACATAACACATACAGTCAGTCCCACACAAATTACCACCATCATCGACACCACACCAGCAAGCACCACCAACATCAGTGAAAAACGTGTGAAGGCAAAAAGCATTGAAGAAGCGTGTGACAAAATGAAGTGTAACCGTGTGACATCCCAATGAGATCTTAAAATGTCTCCCAATCAGCGGCCAGCACCAAGCCACAATCCATCCAGTAGCACCTCAGAAACCAGCACCAACAACAACAGGCCAGCTACACCTAATTATGATGATTTAGAATTTAACTTGCTTTTAAGTAGGCTAGAGAAAAAAGAGATACTGCAGACAACACAGTAGATGCTACGGTGTATCTGCGGACCCATCTTCTGAGACATAACAATCGGACCTCTCCTACAACTTCTGGATAGGGATAACAGGTCAGACGGAATTTTCACCTACGCAGATGACCTATTACTTGTAGTCACTGCAAACAACAAAGCCCAGTTAGAAGAGAAAGCCAGTGGAATACTACAAACAATTACATAATGGTGAATGGTGTCACAACAATAAACTCAGGATAGCTGAAAACAAAACAACATATACATTAGTGAAAGGATCACTCCAAAGGAATCCTTCGGTCAAAATTGGGGACACAAACATCAAAGGAGCACACGTTACGAGCTATCTTTGGGTACACATAGATGAAATATTGAATTTCCACTAACACATAAGCCAAGCAACAGACAAGACAGAAAAAATACTACACAAACTAGTGAGGCTAAATTCAAAATAGTACAGATTACCTCTACCAGTCATATGGACATACCACTGTGCGCTCTTTGAATCAGTTCTCAGCTTTTCAGATAGCACGTGGGCACATAGAATGAACGTGATCACCAAGAAAGCATAGGTCAGACGAGGGCAGTGAAGTGTCCTACTTAGGCTATCTGGAGTCTTCGGCATCACCTCAGCGGATGCACTGTAGTGGTGCTCGGAATATGTCCCATAGATACCAAAATCAAATACAGAGATGCAAGGTACTGGTTAAAGATGGGGATACTAGATGAGGTACACGCAATAAATGGTGTGCCGATAGAGACGATACATCACCATAAAAGTTGGGGTTTGGATACATGGCAAGGTGAGTGGAACTCCCTCCCTGACATAAGGGAGCGGTTGCGAATGAAACATATCGATCCCGGCCTCGGTGTGGTACATTTCTTAACCGGACACGGACCTTATCCCACACACTTATACCGCGTGAGTCTGAAGCAGACGCCTACATACACATGCGGCGAAGAAGGTCTTTTTCTGCGGGCAGTACGCGAACAATAGAGATACCCTACAGTTTGAGTACACAGATATAGACATCGATTTATACACAGTAATAAGAGATGAAGAACAATGGGCACAATTAAACGTATTGACAAACATAATTTCAAAAACAACACATGAAGAGTACATTCAAACACGACATAACTGACATGCATATGTGCAACCCAACAACTATCTCCAGAGGATGGACAGCGATACCCACAGTGGCAGCGAAAACAGTGACAATGAGGAGGAACAGGAGGAAGCCGAGATGTGACAGTAAATAAGCATAAGGTGCTGACAATCTAGCCAAGAAATCTTCAAATGCTGTACGCAGATGGGCACTTAAAGTTAATACATACGATTAGTAATAAACAGGGTAAGCAATACTATTTCTCTACTAACAACCATCAGTGTGTGTTTGTGTGTGTGTGTGTGAGAGAGAGAGAGACAGAGAGAGAGAGAGAGAGCGTGTATTTCTGTGTGTGTGACTGGCGGTCAACGGCTCGAAGAAATCATTCCGAGGTATTCACCGTCAGTCACATTCGCTGATGGTACAAACAGATCTCTCCTCTAACCTATCATCTTTTTATATTCTTCTCGAAAAACAACAAAATTTTATTTTTATTTCAACCTTGTTATTTTGAAAATTATTATTCGTTGTAAATGAAAACTGCAAAGAGATGAAAAACGAAGATGTACGACCTGTTTTAAAAAATCAGGTGACAGGTCTGTAATTTGGCACTAAATAAATAAATAATAAGTGGACGGCAGCAGCAGGCGGCTGCCGCAAACGGCTGCGGCTGACGTCGAAAGGAGGGGGGGGGGGGGGGGGGGGAGCTCTTCCACAAGCGGCGTTTGCACCTGAGAGTAGCCCAGGAGGCTGATCTTCCAATTTGGAAATTGTGGGACTTCAGCCAACATGATATGTGGCCATTCTCAGTTTTATCTAATAAAAGAGTTATTGATTCATTAGTAGTTTTGAGCTTACATGAACTTTCAGGAAGCATTATAATTTCTTGAGCAAATTATACGAGCGTAAGCTGAAAAGAATTTCCTCGGATTTTGTTATTCTGTTCTCAATACTAGTTGAGGTATTAAATTTCATGCATATTATTCGGTCGACTTTCCCGCTGCGTTGACTAAGTTGCAACTCTCGGCCGCTAGAGGGCTTCAAATTGTATCTTGTAACACAGCGGTGCAAAACGCAACTACGTTAGTGCGTGTGAAACAGTGCTCTGTAATAGATTTTCTAACCACAGAAAAAATGCCTTCAATTGAAATCTATAGAAGGATGAAAGCTTTGTACTGTGCTGGTTGTGTCAACATCAGTACTGTCCGACGTTGAGTTCTTTGTGCTCTTAACGAAGGCAACGGTGGTGCTAACGTCAACGTATGTGGTCAGGTGGACGCAAAATGCTTAGCCTTAGCTATATAGAGAAAACCCCAAAAGCGCGTCATTGCCGACTCTGCTCCCACCACTTCCCACAAAAAGTCACCGCTTCCTCCCCCTCCTCCCGTCATCTCCATGGACACCACCCTTCCTCCAGCCACTCATACCCCAGCCCCACCCTACACACCTTTGTCCTGTCAAACCCAGACCCTAAGTTCCTTGATGCCCTTACCCTCACCATGGAGATACGAAAGTGTCTCCCCAGTGCTCCCATCTCCCAATTGATTCCCTGCACGGACTCAGTCCTTATCAAGTCCCCATCCCCCTCCTTTCACATAGACCTCCTCCGTAAACTCCCACGTGCTATGTTTGGCCCCCATGCATCCCTGGCACCCTTCCTCTAGTCTTCCTCTCCTCGTCAGCCCCAGCCTCACCATCGCCCTCCCCCCCCTACCACCACCACCTATACCGTCGTGATCACTAAGCTCAGCCTGGTGATCATGGAGGATGAGATGTTGGTGGAACTGAACTCCCACCCAGACCTGGAAATCCGCTCGGCCCACCATATCCATAACGCTTCTGGTCCCACATACCACCATCCCACCAACTCCCACAAGTGTAAAGTTAAACCCCCTCCTGCCACCCTAGAGCTTACAGTCCCTGTCTGTCTCGTTGATCCCCTATCCACCCCAAAAATTTCCTCCAACAAACCACCCACAGCTGAGGACATCATCCAGTTCCTTACCATGGTCCTCCAAAACATTCACCCTTTTCAGCACCCCCACACCTTCCAACAGATCTCCCTTGCCGCCCGCTCCATCTTCCACCTGAACACCTTTGCCACTTAGTCCCACAACCAAGCCCACTTCACCTTCATCCACCTCAACACCCTAGTTTAAGGCTCTTCACTTCCCTTCTTCCCCCCTCTTCCTATCATGGCATGGCACGAGTGTCACATCCTCTTCCAGAACATCCGCTCCTTCCACACAAACAAATACCTACTCATGAACACCCTCTCCCACCATCAGGTGGAAGAGGGTGCTCTTGAATGAAACATTTCTCCAACCCCACCATTCTATCCGCACCTCTCCCTATTTTCTCCACCACATTCACACTACTAGTCCTCGAGCCCAAGGTGAGCTAGCGATTGGCCACCTTAAGCATATCCCCATCTGGACGCAACCCCTCCTCAATGACCCCACTGAACACCTTATCCTCAGGGTCTTCTTCCCCTCCCACAGCATTACCTGTGCCACCATCTATGTCCACTCCTCTACTCCTTTTCCTTATGACTTCATCTCCCACATTGACCTCACCTTCTCCACCTATGTGATTGCTGCCGGCATCAACATCCATAGTTCCTCCCCTGCCGCACTTTGGCAGTGGCATCAGTTCCTCTCCACAATCCAAGGTGACCTTGTTACCCTACCCCAGCACACCCATCCCAAAAGCGACACCACCCCCCATCTTGTCATTGCCTCCACCAATCCCCTTGGGCATATCGCTGTCGAAATCCTTGACCCCGCAGGTAGTGACCTCCTTCGTCTCCTTCTCACCGTAATGTTTGCTTACCACTTCCCAAAGGCTCCCCACCCTGCACCACCACCCCAGAATCGTTCATGACTACCATCGTGTCAACTGGGATGCCTACTGGGAACCTATCACCACCCAGGTCGAAAGCCACCCTCTTACCTATCACCATCCTGAAGACATCATCCACACCTCATCCTTCCTTCAGAAGGTAACTACTGACTCCGTGGAGGCCCATGTTCCTACCAAAACCATCTAACCCCACAGTCCCACTCTCCCTCCGTGGGATGTCCTCCTCCTCCACAAATCCCTCCATTCCACACCCCATTACCCCCTTCTCCATAACGACCACTCTCTTCCTGACGACCTTAGTAAGGCCAACCACTTCACTTCCCACCTTTCCTAGGTCTTCTAAATCCCTGATGATACCCTCTTTGATTATTCTCTTTTCTCCACCATCATGGAATACGCTGATACCTCGGTCACTTCACTTGCTCCTAGTCTCCAGTACTTGGGGCAGTTGCCCCCCTTCGACATCAACACTCCAATCACAGCACAAGACATTAAACTTATCCTCCGATTCAAACACAACATGGCCCCTGGTCATGACTGTGTCACCTACTGCCATCTTAGAGAAAGCCCCTTCTCCTTCCTGACTGTCTTTGCCCATCTCTATAACGCCATCCTCTCTACTGGCTTCTACCCCGACCTGTGGAAGACTTCCCGCATCCTCTTATTCCTCAAACCCAACAAACTCCCTTCCATTTCCTCTTCCTATCGACCCATCTGCCTCACCTCTGCCTACAGTAAGGTCTTCAAATCCATCCTCTCCTGCTGTATCCATCAGCACCTTAATCAACACCACCTCCTCCCCCTTACTTAGTGTGGCTTCCGACCCTCATCCTCCATTGAAGACCAACTCCTTAACCTCGTTCACCTTCTCTCCCTCCAGCTTAACTCCTGTTGGTTTACCAGTTTTGTTCCCCTCGAACTCCAAAATGCCTGTGACCATGTATGGTATCCCGGTCTCCTGTTTCAACTCCAAACCTACGCCCTGCCTATCAATTTTGTCAGTCTGGTTGCTTTCTTCCTCTCGCACCATCCTTCCTATGTCCCCCTCCACAAAAGCAACTCCCGTATCTTTTATCCCACTGCTGGCATCCCACAGGGCTCCCGTCCTCTCCCCTCTCCTTTATCTCTTGTACACAGCTGATATGCCCAAGCCACCCCCACCTGCCCACCTTCTCCTATATGCTGATGACACCGACTTCCTTGCTCTCTATCCTACCCTTCAATGGTCCCAACACACCCTTCAAACCCACCTTGACCAGTTTACCACTTGGTGTAACCAGTGGTTCGTTTGTCTCAACCTCTCCAAAACCCAGGCAATCATCATAGGCCTCACCACCCACTCCTTCCGTCTCTATGATTTCTACCTCAACCTTTATGGTTGTCACCTCCAGCTCATCCCCACCCTGAGATACCTTGGCCTCACCCTCAACCGTCACCTCACCTGGACCCCTCAGCTCCTGATCATCCAGCAGAAAGCCCATTCCCACCTCCTGACACTCCTGGCTGGCTGGACGTGGGGATTGTATCCTTCCACCATCCTCCACACCTACAAATTCCTCATCTGTCCTGTCCTCTGTTATCCCAGTACTGCCTGGATCGCCGCACCCACCCACTTTTACAAGGCCCTCCAAATCCTCAAACACCATGTGCTCCACCTTGCCTTCCGTATCCACCTTCCTTCACCCACATGGCTTCTGTACGACCTCATCCCCTTCCCCCACATCCTCCTTTTTTTCCAACATCTATGCATCATTTACACTGTCCGCAGGCTTGATGCCCCCCCCCCCACCCCCTTGTTTCCTCCTTCCTCTGCACTCCCCACCCATTGCCGCGCCACTATCGCTGTAAGCCTCCCTCTCTCCACCTCCACACCCTCCATCTCCTTCATCAGGGCAATTTCCAGCACCTCTTCCTCCCGGATGTTGAACTTCGCCGTGGCATATACCCTTCCTTCCACCTCTAACCTGTACTTTTCCCCCCTCCCCAGGGCACCCATTTTCCTCTCCCTTCCTTCTCCCCGAGCGGATTTTCCTCCTTTCCTCCCCCCCCCCCCCCGCCTTTCCCGAGTCCCAGCACCCCATCCTCGCCTCATTCCCTCCCACGTCCTTCCCTCCCCGGCCCTCTTTGGCGCGCCCCTCGTCCGTCTCCCCCCTTTCTTCCCCTCCCTCCCTTCTTCCCTTTTTCCTCATGTCCTTGTGCGTGGCAGATCTTCCATTTTGCTCATCGTCATCAATGTGCTACGTCAGTGTGTGTTTGGTGCTGTTCACCTGTGTGTCGAGAGGTGTGATTTTAATCGTGCGCTGGACTTGTACATAGTGTTACTGTCGGTGATTGTTATGTGCTATGCCATTCGTCGATACTTTTATGCTCCAGTCATATTTCGCCTTGTATTCTTTTAATTGTCCCAGTATGTGGTTTTAGTGTGCACTACTTTTTTACAGTTTTTATCTGGTAGATGCGGACCTCGGGGAGGATCAGTTTGGATTCCGTCGAAATGTTGGAACACGTGAGGCAATACTGACCTTAAGACTTATCTTAGAAGAAAGATTAAGAAAAGGCAAACCTACGTTTCTAGCATTTGTAGACTTAGAGAAAGCTTTTGACAATGTTGACTGGAATACTCTATTTCAAATTCTAAAGATGGCAGGGGTAAAATACAGGGAGCGAAAGGCTATTTACAACTTGTACAGAAACCAGATGGCAGTTATTAGAGTCGAGGGGCATGAAAGGGAAGCAGTGGTTGGTAAAGGAGTGAGACAGGGTTGTAGCCTCTCCCCGATGTTATTCAATCTGTATATTGAGCAAGCAGTAAAGGAAACAAAAGAAAAATTTGGAGTAGGTATTAAAATTCATGGAGACGAAGTAAAAACTTTGAGGTTCGCCGATGACATTGTAATTCCGTCAGAGACGGCAAAGGACTTGAAAGAGCAGTTGAACGGAATGGACAGTGTCTTGAAAGGAGGATATAAGATGAACATTAACAAAAGCAAAACGAGGATAATGGAATGTAGTCAAATTAAATCGGGTGATGCTGAGGGAATTAGATTAGGAAATGAGACACTTAAAGTAGTAAAGGAGTTTTGCTATTTAGGAAGTAAAATAACTGATGATGGTCGAAGTAGAGAGCATATAAAATGTAGATTGGCAATGGCAAGGAAAGCGTTTCTGAAGAAGAGGAATTTGTTAACATCGAATATAGATTTATGTATCAGGAAGTCGTTTCTGAAAGTATTTGTATGGAGTGTAGCCATGTATGGAAGTGAAACATGGACGATAAATAGTTTGGACAAGAAGAGAATAGAAGCTTTCGAAATGTGGTGCTACAGAAGAATACTGAAGATAAGGTGGATAGATCACGTAACTAATGAGGAGGTATTGAATAGGATTGGGGAGAAGAGAAGTTTGTGGCACAACTTGACTAGAAGAAGGGATCGGTTGGTAGGACATGTTCTGAGGCATCAAGGGATCACAAATTTAGCATTGGAGGGCAGCGTGAAGGGTAAAAATCGTAGAGGGAGACCGAGAGATGAGTACACTAAGCAGATTCAGAAGGATGTAGGTTGCAGTAGGTACTGGGAGATGAAACAGCTTGCACAGGATAGAGTAGCATGGAGAGCTGCATCAAACCAGTCTCAGGACTGAAGACAACAACAACAACATCTCCATTTTACAGTTGCCCCCTTTTTATCTATTGTCTTCCATAATGTTTCCCCCTTTTTTACATCTATGTCCACATATTTTCTCCTTTAAGTTATTTTTAAATGTCTTCTACTGTATTTTATATGTCTTTCGGATGAAGAGCAGTGCATATGCCGCTGCCAGCCGACCCCGATGGGAAATTGAAATGCAATAAAGAAAAATTATATATATTGACAGGTATAGTCCACTTAGTGGTGCCGTGTGACCGTGCAGAAAACATTAGGTCACAAAGTTTATGACGTGACTGGGGGAAGACCATTCGACACTAAGAAAAGACCAACCAACACACTGATATATATACATATTAAGGTACCACATTTAAAAAATATCTGCAGCTATACTTGTTACATCCTGTATACCCTCCACTGCTAGTGCTGCCCTAGGCATTTGTGAGGGATTATTGCACATTGACTTCAAATATTGCTGTGGTCACATTAATGTGGCTCGACTATGTACACTCCTGGAAATTGAAATAAGAACACCGTGAATTCATTGTCCCAGGAAGGGGAAACTTTATTGACACATTCCTGGGGTCAGATACATCACATGATCACACTGACAGAAGCACAGGCACATAGACACAGGCAACAGAGCATGCACAATGTCGGCACTAGTATAGTGTATATCCACCTTTCGCAGCAATGCAGGCTGCTATTCTCCCATGGAGACGATCGTAGAGATGCTGGATGTAGTCCTGTGGAACGGCTTGCCATGCCATTTCCACCTGGTGCCTCAGTTGGACCAGCGTTCGTGCTGGACGTGCAGACCGCGTAAGACGACGCTTCATCCAGTCCCAAACATGCTCAATAGGGGACAGATCCGGAGATCGTGCTGGCCAGGGTAGTTGACTTACACCTTCTAGAGCACGTTGGGTGGCACGGGATACATGCGGACGTGCATTGTCCTGTTGGAACAGCAAATTCCCTTGCCGGTCTAGGAATGGTAGAACGATGGGTTTGATGACGGTTTGGATGTACCGTGCACTATTCAGTGTCCCCTCGACGATCACCAGAGGTGTACGGCCAGTGTAGGAGATCGCTCCCCACACCATGATGCCGGGTGTTGGCCCTGTGTGCCTCGGTCGTATGCAGTCCTGATTGTGGCGCTCACCTGCACGGCGCCAAACACGCATACGACCATCATTGGCGCCAAGGCAGAAGCGACTCTCATCGCTGAAGACGACACGTCTCCATTCGTCCCTCCATTCACGCCTGTCGCGACACCACTGGAGGCGGGCTGCACGATGTTGGAGCGTGAGAGGAAGACGGCCTAACGGTGTGCGGGACCGTAGCCCAGCTTCATGGAGACGGTTGCGAATGGTCCTCGCCGATACCCCAGGAGCAACAGTGTCCCTAATTTGCTGGGAAGTGGCGGTGCGGTCCCCTACGGCACTGCGTAGGATCCCACGGTCTTGGCGTGCATCCGTGCGTCGCTGCGGTCCGGTCCCAGGTCGACGGGCACGTGCACCTTCCACCGACCACTGGCGACAACATCGATGTACTGTGGAGACCTCACGCCCCACGTGTTGAGCAATTCGGCGGTACGTCCACCCGGCCTCCCGCATGCCCACTATACGCCCTCGCTCAAAGTCCGTCAACTGCACATACGGTTCACGTCCACGCTGTCGCGGCATGCTACCAGTGTTAAAGACTGTTATAGAGCTCCGTATGCCACGGCAAACTGGCTGACACTGACGTCGGCGGTGCACAAATGCTGCGCAGCTAGCGCCATTCGACGGCCAACACCGCGGTTCCTGGTGTGCCCGCTGTGCCATGCGTGTGATCATTGCTTGTACAGCCCTCTCGCAGTGTCCGGAGCAAGTATGGTGGGTCTGACACGCCGGTGTCAATGTGTTCTTTTTTCCATTTCCAGGAGTGTATATTTAGTGCAAACAAATTTCTCTTGTTTCGAAATGCTTATCTTGCCACTGTCACTCTACATTTTATAATATCTCTGTTTTGGTCATCATTAGTTATTTCACTGCCTAAACAGAAAAACCCATGTAATACCTATAGTGTCGCATTTACTAATCTTGTTCTCTCCGCATCAACTGATTTAACAACTCGACTATACTCCATTACCCTTGTTTTACTTTTCTTGTTTTTCACCTTATAATCTTTTGGTAAGAGATTGCCCATTCCGTTCAGCTGTTCTTCCAAGTTCTTTGCGCTCTCTGACTGAACTACGATGTCACTGGCAAACCTCAAGAGTTTTATTTCTTTTCCCTGTACTTTAATTCCCTTTCCAAATTTCTTCTCGTTTCTTTTATAGCTTGCTCAATGTACAGATGTACAATGTAATATCGGGGATAGGCTACAACACCGTCCCACTTACTTTTCAATAACGGTTTTCCTTTCCTGCCGATTCTTATAAATGCTGTCTGGTTTCAGTTCAAGTTATAATTGACCTTTCACTCCCTGTATTTTATTCCTGCTACCTCCAAGATTTCAAAGAGCATAGTCAAGCCAGCACTGTCAAAAGTTTTTTTCTAAATTTACAAATGCTACAAACTTAGGATTGCCTTTTCTCAACTTGTTTTCTAAGATCCGATGCAGGCTAAGGACTGTATCGAGTATTGCTACATTTCTCTGGATCCGGAACTGATCTTCATCGATGCTAACTCCTACCAGTTGTTCCACATTTTTGTAAATAATTAGTGACTCATTAAACTGATGGTTTGGTAGTATTCACACCTGTCCTCATCAGACTTCTCCGCAATATACTTAATACATTTTTCTTGAAGTCCGATGGTATTTCCCCTGCCTCATACATCTTGAATAACTGGTAAAATAATGTTGTCATCACTGGCTCTCCCAAGGATTTTATAATTCCGTGGGAATGCCGTATACTCCAGGGGCCTCGCTTCCAGTTAGGTCTTTCAGTACTGCCAAATTCTTCTCACAGTATCATATCTCCCACCTTATCTTCATCTACTTTATCTTCTCTTCCAACAATATTATCTTCAAGTTTGTCTCTCTCTTATAAGCCCTATATATATTCCTTCCACCTTTTAGTTTTCCCTTCTACAAATCCCTCATTCGTCCCATCCTAACTTACGTTAACATCGCGTGGATCTCCACCTATCTCACATTCTACAAGCCCCTTGAAATCTGCAAAGACATGCACTCAACCTCGCCTTCACCACTCTACATCTTATATTGGCCCATCCACTTCCTATGCCTGCTTCTCTTCCTACAGCGCCTTCGAATCCAGTACATTAATCGCAAAATCCAGTCCTGGTACCCAATATGCCACATTCAGATCACAAATCCAGGTACCCAGCTGCGCCACTACACCCATATTCCACCTTCATGTCTTATCCACCCTCTTCCACAGGAACTTCAGCAAACTCCCACCACTCAACGATGAAATCCGTCCTGAAATACACCCATCATTGCAACACCAGTCACACTGACCCACCTCACCCCATCCATCTATTTTCCTCCCTTCCTACAGCTCTCTGAGTTTTAGTCGCTACCTGTGATTACACAGGGGCGATAGTCATAGTCATCATTCCACTTTCAGCCTGGCCATGATCATTTTCATGTGCCACTTGCACTACCATTTTACCGCAGCATCATTAACCTTGTCATTAGTAATTATATTTTAACTATAATTTAAAATCGTTTAAAAAGTATTAAACATCATTAAAGCTGTTCATTAATATCTTTTTTTAATCATTTATTGTCATATGCCTTTATGTTTTAAAAATCTTCTTTAATTATGCATAACCTTCGGCTGAAGAGTGGATTTTGTCCATTGCCAGCTCGTCCCTTCGTTGAGAATTGAATCAACAATAAAGGAATTCGGATAGCAGTGGTATAAGGAGACGGGCTATCGCCTCCGCTATTCAACAGCGTTTTAGAAATGATCATCCGAGAATAGCGGAAAGAAATCAACAACTCATGGATAGAAAATAGGGTGAGGCTAAGCTATAAGTATATGGCTCTTACTATCGAACGCCTTTGTAAATGATCTAGTCATCTTTTCAGACTCCATAGAGATAGAACAAAAACTATAACCGTTTCAAGACATAGGTAGCGAAGCTGGGGTTCAAATCTCCTATGTCAAGACACGCTTTATGACAATATAAAATCAGTGCAAAGAGAACTGGAAGTTGCACTAGGAAAAATTAAACAGGCGGAAAATTTTAAATACCTATATAAATTGATATAGTCTAACCTATCAGAAAAAGAAGCCTTCATGTCACGTATACAAAAATTCAAATGGCTTACCTGCTAATTACGCCTCAATGCATCTACAATAAGAGACAGATATCCTTAAACACCAAAACCAGGCACTATTGTAATGTCATTCGGCCGCAGGCTACATATGCTGCAGAGACTCTTTCAGTGAACAAGAAAGTTTTAACGGAGAAACTTTAGAGCAAATAAAGCAAGATTTTACGAAACAAAAGGTATCACAACAACGAGTTGCATAAAAACGTGAAGAAGATAAGTGGCACAATTCCAAAAAGGAGGACTGCTTTTTATGGTTATGTGGTCGTAATGAGCAGAGGAAGGATATCTAAAAAGGATGTTAACCTACGTTCAAGTTAAGAAAATCAAAGGAGCCTGGTTCACCGAAGTTAAAAAATACTTACGAGAATTGCAAATTTCTCCTAATGATATCCAGAAATGCGATCCGCTAAAGGAAAAACTACGAACATACAAAAGTTTGCAGGAAAGCCAAAGATGATGCCAGGAAAGATGTGGGATCTACACTCATGCCCATAAATTAAGGATAATGCTGAAACATGGTGAAACAACGCTCTGGTGGACGGTTTGCGGGTTTAAATCGCCTCGGGGTATGGTGCATTTGACCTGCGGTCGTCGCACGGTGGCGCTGGCAGCAGTCAAAATGGCTCTGAGCACTATGGCACTTAACCTCTGAGTTCCTCAGTCCCCTAGAAATTAGAACTACTTAAACTTAACTAACCTAAGGACATCATACACATCCACGCCCGAGGCAGGATTCGAACCTGCGACCGTAGCGGTCGCGCAGTTCCAGACTGAAGCGCCTAGAACCCCTCGGCCACTATGTCCGGCACTGGCAGCAGTCCACATACACGGAGATGTGTTGGTGCATGTCAGAGTACGGTTCAACAAGTTAGTGTGCAGACGTTTTCAGACGTGCTGTTGGTGACTGTGTGTTGAAAATGGCTCAAAGAACACATAATGATGACGTTATGAGGGGTAGAATACTAGGGGGACTGGAGGCTGGTCAATCACAGCAGGTCATAGCACGGTCCATCCGTGTGCCACAAAGAGTGATCTCAAGATTATGGGAACGATTCCAGCAGACAGGAAACATGTCCAGGCACTACAGTACGGGACGTCCACAGTATACAACACCACAAGAAGACCGATATCTCACCATCAGTGCCCGCAGACGGTCATGGCGTACTGCAGGTAGCCTTGCTCGGTACCTTACCGCAGCCACAGAAACAGTTGTCTCCAGACACACAGTCTACAGACGACTGAACAGACATGGTTTATTCGCCCGGAGACCTGCAAAGTGCATTCCACTGACCCCCGGTCACAGGAGAGCCCGTAAAGCCTCGTGTCAAGACCACAGCACATGGTTACTGGAACAGTGGTCCCAGATTATGTTCACAGACGAGTCCAGGTATAGTCTCAACAGTGATTATCGCCGGGTTTTCATCTGGAGTGAACAATGAACCAGATACTAACCCCTTAATGTCCTTGAGAGGGACCTGTATGGAGGTCGTGGTTTGATGTTGTTGGGTGGGATTGTGACTGGTGCACGTACATCCCTGCTTATCTTTGACAGAGGAACTATAACAGGTCAGGTGTATCGGGATTTCAGTTTGCACCAGTATGTCCGCCTTTTCAGGGGCGCAGTGGGTCCTACCTCCCTCCTCATCTACATCTACATCTACATCTACATCCGTACTCCGCAAGCCACCTGACGGTGTGTGGCGGAGGGTACCCTGAGTACCTCTATCGGTTCTCCCTTCTATTCCAGTCTCGTATTGTACGTGGAAAGAAGGATTGTCGGTATGCTTCTGTGTGGGCTCTAATCTCTCTGATTTTATCCTCATGGTCTCTTCGCGAGATATACGTAGGAGGGAGCAATATACTGCTTGACTCTTCGGTGAAGGTATGTTCTCGAAACTTCAACAAAAGCCCGTACCGAGCTACTGAGCGTCTCTCCTGCAGAGTCTTCCACTGGAGTTTATCTATCATCTCCGTAACGCTTTTGCAATTACTAAATGATCCTGTAACGAAGCGCGCTGCTCTCCGTTGGATCTTCTCTATCTCTTCTATCAACCCTACTTGGTGCGGATCCCACACTGCTGAGCAGTATTCAAGCATTGGGCGAACAAGCGTACTGTAACCTACTTCCTTTGTTGTCGGATTGCATTTCCTTAGGATTCTTCCAATGAATCTCAGTCTGGCATCTGCTTTACCGACGATCAACTTTATATGATCATTCCATTTTAAATCACTCCTAATGCGTACTCCCAGATAATTTATGGAATTAACTGCTTCCAGTTGCTGACCTGCTATTTTGTAGCTAAATGATAAGGGACCTATCTTTCTATGTATTCGCATCACATTACACTTCGCTACATTGAGATTCAATTGCCATTCCGTGCACCATGCGTCAATTCGCTGCAGATCCTCCTGCATTTCAGTACAATTTTCCATTGTTGCAACCTCTCGATACACCACAGCATCATCTGCAAAAAGCCTCAGTGAACTTCCGATGTCATCCACCAGGTCATTTATGTATATTGTGAATAGCAACGGTCCTATGACACTCCCCTGCGGCACACCTGAAATCACTCTTACTTCGGAAGACTTCTCTCCATTGAGAATGACGTGCTGCGTTCTGTTATCTAGGAACTCCTCAATCCAATCACACAATTGATCTGATAGTCCGTATGCTCTTACTTTGTTCATTAAACGACTATGGGGAACTGTGTCAAACGCCTTGCGGAAGTCAAGAAACACGGCATCTACCTGTGAACCCGTGTCTAAGGCCCTCTGAGTCTCGTGGACGAATAGCGCGAGCTGGGTTTCACACGATCGTCTTTTTCGAAACCCATGCTGATTCCTACAGAGTAGATTTCTAGTCTCCAGAAAAGACATTATACTCGAACATGTATGATAACGCACGGCCCCACCGAGCTGCCATCGTGGAGGAGTACCTTGAAACAGAATATATCAGGCGAATGGAGTGGCCTGCCTGTTCTCCAGACCTAAACCCAATCGAGCACGTCTGGAGTGCTCGCGGTCGACGTATCGCTGCACGTCTTCAAACCCCTACGACACTTCAGGAGATCCGACAGGCACTGGTGCAAGAATGGGAAGCTATACCCCAGCAGCTGCTTGACCATCTGATCCAGAGTATGCCAACTCGTTGTGCGGCCTGTGTACGTGATGTTGATCATATCCCATATTGATGTGGGGGTACATGCGCAGGAAACAGTGGCGTTTTGTAGCACATGTGTTTCCGGACGGTTTTCTCAACTTATCACCAATGCCGTGGACTTACAGATCTGTGTCGTGTGTGTTCCCTATGTGCCTATGCTATTAGCGCCAGTTTTGTGTAGTGCCACGTTGTGTGCCACCACATTCTGCAATTATTCTTAATTTATGAACATGAGTGTAGACAAAAAAAAACTCCAGAAAAGAATGCGGGAGCAATGGGCGGCAGTCAAAGCCCGGAAAAAGAGATAGTTGAACTGACGTGGTCCCTTGTTGACCAAAACGAAAAAAGAAGAAGAAGGAGATGGAACTAGAGTACGCTAAGGCACCAAAGGGCAATAAGCTATCAACGTGCCCGCTCTCCTCCTTTAGGGGAGAGAACAAAATTTATAAAAATTGGGAATCATCATACATCGAAGGGCGAAATCCGCTGGCATAAGCGACTCTGACAAAAGGCAGATTCTTACTGTCTGGCGCCTGGGAATGAGCATCTCAGAAATGGCGAAGCTGATCAGTGGTTCGCGCAGTGCTGATGTGAGCATATGTGGATAGTGGTTGAAGGACGGTGAATCGACGAGTGGTCGACAAGATGTTGGACATACAGGCTTCCCCATAGAAAGTGGAGGTCGGAGGTCTGCTCACTCTGTAAATGAGTACAGGCGACGGTCTGTAGTATATCTGATGACAGAGTACAATGCTGGTGCAGGCGAAAGTGATTCGGAGCCCACCGTTGAGCGTACATTGTTGAACAAGGGTCTCTTCTGCAGAAGGTCCCTTTTTTATCTCATGTTGATCTAACGACATCGTTATTGCGAATCCAGTGGGCACGGGATCATCGAGACTGGACAGCGAAGCAGTGGAACGTGTCACCTGATCCGATTAATTACATTTCGTGTCCCACCAGGGCGATCGTTCCGTCCGAATAAGCCGTCATACAGCCGAACATTTTACAGATAGCACTCTGCAAGATTGTCCCCTCACATTTATCGTTAATCTCTCGCTCAGTGGAAAGTCCCAAGCGACGGAAAATGTGCGTACGACTGCTGTATGTAAGAAAGGTAAAAGAAAGGACCCGCATAATTACCGACCAGTATCCTTAACATCGGTTTCCTACAAAATTCTTGAATACATTCTGAGTTCGAATATTGAGACAGAGAAGATTCTGTCCACGAATCAGCACGGATTCAGAAAGCATCGGTAGTGTGAAACTCAGATTGTCCATTTCTCACGTGATATCGTTTATATCATGTATGGAGTGCAAGAGACAGATTGTGCCTAGATTTCCGAAAAGCATTTCGCACGGAGCCCAGCTGCAGAACACAGAAAAAGGTTCAATCATACGGTTTGGGTTCCTAGATAGCTCTAAGTCTTCTTAAGTAAATAAGCCAGTATGTTGTGCTCGTGTTCATCAGAGACAAGGGTATTTTCAGCAGCACCCCAGGGAAGTGTGAAAGTACCGTTCTTATTCTCTACATACATAAATGATCTGACGGGCAAGGTGAGTAGCAATTTACGGCTGCTTGTTGCTGACACTGTGGTGTACGGGAAGGTATCGTGGTTGAGTGACTGTAGGAGAATACAAGATGAATTATAATTTCTAGTTGGTATGATGAAAGACAGCTTGCTTGAAACTTAGAGACATGTACGTTAATGCAGATATGTATGAAAAATAATTCTGTAAAGTTCGAATAGCCGGCCGCGGCGGTTAAGGCGCTCATTCCGGAACCGCGTGACTGCTACGGTCGCAGGTTCGAATCCTGCCTGGGGCATGGATGTGTGTGATGTCCTTAGGATAGTTAGGTTTAAGTAGTTATAAGTTCTAGGGGACTGACGACCACAGATGTTAAGTTTCTTAGTGCTCAGAGCCATTTGAACCATTTTAAAGTTCGAATACAGCATTAGTAGGGTACAGATCAATTAGGAATCGAGATGAAAAGCTGCAAAGCGATACGAAATGGTAGTAGGGAAGGCGATTTCTCTATTTCGTTTTATTGGGAGAAGTTTGGGAAAGCGTTGCTCATCCGTAAAAGAGACGGCGTAATGAACGCTAGTGCGATCCATTTTTGAGTACTGTTCGAATGTTTGCGATATCCGCCAGACCGGATAAAAGGAAGACATCGAAACAATTCACAGGCGTTCTGATAGATTTGTTACCGGTAGGCTCGATCAGCACACAGGTATTACGGATATGGTTCATGGACTCAGGTGGGAATCCCTGAAGGGAAAAAGACGCTTTTTTCGCGAGTTACTACTACGGAAATTTATAGAAGGGCATTTGAAGCCGACTGCAGAACTATTCCACAGACGTTAACGTACATTTCCCATGGGGACCACAAAGATAAGATGCGATAAATTTGGGCACGTACGGAGGCTTTTAGACAGTCGTTTCCCCCTTGTTATATATGCAAGTGGAACAGGAAAGGAAATGAGTAGTAGTGGTACGTGGTACCCTCCGCCATACATCGTACGGTGACTAGCCGATTATATACACTACTGGCCATTAAAATTGCTACACCAAGAAGAAATGCAGATGATAAACGGGTATTCATTGGACAAATATATTATACTACAACTGATATGTGATTAGATTTTCACGCAATTTGGGTGCATAGATCCTGAGAAATCAGTATCCAGAACAATAACCTCTGGCCATAATAACGGCCTTGATACGCCTGGGCACTGAGTCAAACAGAGCTTCGATGGCGTGTACAGGTACAGCTGCCTATGCAGCTTCAACACGATACTACAGTTCATCAAGAGTAGTGACTGTCGTATGGTGACGAGCCAGTTGCTCGGCCACCATAGACCAGACGTTTTCAATTGGTGAGAGATATGGAGAACGTGCTGGCCAGGGCAGCAGTCGAACATTTTCTGTATCCAGAAAGACCCGTACAGAACCTGCAACATGTGGTCGTGAATTATCATGCTAAACTGTAGGGTTTCGCAGGGATCGAATGAAGGGTAGAGCCACGGGTCGTAACACCCCTGAAATGTAACGTCCACTGTTCAAATTGCCGTCAACGCGAACAAGAGGTGACCGAGACATGTAACCAGTGGCACCTCATACCATCACACCGGGTGATACTCCAGTATGACGATGACGAATACACACTTCCAATGTGCGTTCACCGCGATGTCGCTAAACACGGATGCGACCATCACGATGCTGTAAACAGAACCTGGATTCATCCCAAAAAATGACGTTTTGCCATTCGTGCACCCAGATTCGTCGTTGAGTAAACCATCGCAGGCGCTCCTGTCTGTGATGCAGCGTCAAGGGTAACCGCAGCCATGGCCTTCGAGCTGATAGTCCATACTGCTGCAAACGTCGTCGCCGCGCGGGATTAGCCGAACGGTCTGAGGCGCTGCAGTCATGGACTTTGCGGCTGGTCCCGGCGGAGGTTCGAGTCCTCCCTCGGGCATGGGTTTGTATGTTTGTCCGTAGAATAACTTAGGTTAAGTAGTGTGTAAGCTTAGGGACTGATGACGTTAGCAGTTAAGACCCATAAGGTTTCACATACATTTGAACATTTTTTGAACAAACTTCATCGAACTGTTAGTGCAGATGGTTGTTGTCTTGCAAACGTACCCATCTGTTGACTCAGGGATCGAGACGTGGCTGCACGATCCGCTACAGCCATCCGGATAAGATGCCTATCTCGACTGCTAGTGATACGAGGCCATTGGGATCCAGCACGGTGTTCCGTTTTACCCTCCTGAACCCACCGATTCCATATTCTGCTAACAGTCATTGGATCTCGACCAACGCGAGCAGCAATGTCGCAAGACGATAAACCGCAATCACGATAGGCTATAATCCGACCTTTGTCAAAGTCGGAAACGTAATAGTACGCATGCCTCCTCCTTACACGAGGCATCACAACAACGTTCACCAGGCAGAGCCGGTCAGCTGCTGTTTGCGTATGAGAAATCGGTTGGAAACTTTCCTTATGTCAGCATGTTGTAGGTGTAGCCACCGGCACCAACTTTGTGTGAATGCTCTGAAAAGCTAATCATTTGCATATCACAACATCTTCTTCCTATCGGTTAAATTTCGCCCCTGTAGCACGTCAGCTTCGTGGTGTAGCAATTTTAATGGCCAGCAGTGTACATAGACGTGGAACGTCTGTTAGAAACATGCATTGCACCACTGCCGCAGGCTGATGTGGGCAGTATTATGCAGTGGGATTGAATTAACCTGTACTTCCATGCTACGTGTGGTAGTAATCGAAGGCAGCATGATAGCTGCGGACTACGTCAACATCACTGCGGACTATCTGCTTCCCTTCATGTTTGATGCCTTCCTCGATGGCGATGGCATTCTCCACCGGGATAACAGTTCGTGTCACAAAGCCAGAAGAGTATTAGAGTGGAGCATGGTAGTGAACACACGTTGATGTCTTCACCACCAATTTTACCTGATCTGAATCCGATGGAATAAATCTTGACACTATCGGTAGCCAGGTCCGTGGCCATAAAACACTTATTTACGACAATTACGTGGCAAGGGCGTAGACATCTGAGCTGCATACTTCTGGAAATCTATCAATGAGTTGTTGAATCTAATGCTGCGCAGAATCACTGCTGTATTGCGCTGCAGAGGTGGACCAATACACCAACACATAATGTATTGGGTCTTCAGTGTATCTACTGCGACTATCGATATCACTGTCCTACAAACAGCCCCTACTCAGATAATGCACTACTGGCCATTAAAATTGCTACACCACGAAGATGGCGTGCTACAGACGCGAAACTTAACCGACAAGAAGAAGATGCAGTGAAATGCAAATGATTAGCTTTTCAGAGCATTCACACAAGGTTGGCGCTGGTGGCGAGACCTAAAATGTGCTGACATTAGGAATGTTTCCAACCGATTTCTTATTCACAGACAGCAGTTGACCGGCGTTGCCTGGTGAAACGTTGTTGTGATGCCTCGTGTAAGGAGGAGAAATGCGTACCATCACAGGCATCTTATCCGCATGGCTGTAACGGATCGTACAGCCACGTCTCGATCCCTGAGTCTACAGATGGCGACGTTTGCTAGCCTACAAACATCTGCACGAACAGTTCGACGATGTTTGCAGCAGCATGGATTATCAGCTCGGAGACCTCGGCTGCGGTTACCCTTGACGCTGCATCACAGACAGGTGCGCCTGCGATGGTGTACTTAACGACGAAGCTGGGTGCTGCGCGAATGGCTAAACGTCATTTTTTTCGGATGAATCCAGGTTCTGTTTACAGCATCGTGATGGTCGCATCCGTGTTTGGCGACATCGTGGTGAACGCACATTGGAAGCGTGTATTCGTTATCGCCATACTGGCGTATCACTCGGCGTGATGGTATGTGGTGCCTTTGGTTACAAGTCTCGGTCACCTCTTGTTCGCATTGACGGCACTTTGAACAGAGGACGTTACATTTCAGATGTGTTACGACCTGTGGCTCTACCCTTCATTCGATCCCTGCCAAACCCTATATTTCAATATTAATATGCACGACCGCATTTTGCAGGTTCTGTACGGGCCTTCCTGGATACAGAAAATGTTCGACTACTGCCCTGGCCAGCACATTCTTCAGATCTCTCACCAACTGAAAACGTCTGGTCAGTGGTGACCGAGCAACTGGCTCGTCACAATACGCCATTCACTACTCTTGATGAACTGTGGTATCTGCATGGGCACATGTATCTGTACACGCCATCCAAGCTCTGATTGACTCAATGGCCTGGCGTATTAAGGCCGTTATTATGTCCAGAGGTGGTTGTTCTGGTTACTGATTTCTCAGGATCTATCCACCCAAATTGGGTGAAAATGTAATCACATGTCAGTGCTAGTATATTTGTCCAATGAGTACCCGTTTATCATCTGTATTTCTTCTTCGTGTAGCAATTTTAATGGCGAGTAATGTTCATTGAGAATCAAGTTTTATAATAAAACTGATTAGTCTCATGACGACTCTGGTTTGTTACAGGAACAATTAGTCCGGAGTATCTACCGCTGGGGCTTTACAGGTGCTAGCGACTACGACAGTTCATCGACAAACTAACTACTAACATACCTTAATTCCAATCACCAACTGTTTCGAGCGGCACACAACTTTCGTTCCACCACTCGTTCCACGATCCGACCATATTTGCGCATAGATCCCCCCCCCCTCTCCCAACAACGGATTTTCCGAAAATTTCTCACCTCTATCTTTATGCTCTTTCAACGCGTAGCCTATTATATCCAAATGGGCAATGTTAATGTGTGTGCTATCCCAGACACATGGATAACAACATAGACTATATCCCGTGATCCTTAGTAGACTACGCGTCGTTGGCAGCAGAACAAAAAAAAAAAAAAAGAAAAGAAAAAGAAAGCTGCTGCGACTTGCGACGCATCGCCAGGAGCTAATGAGAGTAATACTCGTCGAAACGTTACGACTTTGAGATGTGTTCATCCGGCTGCAAACTCGAGAAATTTATCTTAGTGCAAAAAAATTTGTTCGACGGGCTGTTTTGCTAGTCTCAAAGATGAATGACCATGTCTGCTTAAAATTTTAAAATATCAGATCGACAGACATTTGAGACCCATGGGTTTTCACTAGGGAGAGATGGCGTCGCCCCAAGTGACCACAGAGGTCACCCGGCTGCCCTTGAGCGGGTTTTCAGCAAATGGCTGTCCGCATGACGCAACAGATTTTCATCACGTGGATCACGGCCGTTTTTCTACAAATCTGTGGGCTGCGGCCACGCCTTAAAAAAAGGTTATTGTTGTTTGGGGACGCCAACAGCGGCCGCAGACCCATTTCCGCTTTCGTGCGAGAATACAGCATTGTGAGAGGCGCCGTCTCGTCACCCTCGTTTCGTTTTTTAGACTGACGTGTCACAATGACGGCATCAAGGGCAGCGCTGGAGGTCACAGGACTGATATTCCAGTGCAACGGCTTTTCTAACAGTACCAAAGTACCCGAATCCAAGAGTTACGAAGATCGCTCGCTGTATAGGGCTATGACTTAAACTAATGTACACTCTGAATTGTCAAAACTAATTGTAGTACGACATTTCCAATATTGAGATGGCTGTATGGGCACGTCCCGAAAGCCAATAAATTATACATATATTGTTAGCTCACGATGTACTGATCACGGGAAACTATCGTTGTCGTCTGTAAGTAAATGCAGGAAAACTTGAACAAACTTTATTCCTGGTGTAATGAATGACAACTCTATTTAAATGCGGATAAAAGTAACATAATTCATGTAACATGGTAAAAGGACCGTCTAGTATCTGATTACAAGATTAGTAGTGAACTTCTGGTTCAAATGGCTCTAAATACTATGGGACTTAACATCTGAGGCCATCAGTCCTCTAGACTTAGAACTACTTAAACTTAACTAACCTAAGGACATCACACACCTTCATGCCCGAGGCAGGATTCGACCCTGCGACCGTAGCAGCAGCGCGGATCCGGACTGAAGCGCCTACAGCCGCTCGGCAACAGCGGCCGGCTAAACTTCTGAAGCATGTTTTATAGTATCGGTGAAATGGGACGAACACGCAAAATCAGTAATAGAAAAAGCGAGAAGAAGACTTAGATTGGGAAAGTACTTTGCATCTGTAAGGGAAATCACATACAACTCGCTAATGCGACCCATTCTGGAGTATTGTTCCAGTGTTTGGAGTCCTTATCAAGTAAGCGTGTCAACAGATATCGAACGAATTCCGAGGCACCCTGATAGGATCGTAACAGTACATTACATACCATGTGAAGGTGTAATAGGAATTCTCCGTGAAGTTAAATTGCAATCCTTGAAAGAAAAACGACGTAGTTTTCGGGAAACCCCTCTGGGTAAGTTCAGGGGATCATTCGAAGACGATTGTACTACCTTAACGTCGTCATCATACATCTTTCGTTGGGATCATGAGCAAAGGATAAGAGATATTGGGGTGCGTACAGACCCACACGCAACATGCAAATGGAACAAGAAAGAAAACTGATAATAATGACAGGGTGTAGTCTCCGCCATAGATCGTGCAGAGGATTGCGGAGTATTTATGAGATCCGAAGATGAAAATTATGTTTTGCCTCAGAAAAAAAATCAAAAAAGAACGTTAAATGCGTAACACGTTAAACATAAATGATGTATCTATGTATCTACCAGCAAAGTATCTGACAGTATTTCGCCATTAGAACTATTACCTCAAGGACAGTCTAGAAAAACAAAGAGATGTTATTGACCACAACTATTTCGACTTCTGTACGGTGTAAATTATTATAAAGAAACTGACGGACGTTACTAATCACATATGAATCTGCATATTCCATTATCAAATACATTGTTACTTAGCAGGCCACAATACCAAATACTTTTCGTAAGTAGAGAGACACCTACCTGCACCGATTCTTAGCTTTTCAAACAACAAATTTAGTAACAATACTCAATACAAGTCATTGATCGTTCTAAAATTTGCCTGTTACCACGGCGAAGACCATTTTGCTGAACGTGTAAAGTGTTGCGGAGGATGTATTTACATGGTGACACGAAGTTTAGAGTCTCCTAAATCATTTCGAGATAATGTCATGATTGTGCCTTATACAATTTCGCGGACCATCTATAGTCTGTTCAAAATTTCCTTAGAACTGACACTTCGGCAGGTACGTGCGGAGCTGAGTTGTCAGAGTACAAACGCCTAATCTTACAGTCCATTCAGCTTGCTCAAACTCTCAAACTGTTTTATGAACAAAGATGGCAATAGTGTCTTCTGGAAGAGTTGCCCTTTGGTTTCATGTTAGTTTCATATGCGGTAGCAGATTTTTAAGACGATCTATAGGATGTTTACGAAAATGCATTGCCTGACATCATAATTTAATTTGCGACGTACACTATATAATCAAAAGTATCCGGAAACCTGGCTGAAAATTACTTAGAAGTTCGTGGCGCCCTCCATCGGTTATGCTGGAATTCAGTATGGTGTTGGCCCACCGTTCGCCTTGATGTCAGCTTCCACTCTTGCAGCCTTACGTTGAATCAGGTGCTGGAAGGTTTCTTGGGGCATGGCAGGCCATTACTCACTGAGTGCTGCACTGAGGAGAGGTTTCGATGTTGGTCAATGAGTCCTGGCACGAAGTCGGCGTTCCAAAATATCCCAATGGTGTTCTATAGAATTCAGGTCAGGACTCTGTGCAGGCCAGTCCATTACAGGGATGTTATTTGTTGTGTAACTCCGCCAAAGGCCGTGCATTATGAATACTTTTTCGATCGTGTTGAGAGATGGAATCGCCATCCCCGAATTGCTCTTCAACAGTGGAAAACAAGAAGGTGCTTAAAACATCAATGTAGGCCTGTGCTGTGATAGTGCCACGCAAAACAACAAGGGGTGCAAGCACTCAAACAACACCGCCATACCCACATGCTGCCATCGGATCGCCATATTGTGTACCATCATTTTTCCCTCCACACAACGTTTTTTTACTGTTCAATGGTCCAATGTTTACGCTCCGTACAGCAATCGAGGCGTCGTTTGGAATTCACCGGTGTGATGTGTGGCTTATGAGCAGCCGGCCGCTGTGGTTTCGCGGTTCTAGGCGCGCAGTCCGGAACCGTGCGACTGCTACGGTCGCAGGTTCGAATCCTGCCTCGGGCATGGATGTGTGTGATGTCCTTAGGTTAGTTAGGTTTAAGTAGTTCTAAGTTCTAGGGGACTGATGACCACAGCAGTTGAGTCCCATAGTGCTCAGAGCCATTTGAACCATTTTTTGCTTATGAGCAGCCGCTCGACCATGAAATCCAAGTTTTCTCACCTCCCGCCTAACTGTAATAATACTTGTAGTGGATCCTGATGCAGTTTGGAATTCCTGTGTGATGGCCTGGATAGATGTCTGCCTATTACACATTAACGATCCTCTTCAACTGTCGGCGGTCTCTGTCAGTCAACAGACGAGATCGGCCTGTATGCTTTTGTGGTGTACGTGTCCCTTCACGTGTCCACTTACTATCACATCGGAAACAGTGGACCTAAGGATGTTTAGGAGTGTGAAAATTTCAGGTACAGATTTATGATACAAGTGACACCCAATCACTTGACCACGTTCGAAGTCCGTGAGTTCCGCGGAGCGCCCCATTCTGCTGTTTCACCGTGTATAATGACTACTAAGGTCGCTGATATGGAGTACCTGGCAGTAGGTGACAGCACAATACACCTAATATGAAAAACGTATGTTTTTGGGGTTGTCCGTATACTTTTGATCACATAGTGTATGTCAAACTTCGTTACTATTGAATTTAGTTACACACGTTATGCGTATTATATCTTAAGACCACATCATATTTTCAGTGGTTCCAAAACTGGAACTCTGTCGGCATTTTCTAACACGTGATAATCGAAATTAAATATGATTCATACAGCACAAGGGGGAAGGGCGCGGAAGGGGGAATGGTCACTTAATTGCCTGGCACTAATTCTGGAAGCTGTGCACAGGCTTTTCATTCATTACAGTTTTCTCACACATTTAGAGTAAAATTATCAAAGACTCTACTGCTGAGCCTAACAGCAAATACCTTGACTTAAAGTAACTACCACAAATCCCGGAATTTTTGTATGTCACTCCGTTCACGGGAAACTGTGCCGATTCCTACATGCGGCGGCCATTTAGGCCCTATTTTTCAGCCAAAGTGAATGCAAAACCTATTGAAACAGTGTACTCGATCATTTCTCTTTCGTTTTCTCATACTGCCTTTACCGAAGAGAAGATTTCCTGGCGCGTGTATTCCGACGTCACCCCCCAGAACAACACGAGCAAGAAAGCCGTACTATACGGGCCTGACGTCTGTGCCTCAATTCCCATGAGGACGCCCCTCCTTTTTCTGCACACTCATCAAATGTCAAGTATTTTCACGTTTATGAATTTATTGCATTGCTTCTGAGCTTTCTATTTTTAAAGCTGACTTGCATAATTAAAACTGAATAAAATGTGTTTTGAAAGTGTTGTGCACATAGTTCCGCGTAGTCAGTGCGTACACAACTTTCCCACTAGAGCACGCCCCGCTAAGCACAACAGCACAGGCACAGCGCTCGTCTATCTCCACACTACGAGATGGCACTGCCTTAGAGATGGACCAAATTCTGCTTCCGCCGATCCACATATTAATATGTAACGCAGCCAGTGAGATTGCTGCAAATGTAGAACCTTTTATCCTCGCGGATCACACTCGCACAATGATACCTGAACACGCGAGGTATTATAACGAGTGTACAGACCTCCGATTAGTCAGTCTGCATTAGTCTGTACCAGTCTGCATTAGTCTGTACCAGTCTATAGTCAAGATTCAGTCTACATTTAATAAGATTATCATATTCCTGTACATAACCATGAAGATAAATGTATAGACATTTTGTCAACTATCAGAGATATGTGAGAATAAGATTAAAGTACCAAGACCAAAGGAACTTCAGATTGTCAGTTATAAATAGCATCCAGAATCAAGTTACGTAATGTCTGTGCTTTTTATTATTTTAATAAATGTGTCTGAAAATTACTCAAGTTCTGTTTAAAGATGGTCACCGTCACTCTACTACTCTAAGCGTGCAAGTTGCATTTCTATCGTCTGACCTAATGGCAGAAGATAAACACGCCACGATAAGACCACGAGACATATTGCTGACACTAGCCTACTTCTTTAAAGCGACAAGTCAAATAATCTGATGGTATGTGTACCGAAGGTCTTACAGTATGCACATCGCAGAAAGCTTTTTGGGTTGGTTGGAAAAAGTATAACCCAGTGCCAGCATTCGACTGGATGAACATGGGAAATCTTCCAAACCGAGCCCCAAACTGGATGGTAGAACCGACTTTTAACACCCTAGGACTGAATCAAGGTAGTCGTCATCTGTTCACTTTGTCGCGTTGTTGTGCAGTCAGGCAACTGAACTGAGGAATTCGTAGCTCTGTGGTTACATTTGGAGCTGTGTTGCACCACATAAAGTTTGAGAAGTCCCCCTTCAAATTTCACAGTTTTTCCCTCCCTTCTATGGCAGATAAAGGTATTATCTTTTTTCGACTGATGTATTTAGCTCCCAAGATTGAGAATGAATGTACAAACCTACAGAACAGCGTAGAAGCGGTCTTCAGCGAGCACTACAATTGCTTTGCCGTGTAAAACTGAAAGTGTATTCAGCAAACTATCACGTGTCTTCTTCATCCACAGAAAACTGTAAACTACTGTTGTAATTACGTTATATATTTTATGTTTTTCCACTTCGTGAGAAATTAATATGAGATTTTTTCTTGGTTGGTTTTGATGCTATGTAACAGGATATTCTCAAACGTTCTGAATTTTTGTATTTCACTTTACCAACTTCAGTGTCAGCCTAACATTATGTTCATATAACAACGTTTTGTGAATATTTTCTACCTATATTTTTCATAATTCATTTATTGCTCTGATTGTAATTTCATGTTGTTGAGTTCAAGAGGTAGCATCCAACCTCATATCAACAATATGAAAAAAATGTGCCGGCCGCTGTGACCGAGCGGTTCTAGTCGCTTCAGTCTGGAACCGCGCTGCTGCTACGGTCGCCGGTTCGAATCCTGCCTTGGGCATGGATGTGAGTGATGTCCTTAGGTTAGTAAGGTTTAAGTAGTTCTAAGTCTAGAGGACTGATGCTCTCAGATATTAGGTCCCATAGTGCTCAGAGTCATTTGATTTGGAAAAAAGGCATACACTATAGAAATATGCATACTGCTTAAATAACAAAGTAATTTAACTTAGTCTGGAATATTTCCTGTCAAAATTGGTGCGCGGCGCACGACCGTTATCATAGCGAATCAGTTATCTAAAAAATGTCAGTTTTAGAATTTTGTCCACTCTTAGATAAGTTGCTGCGGACGCCTGAAGAAATGCTGATAGAAATATCGTACCCAAAGACTGGAAAGTTGCACAAGTCACACCAATACCCAAGAAAGGAAATACGTGCAATCCGCTGAATTAAAAACACATTTCACTAACGTAGATTTGTAGCAGGGTTTTGGAACATATACTGTGCAAAAACATTATAGATAACATCGAAGAAAACGATTCATCCGAAAATAGCCAACACGGATTGAGAAAACATCGTTCTTTTCAAACACAACTAGTTCTTTATTCTCATGAAATAATGAATGCTATCGACAGGGGTCGTCAAATTGATTCCGTATCTTTAGATTTACAGAAAGCTTTTGACACCATTCCCCACAAGCGATTTCTAAGGAAATTGCGTGCCTATGGCGTATGTCCCAGTTGTATGACTGGACTCGTGATCTGAAAGAAAAATCATAAATTGTAATAACTGACGTACAGCAATCGAGCAAAATAGAAGTAATATTTAGCGTTCCACAAGGAAGTGTTTTGCGCCTTGTCATTTCTGATCTGCATAAACAATTTAGGAGACAATCCAAGTAGCCCTCTTACATTGGTTGCAAATGATGCTGTCATATACAGTCATGTGAGGTCATCTGATGAGCAGAGCAAATTGCAAAATGATGCAGACAAGATATCTGTGTGATGCAAATAGTGTCAATAGGCTCTAAATAGTGAAAAGTTTAGAGTCATCCACATGAGCAATAAAAGAATCAGCTAAATTTCACTTACACGATAAATCAGATAAACCTAAACGCTGTAAGCACAACTAAGTACTTAGCGATTACAGTTGAGAATGAGCTAAATTGGAACGATCCCATAGATAATGTTGTAGGGATAGAAAATCAAAGACTGTAATTTGTTGGGAGAACATTCCGAATATGTTGCAGGTCTACTAAAGAGCCGGCCGGTGTGGCGAGCGGCTCTAGGCGCGACCGCTACGTCGCAGATTCGAATCCTGCCTCGGGCATGAATGTGTTTGATGTCCTTAGGTTAGTTAGGTTTAAGTAGTTCTAAGTTCTAGGGGACTGATTACCTCAGCTGTTAAGTTCTATAGTGCTCAGAGCCATTTGAACCACCTACTAAAGAGAGTCCTTACGCTACGCTTGTCCGACCTTTTCTGGAGTATTGCTGTGCGGTGTGGTGTCTACATCAGATGGGATTGGCGGAGGACATCGAATATTTCAAAGAAGTGCAGCTCGTCTAGTATTGTCGCGAAATAAGGGAGAGAGTGCCATGGATGCGCTACACATATTAGGGTGGCACTTACAAAAATACCGCGTTTTTCACTGCAGCAGCACCTCCTCATCTTTCAATCACCAGCTTTGTCCACAGAGTGTGAAAATATTTTGTTGGCGTCCACCTACATAGGGAGAAATGATCGTCGTCATAAAATGAGAGAAATCAGAGCTCACACGAAAAGATTTAAATGTTCGTTTCCCGCGCGCTTTTCGAAAGTGGAACGGTTGAGACGAAACATAAAGCTGGTTCGATGAACTCTCTGCCAGACACTTAATCGTGAATTGCAGAGTAATCATGTAGTGTAGATGTAAATGCACGCTCGCGTGAGAAAACCTCAGCTGTTGTCCGTTTGGTTTCATGGAAAGAAACAAAGCACTTCGTTTATGTTTGACAGGTTGCATTTTCTGATAAGAACTTTCTACTTATTTGTAATACAGGGTATCCCAAAAAGAATGACTCGATTTTAACTTGTAATAATTTTGAGACAAATGTCACTAGGTAACAGAACACCGCTAGATGCAATCGGCATGCCAGCCGCGGTGGCCGAGCGGTTCTAGGCGCTTCAGTCCGGAACCGCGCGACTGCAACGGTCGCAGGTTCTAATCCTGCCTCGGGTATGGATGTGTGTGATGTCCTTAGGTTAGTTAGGTTAAGTAGTTCTAAGTTCTAGGGGACTGATGACCTCAGATGTTAAGTCCCATAGTGCTCAAAGCCACTTGAAGCTTGTAATCGGCATGATCTAGGGTTTCAGAAAAAATCCGTTACATGTCGCTACGAGCTCTGACCTGGAGCGTGGATGTGGAAGATGACACTTTTATGTCACGGTTAATATCCAGGGATAAGGCGGTAAGGTTCACCGTCCTAATGTGAGTATATGGGGGCTCGAAAATCATCATGAAACAATTGAACACTAACTGATTCACCAAAAGTGAACGTTTTTTGAGCTGTTTTGCAAAGCAAGGTTTATGGGCCCTACTTTTTTAGGAAGAAACCGTAACAGGACATTTATATCTTGCAATGCTACGGAACTGGCTATTCCCACAACTTGCCTCTGACAATTTAATTTCTGAGCAAGATGGAGCACCACCGCACTGGCACAACAATGTGCGCAGTTTCCTCAATGCCAACGTTCCTCAACGTTGGATAGCGCCAACAGGACCGCGAGACCAGGCTTTACAGTCTTGGCCCCCTAGGTCCCCTGACTTAACACCATGTGGTTTCTTCCTGTAAGGATGTGTTAAACAATGTGTTTACGTTCCTATCTTACCTCGTGACACCGATGAACTAAAAACCAGAATATCAGCTGCTGTAGCTTCAGTGACAGAAGACACCTTACGCTCAGTTTGGGATGAATTCGGCTATCGGCTAGATGTCGTCCGTGCAGCTAATGGAGGACATATTGAACATTTATGATGGATTTTTATAAACTTAGGTCTTTTATGAGTAATTTAGTATGCAATTTGTTGGTGTTAAGCCCTTCTTCCTAATAAATAATTCTATTTAAAATCGGGTCATTCTTTTTGGGACACCCTGTATATCGAAAAAATTATGGACGTCCATCGAGGCGAGGCAACTTATCTTATCGTTCTGGAAGTAAGAAAAATGGTAATAGAAACACACCACTTCAGTATTGCACTAGATATAATATGAACAGTAAAATATGTTTCTTTTTTTCGATTATGACTGAGTTCCTGAGATGAACTTCATTGAGACTCAGTAGCTGATAACAGCTTTCTTACTTTTCATCTCGTATCAGAAACATACATACCAAACACAGTAATGACCGTACTACTTTTTACCAAAACTGAGCCACTACCACTGCATTTTTTATTCCTTGATAAAGTTGATCTTCTGTGCACGAGGCTGGACACAGTTGACATTGAAGCATATGACGAACAGTCTGGTCTTCTCCATAGTTACACTGACTATCATCTTGGTCAGTGTAGCCCCGTCTTGTCAGATTGACCTTTGATCTGCCATCGCCACATCTGAGACTATTCAGGGACTTCCAGGACTTCCATTTCTCATCACAGCCAGGAGACAGAGTTTCTAACACACTTTTCCAGCCGTATGGCATATCTTGAAATGTACCAGGCATGTGGCACCTGTCTCTCTGAACTATCTACATAATGTTGGGGTGCTTCCGTGGCCAGGAAGATCCCCAAATTTGTCACTAATATAACATGTGTAGAACCAGCTTTGACGTCAGCTCCGTCCCAAAGCCAGTGTTCAGGATATCATGGACCAACTTGTCTTAAGAGAGGATACAACACTTTTATACACTACTCCCAGCTGAATCAGTTCATGCCTCCAGGCCAGAGGGGATGTAACGTCATACCGATAAGTGAGCTCATACTGTCAAGTTCATTGTTAATTTTGTTCGACTTTACAATCACTGAAATAACACCACACACCCTCTCAGTCTGTGAAGTTTCTTCCGTTTCCTCGTACCTTTCTGAATGTTTCACTTTTTGTGTAAAACAGTGTAAATATTGTATTTTACACGGTCTAGTCACATTAATGTAACCACCGCCTATGTTCGACGTCCACTTGCCATAAACACTCACAGACGGCTGGTAGCAGCACAGACAGTTGAGGGTACATAAAGCGCGTAGGGGGGAGGGGGGGACGCCGGTAACGGTGCAGTTGTTGTCGTAAGGCGGAAACGGAGCGATCTATTTGACGTCCAAAAGGGTATGGTCGTTGGCTTTCGGGCCAAGCTGGGAGGCATATCCGAAACGGGTAAGTTTGTAAATTATTCGAGCGCTGATGTGGTTACGCTATACCGTGCATGGCAAAACAGCGCTATCCAAAACCAGCACCGAGGCAAATGTGGTGCATTACAGGCTATAGATGATAGAGGAGAACGACGGCTATGGAGATGTGTACGGGCGAGATAACGGGTAACTGTTGAGCAACTGACCACCCACATAAACCAAGGGGAAACCAACAGTGTCTCTGGGCTATCAACAGTGTCTCTGGGCTACCAAAAGCTTGTAATGTCCTCAATGACCACTAAGTGAACGTTGCTACATATGGGCCTCCACAGCAGGCGCCTGATTCATGCACTCATGTTGGCTGCTTTTCATAGACGACGAAGGCTGGAATTTGCAAGCAACTGTACGTCCACTGAGGGGCGACGGGTGGCCTTTTCAGATGAATAATGTTTTATGCCCCATCGGACATGAAACGCCAGAAAGTGTACTCCCTGCGACGGAACGGTCCATGCTCAATGACAGAGAGTTATGATCTGGTGTGGTATGCGTACTGTAAGACCTTCAGTACACGTACCATCAGATTATTTGACTTGTCGCTCTAAAGAAGTAGGCGAGTGTCAGCAATATGTCACGTGGTCTTATCGTGGCGTCTTTATCTTCTGCCGTTAGGTCAGACGACAGAAATGCCACTTGCACGCTTAGAGTAGCAGATTGACGGTAACCAACTTTAACAGAACTTGATTAATTTTCACACACATGCAGGGTGTTACAAAAAGGTACGGCCAAACTTTCAGGAAACATTCCTCACACACAAAGAAAGAAAATATGTTATGTGGACATTTGTCCGGAAACGCTTCCTTTCCATGTTAGAGCTCATTTTATTACTTCTCTTCAAACCACATTAATCATGGAATGGATCACACAACAACGGAACGTACCAGCGTGACTTCAAACACTTTGTTACAGGAAATGTTCAAAATGTCCTCCGTTAGCGAGTATACATGCATCCGCCCTCCGTCGAATGGAATCCCTGATGCGCTGATGCAGCCCTGGAGAATGGCGTATTATATAACAGCCGTCCACAATACGAGCACGAAGAGTCTCTACATTTGGTACCGGAGTTGCGTAGACAAGAGCTTTCAAATGCCCCCATAAATGAAAGTCAAGAGGGTTGAGGTCAGGAGAGCGTGGAGGCCATGGAATTGTTCCGCGTCTACCAATCCATCGGTCACCGAATCTGTTGTTAAGAAGTGTGCATACACTTCGACTGAAATGTGCAGGAGCTCCATCGTGCATGAACCACATGTTGTGTCGTACTTGTAAAGGTACATGTTCTAGCAGCACAGGTAGAGTATCCCGTATGAAATCATGATAACGTGCTCCATTGAGCAGTACATACTGACGTAACTAAAATGAGCTCTAACATGGAAATTCAGCGTTTCCAGACACATGTCCACATAACATCTTTTCTTTATTTGTGTGTGAGGAATGTTTCCAGAAAGTTTGGCCGTACCTTATTGTAACACCCTGTATATTAAAAATAATAACAAGCATAAAAATTACTTAACTTGGTTCTGGATGCTATTTACAATCGACAATCTGAAGTTCTTTTGGTACAGGTACGTTAATCTTATTATCACATATATCTCTGATACTTGACAAAGTGTCTATACATTTATCTTCATGGGAATGTACAGGAATATGGTAATCTTATTAGGCGCAGACTGAATCTTGACTATAGACTGCTACAGACAAATGTAGAACTCGTACAGACTGGTACAGCCTAATGCAGACAAATGCAGACTGACTAATCGGAGGCTTGTACACTCGTTATAATACCTCACTCATTCATGTATCACTGCGCTAGTGTGATCCGCGAGGAGAAAAGGTTCTACGTTAGCTCCAATCTCATTGGCTGCGCTACATATTAATATGCGGATCGGCGGAAGCAGAATTTGTTCCATCTCTATGGCAGCGCCATCTCGTAGTGCAGAGACGGACGAGAGCTGCGCCTGCGCTGTTGTGCTTAGCGGGGCGCGCTCTAGTGGGAAAGTTGTGTACGCGCTGACTACACAGAACTATGTACACAACATCTGGGAAATGTTTTTGTGGCATTCCCTGGGTGATTTCGTCATTCTGGAAAGCGCAATGCAGCAACACAACTATGTATCTATCCTTGGAGACCATGCAGTTTTTTTTTCCCCCTCAGCACAATGGCACCTACCAGCAGGGCAATGCAAAGTGTCATGCAGCTCGCAGTGTACGTGTGTTGATTGAAGAACACCGGAATACGTTTATCGTACTCCCCTGACCACCAAACTCCCCGGTTTTAAACTCAATCGAGAATTTATGGGACCACCCCGATCGGACTGTCCGCGCCGTGGATGTTCAACCGAGAAACCTAGCGCAGCTGTCCACAGCACTGCAGACAGCATGGCTCCATATCCCTGTCGGCACCTTCCAGAACCTCACTGACATACTTCCTGTACGTCTCGCAGCAGTCCAACGGCAACAGATCACTATTCAGCCTTGTGACAGGTGGTCACATTAATGTCACTGGACAGTATTTTGCCAGATAGGCCCACTAAACAGTTGTAATAAATTATGAAATTCCAACATACTGATGGAGGATAGTTACAGCAACTTTGGTTTAAAAATCTTTATTTTCCTTCAATATCCGCCATAGCTACGATAACAGTTATTACTTTGTGGTGACTTGTTTCGGACCATCATGTCCATTGTCAAACCATGCATGGTCTTTGACGTAATTGTAATCACACACTTACAACAAATGTACATGGGATTATACAAATATTCATTATCCTTTACCAATAATCATTACATAGATACAAAACGATAAACTTCATATGAGCATAGAATGTGAATTCCTTCCAGTCGAATTTATGAGCATACAGTGTGAATTCTTACCCAACGAACTGCATTCGACAGGAAAGAATTCCTATTGTATGCTCAGACGAAGTTTACCATTTTGTATCTATGTAATGATTACTGGTAAGGAATAATTAATTTTTGGTTACTCACGTATACATTGGTAGAAACTGAATGGTTACGTTTACATCTAACATGGTTTGCAAATGGAAGTTATGGTCTGAAACTAGTCACCACAAATAAATGACTGTTATCGCAACTGTGACAGATATTAAAAGAAAATAAACTGCAGTAATGTTATTTTCCCTGGGTTAAAATGCCAAAGTTGTGGTAGATGGTAACTGATTCTAAGACTATGATTTCTCCCTAACTCACTAGTCGTTTTCAATTACTTTTGTGTGACAATGGGTCGTGATTCATTTTTCATCAAATCGTCAGGCAAAACATGATGTTGAAACGAAGTTATCTTTTTTTTCATAGTGTTGTGGTAGCCTCATCGAATACTTTTGATTGAGTACCTTCACATGCTTTCTTATTAAAACACATACTTTCTTCTTAATTTATTTGCTCTTTTTACATTAAACACAATGAGACATATTGAGGTAGTTCGTCCAAGCATCGTGGACTGCATACCTATTATTCTGCTGACCCTGGTGTTGGATTTAGGTATGTGGTGACAGTTCATCCTTAATAATCTGTGTCGCTTTTTTTTCCAACGCTCAGTAGGATACAATCTTTTTTCTTCTTTCCCTGATCTACAGTTTACATAGCGTTCTTCTTCTCCAGTTTTCACCACATTGTTTCTACATCTTTTTAGTGGTTCTGCAGTTTTATTTATCAACTGCTCAAAATTTCCATTATGATCTACTCTTTCCATCACAGTCTGATGGCATACCTGAAAAAATACGTAACAACAAGAAGAAAACGACAGCAGCCATTATTCCTCTGAATAACTAATAACATGCGTTTAGGTATGGAACATTCTACTGAAGCAACAAACGCCATATACAGTGTGTTCTTAAATTCCGGTTATAGACTTCTAGGACTTGTAGAGGGGAGTGAGTGGATAATATTTTGAATATGAACTTAAGTTCGGAAACGTATCATTTCCGTTCTACGATGGTTACAATACAAATGTTTAACTTATCCACTTCTGCTTCATGATTTGGATTAAGCGTGACGTAGTACAGTTATTAGGTAACAATTCGAAAGGAAACATCACGAAACATCCAATTATCACTTAAGCGCAATTGTTTGTATTAACACATGAACTTATGTGCTTACATAATTCAAAAACAAAAAAGAACCCAGCATACTGAACGTACAGTACAGTACTGATGCCTTACAAAAGCGGATCGATGTAGCCACCACCAACGTTGTTACAGACATTGTACTTACGAAGCATGTTCTGGCAGGCACTTTCCATCCCATTTGGTGTCTCTTCAATTTCTAGCGCAGCTGCCAGAATTCGTGCAATTAGACCTTCCTCTGTCTCTACAGGAGTCTCGTAAATTAAATTTTTCATAACACCCCACAGTAAGTAGTCAATATGAGTTAAATCCGATGATCGCGGCAGCAAGGCACTTGGACCACTTCGGCTTACCCATCTTTCTCCACATCGTACTTTGAGATGTCTCCGAACAACATATGAGAAGTGAGGTGGTGCACCATCACCCTAAAACCACATTTCCTGATGGACGTTGAGTGGCACAGCTTTCCAGGAGGGGTCCAATGGGTTTTGTAGAAAGATCAAGTATGCAGGACTAGTTACCATAAGGCCGGCCATGGTGGTGGAGCTAGGCGCTTCAGTCTGGAACCGCTAGGGTCGCAGGTTCGAATCCTGCCTCGGGCACGGATATGTGTGACGTCCTTAGGTTAGTTAGGTTTAAGTAGTTCTAAGTTCAAGGGGACTGATGACCTCCGATGTTAAGTCCCATAGTGCTCAAAACCATTTGAACCGTTTGAAGTTACCATAAGGGTAAGGAGGTGTGGCCGAATCACATAATCGTCCAGAATACCTCCCCATACGTTAATACCAAACCGGTGCTGAAATTCCTGAACACGCGTTTTCGTCTGCCCAGACATGGCTGTTTCGTGAGTTCAGAACACAGTCCCTGGTGAGCTTATATTCATCTGTGAATAGAATTCGACGTGGAAACAGGGACATGTCGATGCAGCAGTACAGGAACCAGGTGCAGTATAGTAGCACCGCGTTGTGGAAACTCGGCTGGATCCATAGCGTGTAGCCGTTGTAACTGGTACGGATGTAACTGTTGCTCACGTAGAACGTCCCAGACGATACTGTGACTAATACTCAATGCCCGCGCAACTGCCTTGGTAACCGTTGACTGGTTCTCTTCAATGCGATGCAGTCATCTTTTTCAAATTCGAATGTGCAGCGTTGCCCTGGAGCGCCCAAGTCCTGTCTCCTCACGGTGGAGGTACCTGTTTCACGGAGCTGCTGTATAACTTGGGCAAAAAATTTGTGCGATGACGTACTACGTTGCGGAAAAAGTTCGTGATACAGCTGACTAGCAGCTTTTGCGTTACCTTGAGTTTCGACATACATAAGGAGCATGTCTGTGTATTCTGAGAACGTGTTCCGAACCACGATTAGCCTATAGGAGACGTGCAGGCATTGCATAGATCTCGCAGCAAGGCAGACGTTAAGTGACCGTTTAATTTAGTACACGTGAACCTGTCTACCCTACTGGATCCCAGAACAAGCAACCCCGAGACTTTTCCATCTCACTCAACAGACGTGGACGCGTTACGCATCTGAACTGAAACTGTCGTAGAACGGAAACGGTACGTTTCCAGACATGGGCTCCTACTCAAAATGTTGCGTTCTCACTCCCCTCTAGAAATCCAAGAAGTTTTTGACGGAAATTTCCGAACACCCTGTGTAACCAGATAGTGTTGCTTAGACGGGCAAATAGGAGCGGAAAGAACTGCTTTCTACCGCCTCATCTCAAGGCAACTCGTTGCAAGGTTTTCCTCGCTTCAGACACACTCAAAAGAACCGCTCTTAAATTACAAAGGTTACAGTAGACTAGGCATAATACTGTCACGTCGTAACCACAATCAAGTCCAAACCTGAAAGTGGGGTCGTCAGTGAAGTACAACATGTAGGAGTGAAAACACGTTTTGTATGAACACTAACGAACAGTCAGAACAAACCTGAACTCTTGGAGGGAGAGCGCTGATATTTATACAATCATTGAATACATCAGAATATACAAACAAAAGAAATTTCGAGCACCTACCTTAAATGATAAATACTACACAACTGGCCATTAAAATTGCAACACCAAGAAGAAATGCAGATGATAAACGGGTATTCATTGGACAAATATATTTTACTTGAATTGAGATGTGATTACATTATCACGCCATTTGGGTGCATAGATTCTGAGAAATCAGTACCCAGAACAACCACCTCTGGCCGTAATAGCGGCCTCGATACGCCTGGGCATTGAGTCAAACAGAGCTTGGATGGCGTATACAGGTACAGCTGCCCAGGCAGCTTAAACACGATACCACAGTTCATCAAGAGTAGTGACTGTCGTATTGTGACGAGCCAGTTGCTCGTCCGCCATTGACCAGAGGTTTTCAATTGGTGAGAGATCTGGAGAATGTGCTGGCCAGGGCAGCAGTCGAACTTTTTCTGTACCCAGAAAGGCCCGTACAGGACCTGCAACATGCGGTCGTGCATTATCCTGCAGAAATGTAGGGTTTCGCAGGGATCGAATGAAGGGTACAGCCACGGGTCGTAACACATCTTAAATGTAACGTCCAATGTTCAAATTACCGTCAATGCGAACAAGAGGTGAGCGAGACGTGGCACCCCATACCATCACGCCGGGTGATACGCCAGTATGGCGATGACGAATACACGCTTCCAATGTGCGTTCACCGCGATGTCGCCAAACACGGATGCGACCATCATGATGCTGTAAACAGAATCTGGATTCATCCGAAAAAATGACGTTTTGCCATTCGTGCACCCAGGTTCGTCGTTGAGTACAACATCGCAGGCGCTCCTGTCTGTGATGCAGCGTCAAGGGTAACCGCAGCCACGGTCTCCGAGCTGATAGTCCATGCTGCTGCAAACGTCGTCGAACTGTTCGTGCAGGTGGTTGTTGTGTTGCAAACGTCCCCATCTGCTGACTCAGGGATCGAGACGTGGCTGCACGATCCGTTACAGCCGTGCGGATAAGATGCTTGTCATCTCGACTGCTAGTCATACGAGGCCGTTGTTGTCATCAAAAATGGTTCAAATGGCCGTGACCACTATGGAACTTAACACTTGAGGTCATCAGTCGCCTAGAACGTAGAACTAACTAACCTAAGGACACAACACACATCCATGCCCGAAGTAGCATTCGAACCTGCGACCGTAGCGGTCGCGAAGTTCCAGACTGAAGAGCCTAGAACCGCTCGTCCATAACGGCCGACAATAGTTATCCTACGGGTGATGTCGTAACGTGAAATTATCTCTGATGCCGTCTCGACTTTTCCACTATCACAGATCATCACACAGAGAACTCTGTGCTTCAAAATGAGATCTTCTACGAACGAACCTTGCAAATTCTGTCGCTTTAGCAGTGAGCACAGCTTTGGTGACAGGGTAGCAGTTGAGGTAGCCGCAGTACACTATTATCCATCGATTCCCGTTTGTCGACTTCCGGAAATAAGAGGTTGATTTCAGTCCGGTGGCATGGCGCTGCTGCAGGCCGAATTGATATCAGGTGCCCAGAAGGTAACGGCAGTACGTGCCTCTATCACTCCTTACAGTGGCTCACATACATGCAAATCCAAAGGAACATTACATCGTAGTTGAGAATAACACAGGCACTGCAACATCGTATTTATCCGCCGCCACCGGACGAGCGACTTTCAAGTAAAATGTCTTAGCTATTTGGGAATATACATAATGAATGTACAAGTATGGACTGTAGATACATGGTTCACGATTTATGGAAGTTTGTGCCTGGCCGTCTGATCGAGGTCGCATAGCCTAACGGTAAGACTACCCTTCGCGATAAACGGGAAGTCCAGGTCCGAATCCCGGTCTGGCACAAATTTTCATTGCCATCATTCCATTGTACAGCTGATGGTTGACGTTATTCGCAACTGCGAATATATTTCATGTACTTCAGGAAGCTGTCTGTAGATGAGCTCGGACGATGAGCAACCATTTCCGCCCCATTGAATCACTGTTGCTTTTACAGAGGAGTTTCCAATATACAGCCCACGAGGCTGATGCTGCCTCTACATCTACATGACTACTCTGCAATTCATATTTAAGTGCTTGGCAGAGGGTTCATCGAACCACAATCATACTATCTCTCTACTATTCCACTCCCGAACAGCGAGCGGGAAAAACGAACACCTAAACCTTTCTGTTCGAGCTCTGATTTCTCTTATTTTATTTTGATGATCATTCCTACCTATGTAGGTTGGGCTCAACAAAATATTTTCGCATTCGGAAGAGAAAGTTGGTGACTGAAATTTCGTAAAAAGGTCTCGCCGCGACGAAAAACGTATATGCTGTAATGACTTCCATCCCAACTCGTGTATCATATCTGCCACACTCTCTCCCCTATAACGCGATAATACAAAACGAGCTGCCCTTTTTTGCACCCTTTCGATGTCCTCCGTCAATCCCACCTGGTAAGGATCCCACACCACGCAGCAATATTCTAACAGAGGACGAACGAGTGTAGTGTAAGCTGTCTCTTTAGTGGACTTGTTGCATCTTCTAAGTGTCCTGCCAATGAAACGCAACCTTTGGCTCGCCTTCCCGACAATATTATCTATGTGGTCCTTCCAACTGAAGTTGTTCGTAATTTTAACACCCAGGTACTTAGTTGAATTGACAGCCTTGAGACTTGTACTATTTATCGCGTAATCGAATTCCAACGGATTTCTTTTGGAACTCATGTGGATCATCTCACACTTTTCGTTATTTAGCGTCAACTGCCACCTGACACACCATACAGCAATCTTTTCTAAATCGCTTTGCAACTGATACTGGTCTTCGGATGACCTTACTAGACGGTAAATTACAGCATCATCTGCGAACAGTCTAAGAGAACTGCTCACATTGTCACCCAGGTCATTTATATAGATCAGGAACAGTAGAGGTCCCAGGACGCTTCCCTGGGGAACACCTGATATCACTTTAGTTTTACTCGATGATTTGCCGTCTATTACTACGAACTGCGACCTTCCTGACAGGAAATCACGAATCCAGTCGAACAACTGAGACGATACCCCATAGCTCCGCAGCTTGATTAGAAGTCGCTTGTGAGGAACGGTGTCAAAAGCTTTCCGGAAATCTAGAAATACGGAATCAACTTGAGATCCCCTGTCGATAGCGGCCATTACTTCGTGCGAATAAAGAGCTAGCTGCGTTGCACAAGAGCGATGTTTTCTGAAGCCATGTTGATTACGTGTCAATAGATCGTTCCCTTCGAGGTGATTCATAATGTTTGAATACAGTATATGCTCCAAAACCCTACTGCAAACCGACGTCAATGATATAGGTCTGTAGTTAAATGGATTACTCCTACTACCCTTCTTGAACACTGGTGCGACCTGCGCAATTTTCCAATCTGTAGGTACAGATCTATCAGTGAGCGAGATACAGGGTGGCGCACGAAATGTGTTACCAATTGTTTCTTTCACAATTTACGACGCACATTAGATATCCCGCTGGGATCTCTACATCAGTACCAGTAGAGCTTGGAATAACAAATGAGTTACGAAATGACGTGTAATTCACGATACTGCCGCTAGGCGACTAGTAAGCAACAATGGCTGACAATGGAAGACTGACGACACAGCAATGATCGGTGATTGTGTTACTTTTTCATGAAACGAAAAGCCTCGTTGTGACTCAGAGGCGTTTTCGACAACAGTTTAACACACGATGGGTTCCTTGCAAGAAGACCATCCACAGGTTGTACGATAAATTTGTACAGGAAGGAACAGCATTGGAAGCGAAGCGACCTCAGCCTAAGCCTGTTTGTTCGCCGGAGAATATTGCAGCGGTACGAGTTGCTGTACAGAGAAGTCTCGGGAAATGGTGTAGAAAGACAGCAGTGCAACTGGGATTATACAGACGCGCCGTTCAACGCATTCTTAAAAGTGACCTCCATATGTACCCATACAAGATGACCTGTGCACAGAAGCTTACTGAAGAACACAAGCAGCAGAGACTACTGTTTGCTCAATGGGCGGAGGATAGGGAAGAAACTCTCAACAACGTTTGGTTTTCAGACGAGGCGCATTTTCATTTAGACAGTGTGGTTAACAAACAAAATGTACGCTTTTGGGCCACTGAAAACCCACAAGTGCTTCTTGAACGACAACATTATGCTCCGAGGATTACAGCGTGGGCAGCAATTTCCAGTCACTGACTTATTGGACCCTTTTTCTTTGAAGAAACTGTGAACAGCGAGCGTTATTTGAGCATTATTCGCAATAGCTGCATTCCACAGCTTCTTGCTACTGCCTTGCCCTTCAACATGCATTGGTTCATGCAAGATGGAGGAAGGCTACATACTGCAAACACTGTGTTGGAGATTTAAACGAGCATTTCGACATGCGGATCATTACACCCAGGTTTCCAGATCGCTTCAATGACGGACAAAATCCCCCCCCCCCCCCCCCCCCAGACCTCAATCCATGTGACTTTTTTCATTTGGGGTACCTAAAGGAAAAAATTTTCCCGAAACGTCGACGTGATTTACTGGAGCTCAGAAGACTTATTCTTCAAGCTTGCAGTGAAATTACGGAAGACACGTACCGTAGGGTAATCACTAACTTCAGTGTTCGTTTGAAGGAAGTTAGGAAACGAAATGGTGGACATATTGAGCATGTGCTGAGTTAGAACAAATCTCCATGAACGGCCCTTCATTGTAGTATATGTTCCTTTCAGATTGTATTGACAATGAAGTTTATATTCAAAAACAAAATGGTAACACATTTCGTGCGCCACCCTGTATTTAATCCGGCCCGCGCTTGAGCGAGTTTTTACGGTAGCACGTGATTCTTCAAACTTGTTGAACTCCAAGGCCGCAAGGGGCATCGCCTTCGCTTGCTCACAAATAAGAGAGGTGTCACCAGAAGCACTCTCCCTGCAGTTGGCTGTGACTTCCTTATTGTGTTATTTTATTTACATGAGGGCGTGCAGAAAAGAAACACGTTCGAAATTTTTATGTGAAAATTCTTATAAAGTTTATTAATATTCTAAATCTTTATTATTCATGTCTACATATTTCTAGCTCACTGCAGCTAGAGGGCTCCGAATCGTCGAGTGTAACGTTGCGGTGCGTAATGTTACCATGTCGGCTGGTGAGAAACGGCATGCTGTATCGAGTTTCTGATTCGAAGAATTCTTCCACACATGAAGCACCCTTCCCTTAAGCATAACAATACCAGATCACACACGAGCGCTGCGACATAATGTAACAGTGCGCTGGGATTTTTGTTATCGATCATTCTCCTAGATTCCCAATTTGGCTCCATCCGATGTTCATGTGTTGCCAAAACTTAAAAAAACTACCTTCGAGGACTTCACTTTGATAGTGATGAAGCGGTGCAAGCAGAGGTGAGGATGTGGCTCCGTGAAAAAAGTCAAATATTCCACAGTGATTGTATCAACAAACTGGAAGAAATGTGTCGTCGCCAGTGTGACTATGTTGAGAAATAAGTATGTAGACATGAAGAATAAAGATGTAGAATGTTAATAACGTTTGATTTATTTAAAAACTGTAAGAGCTGTCACATAAAACATTCGGAGGTATTAATTTTCAGATATCGTTAGATATTTAGTTCCGTAGAACCGAATTGAGAAGCAAATCTCCACGGTCATCGAATAAGTTAGTTAACGAAATTGTTGCTGTTGTGGTCTTCAGTCCTGAGACTGGTTTGATGCAGCTCTCCGTGCTACTCTATCCTGTGTAAGCCTCTTCATCTCCCAGTACCTACTGCAACCTTCATCCTTCTGAATCTGCTTAGTGTATTCATCTCTTGGTCTCCCTCTACGATTTTTACCCTCCACGCTGCCCTCCAATACTAAATTGGTGATCCCTTGATGCCTCAGAACATGTCCTACCAACCGATCCCTTCTTCTGGTCAAGTTGTGCCACAAACTTCTCTTCTCCCCAATCCTATTCAATACTTCCTCATTAGTTATGTGATTTACCCATTTAATCTTCAGCATTCTTCTGTAGCACCACATTTCGAAAGCTTCTATTCTCTTCTTGTCCAAACTATTTATCGTCCATGTTTCACTTCCATACATAGCTACACTCCATACAAATACTTTCAAAAATGACTTCCTGACACTTAAATCTATACTCGATGTTAAAAAATTTCTCTTCTTCATAAACGCTTTCCTTGCCATTGCCAGTCTACATTTTATATCCTCTCTACTTCGACCATCATCAGTTATTTTGCTCCCCAAATAGCAAAACTCCTTTACTACTTTAAGTGTCTCATTTCCAAATCTAATTCCTTCAGCATCACCCGACTTAATTCGACTACATTCCATTATCCTCGTTTTGCTTTTGTTGATATTCATTTCATATCCTCCTTTCAAGACACTATCCATTCCGTTCAACTGCTCTTCCAAGTCCTTTGCTGTCTCTGACAGAATTACGATGTCATCGGCGAACCTCTAAGTTTTTATTTCTTCTCCATGGATTTTAATACATACTCCGAATTTTTCTTTTGTTTCCTTTACTGCTTGCTCAATATACAGATTGAATAACATCGGGGAGAGGTTGCAACCCTGTCTCACTCCCTTCCCAACCACTGCTTCCCTTTCATGTCCCTCGACTCTTATACAGAGTGTTTCAAAATTCACCGGTATATTTGAAACGGCAATAAAAACTAAACGAGCAGCGATAGAAATACACCGTTTGTTGCAATATGCTTGGGACAACAGTAAATTTTAGGCGGACAAACTTTCGAAATTACAGTAGTTACAATTTTCAACAACAGATGGCGCTGCAAGTGATGTGAAAGATATAGAAGACAACGCAGTCTGTGTGTGCGCCATTCTGTACGTCGTCTTTCTGCTGTAAGCGTGTGCTGCTCACAACGTGCAAGTGTGCTGTGGACAACATGGTTTATTCCTTAGAACAGAGGATTTTTCTGGTGTTGGAATTCCACCGCCTAGAACACAGTGTTGTTGCAACAAGACGAAGTTTTCAACGGAGGTTTAATGTAACCAAAGGACCGAAAAGCGATACAATAAAGGATCTGTTTGAAATATTTCGACGGACTGGGAACGTGATGGATGAACATGCTGGAAAGGTAGGGCCACCGCATACGGCAACCACAGAGGGCAATGCGCAGCTAGTGCAGCAGGTGATCCAACAGCGGCCTCGGGTTTCCATTCGCCGTGTTGCAGCTGCGGTCCAAATGACGCCAACGTCCACGTATCGTCTCATGCACCAGAGTTTACACCTCTATCCATACAAAATTCAAACACGGCAACCCCTCAGCGCTGCTACCATTGCTGCACGAGAGACATTCGCTAACGATATAGTGCACAGGATTTATGATGGCCATATGCATATGGGCAGCATTTGGTTTACTGACGAAGCTTATTTTTACCTGGATGGCTTCGTCAATAAACAGAACTGGCGCATATGGGGAACCGAAAAGCCCCATGTTGCAGTCCCATCGTCCCTGCATCCTCAAAAAGTACTGGTCTGGGCCGTCATTTCTTCCAAAGGAATCATTGGCCCATTTTTCAGATCCGAAACGATTACTGCATCACGCTATCTGGACATTCTTCGTGAATTTGTGGCGGTACAAACTGCCTTAGACGACACTGCGAACACCTCGTGGTTTATGCAACATGGTGCCCGACCACATCGCACGGCCGCCGTCTTTAATTTGCTGAATGAAAATATCGATGATCGTGTGATTGCTTTGGGCTATCCGAAACATACAGGAGGCGGCGTGGATTGGCCTCCCTATTCGCCAGACATGAACCCCTGTGACTTCTTTCTGTGGGGACACTTGAAAGACCAGGTGTACCGCCAGTATCCAGAAACAATTAAACAGCTGAAGCAGTACATCTCATCTGCATGTGAAGCCATTCCGCCAGACACGTTGTCAAAGGTTTCGGGTAATTTCATTCAGAGACTACGCCATATTATTGCCACGCATGGTGGATATGTGGAAAATATCGTACTATAGAGTTTCCCAGACCGCAGCGCCATCTGTTGTTGACAATTGTAACTACTGTAATTTCGAAAGTTTGTCTGCCTGAAAATGTACTGTTGTCCCAAGCATATTGCAACAAACGGTGTATTTCTATCGCTGCTCGTTTAGTTTGTATTGCCGTTTCAAATATACCGGTCGTTTTTGAAACACCCTGTAACTGCCATCTGGTTTATGTACAAATTGTAAATAGCCTTTCGCTCTCTGTATTTTACCCCTGCCACCTTCAGAATTTGAAAGAGAGTATTCCAGTCAACATTGTCAAAAGCTTTCTCTAAGTCTACAAATGCTAGAAACGTAGGTTTGTCCTTCCTTAATCTAGCTTCTAATATAAGTCGTAGGGTCAATGTTGCCTCACGTGTTCCAAAATTTCTACGGAAGCCAAACCGATCTTCCCCGAGGTCGGCTTCTACTAGTTTTTCCATTCGTCTGTGAAGAATTCGTGTTAGTATTTTGCAGCTGTGACTTATTAAACTGATAGTTCGGTAATTTTCACATCTGTCAACACCTGCTTTCTTTGGGATTGGAATTATTATATTATTCTTGAAGTCTGCGGGTATTTCGCCTGTCTCATACATCTTGCTCTCCAGATGGTAGAGTTTTGTCAGGACTGGCTCTCCCGAGGCCGTCAGTAGTTCCAATGGAATGTTGTCTACTCCGGGGGCCTTGTTTCGACTCAGGCCTTTCAGTGCTCTGTCAAACTCTACACGCAGTATCGTATCTCCCATTTCATCTTCATCTACATCCTCTTCCAATTCCATAATATTGTCCTCAAGTACATCGCCCTTGTATAGACCCTCTATATAATCCTTCCACCTTTCTGCTTTCTCTTCTTTGCTTAGAACTGGATTTCCATCTGAGCTCTTGATATTCATACAAGTGGTTCTCTTATCTCCAGAGGTCTCTTTAATTTTCCTGTAGGCAGTATCTATCTTACCCCTAGTGAGATAAGCCTCTACATACTTACATTTGTCCTCTAGCCATCCCTGCTTAGCCATTTTGCACTTCCTGTCGATCTCATTTTTGAGACGTCTGTATTCCTTTTTGCCTGCTTCATTTACTGCATTTTTATATTTTCTCCTTTCATAAATTAAATTCAATATTTCTTCTGTTACCCAAGCATTTCTACTAGCCCTTGTCTTTTTACCTACTTGATCCTCTGTTGCCTTCACTACTTCATCCCTCAAAGCTATCCATTCTTCTTCTACTGTATTTCTTTCCCCCATTCCTGTCAATTGCTCCCTTATGCTCTCCCTGAAACTCTGTACAACCTCTGGTTCTTTTAGTTTATCTATGTCCCATCTCCTTAAATTTCCACCTTTTTGCAGTTTCTTCAGTTTTAATCTACAGGTCATAACCAATAGATTGTGGTCAGTGTCGACATCTGCCCCTGGAAATGTCTTACAATTTAAAACCTGGTTCCTAAATCTCTGTCTTACCATTATGCAATCTATCTGATACCTTTTAGTATCTCCAGGCTTCTTCCGTGTATACAGCCTTCTTTTATGATTCTTGAACCAAGTATTACCTATGATTAAGTTGTGCTCTGTGCAAAATTCTACCAGGCGGCTTCCTCTTTCATTTCTTTGCCCCAGTCCATATTCACCTACTACGTTTCCTTCTCTCCCTTTTCCTACTACCGAATTCCAGTCACCCATGACTATTAAATTTTCATCTCCCTTCACTATCTGAATAATTTCTTTTATTTGATCATACATTTCTTCAATTTCTTCGTCATCTGCAGAGCTAGTTGGCATATAAACTTGTACTACTGTGGTAGGTGTGGGCTTCGTATCTATCTTGGCCACAATAATGCGTTCACTATGCTGTTTGTAGTAGCTTACCCGCATTCCTATTTTCCTATTCATTATTAAACCTACTCTTGCATTACCCCTATTTGATTTTGTGTTTATAACCCTGTCGTCACCTGACGAGAATTCTTGTTCCTCCTGCCACCGAACTTCACTAACTCCCACTATATCTAACTTTAACTTATCCATTTCCCTTTTTAAATTTTCTAACCTACCTGCCCGATTAAGGGATCTGACATTCCACGCTCCGATCAGTAGAACGCCAGTTTTCTTTCTCCTGATAACGACATCCTCTTGAGTAGTCCCCGCCCGGAGATCCGAATGGGGGACTATTTTACCTCCGGAATATTTTACCCAAGAGGACGCCATCATCATTTAATCATACAGTAAAGCTGCATGCCCTCGGGAAAAACTACGGCCGTAGTTTCCCCTTGCTTTCCGCCGTTCACAGTACCAGCACAGCAAGGCCGTTTTGGTTATTGTTACAAGGCCAGATCAGTCAATCATCCAGACTGTTGCCCCTGCAACTACTGAAAAGGCTGCTGCCCCTCTTCAGAAACCACACGTTTGTCTGGCCTCTCAACAGATACCCCTCCGTTGTGGTTGCACCTATGGTACGGCTATCTGTATCGCTGAGGCACGCAAGCCTCCCCACCAACGGCAAGGTCCATGGTTCATGGGGGAAGTTAACGAAATTAACATAAAAATTGATAAAATAAAATGTATACAATAGTCAGCGGACGAGAAGGTGCTGATCAAATACTAGCATAATCAACAATTTAACATAGGACTTATCTCAATTTCTTCGAGAAACTCCTCGACACAATGGAAAGAATGAGCCGTAAGAAAATTCTTCAGTTTAGCCTTGAAACTGCGACGATTACTGCGATCCAAATGCACATTGGATTTCTGCCTAGTATTAACTGGGTGAAAGCTGATGGTTCTTGGAAATAAGCTCACACTGTTAACAAGAAATGACATAGAACGTTTATATTGAGAGGCCAGTGTCAGAATTCCCCGACTCCTTAACAGGTGTCGACAAGAGGTTCGCGAACTTACACGACATGTTGCTCGAACTGCCTGTTTCTGAGACAAAATATTCTTTGCGAATGGGAAGAGTTAGGCCAGAACATAATGCCATATGTCATAAGCGAATGAAAATAAACAAAGTAGACTAAATTTCGTGTTTCACGTTGATATTTTAAGTTTCCTTTCTTTCGAGTACGTGAGCTATTATGTCCGTTAAAACTATAAAGAGAACAGAGGAGAGTGAATCTAATATCTTCACTACAACGCGGGTCAGGAAATATCTCATTATAGTGAAAGACAACAGTCCTGTCGAACAAAGAATGGCCGTGGAAACTTGTTTTCTTGGGTGATATTGCTTTACATTTGAATGAACTGAATAAAAGCTATGAGCGGGTTCAGTATTATTTGTGTTTTGTAAATACATGTTAAATCTTCAAGACAGAAACATACTTTTTGAACTCGTCAGACAGAAATTTTGTCACACTTCGACAATTTCCAGGAATTGAAGGGTGAACGAAGTTAAACTTTTCAACTATTGTTTGCAATAGAATTTCTTGGCGATGTGTTAAAACAGTTGTCTTCCAGGTTCTGAGATTTAGATGCTCAGTCAATGGAAATCCAGATTTTCCAGAGCCCTTTTTCTTGTGAATTTAAAGATCTTCAGACATCACTGCAAATGGAAAACATTGACCTTCAAGCTGATGACTCTCTGAAATATAAATTTAAAGATGGAAGTTTTGCAAGTTTCTTCCAGAAGAAAACTATTTCAAGATCAAAGATTTTGCACGAATTTCGTTTTCCATATCTTGCAGTACCTACAGGTGTGCACATTTTCTTCGCTGAAATTCACAAAATATAAATGCAGAAGTAACCTGACTGACAAACGTTTACAATATACTCGTATTTTAGTCATACAATAGACTGAGAGAATGAGAAAATTTTTGATTCGAAAGACAAATTTTAATACCTCCCAATACGTTTACTGAAGAGTAATAAATTATACATGAGATTTTCACTAAACGTTATGTTTTTGTTGCACAACAATAAATTTCATTCTGATTTTCTTCTTTAATTTCTGAGGAACTGTATAATATGGTCCCCACTGAGAATCAAAACTTGGCATGTGGCTTTCATGCTCTAGTAATCTGAAGATCACTGCACTTACACAATGTTCCGTTTTCCTTCCATCGGTTCAGTAAGTAGGCTGTTTAGGTTTTTATGTTGGTAACATCACGTAGCTCTCTGTATGAAAATCAGTGTGCAGTCTGTGGCTGGTTGGATTCATTGTTGGAATATTCGCTTGTGTAGTGTTGGGCAGTTAGATGTGAAGAGCGCGTAGCGTTGTGCGGTTGGAGGTGAGCCGCTAGCAGTGGTGGATGTGGAGAGAGAGATGCTAGAGTTTTGAGAGGTTACTATAAGCGGACGATCTGGACGTGTGTCCGCCAGAAAAAGGAAATCTGTAAAGCTGGTTGTCATGAATTGATGGATATATATGATGACTTTTGAACATTATTAAGGTAAATACATTGTTTGTTCTCTATCAAAATCTTTCATTTGCTAACTATGCCTATCAGTAGTTAGTGCCTTCACTAGTTAGGATCTTTTATTTAGCTGGCAGTATGGGCGCTCGCTGTATTGCAGTAGTTCGAGTAACGAAGATTTTTGTGAGGTAAGTGATTCATGAAAGGTATAGGTTATTGTTAGTCAGGGCCACTGTTTTGTAGGGATAATTGCAAGTCAGATTGCGTTGCGCTAAAAACATTGTGTGTCAGTTTAGTGATGATCAGAATAAGTAAAGAGAAAACTGTTTGAGTACGTTGAGTTTTACTCAGCTGTCTTTGCATCAAATAACGCAGACGTTTACCAGCACAGTCATTCATAATTTTTAATGATGACGTTTCAGTTCTTCCCCTTCAAGGCTTCTATGATTTTCAGCAATGCTTGATCTTCTCTCTGTTCATCTGCTATGAGATTCATTACAGCGATGGCTGAGATTTCATTCACACTGCTTCCATGAAAGACAGTCAGCAGCATCGTGTTCGTGTCTCCTTTCGTATGCCATTGTGATGTACTCCTGAATTCTCAGTGCCCCTCTATCAAGTCCACTCTACAGACCTGCAGGTTGGTCAGCCAACGTAGAGAATGATGGTCCATCACAGCACTGAAGGGTTTGCCAAATAAATGCGGATGGAAATTTTTTATGGCCAAACAACCCAAATAACTGAAACGCACTGTTTCTCACAAATATTAGTTCATCTCTGACCTGGAGAGTAGTCTGGAAATGTTAAGTATCACCTTTTCAGCACCTTCCCGGATTTACACAAGTACTGCACCTATCCCATAACCCCATAACTGCTATTTTCGATGTGAAGTTCTGTCTAGGACTGGAGAAGATGTTAGCTCCTCCTGAAAGACAAGAGAAGTTCTTTCTTACACCTCATTAAAAAAAAAAATGCGTCTCCCGGAAGTAGTTCTTGCAAGGGCAGACCCTGGTAGAGAAGTCCCCTATGAACTAGTGGTCATACGAGCACATTATGGGAAAAATTTCCACATCATGAATGTGCTGAGGAGTCAGAAAATCTGTCACTGCTCTTATTTTCTCTTTCTGGAACGCACTTCATCAGCATTAACTAAGTGCGTCAAAACTCTTATTTATTGCAGCATGAAGAGGCAGATTTTCGGATCCAGGCAGAGGCTTGCAGTCTGAACACACTTCAGCATTGTAGTCAGAGAGCTTCAAATATCTGAGATTACTGAACAGTGTCTATTATTACGTTTTCTGTTTGTAAGAGAGTGAAGATGATTGGAGTATGAAGTGGGTTTGCAAAGGATTGGCTATGGATGGTGAGCACAGTTACAAAGTGTGGCGCCATAAGTAGAATGTAAGATTTTTATCAAGGATACAGGAACTGATGTTATGTTGTAGAGTACTTTTTTGAGTACCCTAGACAATGGAGCACTTAAGTTATGAGAGCCGGTAGCAGGATGTGCCAAGCAGATTTATCGTACTGATTATTTCTTTTTGTTAGTTGCCAGTGTAAGCACTGTGTTAGTGACGTATTATAGGGTAATTCAGATGCAGAGCATTCAGTCTTTCCTAGTGATCGGTGTAAATTAAAATTAGCACCCAAGATAAAAGGTCTTTTGTAGTCTAGTTTGTTTTAAAAGAGTTGCGCTTGTCACTGTTGTGACCAAAACTAAATATAAATGAGCTGACCACATCAAGGAAGGGCGAAATCCAGAGGTGAAAAAACCACAACGACCCACCGACATGAGAGGGAGTGAGAATATAGACCACGAATGGTATAGCCAGGAGTATCAATCTGAAATCTCAAGAATATAGAAACGTCAAGAAGTGTGTTCCCAGTAAATTAATATATTCCAAATTGTACCATCGATTTCAGTGTGTTTACAATTCTGGAACTGAGGAGTTGAGCAAGGAATCTTGAAACACGATGTACAAGAACCACCAAAGCCATTTAAATTATTTTTTTTAATTGTAACTCTTAACAGATTCGAGATTCCAGCAGACCAGGGACACAGACACTATGTCTTCGATGTAGATAGAAACATATTACTTGCGAAAACAAGAAACTCTGTTGCAGGACTAATTCATGGGTGCAATCACCAAAGATTGTGATTAGCCTTATGTATTGTTTATGACTTATTTCTAAGCTCATGTAATGTCAGTGATAAATTTAATAGGCAAACATCCATAGAGGCAGCCTCCAGCACGAATCTGATTTTTTATATACATATAGGGTGTAAAAAACGGTGTTGTCAAACTTTCAGGTAACGTTCCCAACAGGTAAAAGAAGAAAATTGTTACATCGACATGGGTACAGAAACGATTGATTTTCATGTTAGAGCTCGTCTTCTACTTCTCTTCATAATCAAATTAATCATTGGTAACACACAGAAACAGAACATAACAGCATTACAACAACGTTCCTTTCGTGGAATCTTCAACATACCCCCTTGGTTACAGTATAAACCACTTTTCTGTATGAAATAATTAAATTGCCCTTAGTTAACAAGGATTCATGCATCAAACTACCTTGGTACAACAAACATATTAGGAAGTTGCTGAGAAAGCAGAGAATTTTGCACATTCGTTTTAAACGTAGTCACTGCCCCGCTGACAAACAGAAATTATGCGAAATGAAAGCAGCTGTCAAAAGGTCAATGAGAGATTCTTTTAACGAATTTGAAAGCAATATTTTATCTGCAAATGCCAAAAATAACCCCAAAAAGTTTTGGTCGTTCGTCAAATCTGTGAAGGCAACAAATAATTCAATACCTTCTCTTGCTGACAGTACGGGTAATGTAACGGATGATGATAAACAGAAGGCCGAAATTCTAAACCTAGCTTCCAAAAACTCGTTACGGTAGAGGTCTGCAGCACCATTCCTCCTTTCAATTATCGAACAAACGCAAGGAAGGCTGACATAGTGTTTAGTGTATCTGGGATTGTAAAACAGTTAAGATCCTTAGACGCCAGGAAGGCATCTGGCTCAGGCGGTATCCCTGTAAGATTGTATGTTGACTGTGCTACAAATATAGGACATTTCTTATCCATCATCTATCAGAGATCACTGGAACAGCGGAAAGTTACACGGGACTGGAAGAAGGCCCAGGTCATAGCAATCTAGAAAAAGGGTAGAAAATCGGATGCACATAATTACCGGCCAATTTCACTGAAATCGATTTGTTGTAGAATCATGGAACATATTTTGTGTTCAGACATAATGACCTTTCTAGACTCTGAGAAGCTCATCTGCAGAAACCAGCTCGGTTTTAGGAAACAGCGGTCATGCTATGTAACAGGATATTCTCAAACGTACTGAATTTTTGTATTTCACTTTACTAAGTTCAGCGTCAGCCTAACATTATTTTCATATAACAAAGTTTTGTGAATATTTTCTACCTACATTTTTCATAATTCATTTGCTGCTCTGATTGTAATGATATGATGATATAATGTCATGTTGTTGAGTTGAGGAGGTAGCATCCATACTCATATTAAGTCATATTAAGAATATGAAAAAAATGCGCCGGCCGCTGTGACCGAGCGGTTCTAGGCGCTTCAGTCCAGAACCGGACTGCTACTACGTTCACAGGTTCGAATCTTGCCTCGAGCATAGATGTGTGTGATGTCCTTAGGTTAGTTAGGTTTAAGTAGTTCTACGTCTAGGGGACTGATGACCTCAGATGTTAAGTCCCATAGTGCGCAGAGCCATTTGAACCATTTACATACATCGGTTCGCTGCTTCAATCTCTATGTCCACGCGCTTTCTACACCATAGATCCAGTCTCTTCTGCACATACATCTCAAAGACTTGTGAGATACACAGCATCCTTGCTACAGTCCTTTAATTACTATATTATCATCACACTACTGATGAAGTGTCCCTACCCATGAAGCCTCTGTACTCGGAGCATTAGCTGATTCCTGTATGACTTCGATCGTATGTGTGCATCTGCATGGAAGGGAAACACAGTTCTCCACTCATCCCACCTCCAGAGACTCGTCACTACAAGAAAAGGGTGTGCCTCACTTGTTAATAACACTCTCGGTAACCGCAAATAACAAGTCTTTTGAAACAGGGGTGACTATACTACTTTATCACACCTGGTCTCAGGAATAGATTTTTCAAGGGATTGTTTTTCCAATGGACGGGCAGTCTCAAGCATTTCTTTTTTTGTTACACATGGGTGCAGAGTAAACGATAATAATCTCTTTGTATGCAGCCAATGCCTACCACATGTAATTAAAAAAAAATTTAAAATTGTATATGTTATGCATCTAATATAGATTTGTACAATTATGTTGTAGGCCTATAATCCATGGTATGAAGATTGATAATACATATTAGTTGAATTTTGACGCAACCACCCAGTTGGAAACCCGAGAAGATTTCATCAGCAGTATTTGCTGGGAAACCCTATATTCACATGTAATACACATTCTTTTTATAAAGCAAACATGAACGCAAATAGATTTCACATTATACTACCAGCATTAGTCAGTGTTTATAAAACACTAATTTTCTGTGACATATCAACAACAATTAAAAACCATCAACATCAATGTATATTTTGTTGCTCGCTTAAAGAGAGGAAATTGTGACAAATTAACTACAACCCTCTTTCTAACAAAGTATCAACAACATATAGAAAGGAATTTACAAAAATATTAATATCTCTCCTGTGCATAAACCTGTGATAACACAATATCTACACTTATCATCAAATAATTGCAATATTACACTAACTGGCCATTAAAATTGCTACACCAAGAAGAAATGCAGATGATAAACGGGTATTCATTGGACAAATATACACTCCTGGAAATGGAAAAAAGAACACATTGACACCGGTGTGTCAGACCCACCATACTTGCTCCGGACACTGCGAGAGGGCTGTACAAGCAATTATCACACGCACGGCACAGCGGACACACCAGGAACCGCGGTGTTGGCCGTCGAATGGCGCTAGCTGCGCAGCATTTGTGCACCGCCGCCGTCAGTGTCAGCCAATTTGCCGTGACATACGGAGCTCCATCGCAGTCTTTAACACTGGTAGCATGCCGCGACAGCGTGGACGTGAACCGTATGTGCAGTTGACGGACTTTGAGCGAGGGCGTATAGTGGGCATGCGGGAGGCCGGGTGGACGTACCGCCGAATTGCTTAACACGTGGGGCGTGAGGTCTCCACAGTACATCGATGTTGTCGCCAGTGGTCGGCGGAAGGTGCACGTGCCCGTCGACCTGGGACCGGACCGCAGCGACGCACGGATGCACGCCAAGACCGTAGGACCCTACGCAGTGCCGTAGGGGACCGCACCGCCACTTCCCAGCAAATTAGGGACACTGTTGCTCCTGGGGTATCGGCGAGGACCATTCGCAACCGTCTCCATGAAGCTGGGCTACGGTCCCGCACACCGTTAGGCCGTCTTCCGCTCACGCCCCAACATCGTGCAGCCCGCCTCCAGTGGTGTCGCGACAGGCGTGAATGGAGGGACGAATGGAGACGTGTCGTCTTCAGCGATGAGAGTCGCTTCTGCCTTGACGCCAATGATGGTCGTATGCGTGTTTGGCGCTGTGCAGGTGAGCGCCACAATCAGGACTGCATACGACCGAGGCACACAGGGCCAACACCCGTCATCATGGTGTGGGGAGCGATCTCCTACACTGGCCGTACACCTCTGGTGATCGTCGAGGGGACACTGAATAGTGCACGGTACATCCAAACCGTCATCGAACCCATCGTTCTACCATTCCTAGACCGGCAAGGGAACTTGCTGTTCCAACAGGACAATGCACGTCCGCATGTATCCCATGCCACCCAACGTGCTCTAGAAGGTGTAAGTCAACTACCCTGGCCAGCAAGATCTCCGGATCTGTCCCCCATTGAGCATGTTTGGGACTGGATGAAGCGTCGTCTCACGCGGTCTGCACGTCCAGCACGAACGCTGGTCCAACTGAGGCGCCAGGTGGAAATGGCATGGCAAGCCGTTCCACAGGACTACATCCAGCATCTCTACGATCGTCTCCATGGGAGAATAGCAGCTTGCATTGCTGCGAAAGGTGGATATACACTGTACTAGTGGCGACATTGTGCATGCTCTGTTGCCTGTGTCTATGTGCCTGTGGTTCTGTCAGTGTGATCATGTGATGTATCTGACCCCAGGAATGTGTCAATAAAGTTTCCCCTTCCTGGGACAATGAATTCACGGTGTTCTTATTTCAATTTCCAGGAGTGTATTTACACTTTTGCCGCCCAGAAGTTAGCGACCTCTATCGCATTTGGCGTTGCATGTAGCAGGTCTTCTGTTGTGCATGTTGCTGGACATGGGGTACACTGGAGCAGGTGGAAGGTCGTCTGCGTTGCTCCACACTCGCAGAGTGGCGGCTCCTCTAGGAAACCCCATTTGGTCAGACTGCTCTTACATTTCGTGACACCCGAGCGTAGTCTGTTGAGGGATCTCCATGTACTCCAACTCTCTGTGTAGCCGGCTGGTAGTCTTTCGCTTGGTGTAATCCATCCCACAGTGCTGGTAAGCCTTGCACGCCATAGTTCGATTCGGTATTGCTGTGGTGTCCCAACTAGAGCCTCGGTAGATCTGAGGAAGCTCTTTCAGGATTTTAGTCGTGGGTTTGCTGGCTGATAGCCATATAGGGATGAGCTGCAGTAGTTTCTGATTTTTCCTTCTCGCTTTTTGCTGCTACCTCCCGGCGGATGTCGGGGGGTGAAATTCCCGCGAGGCTGTACAGTTTATCCAGAGGAATAGGCTTCAGGCACCCGGTAATGATACGACAAGTATCATTAAGAGCAACATCTACTGTTTTGGCATAGCAAGAATTGAACCACACTGGGCTTGCGTATTCTCCGGCAGAGTAATACAACGCAAGGGAAGAGGTTCTCACAGTGCTGGCGTGTACTCCCCACGTTGTGCCTGTTAGCTTTCTGATGATATTGTTCCTGGTTGCCACTTTTTGCTTGGTATTTAGGCAGTGCCTCTTGTATGTTAATGCACGGTCAAGGGTGACCCCTAGGTATTTGGGATACGTACAGTGTTCTAGTGATGTTTCTTCCCAGGTGATTTTGAGGGCTCTAGCTGCCTGTCGGTTTTTAAGATGGAAAGCTCAAGTCTGTGTTTTTCCAGGATTTGGTCTCAACAGGTTTTCCCTGTGGTAAGCTGACAGTTCTCTCAATGCTTTGGACAGATTCTCTTCAACAGTTTCAAAGCAGCGGGCTTGGGCGGTGATAGCACACTCATCTGCATAGATGGAGCTCTGTGTTCCTTCAGTTAGTGGTTGATCATTTGTGTAGACGAAGCTGGAGCAAGCACACTTCCCTGGGGTAATCCGTTTTTCTGTGATCTCCATCTGCTTCTCTTGACCTGGAATTCAACAAAAAATCTTCTATTTTCAAGGAGATTCCTTATGAAACAGGTTAGCTGGTAGTCTCTAGTGGCATTGTACAGCTTAATTAGAAGTCTTCTATGATTAACTGTGTCATAAGCTGCTGTTAGATCTATAAATACAGCTCCTGTGATCTCTTCCCTTTCAAATCCATCTTCGATGTGCTGTGTTAGTTTCAACACTTGAGATGTGCAGCTCTTTCCCTGTCTAAATCCAGCCTGCTGTGGGATGTATATTGTCTCTAGCTTCTCCGTTAGTCGATGTAGTATGAGTCTTTCAAGGAGTTTTTACAAATGACATAGGAGAGATATAGGGCGGTAGCTTTTAGAATCATTTTGGTCCTTGCCTGGGTTGCGGATAGCTACAACTTTGGCTTTCCTCCAGATTTTAGGAATCTTGCAGGATTGGACACAGTTGTTCATTAGGTCTCTCAGCCATGCTTTTGTTATCGGCCCAAAGTTCTTTATCTGCTCAACTCTTATATCATCGAGGCCTGCCGCTTTCCCATTTTTGCACTTACTCAGAGCGAGATCCACCTCAGTCTGGGTAAATGGTTGAAGCAGAGTATTGGTTTCTTGGTCAAGTCGTCTCTCACATGTCTTCTTACCAGGCCTGACTGAATAAGGTGGTTTCCCATTTTGTACGAGATGGTGTGCAATTTGATCAGCTCGGACATTCGCATGCATATTCGCCTGTGAAGGGTCATTATTCAAGCGTTTTAGAAGCCTCCAGGCCTCTTCACTATTTCTACTCATATCACAGTCTTCCATCAGTTTCTCCCACTGTCTTCTCTTTGCCTCGGAAATTTGAGAAGAGGACAGATCTATCTATTTGGGAGGTTTCCTCACTGAATGGGTTTTCAGAGTATTGGGTATAATACTCCTCGAGCAGTGTAGCTGTTTCTGAAGTTACGCCCTGCAGGTAGTTTGTCTTGCAGCCTCTTGGGATACATGCTCGCGAGCAGAATTTAACAAACTCAACAAAGTGTTCATACTCCACAGGCACAGGCTTAATTGTTTGAACTTTATCGTCCAGCATTTTAGAAAGTTTTGGCCAATCTGCCTTCTTAAAATTATACCTTCGTCTAAAATCAATTTCTCGGGGTCTTACGATGGGAAGAAATCGGCACATTATTGGTCTATGTTGTGTGTTAGGTATGGGATGACACACTGATTTGTGGCACTATTGCGCTGCATTTTCACTCACAAATAAGAGGTCAGGGTTGTACCCTCGTTGCCACCTTCCACTTTCAAAGGATGGAGGAAGTTTACTATCATGAATGAGGGAGATGGAGTTAGTTTCCGCCCAAGATATAACGGCTTCTCCATTTTCATCTTGTCGGGTGTATCCCCAGGTATGGCTGTGGCTATTAAAATCCCATATTACCACAGATATCTTCCGTGAGTCAAAGTTTTTAGGAGGAACAAAGAAGAATTTTTCGGAAGGAGGCTTGTACACTGACGTTATCACACAGTTGTTGAGTTCCAAGGTGATGATTTCTATGTTATTGTCATGTGTGCAATAGGCACTCAAGACTTGGATTTCAGGCTTGACGAAAATAGCACTTCCATATTTAGCATGAGGTATTTCTGCAGCTAGCTGCAAACCAGGTATTTTCGGTCTTCTTTGTTGGGTATCTCTGTGAGTTTCTTGTATGCACAGTACATCACACTTCTGTTCACGGCACAGTTCTTGAAGCAGCTGTTGCTTAGGTCGTTACATGCCTTCAATATTTACTGAAATAACTGTCAGAACAGGTTCTAAAAAGAACTGTCTGTTCTGTCTGTTTAAACGTATGTTGTTTGGACTCATAAGTGCTTCTGGAATGCTGATGTTCAGTTCAGTACCTATTTTAGATACCTATGCAAGGGCACCACTTGCAGGAATCAGCTTCACCCCCAGTTTGTAAATGAAATTGAAGAACAAAATGGCTTTATAAGAAGTAGGTAATGTGTAGGTAACAACTTTACCTTAAGACAAACGATGGAGAAGAAATTTGAAATTTGAAAGGAATATAAGCAGTTATTTGGTCAACATAGATCTTTAGAAAGTATTTGAAACAATGTCATACAGTTACTGTCTGAGGTGTTGTTGTCAGAGAAATTGCCGAAATTATTTGAAGAAGTATTATAAACCTCTACAATTCGCCAGAATGTTTCATTACAATGGGGGTAAGAAATTTCTAGAGAGAACTTCAAAATAACTAACGGACTGAAGCAAGGATGCTACCTGTCTCCCAAACTCATTAAGATGTATGTACAGCAAGCACTAGATCCGTTGGATTAGTGAAGTTCATGCTTACAGTGGTTAACTCGTCTGGTACCCCATGGAAGTTTCAAAATAGATTCATACATTTGTCCAGTCACTCAAAAGGGTGCAGAGGAAGGAGTGTGGATAAATGGATACCATTATATAATAAATGTGACACAACTGCCGCGCCGGCCGCGGTGGTCTCGCGGTTCTAGGCGCGCAGTCCGGAGCCGTGCGAATGCTACGGTCGCAGGTTCGAATCCTGCCTCGGGCATGGATGTGTGTGATGTCCTTAGGTTAGTTAGGTTTAAGTAGTTCTAAGTTCTAGAGGACTAATGCCCACAGCAGTTGAGTCCCATAGTGCTCAGAGCCATTTGAACCACAACTGCCGCCAGTGAGCACTGAAATAAATCGATGAGGATGTACCCGGATGGCGGCAGCGGTCAGGGCAAACGCTCATGACAAGTGGTAAATCCGGGTTGTACCCTTCTAAGTGATTAGACAAATGTATGAATCCAATTTTAAAGTTCCGTGAGGTACCAGAGAATTAACCACTGAAAGCATGAGTTTTACCAATCTAACAGTATTCTCGTAGTTGCGAATAGCGGTGATAACAGGGTAAACCAGAGATGCTCGTATAACGTTTCCCCTTAAGCGACTAAGAGCGGTGGTTTGTATTGGTTAATGTTTCGCACGCCCCTCCGTTTTCCGAAAGGATGGGAGCGGCAGTCATTTTACTAATTGTCTGACACTATGCTTGTAAGATGCGTGAGTACATGGCAGTAACTCTTCCTAGCTTACTGTTACAGTTTGGAGTTAGATAACCGTTTGATTCATTTCATTCAGACTATAGAGGGTTTCAGCCTCTTTCGGTCAGAGGTTTCATTCAATGTAGTACCTTGAGATTATATTTTTTTGTCTGTTTTCACTCACATTTGACGTATAGAGTGCGGTTTAGCATCGAAGTGTTTGTCTGTGATGAGAGGCAGCCACATGCGCCTAAAGATCGGTGAGTTTAGTCTCTCATGACTTGCTCCGTTCATAATTTAAAAGAGTGTTTGATAATTTCGTATTTTTTTCTGTTTTAGTTTAGTAGCTTTCGCTTCGTGCCCATTCACCCACCTCAGTAATGAAAAGACGATACGACAGCGTACCGGAGACGAGTTTCCTGTCAGTTACGATGATACGAAAGTAAGGACAACTCAACATCCAATCCCCCGGCAGAGTAAATCTCCGCCGGCCGGAATCGAACCCGGACCCCTTCGGTTAGCAATCTGGCCTGAACAATCGTATTTGTTAACGAAACTTTCAAACATCTTTTGGAATTGGCGTGCTTTTTAGCGTGCTCTCCAGTGTTTTTGATTTTGTCTGTGATCACGCCGCATGGCACCACAGACAGTCTCAGTTCACTCTGAATTGATCGAATGAAGAGACTAGCGCCTTCCGCAAGCTAAGTTAGTTATTTCACCGCTTTTATTTTGAATATCTTACGTGAATTCAGATGTTTCCTTTCAATGTTGATCATAGTTGTAGTTGGCAAACCATGCCACGTGTCAGCTACCTTGCATTTTGTGAGTAACGCTATGTTCCATACTGTAATAAGTGCAGTTACGGACAGAACAAGTGCGAACACGTGTAAACAGTTCTTTCTCATTTTATATTTATAGACTTTAATGTAATTTTGCCATTATGGTATCTGGCCTGTAACATGCCTGTATTCTTCCTGTTCATAGCTTAGCGCGTTTCATTTCAATAGTTCGGCACTCATATCCTAGGATGATTATTACTCAGAATTTGTGTGAAATATTCCTACTGCCATTGTTCCATACAATCCTTCACATCTGCTGCCAACCATATCTGGCCATAATCTTGTTTTATTATCTGTGTTAACTATACAGGTCCTTTTTCCTTCCGTTGCATTAGTTTATATGAAAGTGTGTGCTGTGTGAGTATTTTTGAGGTGCTATTTCGAGACAGATGGCGTTAAGAAACTGTTTCATGGGCATTACATATTTCTTAAAAAAACTGAATTTTAGCCATCAGCTGTACAGACTATTGTTTAATCTTTATTGGTTTCGTCCTAGCGGCCATTATCAGAGGAAGAGAAATCAGTACATCAGTTACAAGGTGTTTATTTACCCATATCGTCAGTTACAAGGTGTTTATTTACCCATATGCAATACAAACATACATAACACCAAAATATACACGCGTCCTTTACACTAACTTACTCTCAACAAATATACATACGACACAACTTTCACATATTTACTGAGAACGGGCCCAGTGTGAGCAGAGGAAAAGCACTCCTTCCAATAGTCGGCTCAATGTGCCCTTTGGGATTTATCAGCCAACAATGTCACATGATTTTACATTTTTATTTACCATATGGCTGATGTTGGCATAACCAAGATGTAATCCAGTTATAGGTTTCGGTTCTAATACCAGAAAAGTGTAAAGAATACCGGTTTGAGACCCAAATAATCCATTCCTACCTTCTAGCATGGGGATCTCTAAAGAAGTTCGCACAATTGAAGATGCGTAATATCCTTCTAGCCGCACTAGAGAGGAAGTCCCACAAATTGTTTTCCACGTCAGAAATGCCACGTTGTTTGGCCGTATGAGTCACAGTATGTGCTACATAGCTGATACCTTCTGTTCCTGGGTTTTGCGTGCTCAGCCTATTCCACACACGGAAGTCGGGTATGAGTGTTTACGGGAAGTGATTATGAGGAAAACTAACTACTTTCAAAGAGTTAGGTCACATCGGCTCTTTTCAATAGCAGAACCGATAATTATCATCCGTACATGCTATGACCATGATCACTTAACTGGCACACCATGGTTAGAGCTACAGTCTGATAGTCAATGGCACCCACTGTGATATATCTGGTCACTCTTTTTTATTACCTGCAGCTATTACCGGAACAACATCCTTGTGTAACAACTATTCACTTGTCTACCTATCCAATCTTCTTTTCAAAATCCTTCCTAGAGAAAACCTGACCTACCTGAACGCTATCTGGACTCGGCACTTCTCACCTCCCTGGACCAAATGCTAGCTGCTCAGAATGGCCGGACTTCAATGAAGCAACTTTTAGGGCATATAAGGCAGTAGTGTAAGGAACATCAGCACAGATGCCTTACACTGGGAATTCCAAAGTCAGTAGCACTCCTAACCTTCATCGTAGTAGGCATAGTCTGTGGCTACCTCAAGAGTAGAATCACACAGATTCTGCCCCTGACGTCCTTCCACCTTCCGGCCTATATACATTGTGTCATTACTCATGAGAAATCATCTTAGCTGCTGAAAAATTGCGACTGAACTCCTGTAAATAGTATGAGCCAAAGATTCAGTAGAACATGTTCAGTAATAACTACGTGAAAAGTCAACTAGTTACAGATTCGACCTTAGCAAGGCATCCAGAAAGCTGAATTCGTCTAAGAGTGGAAGAGTGTAGCAGCGTGATGTAAAGCAAGAGCCCATTCCATAATCGTGCTGCATGCCATAACCAGCCAGAGCAGCATTCCACCGCTCACCTGTCTCAGTAACCCACGGTATTAATGTAATGTGGGACATTTTGGCAGCATTGCAGCAAGAGGTGCACACGACATCTGGGGCTTCTGCTCAATAACAAACCAGCCCTGATGCATATAAAGACTGACTGCCCAGCCAGGTTGGGCATCAGATCAGTGAGTGTGGAGCCGGTGTAGGCTGTAGAGTGGGATTCTACAGAAAGGCCACCATCGTTCAACCGTCATCCTGACAGGAACACATCCCTGGGGTCCAGCCTCAGCAGCGTTGGGCAAAGGGTCCAACTGAGACCCTCCCAGCCATCAGTCCACTACATGCCAAGGTAGTCGACCAGCCTGCCTTGCCTACAGCTGAGCCGCCTTGACAGCAGTTGACCCAGCACAGTCACCCAGAAATACCAACCTTGTAATGTCGCCTCACCGTTGAGCCAAACTGGCCCTGCAACTGCTGGCTACATCTCATCCACACATCGTCCATCACGGACTGTGGCTTCAATACCCAACACTCACAGCCCGTCTCATGTGTACAAGAGCATTCTATAATAATCTCTTGGGAAATAAAGGATTCTGTAGCCTTAGAGCTGTCCAAGACTTGCATTGCCCACCTACCTGCACCATTTAGTAACATCAGATCAGTTGTTCACAACTCCTACAGGCAAGAGAGAAAAGAGACAAACATCTTGAGACAGGTAGCATAGTATTTTTACAAATTGAAAGCTAAACACAGACTCTCATAATTGGCGCACAACACCTATACTTATAATTTCGCATTCCCAGTGAAAATTTTTGGGAAACAAAAACTTTTGAATTACAATAGTTTTACAATTATTACACTAATTTTGATAAAAAATATACATTTTTAGAACCCGTAGAATTGGGGTTATAAGAATATAGTAAGGCGTATTGGCGATTCAAATGTTGTTCAGTATTACTAAAGAATATTCTAAAATGCGAAAGGTTTTATCATCAATAACTTTTCAAACAAATTATTTTTGGAAAAAGAATTTTTTTTTTTCAAAAGCGGAGGAAAGAAGCTTTCAATTGAAGTATGTCACTGTTACTATAAATAACTTTAACCTGTGCAGAAATGTTAGGCAATACATACTTTACAAGTATAGCTATTTTATCAATTTTTAATAAAATGTTTTTTAGTAGAACTGACTACACTATTACAATCAGGAAATTGGTAGCTAAATACTGAACAATAAAGTTTAATGAAAAATGCCTTTGATAAAATTTTGAAAATTTCTGGAACATGTCGATTATCAAACTACCTGGCAGATTAAAACTATGTGCCTCACCAAGACTCGAACTCAGGACCTTTGCCTTTCGCGGACAAGTGCACTGCCAACTTCTTTTTTTTTTTTTTTGGTGCAATAATCTTTATTGAACAAACTTACAGTACACACACACATATATATTGCAACAGTTCTTCAAGGTGCCATTTAAACATAAGGCTGTTGCATCATGTGAGTGTTAGGCATGGCACACCCTAACTTTGAGGGAGTCAAGGAAGATGCTGCAGAGATAGCCAGCAAAAGTTAGTCGGTAAGATGGTTTTCGAGTGAAGGAGCTACGCGCGGTCACAACTTTGTACCAGAAGTCAAGGACTGTAAGCAGACCACTCTGAAAGAGGTATTCTAAAACCTTTCCTCGAAACCAGATGAGTGTTTGGTGCTGAGCAAGAGGGTAGTCAAATGTCTGGGGTAACAACAACAAATCTGTGGTTACCGTCGTTGGCGGAGCACGGGGGTAAAAGCCCACGATTCGTTGGATGAGGAGCCATACGTTTCACTTGAGGGGGCATGTAAGACGGTGCTCGTCGGTGTCTTCGAGCTGACAGGCAGATCAGAGTGGGAAGGTGGCCAGTCCTATGCGATAAAGTCGACTATTAGTCGGGAATTTGCCATAGACTAAAACGTACTAGAGTGCAGACACAGACGACGGTAAAAAGGGTGCATGCACACACCCCCGAACCGCTCGCCAGTTAATATCAGGGTGCTGTAGCACCATGGGGTCGCAAGGGTTGGACAGCATAAACAAACGATAATAATCTTTTTTACGGGGAGGACAGGTGACTGGAAGATCGGCTCGAACGTAGCTGAGTTCTATGAAACAATTGGTGACGTGGTACAATAAAGGAGAAATAGGTCCCACATTGACCGGTGGATCGAGAGAAGCTGGTCGGAGGATATCTAAGAGACTGTGTGTTAATGACGGGACTTGCCCCCGCCAGTGCCGCAACATAGTATGGACAAAGAGTGCAGAAATCGTGCCGCCACGTTGAACAGTCCGAGGCCACCTTTTGCAGGAGGCAGTGTTAGAGTGTTGTAGAGGACTTTGAAAAGTGCCCCTGCTGACACGAAATATCCAAAGGCTGATTGGATGCAGCGGCCAAGGTGTAACGGCACTGGGAGGATCTGGGCGACGTGTACCAGTTTAGGGGTGACATACATGTTGACATAGGACACACGTTGGAGTTGGTTTAAGTTACGGTGCACTTGACCGCAGAAATGGTGCCGAATCGATTGCAAACGCCGCTGGCAAGCGAGGACCACTGTGCGGTGTGTGGAGCTGGTAAATTCGATACCCAAGTAGCGAAGGGTGGTACTGACTGGGAGTGGGGTGGGCACCATAGCCGGGAGGCCGCGCCCAATGTGCATTGTAGACATTAAGAATGCTACCAGAAAGACGTCCATACTGGTGGATCCATTGGATGGTGTCACTGAGTTCCGTGGAGGAGCAGGTGAGAAACAGGAGGTCGCCCGCATAAGCCCTGCAGTGAAAGGTGCAGTCACGTAAAGTGAGACCCTGCAGTCTAGAGGTAAGACCAGTGATGAGGGGCTCAAGTGCAGTGGCAAAGTAGACATAGGGCATCGTTGACGCTCAGAGCGGCGTATAGGAATCGGTCCGACAAGCCTCCCATTGACTTGTACCATCGAGACCGCGGGAAGTAGTAACCGGCGAATGGCATCGACAAAGAGTAATGGGAATCCCATACGTGTCGCCACCACGATGAAGAATGGGTGTCGAACGAGATCAAAGGCACTCGTGAAATCGATGGATACCAGTGTTGCACGAAGGCGACAAACTGCCTCCAGCGCGATCAGGTCACGGCATACTCCTAGGGCTGTTTGTAAGGTGGCCCCACAACCACGTGCAGTCTGCTCCGGTGAAAGGACCGTAGGTAAGACGGTGCGTATGTGCGCTGCTAAGAGGCGTGCACATTTTATAGTCTGCATTCATTAATGTAAGGGGCGATGTGCAGAGACATAAGACCCTCCCCTGAGGTAGAAGAATGCCAGTGATGAATTCAGGTGGAACTGGGAAGGACGGAGTAAAGAGTTTCTGAATCATTTCCGTCCAACGAGGAAGCATTAACGTGGTGAACGCCCGGTAAAACTCAACGGGGAGACCGTCTGGTCTTGGTGATTTGTTCTTGGCCCCCTTGTTGATCGCATCTACCACCTCTTCTGTGGTGATTGCAGACATTATGGACGTTAACCCCGCTACAGTGAGGGTCCGATCAGGGGAAGGACGGAGATCATCAGGAATTGGCATTGCCAACGGTTCGTCGTCATAAAATTGGCGATAATGTTCAGCAAATGCAGACACCACTGCCGCCTGTGTTGTGCGGTGTACACCATCGGAGGACGAGATGTTGGGAACGAAAAGTCGACGTCGACGATGATGGTCGGATGCGGCGTGTATTGTGGATGGTGTTTCGTCGTGGAGGAGGTCCTGTCGTCGGGAACGCACCACGACACCACACAGTCGTGCACGTTGGAGAGAGAGGACACGAGCTTTAGAACGCTGTCGTTCCCTATGTGTTTCAGGTGATGGGGGAGCGCATCGAGCTCACGGAGGACGGCGTAGCGAAAATTTGTGGTGACTCGATGCCATGCTGCTGCTTCCTTGCCACATTGCATGAAGACCTTTCTGATCGCAGGTTTGGCACATTGGAGCCACCAATGGAACGTGGATGTGTACTGCGGGAGGCGTCTTTCGCAAGACACCCATGTAGTGGCAATACATTGATGGCAGTGTGGATCATTAAGGAGGGAGTTATTAAGCTTCCAGTAACCCCTGCTGCTCCATACTGACTGAGGTGGCAAAGCCAGCGAGCAAATGACGGTGCAATGGTCCGAAAATGCAAGGGGCCATCGTTCTGCTTGGGAGACTTCGTTGCCAAGGTGGGCAGAGACATAAAATCGGTCCAGTCTGCTCGCAGAATGTGCTGTATAATGGGTAAAACCAGGGGTATTGTCATGAATTTTCTCTCAAATGTCCACTAGGGGGACCTCGACGTCAGAGGCCCGAAGCATGTCACATAGGAGCTGCAGCTTCGGTGCAATGCCGATCATGTTGATGTTCAGTGTGGCGAACCAGTACGTTCGTTTCAGTGGTGGTGGACGCGCATCTACCAAAAATGGTTCAAATGGCTCTGAGCACTATGGGACTTAACACCTATGGTCATCAGTCCCCTAGAACTTAGAACTACTTAAACCTAACTAACCTAAGGACATCACACAACACCCAGCCATCACGAGGCAGAGAAAATCCCTGACCCCGCCGGGAATCGAATCCGGGAACCCGGGCGTGGGAAGCAAGAACGCTACCGCACGACCACGAGATGCGGGCGCGCATCTACCATCACCAAGGGAAGTATGACGAGGGCACCGACAGGAAGTCCCGTCCCATCTGCTGCAGTGCCTCGCTTTTCATGTAAACAGGCAGCCTCGTTCGGCGGAGGCCACTCATCTGGAGGAGGGGCGTACCTTCCTCAACGGCGTCGGTCCATGCTCCTGTGCCGTGGGTCTGTCCAATGTCCATGGGAATTGCATCGTGGTGAGAGAGATCTGGAGCTGTCGAAGGGGAGACAGGCGTCTCAACCCGCGCACCGATCGTTTCATTGTGCGTGGCGACCTCCATGGTGGTCCTATCCTGCGAAACGTCCTGTTCATCGTGAAAGCTGTCCGCCGACCTCTGCGTGGAAATGTCGGCTGGTTGGGTGTCGTCTTCGTCGTCTTGGGTGGCGACGCTTTGAGAGCTCGTGGGTGAACGGCGGCGACGTTTGCTCCTACATGGCGAGCGTTGTTTGCGCACGTGTTCCTCAGTGTCGGACGATGGCAAGGAGGAGCGTCGACCTGGTTCGAAGGCGTCAATGGGTACAATGAAATTGTCACATAGGTGTTGTGAAGAAGTACTGGTCTCCTCAGCGTCAGGTGCGGGAGCCTGTTCGGCGGCAAGGTTGTCAGGTGGGACGTCTGCACCGTCCGTAGGTGACTGGGACGGTGGGACGTGCCGATCGGAAGGACCGGGCGACGGACTGGACGAAACTGTAGACGTGGCAAGAGCCGCTGCGTAAGTGACCGGTAGGGCGGTCATCGTGGGTGTGACGGACGCTTCCGACAACGGGAGCTGCGCGAGACGTCGTTGAATGCATTCAGACCGTAGATAACCTTCTTTCCCGCAACCGGAACAGGTCCGAAGTTGGCCGTGGTACGTTATAATGGCACGGCAGCCTCCGATACGTAGATAGGAAGGCACGTGTTTCTGCAACTCCATGCGGACCTGTCTGACACCGTTTAAAACGGGATAGGTTTGAAATTGTACGCATCGTTCGGCAACATGTTCCAGAACGTTGTCATAGGGACGGAGCGCCGCAATGACGACGTCTGCAGGTAGATGGACGGCAATTCGAAGATCCTTATCGTTCGTGTGCCGAGACCTGCGTGATCGACGGCAACGGGTCCGTCGTTGCCGTCGGAATGACAGAAGCGCAGTCCACGTTTTGCCTCTTGAAGCACCTTGTCGCACGCCGCACCGTTGATCATTTTGACGTAGAAGGTACTGCTAACTATGGACAAGTGGATACCAATTAGATCCGTAGGTGGTATTTTAACGTCATAGCGAATAAATCGTTCTACCTCCATGGCCCTGGGTCGGGCGAAGTCGGAACAAAAGTTGAAACGTAATGTCTTCTTCTGATAGTTGTGCGCCATGGTGGTCTATAAGGAAAACGGCACGTACAGTTACCGAAGTAAAAAAAGACGATGTTTAGCAAACTCAAGTGCAAGACTCTGCAAAAGAGGCTCTCTGAATCGCGGTGTATCTTGCTGTCCAGGTTTCGAGAGGGTGCGTTTCTGGATGAGGTATCGCAAATATTGCTTCCCCCTACTTATACCTCCCGAGGAGATCACGAATGTAAAATTAGAGAGGTTCGAGCGCGCATGGAGGCTTTCCGGCAGTCGTTCTTCCCGCGAACCATACGCGACTGGAACAGGAAATGGAAGTAATGATAGTGTCACGTAAAGTGCCCTCCGCCACACACCGTTGGGTGGCTTGCGGAGTATAAATGTAGATGTAGATGTAGGTGTAGATGATGATGGTGGTGATGATGATGATGATGAATACAACCTGGCAATGTTCATTTTCCTCGGAGCCTCCATATGTGGATACGGCAATCGTGGGGCAGAACGGGGACTCTCTGAGAACATAACGTGGTACACTCTTGTTGTACTTCATGTAGTCGGGCGCAGTACTGTCGGTGCACCTCAATTTACTGTCTACGTCTACATCTACATACATAATCTGCAAAACCACTGTGAAGTGTACGGCAGATGGTACCTTGCATGATACCACATATTATGGTTCTCTTCCCGTAGAAATACTGACTCGAATTCCTCTTTGCGTGCTGTATTTGGTCTAGTCTAGTCTTCACTACCACTGCTTAAGCTATAGTTAGAGAGTTTTAGCATATTCTTAGGTTCCTCACTTAATACTGGTTCCTCAAATTTTGGCAAGTAGGCTTTTTGCAGAACAGTTTTCGTCTATTTTCAGTTAATGTTTTTCAACGTTACATGACGCTCTCTCGTGATTCAAAGGAAACAAATCTGTGATCCTTCGTGCTTTTCTTCTTTGTATACGTTCAGTATGCCCCGTTTCCCCCTATGTGGTATTGCCAGTATCCTATCAATGAACCGAAAACTGCCACCCACCTTATTTACGACTGCACGCATGTGATCAATTCCATTTCGTATCCCTACAATTTTGTACAACCACGTATCTGTATGAGTTGTCTGATTATAATTGTGACTCAAAGATATCGTAGTCATAGGCTACTAGGTTTTTTCTTTATGTTAAGTGCATCCTTTTACATTTTTGTAACGTTTAAAGCAAGCTGTCAATTTTGTACCACTTTGAAATCTTATCAAGGTCAGATTGAGTACGTCTGCAGCATTTTTTCAAACAGTACTTCACTATAAACAACCGCATCACATGCGAAACGGCTGAGAATACCATTAATATTGTCTGCAAGCTCATTAATATACAACATGAACAGCAAAGGTCATAACACACATCCCTGGAGCATGCCTGAAATAATTTCCACTACTGTCTGTAAGTCTTCTCCCAAGGTAACATGCTCTTGTTTGTTTATTTTATTTTTATATTTATCAGGTTCCGCAGGAACATGCGAGCCAAAGCTATTTGGTCATGGAATGGGTCTCCCCTTACTAGCAATCCGTGACCTATTCGCAAATATTGTATGATACAAAACATAACTGCACTTTCGTTAATAAACGTTGTTGCAATAACGAATCAAAACTTTTTTGGAGTTCAAGAAATACTTCATCTACCTGACTTCATTGACACGCGGCATTCAGGATGTCATGCGAGAAATGCACAAGTTCAATTCTGTTTAGCATCGAAGAGAACATTCTGTTCGAGATACATCACATGTTTGCGCTTAGAATATGTTCTAGGATTCTACAGAAGGTGGATGTTAATCAGATAGGCCGTTGATTTTGTGGATCACTTCTGTTATTCTACTTGAGAGCAATTTTTTGTTCGAAAGATCTATGGTATATTGTAGTTAAAATGTGAGCTAACTCAGCTGCAAATTCATCACAGAATATGATAGGGATCCTATCAGGCCATACAGTTTTGTTCTATTTTAGCGATTTTAGCTGTTCCTCAATGCCTCTGACACTAATATCTGTAACACAACCTTTAATTGTCTAGATCGTAAGTTACTAAAATGATATAACCGATTTCGATTGTGCTAACAATCTTCATGTCTAAAACATACGGAAAAAATTTTGTTCAAAAAATTTATATTTACTTACAAAACGCGCAATATAAAAATAAACGATATTGACAAAGAAAATACCATAAAATATCGTTACGAAATATAACGCGTGACATGTTGTAAAGTCAGGTACTGAATCGTTAAAATTACTGCGTGATTTTTTTTTTTCCTTTATTGATTTTCAATTCCCCCCCGAAGGGGGCGGGCTGGCAGTAGCTTAGTACGCTGCTCTACAGCCTACAGACTTTTATTTTAAAAAAACTGAAGAAGAAAAGAAACAAGAAAAACAGGCGATAAAACGGTGACGTCATGTGTAAAATGGCGGAGAAAAGCGGAAAGTTAAAACAGAGAGCAAAAGGGGTTGGCAACGTTAATAAAAGACACAGGAATCAGACAAGTAACATAGTACACACACAATTAAAAAACACGGCGCAGTCTGGTTTCTGTTCGCAAGAGATAAAAAGCACACCCAGCGACAGTATGACGGCAACACTTAAAAAAAAAAACGCAACACGGAACATTACTGCGTGAGTTCTGGTGCTGCTATTTAAGATACAAAGAGGCGTGCATTGGTTAAAAGGCGCCACTGTATGCACAATTACATAATAAAATGTATCATAAGAAAAAACAGTTAAACAATATACAAAAGAATGTTGGCATGTTCACTTACGGTGGTAAAAGTCTAAACAACTGAAAATAATAAAATGTGGGGAGACTATATAAGAAGGTAAAACAATAATTCTAATGATCAGGCTGTTGACTGATAATGCAAGGTAGTCCTTAGTAAATTACTAAGTAATTTAGCAAATAAAATACAAGGTACAAAACAGAAACGCTGTACCGCCAAAAAGTTCATTTCACGTCAGTCTACACATTTTATTATTTTCAGTTGTTTAACTCTTTACCACCATAATTTAACGTGCCAACATTATTTCTTATATTGTTTTCCTTAGTTGTTCTCTGTAACACTTTAACGTTACGTTCTGTGTTTGTTTTAGAGTGTTTATTTTCGTCAATGTGAGTACAAAAAGTGTTTTATTTCGGGAATACATGTACTTTTTAAAATGCAATATAAAAAAGTGTAGGGAGGGTATGTTGCACCATCGGTATGTTCATTGCAGCCACCAGGGGTCGCTTTCTTCCGGCGCGCTGTGTCTTGTTGTTGCCGTCAGTCGCTGATATACCGTGAACGAGTGCAGAAGGGCGCATACGGAAGCAGTCTGGCCGTCTGACCAAAAGGCAGCCAATGTCATAATCACGCTTGTTTCTGCGTAACAATGCATCACATTTTGACACACAACGTCCAAGTAAATATCTTTAGAGCAGCTCTTCAAAAATGATTAAAAATTTCGTTCTGATTAAACTCTCACTGCTATGTAAAACATGTTCTGGAGAGCACTTTTTTCTACTAAAAATTTCTCTAGCACGTTGAGCAATATTCCTTTAGCTGCTGAATGTAACATTTTCATGTTAAGTTCCATGTTTGTTGTAGAGCGCTTATTTTCTATAGTGTGTGCACCAAAAGCTGTTTTATTTTGGGACTACGTTGTGCTCTTTAAATTGTGATTTAAACGATCGTCCCGTTTGACCTACGTAAAACTGATTACAGTCATTGCAGTCCATTTTGTACCCGCCTGAATTCTGGAATTTGTCACAATTAGGTAAAATTTTATGCCAGAGGCGTAACGTCAAAGTAGTGTTCTAAAACAAAACAAACAAGTTATATGTCAGGGCAATATACTTAGTTTTTGTTCTGGGCATTATTCGTAACTGATTGACCTAGATGTGACTCGTACCGTTTCGTGACTTGTGCTGGTGACAACGGTGGATTTATAACAGTTTGCTACAGCAGTCTGTTTCAGTATACTGCTTTCTTTATTAATTTCACCTTGTTGCAATGGTATGGGTACTAGACGGTGAACCATAGAGTTGAAGAAAGCTCTTTTATAAAGATGAAAATGACAAAAATTGGCGTTTATCATCACTCCGGTGCAAGTTGGTTGTCTATAAATCCGAAAACGCGTTTATCTTGTTTTCCGGTTACAACTACATCCAGGAAGTTAATGGGGTTACTACGTTCTAGTTCAACAGTGAGATGACTTTTGGGCGCTTTAAACTCATTTTGTGCAACGTTCTCAAGGTCTTCCTCGCAGTTTTTAAAGTGGAGAGTCGTACCATCTATATACGGTATGTAACTTACGGTTTTCTGTAAATCAGTCACGAATAAGGCCCAGAAAACAAAAACTAAGCACATTCCTATGATATATAACGTCAAAAAACCAGGACAATGTTTTAAAAATTCAAACGGTGCAATAGGTTTTGAAACAAACAATACTTTGAGGTCACCTCACTGGCATAAAATTGGACACGATTGTGAAAAATTCCTGAATTCAGTTGTGTGAATATGAACTGCAGTGACTGTGATTAGTTTTTCATAAGTCACATGAGACAGTCGTTAAAACACGTTTTAAAGAGCACATGTATCGACAAAATAAAATCACACATGTTGAAAATACACACTCTACAACAAACGTAGAACGTAACCTGAAAGCGCTACATACAGCAACTAAAGGAATATTGCTCGACGTGCTAGAGGAAACAAATCTTTATTAGCAAGACGTGCTCTCCAGAAGAGACTTTAAATGAAATGTGCGAATTTAATAGAATTTTTTTAACTTTTTTGAAGAGCTGCTCTAGTGATCTTATACTTTCACCACGTGTGTTAAAATGTGATACAATGATATGCAGAAACAAGTGTGACTATGACGCTTGCTACCTCGCGAGAAGTCACTATTTCAGGATGGACCCTTCTGCCCTCGCCCACGGTATATCGGCGTCTGAAGGCAACATGCCGACACAGCGAGCCGGAAGAAAGCGACCAGTCATTACAACCAGGGCCGGCGCTACGATTTTTGGGCTGGGGTAAGCGCTCTTAGGACCCTACCACAACGTTTCTCATTTTAAGCTTTGCATTTTTGGATAAAGTCAGAAAATTTTAATACGAAAAGTCAAACTCGTTTTCTAAGAAACTTTTTTTAATGTTCGCAGTTTACATAAAATCGATACTTTACAGAACTATACTTCCTTTTTAGCTTCTTTAGATACAAATCTTTTATGATCCCTGTATAATCTAATGAGAGGGCTAACTTTCACTCTGTTGTGATCATACCTAAACTAAGAAGTGGCTCCTGTCCAATTTTATTTCTCAAATAATTCTTAAATCTTGCAAGAACGCTGAGTGAGAGCTCAGTTTGCGCAGCAGCAACAGAAAAGTGCAGAAAATCCGTAAAGCTAGCATTATATTTGGAAATATTTTATTAAAATTGAACTTTCGAATAGCATTGAGAAGGAGCAGAGGAGAATGACGCTCAGTCCCAAAATTAGCTGTATGAATATTATCTGCCTGCAAAATTTCTTCTTTCAAATCCTCCTAACTAACTCCATGCTCTAAAAAGGTAGCATACAGTTTCTCACAACTGTATCTAGACCAACACTGAAAACATTTAGTTTCAAACTGTCCTCTGGGCTGAGGTTTAAATCTTTTTCTGGTGATGCATCTACAAAGCGTTTTCTTTTGCCGTTCCATTTCTCCATGCCGAGAATCGTTACATTCAACTCAGGCGATATTCTGATATTTTCTGCTGCCTAGTGACATTCTGCAAAGATAGTATTTCAACTATTTTTCAATTCACTTAATTCCTCCACTAGACTCTATTGGCACCCTTTAGTTCAGTACGTGCCGCCGCAGACAGAAGTTCGCTCGCTCTTTGTAATCCTGGCAAATGCATTGTATCTACAGTATCACGCAGACCACCTCGTTCCCTAAAACACGTGAAGGGACGATAAAATGGTTTTTTTAAGTATAACTTTCCATCTTTGGAGACTATAATAAAAAAATTTCGAATGTCGTAAAAAGTAACTACATCTGTGCAACTCCTGGCAGCATGGGCGCCACAAAGGTGTAACGAATGAGCATAGCAAGGAAAAAAATTTCCAATATATTTTCTTTTAATATATGGGTTGGAGCTGCCTGATAGATGCTTCTCATATAGACCCCATTATCATGATCCTGCCTCGACAGTCTGAAACCTGTAAGCCATAACGTTTCAGCACATCGCAAATTGTTCTAGCGGTTAACTGGCCAGTCTTCTGATCACAGTGGGCGAAGTAGCGTAAACGCTCTCTAATTCTGTATTGATTTTCTTCATCGATGGCAATGTAGCGCAGTATAAAACCACTTTGCTCTGTTTGTACTTCTTCGCGAGTCCCAACTGCCAGGACAGAAACGTATTTACTACGTTTTACCTCGTTTAAAATAGTTTGACGATCATCATCTCCAGTTATTCGCTTTGAACATCATATATACAGGGTGTCACAAAAAGGTGCGGCCAAACTTTCAGGAAAAATTCCTCACACACAAATAAAGAAAATGTGTTAGGTGGACATGTGTCCGGAAACGCTTAATTTCCATGTTAGAGCTCATTTTAGTTTCGTCAGTATGTTCTGTACTTCCTCGATTCCCCGCCAGTTGCCCCATTCTAAGGAAGATAAAGTTGACTTGGGTGCTTGTGTTGACATGCGACTCATAGTTCTACAGTACTAGCATCAAGCACATCAGTACGTAGCATCAACAGGTTAGTGCTCATCACGAACGTGGTTTCGCAGTCAGTGCAATGTTTACAAATGCGGAGTTGGCAGATGCCCATTTCATGTATGGATTAGCACGGGGCAATAGCCGTGGCGCGGTACGTTTGCATCGAGACATATTTGCAGAACATTCAAGCCTATGACTCGCGACTGGGGAAGACCTAGAACGACGAGGACACCTGCAATGGACGAGGTAATTCTTCGTGCAGTTGACGATAACCCTAATGTCAGCGTCAGAGAAGTTGCTACTGTACAAGGTAACGTTGACCACGTCACTGTATGGAGAGTGCTACGGGAGAACCAGTTGTTTCCGCACCATGTGCAGCGTGTGCAGACACTATCAGCAGCTGATTGGCCTCCACGGGTACACTTCTGCGAATGGTTCGTCCAACAATGTGTCAATCCTCAGTTCAGTGCAAATGTTCTCTTTACGGATATGGCTTCATTACAACGTGATCAAATTGTGAATTTTCACAATCAACATGTGTGGGCTGACGAGAATCTGCACGCAATTGTGCAATCACGTCATCAAAACAGATTTTCTGTGAACGTTTGGCCAGTCGTTGTTGGTGATGCCTCGATTGGGCCCCATGTTCTTCCACCTACGCTCAATGGAGCACGTTATCATGATTTCATACGGGATACTCTACCTGTGCTGCTAGAACATGTGCCTTTACAAGTACCACACAACATGTGGTTCATGCACGATGGAGCTCCTGCACATTTCAGTCGAAGTGTTCGTACGCTTCTCAACAATAGATTCGGTGACCGATGGATTGGTAGAAGCGAACCAATTCCATGGCTTCCACGCTCTCCTGACCTCAACCCTCTTGACTTTCATTTATGGGGGCATTTGAAAGCTCTTGTCTACGCAACTCCGGTACCAAATGTAGAGACTCTTCGTGCTCGTATTGTGGACGGCTGTGATACAATACGCCATTCTCCAGGGCTGCATCAGCGCATAAGGCATTCCATGCGATGGAGGGTGGATGCATGTATCCTCGATAACGGAGGACATTTTGAACATTTCATGTAACAAAGTGTTTGAAGTCACGCTGGTACGTTCTTTTGTTGTATGTTTCCATTCCATGATTAATGTGATTTGAAGAGAAGTAATAAAATGAGCTCTAACATGGGAAGTAAGCGTTTCTGGACACGTGTCCACATAACATATTTTCTTTCTTTGTGTGTGAGAAATGTTTCCTGAAAGTTTGGCCGTACCTTTTTGTAACACCCTGCATACAGGGTGGTTCATTGTAATGACCGGGCCAAATATCTCACGAAATAAGCATCAAACGAAAAATCTACAAAGAATGAAACTCGTCTAGCTTGAAGGGGGAAACCAGATGGCGCTTTGGTTGGCCCGCCAGATGGCGCTGTCATAGGTCAAACAGATGTCATTGCGTTTTTTTTAAAATAGGAACCCCCATTTTTATAACATATTCGTGGGGTACGTAAAGAAATATGAATGTTTTAGTTGGACCACTTTTTTCGCATTGTGATAGATGGTGCTGTAATAGTCACAAACGTATAAGTACGTGGTATCATGTAACATTCCACCAGTGCGGACGGTATTTGCATCGTGGTACATTACCCGTGTTAAAATGCACCGTTTACCAATTGCGAAAAAGTTCGATATCGTGTTGATGTATGGCTATTGTGATCAAAATGCCCAACGGGCGAGTGCTGTGTATGCTGCTCGGTATCCTGGACGACATCATCTAAGTGTCCGGACCGTTCGCCGGAAACAGGAAGTGTTCAGCCACATGTGAAACGCCAACCACGACCTGCAACAACTGATGATGCCCAAGTAGGTGTTTCGGCTGCTGTCGCGGCTAATCCGCACATCAGTAGCAGACCAATTGCGTGAAGTAGGGAATCTCAGAAACGTCGGTATTGAGAATGGTAGGTCAACATCGATTGCACCCGTACCATATTTCTATGCATCAGGACTTGCATGGCGACGACTTTGAAGGTCGTGTACCGTTCTGCCACTGGGCACAATAGAAATTACGGGACGATGACAGATTTTTTGCACGCGTTCTATTTAGCGACGAAGCGTCAGTCACCAACAGCGGTAGCGTAAACCGGCATAACATGCACTACTGGGCCACGGAAAATCCACGATGGCTGCGACAAGTGGAACATTAGCGACCTTAACGGGTTAATGTATGGTGTGGCATTATGGGAGGAAAGATAATTGGCCCCCATTTTATCGATGGCAGTCAAAATGGTGCAGTGTATGCTGATTTCCTACGTAATGTTCTACCGATGTTACTACAAGACGTTTCACTGCATGACAGAATGGCGATGTATTTCCAACATGATGGATGTCCGGCACATAGCTCGCGTGCGGTTGAAGCGATATTGAATAGCATATTTCATGACAGGTGGATTGGTCGCCGAAGCACCATACCATGGCCCGCACGTTCACCGGATCTGATATTTGCTATCGTGATCCACCGACAACGTCTGACAAGATGCGTCAGCGCATTGGCAATGCATGTGCGAACATTACGGAAGGCGAACTACTCGCTGTTGCCAAATGCACTGAGGTTGACGGTCATCATTTTGAGCATGTATTGCATTAATGTGTTATTTACAGGTAATCACGCTGAAACAACATGCGTTCTCAGAAGTGATAGGTTCACAAAGGTACATTTATCACATTGGAACAACCGAAATAAAATGTTCAAACGTACCTACGTTCTGTATTTTAATTTAAAAATCTACCTGTTACCAACTGTTCCTCTAAAATTGTGAGCCATAAGTTTGTGACTATTGCAGCGCCATCTATCACAAAGCAAAAAAAGTGGTCCAACTAAAACATTTATATTTCTTTACGTACTACACGAATATGTAATAAAAAATGGAGGTTCCTATTTTTAAAAAACGCAGTCGATATCCGTTTGACCTATGGGAGATATTTGGCCCAGTCACGATCAATGGACTACCCATTCTAGATGCGATGCTTCAACTTTCATTAAATGCTCTTTTAAAAGGGAGTCAGGCTTCGCCAAAAACTGTAAAATGTCCAAAAAATTGGCATTTCGACATTCTCCGTCTATGTCACTATCACCTCTCTAAGCCATATCACTTTCAACTAGAAAAAGAACCGCTTCAGTTACGCCATGCAATCCTTCGGTGCAGTGCTGCTCTTCTATTACTATGTTTCGGTTCTAAGATTTTCTATGGTTGAACTACCATTTAGCGCATTATTTGTTTCAGCTTTTTCCAGCCTATTGATAATTCCGAAAAAATATTAAAGCCAAATCAGACTTAGAGACATCCAAGAATCGCGAAAGCAAGCGGCAAACAAAGCAGTACAATAGTTGCTGTCCTCTGCTCCAAACAAGCCAGTCCCTTCTTGAAATTTCCCCATTTTTAACACGCGCTCAAACACATCTGAAGGAAAAAGTCGATTACTTTTTCAGGTTTCCAGCAGTCTTTTCACTGTTTGCTCAGTTCGTCGCCGATTAGCTTCTTGTATCTCTAAACTGCTGAAGGGCTTTTTCTTCATTCCACATAACTGTATCGAAATCTAAAAGCTTATCATTCCCTGTCGATCTAGCCGTTGAAACTTGTCCAGTTTCTGGAATAATTTCGTCAACTCAGTGTCGCTTGCTCTAACACTAGCAGTTTCACTTGTCTGTGTGCACTCCTCAACGCAAAAACCACCCCGTAATGCGTGATCGACGTGGCCCCATTGCTGCCCCGCCGATGCTACATATGCTTCTAAACAGCACCTTTGTTGGGCATCAATATCTGCTAAATTTTGAAAAGTGGCACTTATTTTTGCATGAGATGGTCGTTCCTAAATACCTACACCAAAACCACATTAACCGATTATAGGTGGAACTGTCTAACACAAAAATATGGATACACCAAATACATAACACAATGCGGTGATAAAAGTCATGGGATTCCTCCTAATGTCGTGATATCTACATCTACATCCATACTCCTCAAGTCACCTCACAGTGTGTGGCGGAGGATACTTTAAGTACCTCTATCGGTTCTCCCTTCTATTCCAGTCTCGTATTGTTCGTGGAAAGAAAGATTGTCGGTATGCCTATGTGTGGGCTCTAATCTCTCTGATTTTATCCTCATGGTCTCTTCGCGAGATATGCGTAGGAGGGAGCAATATACTGCTTGACTCCTCGGTGAAGGTATGTTCTCGGAACTTCAACAAAAGCCCGTACCGAGCTACTGATCTCCTTTTGTCCGGTATAATGGAGCAATTCGACGTGGCATGGACAAGTCGTTCGAAATCCCTTGCACAAGTATTGAGCCATACTGCCTCTACAGCTGTCCATAATTGTGAAAGAGTTGCCGGCGCAGGATTTTGTGCACGAACTCTCTCGATTATGTCCCATAGGTGTTCGATTGGATTCATGTCGGGCGAACTGGGTGGCAGTATCGTTCGCTCACATTTCTCAAAATGTTCCTCAAACCAATCGGGAACAACTGTGGCCTGGTAACATTGCGTATTGCCATCTATAAAAATACCATCGTCGTTCGGTCTCCAAGTAGTCGAACATAACCTCTCTCAATGGTCGGTGCAGCTGGATCTGAGGATCCAGCTCCATTCCATGTAAACACAGCCAAATGGTTCAAATGCCTCTGAGCACTATGGGACTCAACTGCTGTGGTTATCAGTCCCCTAGAACTTAAAATAACTTAAACCTAACTAACCTAAGGACATCACACACATCCATGCTCGAGGTAGGATTCCAACCTGCGACCGTAGCAGTAGCACGGTTCCGGACTGCGCGCCTAGAACCGCGAGACCACCGCGGCCGGCTAAACACAGCCCACGTCGTTATTGAGTCACCAGCAGCTTGCACAGTGCAATGGCGAAACCTGGGCCCATGGCTTCGTTCGGTCTGCACCACACTCGATCGCTACCATGAGCTCTTAACCTACTGAAACCGGGACTCATCTCACCGGTATGGTCACAATGCCGAGGAGAGGTGCAGCGTCGATCGTCTGCTGCTATAGACCATTCACATAAAATTTCACCGCAGTGTCCTAACGGATACGTCCGCCTTACGTCCTACATTGATTTCTGTGGTTATTTCATGCCGTGTTGTTTGTGTGTTAGCACTGGCAACTCTACGAAAAGGCCGCTGCTATCGGTCGTCAAGTGAAGGCCGTCAAAAGAAGTTGCAACAGTGGAGGCGGCTCTGGCCGGAAATAACACGGCACAAATGGGGTTAGCCGTGGCTTTTCCCCTCGCATTTTATCGCGGCACAGGACTGGTTATGCACATGGTACGTAGGAATGTTTAATTCTTTTATTTTTTATTTTCAGTTTGCTTAAAATACGAAAGGGTAAGTTGCTGCGAATGAAGTGAGCAGGAATGACATTTGTATTCTTGTTTTTTTTCCGAATATGTCGCGGTTTGCGTGGATATGATTAGGCAGGAAACTAAGAGCCCCACTTACATTGCGGCGAGTGAAACCAGTAGTACTGACGGAACATCTCTCTGCTACCGCGCCAAAGGCGTGTTTGACAGTGTCAGCTGTAATGAAGGGCAGGAGGGTGAAGAGCTCTACACATGCACCAGTTATCGGTCGGCCGACTGACCGACCAAATTCGTGGCAGCCCGACCGACGGCGCTCAGCGATTACAGCACCTCTTTGTTCCTATCGCATCGCTGGTTGCGAACTGCTTATTTGACTTCACTGAGGTTATGTTCCGCTCCGTCTTCAGGCCACGAGTGGCCTACCGGGGCCACCCGACCGCCGTGTCATCCTTCGTGGAGGATTCAATTGGCATCACGACGCTGAGTGCACCCCGAAAAATGGCAACAGCGCATGGTGCCCTGGGTGGTCACCCATCCAAGTGCCGACCACGTCCGACAACGCTTAACTTCGGTGATCTCACGGGAACCGGTGTAACCACTGTGGCAAGGCCGTTGCCTTGAGGTTATGTTCCACGAGATGGTACTTAGTATAATACAGACACGAAAATTAAATTTCCTTGGCTGCGTTGTAACTAACAACAACAAAAAAGAAGAGAAAACTGTTGGCAAAGAAACGGCTAATGTTGTTGTTGTGCTCCGAAAATTGGTTTCATTCAGCTCTACATGCTACTCTATTCTGTGTAAGCCTATTCATATCCGAGGAACTACTGCAACCTACATCCTTCTGCATGTGCTTGCTGTAAACATCTCTTGGTCTCCCTTCGCGATTTTTTATCCCGCACGCTTCCCTCTACATCTACATTTACATCCATACTCCGCAAGCCACCTGACGGTGTGTGGCGGAGAGTACCCTGAGTACCTCTATCGGTTCTCCCTTCTATTCCAGTCTCGTATTGTTCGTGGAAAGGAGGATTGTCGGTATGCCTCTGTGTGGGCTCTAATCTCTCTGATTTTATCCTCATGGTCTCTTCGCGAGATATACGTAGGAGGGAGCAATATACTGCTTGACTCTTCGGTGAAGGTATGTTCTCGAAACTTTAACAAAAGCCCGTACCGAGCTACTGAGGGTCTCTCCTGCAGAGTCTTCCACTGGAGTTTATCTATCATCTCCGTAACGCTTTCGCGATTACTAAATGATCCTGTAACGAACCGCGCTGCTCTCCGTTGGATCTTCTCTCTCTCTTCTATCAACCCTATCTGGTACGGATCCCACACTGCTGAGCAGCATTCAAGCAATGGGCGAACAAGCGTACTGTAACCTACTTTCTTTGTTTTCGGATTGCATTTCCTTAGGATTCTTCCAATGAATCTCAGTCTGGCATCTGCTTTACCGACGATCAACTTTATATGATCATTCCCTTTTAAATCACTCCTAATGCGTACTCCCAGATAATTTATGGAATTAACTGCTTCCAGTTGCTGACCTGCTATATTGTAGCTAAATGATAAGGATCTATCTTCCTATGTATCCGCAGCACATTACACGTGTCTACATTGAGATTCAATTGCCATTCCCTGCACCATGCGTCAATTCGCTGCAGATCCTCCTGCACTTCAGTACAATTTTCCATTGTTACAACCTCTCGATACACCACAGCATCATCTGCAAAAAGCCTCAGTGAACTTCCGATGTCATCCACCAGGTCATTTATGTATACTGTGAATAGCAACGGTCCTATGACACTCCCCTACGGCACACCTGAAATCACTCTTACTTCGGAAGACTTCTCTCCATTGAGAATGACATGCTGCGTTCTGTTATCTGGGAACTCCTCAATCCAATCACACAATTGGTCTGATAGTCCGTATGCTCTTACTTTGTTCATTAAACGACTGTGGGGAACTGTATCGAATGCCTTGCGGAAGTCAAGAAACACGGCATCTACCTGTGAATCCGTGTCTATGGCCCTCTTAGTCTCGTGGACGAATAGCGCGAGCTGGGTTTCACACTACCGTCTTTTTCGAAACCCATGCTGATTCCTACAGAGTAGATGTCTAGCCTCCAGAAAAGTCATTATACTCGAACATAATACGTGCTCCGAAATTCTACAACTGATCGACGTTATAGATGTAGGTCTATAGTTCTGCACATCTGTTCGACGTCCCTTCTTGGAAACGGGGTTGACCTGTACCTTTTTCCAATCCTCTGGAACGCTTCGCTCTTCTAGAGACCTACGGTACACCTCTGTAAGAAGGGGGGCAAGTTCCTTCGCGTACTCTGTGTAAAATCGAACTGGTATCCCATCAGGTCCAGCGGCCTTTCCTCTTTTGAGCGATTTTATTTGTTTCTCTATCCCTCTGTCGTCTATTTCGATATCTACCATTTTGTCATTTGTGTGACAATCTAGAGAAGGAACTACAGTGCAGTCTTCCTCTGTGAAACAGCTTTGGAAGAAGACATTTAGTATTTCGGCCTTTAGTCTGTCATCCTCTGTTTCAGTACCATTTTGGTCACAGAGTGTCTGGACATTTTGTTTTGATCCGCCTACCGCTTTGACATAAGACCAGAATTTCTTAGGATTTTTCGCCAAGTCAGTACTATATTGGCGATACCTTGATGTCTCAGAATGAGTCCTACCAACAGACCCCTTCTTCCAGTCAGGCTGTGCCACAAATTTCTTTTCTCAGCAATTCTGTAGAGTATCTCCTCATTAGTTACGTGATCTACCCATTTAATCGTCAGCATTCTTTTGTAGCACTACTTTCAAATGTTTCTGTTGTCTTCTTGTCTAAACTGTTTATCGTCCATTTTTCACTTCCATATATGGCTACACTCCATACAAATACTTTTAGAAAAGACTTCTTGACACACAAATCTATACTCGTTGTTAACAAATTTTCTTCAGAAACTCTTTCCTTGCCATTGCCAGTTTACATTTTATATCCTCTCTACTTCCACTGTCATTAGTTATTTTGCAGCCCAAATAGCAAACCTCATCTATTACTTTAACTGTATCATTTCCTAATCTAATTCCCTCAGCATCACCCGACTTAATTCGACTACGTTCCATTATCCTCGTTTTGCTTTTGTCGATATTCATCTTATATCATCCTTTCAAGGCACTGTCCATTCCAGTCAACTGCTCTTCCAAATCCTTTTCTGTCTCTGACAGAATTACAATGCCATCGGAAAACCTCAAAGATTTTATTTCTTCTCCTTGGACTTTGATTCTCACTCCAAATTTTTCTTTTCTTTTACTGCTTGCTCAATATACAGATTGAATAACATCGTGCTACAACCGTGTCCACTCCCTTCAACCACCGCTTCCTTTTCATGCCCCCTCTATTCTTATAACTGCCATCTGGTTTCTGTACAAATTGTAAATAGCCTTTCCCTCCCTGTATTTTACCCCCGCCATCTAAAGAGTAAGAAAGAGAGTATTCCAGTCAACATTGTCAAAAGCTTTCTCAAGTCTACAAACGCTATAAACATAGGTTTGCCGTCCCTTAACCTACCTTCTAAGAAAAGTTGTAGGGCCAATATTTCCTGGCGTGTTCCTACCTTTCTCCAGAATTCAAACTGACTTCCCCGAGGTAAGCTTCTACCAGTTTTTCCACTCTTCTGTAAAGGATCCGCGTTAGTATCTTGCAACAGTGGCTTATTAAACTGATAGTTCGGTAATTTTCACATCTGTCAGCACCTGCTTTCTTTGTAATTAGAATTATTATATTCTTCTTTACCTTTGAGGATATTTCGCTTGTCTCGTACATCTTGCTCATCAGATGGAAGAGTTTTGTCATGGCTGGCTCTCCCAAGACTATCAGTAGTTCTAATGCAATGTCTTCTACTCCGAGGGCCTTGTTTCGAATTAGGTCTTTCGGTGTTTTGTTACTTTCTTCACACAGTATCATATCTCCTATCTCACCTTCATCTACGTTCTCTTCCATTTCCATTATATAGCCCTCAAGTACATCTCCCTTGTACATACCATACATATCCTCTATATAATCCTTCAACCTTTCTGCTTTCCCTTCTTTGCTTGGGACTGGTTTTCCACCTGAGCTCTTGATATTTATACAGGTGTTTCCCTTTTCTCCAGAGGTCTCTTCAATTTTCCTGTAAGTGGCATCTGTCTTTTCCTTAGTGATACATGCTTCTAAATCCTTACATTTGTCCTCTAGCCATTCCTCCTTAGCCATTTTCCACTTCCTGTCAATCTCATTTTGTAGACGTTTGTAAAGGATGAAATTCACCTATGCTCTGTTACTTAAGGAACTGTGAGCCGATGTGTTTCGTAATTATTCAAAAATGAATGAAACGTTGTTTACGGAGCTATTGAACGTCTTCAAACCATATTTGAAGAACAAGAATGCAGTCATTAGTGAAGCTGTAAGCTGCATCGAGAGGCTGTTAGACTACGGTTTCCAGCAAATGGCAGAAGTTACGAGGACCTCAAATTCAGTGCATTTGCATCCCTAAAATTATTACCAAAAATGATTCCTGTAACCTGCAACGTAATCTATAGTTGCCCGAGGAAACAATTACATCAACAAAAGTGATGCATCACCTCGATATGTCCAGCATGGCCGGTCGAAGTGGCCGAGCGGTTCTAGGCGCTACAGTCTGAAACCGCACGAACGCTACGGTGGCAGGTTCGAATCCTGCCTCGGACATGGATGTTTGTGATGTCCTTAGGATAGTTAGGTTTAAGTAGTTCTAAGTTCTACGGGACTGATGACCTCAGATGTTAAGTCCCATAGTGCTCAGAGCCATTTGAACCATTTTTTTTGTCCAGCATGTGTTGCTATTGTGACTGTTTCAGTATCGATCGTAGGGTCGCCCGCAAAAGACGTTTGTAAATATACACGCAGTTACCATGAGCGCTACTTAACGGAAAATTGCAGCGTTTCGGTTGAAAGTAAAGCACCAGTAGCGAAGCATTAGAGACGTCTGAGCAACAGCAGAGTGAACATCCATATTGCCACGAACGACGATCTCGATCGATGATTAAGTCGGCATCATCACAACACGCACAGAAGGCTTGTCAACGTCTACGTGATTACTCTGCCATTCACAATAAAGTGCCTGGCAGAGGGTTCGATGAACCGCCTTCAAGCTGTCTCTACCGTTCCACTCTCGAAAGATGCGCGAGGAAAATGAGCACTTAAATTTTTCTGTGCGAGCCCTGATTTCTCTTATTTTATCGTAATGATCATTTCTCCCCATGTAGGTGGGTGCCAACAGAATGTTTTCGCAATCGGATGAGAAAACTGGTGATTGAAATTGAATGAGAAGATCCCGTCGCAACGGAAAACGACTTTGTTTTAATGACTGCTACTCCAATTAAAGTATCATGTCTGTGACACTATCTCCCCTATTTCGCGATAATAAAAAACGAGCTGCCCTTCTTTGTACTTTTTCGATCTCATCCGTCAGTCCCACCTGATACGGACACCACACCGCACAGCAATACTCCCGAATACGCTGGACAAGCGTGGTGTAAGCAGTCTCTTTACTAGACCAGTTGCACCTTCTAAGTGTTCTGCCAATGAATCGCAGTCTTTGGTTTGCTTTACCCACAACATTATCAATGTGGTCGTTCCAATTTAGGTTTTCTGTAATTGTAATCCCTAAGTATTTTGTTGAACTTACAGCTTTCAGATTTGTGTGACTAATCGCTTAATCGAAATTTAGTGGATTTCCTTTAGTGCCCGTGTTAATAACTTCTCACTTTTTTTTTTTAAATTCAGTGTCAATTGCCACTTTTCGCAGCATACAGACATTTTATCTAAATCATTTAGCAATTCGTTTCGGTCATCTGATGACTTTACAAGACGGTAAATGACAGTATCGTCTGCATACAAGCTAAGATGGCTGTTCAGATTGTCTCCTGTGACGTTAATATAGATCAGAAACAATTGAGGGCCTATAACACTTCCTTGAGGAATGGCAGATATTACATCTGTTTTATTCGATGGCTTTCCGTCCATTACTACGAACTGTGACCTTTCTGACAGAAAATCACGAATCCAGTCGCACAACTAAGGCGACATTCCATAGGCACGCAGTCGAAATCCTTCTGGAAATCTAGAAATGTGGAATCAATTTGACATCCCCTGTCGATAGCACTCATTAGTTCATGCGTATAAAGAGCTAGTTGTGTTTCGCAAGAACCGTATCTCCTGAATCCGTGCTGACCATGTTGCAATAAATAGTTTTCTTCGAGGTAATTCATAATGTTTGAACACAGTTAATGTTCCAAAACCCTACTGCAAATCGACGTTACTGATATGGGCTTGAAATTCAGCGGATTACTCCTACATCCCTTCACTGGGTATTGGTGTGACTTGAGCAATTTTCCAGTCTTTATGTACGGATCTTTCTATGAGCGAGCGGTTGTATATAATTGCCAAATATGGGGCATACTCTGAAAGGAACCGGACTGGTATACAGTCGGGACCGGAGGCCTTGTCTTTATTAAATGATTTAAGCTGCTTTTCAACACCGGGGATATCTACTTGTATGTTTCTCATCTTGGGAGTTGTTCTTGATTGGAATTCAGGAATATTTGCTTCGTCTTTGGTGAAGGAGTTTCGGTAAACCGTGATTAATAACTCTGCTTTAGTGACACTGTCATCAGTGACTTCGCCGTTGTTATCGCGCAGAGAGGGAGGTGCTCGACATGTGGACTGGAGTCAGTCATGTGATGCGGACATGGAATCGGTTCCAAAGGACAGGAAGTGTTAAGGACTCACACCGCCAGAGGCCGTCCACATTCGACAAGTGTACGGAATGATCGATATCTATGACTTTTGAGTGAAAGGAACCGTGGGCTGAATGCTCCAGAACTGAATTTGTCGTTCTAAGTGGCTGCAGGACGCCATGCATCCCATCGAACTGTTATGGGACAATTGTATGGTGCGAATCTCCATACCCACGACCACGGCGAGCACCACGTGTATACAGCAACACCATGGACTCTGTTACACGTGGACAAGAACTCACGCAAAATAGACGCCAGGATTGGCACTGGGTATTGTTTACGGACTAAACTCTGATATGTTTGTTCCCTGTCCGTTGCAGACAACTTGGTAATATCGAACTCCTCCAACAATTTTTCCCACATGTGCAACAAGTTGATGGGGGAGCGATATTGTGGATTGGCATTATACAGGGCCACCTCTAGTTACTGATGAGGGCAACTCATTGCTCTACACACAGGGACGAGATTGCTCACTTATGTTTTTCTTATTTGGTGATCTGAACACATTGCAAATGAATATAATACACGTGCCTCAGAGCCAGCTTTTGGGTTCTCTGTGACGATTTTCAAGATAAATTGGTGATACAAAATATTTTTTGATGTGTGTACATGACGGTTAAAGCAAAATAAATGAAACAAATGACGTTAATTTAAACTTTATGAATTTACGTATGTAGCATAAAAGGTGCCCCCCGTTAAGTCTGAGATACTCATTTCAAATTAGAACAAGCTTGATTACAAATGGCGGTGGCGCACATCATATAGTAAATACAACAAGAGATACGTGACAAATGATGGCGGCGTACGTCATGTAATAAATACAGCAAGAGATACATAAGAACAAAAAATGGTTCAAATGGCTCTGAGCACTATTCGACTTAACTTCTGTGGTCATCAGTCACCTAGAACTTAGAACTAATTAAACCTAAGTAACCTAAGGACATCACACACATCCATGCCCGAGGCAGGATTCGAACCTGCGACCGTAGCGGTCGCTCGGCTCCAGACTGCAGCGCCTAGAACCGCACGGCCACTCCGGCCGGCGATACATAAAAAATGAAGCATTTAGCTACTGTTAGAACTGTAAAGTCTTACACTTCACTCTTCACAGCAGAAGGCGTGGCGAAGGTATGGATATTTTCTAACACTTCTAACAATGAAGCAAGCATATTTTATGAATAAAAGTCTGTTGATCGTTTGTTTCGGTTTTTATGTTTTATTTCCGATGCTTTCGGTAATGTAATCTGCAAACCGAAATACAGACAGATAATACAATTGTATTGTATTGTATGTTAACCGAGGTCTAGAAAAGGAGAGTCTCCGTCCCCGCCGCAGCCGCAGTGGTCCACAATCCCACGACGACTACCGCAGTCCATTTCACCCCTCCGCCGCCCCACACCGAACCACGCTTTCAGGGTTATTGTATTGTGTGGTTCGGCCCCCGGTGAACCCCCCCCCCCTCCCTCCCCCAGGGAATAACTCACAACAGATGAGTGTAACCCCTATGTTTGCGTGGTAGAGTAATGGTGATGTACTCGTACGTGGAGAACTTGTTTGCGCAGCAATCGCCAACATAGTGTAGCTCAGGCGGAATAAGGGGAACCAGCCCGCATTCGCTGAGACAGATGGAAAACTGCCTAAAAACCATCCACAGACTGGCCAGCTCACCGGACCTTGACATAAGTACACCGGGCGGATTCGTGCCGGGGACCAGGCGCTCCTTCCTACTCCGGAAAGCCGCGCGTTAGACCGCACGGCTAACCGGGCTGGTTCAGATAATTAATACAATGGTGTACAAAACTTAAAGACGAAAATAATTTTCGCATGACGTGTCACTGCCAAATAACATTTCTCAGTGAAACTTGGCCCAAACATAGAAATAAATGCTACTGTATAGCAATGAAGGTAATACTAGATGTCCCATCACATGGCGAGAGGTGGGAACGTGTAATGGACCCAGGAACATTGTCGAACACGATCGTGTTACGGTTTCGGGAGGCATAATGTTGGTGGCTGTACTGACCTCCAGGTCTTTGAACACTGTACGTATACTTGTCAAAGTTATTATAATACTGCACTCCTTCCACATGTACGTCTTTTCAGAGTCGTCTTCGGCCCTGATCTCATTTTTATGGACGACAACGCGCAATCCTATCGCACAGCGCACGTGGAGGAGCTCTTGGAGCGAGAGGATATTTGGCGAACAGATTAGCCTACCTGTTCCACTGGCTTAATTCCCATTGAGCATGTTTAGGATGCAGCGGGGAGATGTATCACAGCATGTCCACTTGCACCGGCGACCATCCAGCCGTTGTCTGCCGCACTGGTGGAGAAATGAAACGCTCTACCGCAAGAACTCCTTACCCACCTAGTGGCGAGCATGGGGGCACAGCGCAGAGCATGCATAGCCGCCCACTGTGATCACTCACTCCAAAAAGGACCAAGTCCCATCTTTTATAGTGTCCAGGGGACCATCACGAATCGCAGTGACTTAAGTTTAATTATTGCTCATGAATAAAAGTGTCATTTCTATTCGTTTCATTGAATATTTCTTTCATTTACCTTTTGTTACTATGCTGTAGCAGTTCTTCCTTCGTATGGTCCAAGTTTCATCGAGCTATGTAATTCATCAGTACACATCATGATAAAGTTATCTTCGTCCGTAAGTTCTGCACACCAGTGAATAATCTATACGTATTTCGGGTTTTAGATTTCATTTCTGATACCGTAAATCTAAAATTGAATCTGTGTCTATTAGGGTTTTAAGATTTCATTTCCGACAAGTATCGGAAGTAAAAACAAAAACTGAAATACAGGCGTCGCCGGAGTCATGTATAGATCTTTTGCTGTCTATGGATTCGTTAAAAAATGGATTAAGTCCTTCGTTTTTTGTACCTCAGTTGGTATACTCTTCGCACTACGTGTCACACAAACATCTGCAGTCTTTAAACTTCTTCAGAAACTCTGTGATCAAACTTTTGTCCTCCATGCACTGTCATGCTACACTACTGGCCATTAAAATTGCTACACCAAGAAGAAATGCAGATGATAAACGGGTATTCATTGGACAAATATATTATACTAGAACTGACATGTGATTACATGTTCACGCAATTTGGGTGCATAGATCCTGAGAAATCAGTACCCAGAACAACCACCTCTGGCCGTAAAAACGGCCTTGATACACCTGGGCATTGAGTCAAACAGAACTTGGATTGCGTGAACAGGTACAGCTGCCCATACAGCCTCAACACGATACCACAGTTCATCAAAAGTAGTGGCTGGCGTGTATTATCCTGCTGAAATGTAGGGTTTCGCAGGGATCGAATGAAGGATAGAGCCACGGATAGTACATCTGAAATGTAACGTCCACTGTTCAAAGTGCCGTCAATTCGAACAAGATGTGACCAAGACTAGTAACCAATGGCACCCCATACCATCACGCCTGGTGATAAGCCAGTATGACGATGACGAATACACGCTTCCAATGTGCGTTCACCGCGATGCCGCCAAACACGGATGCGACCATCATGATGCTCTGAACAGAACCTGGATTCATCCGAAAAAATGACGTTTTGCCATTCGTGCACTCAGGTTCGTCGTTGAGCACACCATCGCAGGCGCTCCTGTCCGTGACACAGCGTCAAGGGTAACCGCAGCCACGGTCTCAGAGTTGATAGTCCATGTTGCTGCAAACGTCGTCGAACTGCTCGTGCAGATGGTTGTTGTCTTGCATCGTCCCCATCTGTTGACTCAGGGATCGATACGTGGCTGCACGATCTGTCACAGCCATGCGGATACGATGTCTGTCATCTCGACTTCTAGTGATACGAGGCCATTGGGATCCAGCACGGCGTTACGCATTACCCTCCTGAGTCCACCGATTCCATACTCTGCTAACAGTCATTGGATATCGACCAACGCGAGCAGCAATGTCACAATACGATAAACCGCAATCGCGATAGGCTACAATCCGACCTTTATCAACGTCGGAAACGTGATGGTACGCATTTCTCCTCCTTACACGAGGCATCACAACAACGTTTCACCAGGCAACGCCGGTCAACTGCTGTTTGTGTATGATAAATCGGTTGGAAACTTTCCTCGTGTCAGCACGTTGTAGGCGTCGCCACCGGCGTCAACCTTGTGTGAATGATCTGAAAAACTAATCATTTGCATATGACAGCATCTTCTTCCTGTCGGTTAAATTTCGCGTCTGTAGCACGTCATCTTCGTGGTGTAGCAATTTTAATGGCCAGTAGTGTACAATAAAATGCCTGCAGAGGGTTCAATGAACCACCTTCAAGCTGTCTCTCTACCGTTCTACTGTCGAACGGCACGCGGTAAAAACGAGCACTTACATTTTTCTGTGCGAGCCCTGATTTCTCGTATTTTATCGTGATGATCATTTCTCCCTATGTAGGCGGGTGTCAACAGATTTTTCAAGCTCATCCTGATAATTACGGAACCTCAAAGCGTGCTGCAGAAATTGCAACGTCCCGCATTTGATAAGCAGACCAACAGGTATGTTCTGGACTTCTTGGCGGCCGTAAGAGACAAGCAGATCTGGGGCACTGTCGTTCAGTTACTCTGGATTAGAGGACATCATGGCATTCTTCATAATGAATCTGTTGACTGCCTTGCCAAGAGGAGTGTTAGAGAAAGCCGGTTTCGCCCAACGCCGATCACTTATACGGATCTCAAATAGAGATACGGAAGGCTGCATATCACGCTTGGAACTGAATGAATGGTATGTGTCTCAGCACAAAGCTCTGTATAAAGTTGAGTATGGCCATTCTACTCCCCGGCGTTTGCTGCCGTCAGCAGTTCAGGATTGGCTGAAAGCGCCTCACGTGACATTAGCAGCCATTATGGGCGTAAGCATGTGAAGCATAGGAAGTGTTATGTATTTTCGTTGTTTTAAGTAGAATAATGCCTCAGTGCTGTGCTTTTGGCTGTTCGTTCCGAGCCGGCGCTGTGGCCGAGCGGTTCTAGGCGCTACAGTCTGGAACCGCGCTACCGCTACGGTCGCAGGTTCGAATCCTGCCTTTGGCATGGGTGTGTGTGATGTCCTTAGGTTAATTAGGTTTAAGTAGTTCTAAGTTCTAGGGGACTGATGACCTCAGAAGTTAAGTCGCATAGTGCTCAGAGCCATTTTGAACCATCACTCCCTATGCTTACACACCCATGAACGAGGGAGGACTTGAACCTCCGCCGGGACCAGCCGCACAGTCTATGACTGCAGCGCCTTAGACCGCTCGTCTAATCACACGCGGCACTGTAGAGTGTATTGTATCATTTTTCGGTTATGGTAGCTGAGCATTAGCTATCTACAAATTATTACTACTGCTTCCCGGCATTTGTATGCCAATAGTGTGGTGTTGTTTTTATATGGTGTGATTTGTAAATGTGGTGTATCGGTTTGTGTTTCCATTTTTCAGGGCTTTAGGCGTTCAGAGCATCTTAATCTGAAATTTATGCTTGTCTTTCACGTGTATAGTGTATGATAGTCATTGGAGGTCAGTTGACGTATGTCTGCACATCTTCAAATAAATACACCGAAAGAGTGGGTTTGTTGTCTTACTTATCAAGATCACGAAGAATCATCTCGAGTACTGTAGGCCCTGTGTAACAGAACGTTTCTGCATTCGTCTCGTATATTTGTAAAATTTGTCAGGCTGTTCTGATAACTGAGACCAGTGTGTAATGTACAGTACTCGGGTTTTTTTTTTTTTTTCAGGGATATACAGCTTATTCACATGCATTTGACGTCTTTTTAAGAGGAAAAGGCGCAATAACAGCACTCATCTCCAAGCACAGAGGCATCGTGGTATGAGCTTAGTCTAACCTAACGTCCTTCACCCCCATAAAAACCAACGGAGATTGGGAGGACTTTGTTAAAGCAGTCGACGAATTCTGATAACGACGTCTGGCGAACGTTGTTAGTGCCTTTTGTCGTTCGGTCTATCGATAAACTAGTGAGTGCGTGCGTAATCCCTTTAGAAAGTATACGTACACTGTACGCGGGTTTTTCGCTTGCTTGTTTCTTCTGGTAACAGTGTGCACGATGAATCAAGGGTAGAGAACACGCATCATGAGATGGATGTGGGTAGGCAATGGTATTGCTCCTTCTTAATTTCATTCATTTCCTGGAGAAGTCAGCTGATATGTTGTTTCAGTCACTGCGATTTAAACTGATTTAAAGGTTCCCACTTTAGCCGCCATTACCAACATCGCGATGTTTTGGACGAAAAAAGAGGAACGTTTATGATAAAAATGATTCTAGATATATTTTAAGTTGTACTATAGGTCACAACCTACGAAATCATGACATATTCGAAAGAAACAGTGAAATATTTGTGATGACCACGTTTTCAAATATTATTACTGCTCGATTCACTCGCAACAGTTTAAACCGTGCTATTAGGTCTCAATCTAATCATAATCTCGGGAATAAAGGCCTCTGCCGGGAAAACATTATGAATACCAGCAAACTGACATAAGGTATTACTGTAATTGATGTAATTAGAACCAACGAAATGGAACGCAACAAAACTTTATCCGAGTTCATAAACTCTGAAAACGGCTTCCAGTAATTTACTACATAAATCGTTCTCATCACGCCACCTCCACCACACGTACTCTAACAAGTATAAAAGAAGTGCTTGTGCTTATTAGTCCCAAGAAAAGAACGTTCGATCGTGGACTATGCCTTCTCCAGTTTGTTAGGATGAGCACCTGTGATCCCATCTTTGAAGTGCATTTTGTGGTTGACGGAGAAATCCAATAATCATACGACCGAAAGCAATCTGAAATCACAATTGATTCCGGTGGCACACTTTAACCACATTTAAGAGTAAATGTTTTCTTTTTCACAACTTGGAAGAAACACTTGTTGCTTCCTCTTTCAGCTCCGCCGAATAGCCATCTGTAGATAACACGTTTGCCCAACCAGACTTTCGTCTCCCGAACTTCGATTCGTCAGTTTCAATGACTGATCCCACTCTCCCAAGATCGTAACCATTAGTTATACAAGCCATAATACAAACTTCATGATGGAAACTGCGCCAGCTTACAACACCTTGCATAGACAAGTGTAACACTTTGGCAATGAAAGAGCTACTACATATCTTCACCCACAAATACGTTATTTTTAAAGTGTCTGCCATTGTTAGCCTGATGGCAAACTGACTTTTCTGACGTATTCTACAGTGGGAAATGTGGAATCCTTTGCAAAACCAATTTTACACCAGCCATTTTCTTTTTTCTCTGAACCAGCTTCATGGGCCATGAACATCAATTACATGCGCTAATCGTTCTTTGACAGTGAAATCTTTCTGTAAACACCATATTAAATGTTTAAGGAGAGCAGATTTTGCCTGCAGGGGTGAACAACGACCGTAAGGAATAAAATTGTGGAGTAAGCGCTACTCGAATACGATTTCCTTTTGTTAGCAGTTTCGCTCATTAGACGTGAGCGTCAAAGGAAATAACAATTTGTAACAACTACATTAAATGTACTAAAACCCAGAGATTTGGCTTATAACGCAACTACTCGTACATTTATTAGCCACGTCAAATTGAGTTGGCTTGTTATAGCGCCACTGTTAGCGCAAATGGAGCAAGCTGGCTTTGTTAAAGAGTCAAAGGCTCTGCTACACGTCTCGTAAACTCTATGGTTAAGTACATTCAAAGATAAAGTAGCAAGACGTTTCATATTTGATACTGTGTAATAACTTCACGCTGCAAATTAAAATAACTGCATTGGAATACCAAACAATTCCGCCAACACTCTTGCCATTTTCCCTCAAACACGCAATAAGCCATACAAATACGAAAATCAGTAACCAGCCTTCAAATTTATAACAATCGGATCACTAAAAATTATTCCTGCAGTCTCCATATCGAAAACTAATATAATCACTTTGGATCTTTCGCCGTAAGTCTTCATTAGATTCAACGATTATCATTGACTCCTGAGTAGTAACATCCGATTGACTACGACCAGTCTCAGCGAATTAGCAGCAGCAGCAACGACGCAGGAGCGCACACCGTAAGTGCACGTTTGACGGTCTGCGTGGACAGTATGTCGCATGATGATGATTATACGTCATCGCTCGCTAAAGACTGGTGTGCAGATTTAAACACTGAAACATATGAATCCTTAGTTCAAGAACTGATTTCGCACCTCAGTGGAAAATATAAAGGTTTGTTGATGCTTGAGTTTTTTTACATTACAAAGCGACATTGTTGACTGTATATATTTCCAAACACATCGTGGTCATAATGTATCAATTCCGTTGCTCCTAGTAACTGTCTTGAATGTGTCTGCAGTAAATTTCACGTTGATCACCCATTCCCAGTAAATATTGAAAATGGTTCTTGATGTACTGATATGGGTACTTGACCAGTGATACGTCATTTGCGTGAAACACTTTCTAACTGAGTTTAGACAACTTCTGAACCTGATTTTTGAGACACTGAAATGGCATATGGTTATTTAATTTGGCTTGTTTTTCCGATGTTTATTTTGCAGGATTGTCATAATTCTTTTGTGAGAGAATTGTGATTAATGTTGGCTGTAGTGAATTACGGGGAAAAAATCAAGTGTTAGTAATACACACTACAAATGGAAAAATGACAGTAAATACGTAAATGGTAATCAGTATAAAGATGGACGTTGATGTAATTCAAATTCCTGAATCTAAATAAATTAAGGGCTGGTTTAGAATGCTGATGTCATTGAGTTAGTGTATAATTTCTTAAAATAATCCAGTATTTCTTATTCCTATTGTGGAATTGTATGATGTAATGTAAAATGTAACTATTGTGGGAGAATGGAGTGCTGCTGTAGTAACACCCCACCCCCCAATATGTTGATTGTGGTAACACACACACTGTAGCATAGCTCATTGTCTAGGCTGGATTGGCTGACGACAGTCTGGTTGTGGGTTGGCGGAGGCAATGAATGTGGATGCAAAACAACTTTGTGATAACAGATTGTGAGCTCAGATGCCTATGTTCATGTCACGTCACATTTATCCACTTTGCAAGCTAAATAAAAAATAATAAAAAAAGGTGTTTTAGGTAAAATAATATCTCAGGCAAGTTCTTTGGTGCATTTTATTTACTCCTGTTGTACATAAACTACGAAAAATACAGTTGGGTAGGTCACAATACACAAGTCTTGCCATATTTATTTGTCCTTGGATAAATTGTTGTAATGCTAATTTTCGTATCAATCTCTACAGGAACATATGAATACAGATATTATAAATGTAGTTAAAGAATGTGTGTTACTATAGTCTGATTTACTCTCAAAACACCCCGATACATTTGTATCACCTCGCGCACTATTGTTTGCATTTCATGAGTTCTACTTCTCCCATTGAAGGTGTATTCCAGTAATTATCTGTGCAGTTGCACGTGACTGAACAAAGTGGGAACCCAACAGTGTAAACATTCTTACGACGACACCTTTCTCACTGTGTAAGTTTTCTCTGTCCATGACATTTGTTTAATGAAGATTTTATTATTTATGAAATATGTTTTCCAAATAACTACTTACAAATATGGACCCTGACTTAAAAGTGTGATGAGGTCTAACAAACAATGAGGGCAGTAAATATATTGTGTCAGCTGTGATGTTACGTGGCTAGCAACTGAGATGCTTTTTATTGTAACTTTGTTGTAGGTATTGTTGTTGGGTTTTGTTTATGATGTGATATGTTCTTTATTGTTTGGGGGTGGTGGCATAGATTGTGTTGTTCGAAAGACCTATATAGTGACCCACTGAGGGGCATGAGGTTTTGCATTGTACTGTATGCTAGACCTATTTGTTAGTCATCTTATTTCTTTATGAGCTTGTGATGACATACTAAGTACCAGTGTAGCCCAAGGTGTAGGTTGTATTGGAAAGTGACCATTTGCTAGTGAGTAGGCTAAGCCAAGAGTATGTCATGTCAGTCTTTTATATATATACACACACACAGGGTGTTACAAAAAGGTATGGTCAAACTTTCTGGAAACATTCCTCACACACAAATAAAGAAAAGGTGTTGTGTGGACATGTGTCCGGATATGCTTAATTTCCATGTTAGAGCTCATTTTAGTTTTGTCAGTATGTACTGTACTTCAATTCACCGCCATGATTTCATACGGGATACACTACCTGTGCTGCTACAACATGTGCCTTTACAAGTACGAAATAACATGTGGTTCATTCATGATGGAGCTCCTGCACATTTCAGTCGAAGTGTTCGTACGCTTCTCAACAACAGATTCGGTGGCCGATGGATTGGTAGAGGTGGACCAATTCCATGGCCTCCACGCTGTCCTGACCTCAACCCTCTTGACTTTCATTTATGGGGGCATTTGAAAGCACTTGTCTACGAAACCCTGGTACCAATTGTTGAGACTCTTCGTGCTCGTATTGTGGATGGCTGTGATACAACATGCCATTCTCCAGGGCTGCATTAGCGCATCAGGGATTCCATGCGACGGAGGGTTGATGCATGTATCCTCTCTAACGGAGGACATTTTGTACATTTCCTGTAAAAAAAGTGTTTGAAGCCACGCTGGTACATTCTGTTTCTGTGTGTTTCCATCCCATGATTATTGTGAGTTGAAGCGTAGTAATAAAATGAGCTCTAAGATGGAAAGTAAGCCTTTCTGGACACATGTCCACATAACATATTTTCTTTCTTTGTGTGTGAGGAATGTTTCCTGAAAGTTTTGCCATACCTTTTTGTAACGCCCTGTATATATACAGTGCACATTCCAAAGTTACAACCATAACAGAAACCCTATTTTCTCATAGTGGTCTCATATTTTTAAATTTTTAGTATCTTGGAAGCCCTTAACAGCAGCATTCCCAGCTGAAAACCATTTGTCTTCCTGGAGGTTCTGTCAGTTATCAGCAGAATCAACTAACCACACAATCACTGACACCAGATAACTGCTGATGGGTCATAAACTGTAATTGTAGAATTTGGAATGGGGCCAAGGACACTTCAACAACCAGCACAAGACCACTTCACACTGAGCAACGATGTTGCCTACTCACCAGCACCCCATAGTGGTGCCAACACCACCTAGGCATGTAGATGCTGAGCTGACTCGACAAGTGTTAGCTAGAATCCAACATGCAGCTGAATGAAGCATCAACCGAGGCTGGTGCAGAAGGACAACAACTTGTAAACATTTTGAATTAATGATTGAACTCTAATGATGTTTCACTGACATCAAAGATTCCCATCAATTATCCCAACTTGATGCACAGGTGCCTCCATTCTTCCCCTCTGTAATAAATTGTGCAATCTGCATTGTAAATTGTGATTATAATATTAGATTCTCACTGATAATTGAAATAGCAACTGAAATAGTAGGAACCACTTTTATTAACTGTCGGAACAGTTTAAAATGTTATCTTCTTAAATTTCATAATCTTTATTCTGACTTATTAAAAACAAAAGTGAAATAAGGAAGAAGTAATCCATGTACCATTATTGATCTTAGCAGAACATGAGTGACCTTGTCCTGATGTTATCTATGACATACTGTGTGAGTTCAACAATTTTATTCTTCAAACTAAAAGAGTATTGTGGCGTCCATAGGAAAGAATGTTGACCATAAGTTGCTATTTTGTCTTAAACCGTAGGATATCCTGAATCTGTTTTTCAAATCGTGCAGAATCATTTGACTTTTCTTTTTTCTTTTATAGATGAAATATTAAAATCGTGTGAAAAGCAATTAAATGAGCTTAAACAGGGCTCTAGTTATGACTCGTTGGATGAAGCTGATGAGTTCAGCATTGCTGAAGAAATAAAATCAAAAATTGCGAGTATTCATGGAGAGACGGAAGCAAACAATTTTTCCAGTATTTACCGGAATCTTCGAGGATGTGTAAGTAGCAGTTAATAATGTGGCACTTTTGTTATTCAATTCCCCTGCTCAGCATGGGAACTGATCTAGGATTCTTATTTTCCCACTTCAGTATTAAATTTGTCAGTATGGTTATTTTCATTCTCCTGACTTTAAAGAAAAAGTGCATATTTTTATTTTCCCCATTTCTTACAATGCTGATTATCCTTGTTAATACAGTTCAGCAATAAAAACAGGAAAATTAATTTGTTGAATTAGTTACTCGTCAGACTTCCAACTGATGCAGTGCAATCAAAATAAAACGCATGCAGATAAACTGATACAAACACGATATAGAGCATTAACTTTCTTCCCTGGGCTAATCTTAATATATTAAACTTAAGATTTCTTGCTCTTAATTTAAGAAAGCTAAGAAAAATCAGAAGATTAAGCCAAAGTAATCAGTTGCCGTTATGACTTCAGTCAGTTTTTAGGTCCAACAGTGTGTGCCTTTGTTGTTAACAAAAAAAAATGTCCCAGTGCATTTTTGTGAATGGTGTTATGGTGTACAGTTTCTAGTGTTTTTCAAGCAGGAGAGGCAGTAGAACTCCATCAATTTGAAGAAAAGTCTAAAAAAAATGCTTCAAGACTTGGCCAAAAAACTATTCCTACAAAGTTTGGTGATTTGTCTGTTAACCAAAGCTGTGATTCATATTGCTCCCAGCTTGATAAAATCTAATTCTGACTTGAACAAGAACCAATTCAATAAAAATCTTCCAATTTTTGCAGAAAAGAATTAACTTGTTACTTTCATAGCTGATGAAATTGCAAGCTCCTTGAACTTAACTGCATACCTATGAAATAATTGATGTGCTGAGATGCGTGCAGTAAAAAAAATGTAGTTAGTTTCATCAGTGATATAACATTTTATTTTTTTGTAATAACCATACTATAAATTTTGTAATGCAAATACTGTTTTTCAAAATCTGTAATTTTTTTTTTTTTTAAAAGAAAATCATGATCCATAGTAGGCTGTAACATTCCCTATTGTGCAATCGGCCAATTTCAAGATTCATCATTTTCAAGCACCTAAAATAAAAGCATACCAATGTGGAAAACATTGTACCATGTATATGTAATTTGCAAAATATTACAGGATGTAATAACAATCATGTTACAAATATGGTGTAAGCTGTTTACTGACATGTGGATAAATGTAGTCAGTGGTAAAACATAGATATGAGATTAGTTCCTTATGCAGTGTCAGCTATTTGATAACAGTGCATTTGTTGGAATATCCCCTCTGGTTCATTTAGTCATATACAAAATTACTACAGTTAGTAGTGGATGGCTAAACTAAGTGCATGTATTGATGTCATGTACTGTTTATTCATATCAAGAAAAAGAAAAGCTTATTGGGAAATAGTTTCAACAGTTTGGGGAAAATGTACTTCATGTTAAGTTTATGAATTCAGTTTTTTTATATAGAAGTTCTTTTAGAATCTTAGCTTTGCAGTTCATGCAATTACTGCAGTATCTTAGATTGTAATCACCATTCGTAAGTAACAACTATCATTTCTTCACTACAGACTCTTCTAACCAGTGTGAGAAATGCCTTGGCATTTCTTCTCAGAAGTGCTGTGCTGAACTCGACAGAGGATGCCAATCCATCATTTGGTATAGAAAATTTGTCACTAAGAAATATTGCTATTTGCACTCCATCACAGGTAATTTCCACTGTTAAAATATGTATTATGCAACTGCTCGAAGTCATTATTTCTTTAAATATTTTTTTCCCATGTGTCTGGTTTTTATTTGAAACAAAACACGTTATATAATTGGCAGTTAACTATTTTTATCCCCTGGGGCACTATTTTGGACCACTTTGCCTGTTGATCCATTCTACATTGCTTTGTGGGTCATGAAATGTTGACATAGGAGCATACAACATTTTTTTGTCTGATGTAAGTAACTCGACATATACATGGAGTGTACAAAAATATGACATCAAAAACACAGCACATTACCATCCATAATATGGTGTAGGAAAGCTGTTGGCAATCGAAACAGCTCCCAGTCTTCCTAAAATGGATAAATACAGGTACTAAATGATGACTAACTGAAACCCTCAGCTGCCGACAGGTGTTGTTGATATACCTCGATGGGGACAGCTGAAAATGTGTGCCCCGACCGGGACTCGAACCCGGGATCTCCTGCTTACATGGCAGATGCTCTATCCATCTGAGCCACCGAGGACACAGATGAATAGTGTGACTGCAGGGACTTATCCCTTGCATGGTTCCTGTGAGACTCACCTTCCCAATTGTCCACAATTCTACATATGTAATGTACCTTATAGACATTTGCCCATTCACTCATTACTCGCACACGCTTTGGCGATTCCTGTAAGAGCCAATGTGTACGCGAGTAATCTGTTCTTTCCAGAACACTTACTGTCTTCATAAATACAGGTACTGTATGGTTTTCAAGGGAATCCTACATAAGTCTTCCTACAGAATAGTGGCAAGTTTAGGTAACAATGATAAGAGATGGATACCAATCGTGCACCCTCCTCTCCAAAGAAGATCACAAAGCCTTATTAATATCTGGTGACTGTGATGCCTAGGGGAGATGTTAAAATTCATCCTTGTCCTCACAAAACCAGTCCTGTGGAATGAGAGCTGTGTGAACAGGGGCCATGTCATCTCAGAACACAGCACACCATTAGGGAACAAACACTGTACTATGGGATGGACCTGATCAGCCAAACCTGTCACATAGTCCTTGGCAGTATTGTGACCTCGTAGAGTAACCATGGTGCCCTTGGTATACCATATTACAGCTACTGGAACTGTCACTGAACGCCCACCATGTTTCATTCTTGGGACTTAAACTTGCCCAGAAATTGGAAACGGTGTAACACAAGATTTGTCTGACCAAATGGCTTTCTTCCATTGCTACACTTAGCTATGACTTAATACACGTGGAACTACACAGGACACTGTTCTGACATTGATTGATATTTGAAACATATTGAGGACACTGCTCAGAGACTGTTTGTGATCAACCTACAGTCTTGGCTGTGCATTTTTGTTCACGTAGGCATTTCTCGCAGTGTTTACATAATTTTATCCAGCCCTCTCCCCCTCCCCCCTTTCCTAAATTTTGTTACTTGCCCATTGTTTCATACTGGTGTGTTGATTAACAATGCCCAAGAGGGAATGATAGTTAATTTACGCTGAAACAAGTGTTTGTTTCAAATTAAACAGAAAGCCTGATACAGGTAAATGATTTCTTTCAAGAATTTTAAGGCCACAGTACATCAACACATAAATACTAGTGATAAATAATCATAGTTGTATGTAGCGAGTGTGTTCAACATTAGATGAAATTATTATTTTGATTCTGTGGTGTACTGTTATTTACCACAGAATCCACATGACTTTCCTATAACTTTCAGTATTTCCGTACAGCCTGCAGAAGAAATAATCATTTGGGATTAATTCTGCTCTTTTTATCCCATGTTTGCACAGTAGAAATATCCCCTCCCCCCCCCCCTCCATCTTGACCCCACCCCTGCCCACCAACATACATACACCACAGATACAAAGGAGGATGCTATGGATTTCTTTTTTAGACAAATTTTTAAAAAAATCATATGTTTATGAGATTTTGTAAAATAATTCTGTTAATTTTGCCACACACTTAAGACTAATCACTGTTCATATTTCATACAGAAGAAATGCAAAAAGTATCTACATCCCCTTCATCCAAATCATAAAGCAGAACCCATCTGGTGCCATGCTCATTCACTGCTTACATCACTATACCTCTTCCCATAGCTAAAATACAAATAAGTATCTAAGTGCAGGATACAACAAAAAAACAGTGTGCTCTTGCAGTTCATTGTTTTGGATATTTTGGAAAGAATGAAGAAATGAGTGAAAGTAGTTTGTCTGTGGGGCCACTCATACAAGTTGTGCTTCCACTCCCTGAAGCTTTGCTGTGCATCTGTTCCTAACTTGTGCAGTGTCCTTTATGCATGGCAATGAGCAAGGATCCCAGTTGACAGTAATTGGAGATTTGTAACTTTTTGGTGTCCCAATCGCATTTTGCCAATGTATTCACATTGTGTGATCATTCTACGAACAGCATGTGCCATGACCAGGTTCTATGATCTAAAGATGCCTTCACAGGCAAAACACATCACTGAAATTTGAAAATAAAAACCTTCACAACCAAGACTGTATTTTTATCTCAAATTGTGTATTGATTTATATTTTTTGCTGAATATAACTTTTAAATGGAACTAAACAATTGCTTAATAAAATTTGTTTACTCTTTAAAATAGTTTAAAGCTATTATAGGCAGTGTAAAATATTCAAGGAAAATGTAACACCTATCAGAAAGCATAGAATCATTAGGAACAGTGTTAATGACATAACTGATGACAAAGCAAAACTCAGGTCTTCAGGCCAAAAAATAATCAGCAGAGGAATAGACATTAATTTGCCCCTTTTGAACCATGGCACAGAATAAAAGGATGAATACAGCTTAGGAAAACCTTGTACTTAGAGAAAAAGCTGTCTGTTCTTCTGAAAGAAACAAATGGGTATTTGAAACTTCTTGGCAGATTAAAACTGTGTGCCCGACCGAGACTCGAACTCGGGACCTTTGCCTTTCGCGGGCAAGTGCTCTACCAACTGAGCTACCGAAGCACGACTCACGTCCGGTACTCACAGCTTTACTTCTGCCAGTATCCGTCTCCTACCTTCCAAACTTTACAGAAGCTCTTCTGCGAAACTTGCAGAACTAGCACTCCTGAAAGAAAGGATATTGCGGAGACATGGCTTAGCCCCAGCCTGGGGGATGTTTCCAGAATGAGATTTTCACTCTGCAGTGGAGTGTGCGCTGATATGAAACTTCCTGGCAGATTAAAACTGTGTGCCCGACCGAGACTCGAACTCGGGACCTTTGCCTTTCGCGGGCAAGTGCTCTACCAACTGAGCTACCGAAGCACGACTCACGTCCGGTACTCACAGCTTTACTTCTGCCAGTATCCGTCTCCTACCTTCCAAACTTTACAGAAGCTCTTCTGCGAAACTTCATATCAGCGCACACTCCGCTGCAGAGTGAAAATCTGATTCTGGAAACATCCCCCAGGCTGTGGCTAAGCCATGTCTCCGCAATATCCTTTCTTTCAGGAGTGCTAGTTCTGCAAGTTTCGCAGAAGAGCTTCTGTAAAGTTTGGAAGGTAGGAGACGGATACTGGCAGAAGTAAAGCTGTGAGTACCGGACGTGAGTCATGCTTCGGTAGCTCAGTTGGTAGAGCACTTGCCCGCGAAAGGCAAAGGTCCCGAGTTCGAGTCTCGGTCGGGCACACAGTTTTAATCTGCCAGGAAGTTTCATATCAGCGCACACTCCGCTGCAGAGTGAAAATCTGATTCTGGAAACATCCCCCAGGCTGTGGCTAAGCCATGTCTCCGCAATATCCTTTCTTTCAGGAGTGCTAGTTCTGCAAGTTTCGCAGAAGAGCTTCTGTAAAGTTTGGAAGGTAGGAGACGGATACTGGCAGAAGTAAAGCTGTGAGTACCGGACGTGAGTCGTGCTTCGGTAGCTCAGTTGGTAGAGCACTTGCCCGCGAAAGGCAAAGGTCCCGAGTTCGAGTCTCGGTCGGGCACACAGTTTTAATCTGCCAGGAAGTTTCATATCAGCGCACACTCCGCTGCAGAGTGAAAATCTCATTCTGGAAATGGGTATTTCATTACATTGATGAAATGGAGTGTCTACATGTGTGTTTTTCTTTTCCTTTATGAAGAAATTCGGTGTGTAAGAGTCTTTTCATTGTGCCTGTCTGCAACTAAACATGTCATCTTTATGATGAGTAGCAATCTATCCTTTTCATAATATTGTCAGCAGATGATGAGATCTTTATCTAAGACAGGTGAAACTTTGGAACAAAGAACTTCATATGTATGGCAGACACTAATTGTAGGGTACATGAGTCTATGGGGGAAAGAGAACTGCATGTCAAATTATCAGTGTAAAAAGGAAGAGTAAAGAATGGTGAACTGACATTTGAACAAAACACTAAAGCAGTTGAAACTTCGTGGCAGATTAAAACTGTGTGCCAGACCGAGACTCGAACTCGGGACCTTTGCCTTTCGCGGGCAAGTGGTCTACCAGGAGAGCTTCTGTTAAGTTTGGAAGGTAGGAGACAGGGTACTGGCAGTAGTAAAGCTGTGAGGACGGGGCATGAGTCGTGCTTGGGTAGCTCAGTCTGTAGAGCACTTGCCCGCGAAAGGCAAAGGTCCTGAGTTCAAGTCTTAGTCCGACACACAGTTTTAATCTGCCAGGAAGTTTCATAACAGCACACACTCTGCTGCAGAGTAAAAATCTCATTCTGGAAAGTAAATCAGTTACTTCATGTGACAGATATTAACTTGAAAATGCGATGCTTTTACGTGACTCAATTATCATACAATGGAAACTTTGTATCTTGGCTTGGAAGGAGAAAAACCTAAATAAAATTTTCAGTGTCATTTGAATTTGGTAAAAATCAATTTGACATCAAACAAAAATATGAGGAATCTAACACCGTTAAGGAAAGCTGTGAAACAAGATTGCTTTCCAGAACATTTCCTCACACCATAAATTCTGTTTTTATATTCTTAAGATTACTTGTCAGGTCATAAGACATTGATAATCCTCGTAGGTTACTCTTCTGCTATTAACTATGTATATGGTCTTATTGTCTTTTACGAGTATCACATACTCAAGTTGCTTAGTTGACAAGTCATAGATTACCAACATGAAGGTAAACAGTGAAACCATGCATGTGAACTATCAAATGATATATTATTTATGCCCAGAGCATGATGCCCACCAAGTACCACACAGAATAAGTTAGCTCTGACAAAACTATTTATACTTGTAACACAGCATACAATACTGAGCATTGTGTGTACACCCTGTTCCTAATATAATATGTTGGGTTGAAACAATTTTTAAGACTCCAACAGGTAGATAAATTTCTGTTGTTCTCATACATGTCCCAGGTGTTACTTTTTTTTGTTGGATAGCAGATACTGTTATCATATATACTGCATAAAATTTGTCTTTGTTTGATTTGCAGGCTTCAGCAACACCAGTTACAAGAAGAGGAGATATTCCATCTATTTCATCTACTTTTGAAGGCACCCCATCTCTACCATCTACTTCCGCTTCTAGCAGTTTATTAGGTAGGCTCTGATACTTTGAATTATTGTTTGTACTACATTTATTCATGATCCACAGTATAAAAAGTAAAATCATTTTATTACGAGAATTCCATTTCCTATTTAATGTCAAGTCCACTTCATCTTCTTCTGAAAAGGTTCATTAATCTCATAAAATAATATTTATGCCTTTTTTTTTTAGTAGTCATAAATTATGACTTGCGTATATTGTATTTGTATTCTGTTTCATAGTTCTGTTACTGAATTCAGTAAATTTTGTTCTTTAACACTGCTCATTTACTCAAGATTTCTTAAAATTTTATTTATAATAGTACTTTCCTCCAGCCTACTCCTGGCCCTCAATTTCAGGTTTTGACTTGATATCTTATGTATTCTGGTCCAAATTCCTGTTAAGTTTCCCCATTATGTTCATTAAAACATTCCTAAATTTTGTGCTCATCCACTCCTTTCTCCTGTCTTCCCCATATGATGGGTGCTCTGTTAAATTGCTGAAGAGTATTGCTGTAGTTTTCCTACCAATTCATTTGTTGCTTATTACAAAACATTAAAATGATCATATTCTCTTTCTGTTGTCTAATGAAGAAAAGCCTTATAGTCTGACATTTTTTCTGTTTCATTTGTAAGTCAACTACATCAGTGATTTGTTTTGATATTAGCTCCTGGTTTTATTTTTCATTGGTTGCACTGAACCATTAAGAACAGTAATTATGTAGGTCATTGTTTTCATTATTTTTTATCCATCATTGTCTGGATTTCAGTTACAGTTTTAATTCTCTCAGAATTTTCAGAATTAGTGAAAATATCCTAATGATAAACTTAGTAAAATCAGGAATTATCTGTTACTGTTTGAACACATACATTTTATGTAACCTCATTAATAAAGGAGTGGCAGAAATAGCCCTATGCAGAGCAAGGGGTGATAAAAGAAGCAGCAAGTGTAGGACTGGATACCTGCAATGTTTAAACATGATATTTCAGGCCAGTATTAGGTCTTCAGGAAGGGGAGAGCTACCTCTGAGAACTCTCAATGTGCACCCATTGACGTGCATCGACTGTTGAATTTTCTATTAAGAGATAGTATTTGCTCTGAGAGTCTACACCATTTACAGCCAGTAACCTGTTGGAGATGATGACCTTGGCACTTCCTTAGTCATGTGGTTGACTTTGATTCTTCCTTCCAGAAGCAGTACTTCAGAATTTCACTGTTGGGAAGTTGCTCTGTAGTATGCATTCAGTTCTTGTCAGACATCAAACCTCAATTTACATTAATCACTTTTATTATTCACCTCCCTTTCATACCTTCCTCTGTCCTATCCCTCTTTCATTTCTGTCATAGCTCCCCCAGTTCTTCGTATTTATTTTTCACTTCTCTTTTGCGTGTTTGCATGTTTTCATTACATATTTTGTGTATTTGGGATTACACATTACCAGTTTCAGCAAATCATTGCCATCGACAAATGTGGTGTGGATATTTACAGACTGTTTCATCCAAAGCAAAAAAAAAGGTTGTTCTTTATATATGGAAAAGCATCTATACAGAGGTAAAAATTTTATTAAAGTGAAGGTACAATTCACAGCATAATATAGAGCACTGAAACTGAAACTCGTTAGTGTAACCTTAAAATATGATACTGGAAGGTTAGAGATTGATGGTGGAAAGTGGGGAAGGACCAGGAGGTAGAGGGGGAGTTCACCAAGGAGCTAAATGAAACATTCAGTGGCGAGTATTGCACTGTACATGGTTACCCTTTTCTCTCATATGGCAGTTACAATAATTAAAATTGAAGCAATGATTCAGTATAAAAATTGATAACCATTAACATAAAAAAGTAGTGCAGATTTGTTGTTGAAATATGAGAAGTGTAAAGAAAAATTTGTTAATAATTTTAAACATAATTGCATTTCAGTAGATAATTGCACTATTGAATAGGGGAGATACTGTAATGGAAGGCTGTAATGTTAACAGTAGATTAAATTACAGATTAGTAGTATTGTGTATTACGAAGGGATCATATAGTTAAAAAGAAGCAGTAGGGGGAATTTATTTAGAAAATGTAATTGTAAGTGTAAAATGAGTGGTGATCCAGGTACATTAAGAGTATAGAGTAAACATAACTTTTTTAAACAATAATAAAAATTTGTGTGAATGAAGTAGTTGTGAAACACTGCCGGCTCTTTATGCACACAAAGCAATGAGTGCTGTTGCCAGTGGATCTCAAGATGATGCCATGTTTCTAGATTTCCAGAAAGCTTGTAACACCATTCTTCACAAGCACCATTTAATCAAATTGTATGCATATGGAATATTGTACCAATTGGGCAGCTAGATTTGTGATTTCCTGTTATGAATGTGGCAGTTTAGAGGAAATGACAGAAAATCAGTAAGTGAAACAGAAGTGATATCTGACATTTACTAAGGAATTATTACAGGCCCTCTGTTGTTCCTAATCTATATAAATGATGTAGAAAACAATCTGAGCAGTCCCCTTCTAGTGATTGCGGGTATTGCTGTTAGTTTTTATCTTATGAAGACTTCATAAGATAAAAACTAATTGCAAAATTCTATAGACATGGTACATCTACATGATTACTCTGCAATTCACATTTAAGTGCTTGGCAGAGGGTTCATCGAACCACAATCATACTATCTCTCTACCATTCCACTCCCAAACAGTGCACAGGTAAAACGAACACCTAAACCTTTCTGTTCGAGCTCTGATTTCTCTTATTTTATTTTGACGATCATTCCTACCTATGTAGGTTGGGCTCAACAAAATATTTTCTCATTTGGAAGAGAAAGTTGGTGACTGAAATTCCGTAAATAGATCTCGCTGCAACGAAAAAGTCTTCGCTTTAATGATTTCCGTCCCAACTCACGTATTGTATCTGCCACACTCTCTCCACTATTACATGATAATACAAAACAAGCTGCCCTTTTTTGCACCCTGTCAATGTCCTCCGTCAATCCCACCTGGTAAGGATCCCACACTGCGCAGCAATATTCTAACGGAGTGTAGTGTAAGCTGTCTCTTTAATGGACTTGTTGCATCTTCCAAGTGTCCCGCCAATGAAACACAACCTTTGGCTCGCCTTCCCCACAATGTTATCTATGTGGTCTTTCCAACTGAAGTTGTTCGTAATTTTAACAATCAGGTATTTAGTTGAACTGACAGCCTTGATAATTGTACTATTTATCAAGTAATTAAATTCCAACGTATTTCTTTTGGAACTCATGTGGATCACCTCACACTTTTCGTTATTTAGCGTCAACTGCCACTTGCCACACTATACAGCAATCTTTTCTAAATCGCTTTGCAACTGATACTGGTCTTCGGATGACCTTACTAGATGGTAAATTACAGCATCATCTGTGAACAACCTAAGAGAACTGCTCAGATTGTCACCCAGGTTATTTATATAGATCAGGAACAGCAGAGGTCCCAGGACGCTTCCCTGGCGAACACCTGATATCATTTGAATTTTACTCGATGATTTGCTGTTTATTACTACGAACTGTGACCTTTCTGACAGGAAATCACGAATCCAGTCACATAACTGAGACGATACCCCATAGGCTCGCAGCTTGATTAGAAGTCACTTGTGAGGAACGGTGTGAAAAGCTTACCGGAAATCTAGAAATATGGAATCAACTTGAGATCTCCTGTCGATAGCGGCCATTACTTCGTGCGAATAAAGAGCTAGCTGTGTTGCACAAGAACTATGTTTTCTGAAACCATTCTGATTATGTATCAATAGAGCATTCCCTTCAAGGTGATTCACAATGTTTGAATACAGTATATGCTCCAAAATCCTACTGCAAAACAACGTCAATGATATAGGTCTGTAGTTCGATGGATTACTCCTACTACCCTTCTTAAACACTGGTGCGACCTGCGCCATTTTTCAATCTGTAGGTACAGATCTATTGGTGAGCGAACGGTTGTATATGATTGCTAAGTAGGGAGCTATTGTATCAGTGTAATCTGAAAGGAACCTAATCGGTATACAATCTGGACCTGAAGACTTGCCCGTATCAAGCAATTTGAGTTGCTTCACAACCCCTAAGGTATCTACTTCTAAGAAACTCAGGCTAGCAGCTGTTTGTGTTTCAAATTCTGGATTATTCCATTCGTCTTCCCTGGTGAAGGAATTTCAGAAAACTGCGTTCAATAACTGCGCGTTAGCAGCACAGTTGTCGCTAACAGTACCTTCGGCACTGCGCAGCAAAGATATTGACTGCGTCTTTCCGCTTGTGTACTTTACATACGACCAGAATTTCTTCGGATTTTCTACCAAATTTCGAGACAATGTTTTGTTGTGGAACCTATTAAAGGTATCTGGCATTGAAGTCCGTGCCAAATTTCGCGCGTCTGTAAATTTTAGCCAATCTTCTGGATTTCACGTTCTTCTGAACTTCGCATGCTTTTTCTGTAGCCTCTGCGACAGCGTTCAGACCTGTTTTGTGTACCATGGGGGATCAGATCCATCTCTTAACAATTTATGAGGTATGAATCTCTCAACTGCTGTTACTACTGTAGCTTTGAATTTGAGACACATCTTGTCTACATTTGCATAGTCAGTTCGGAAGGAATGGAGATTCTCTTAGGAAGGCTTCTAGTGACACTTTATCCACTTTTTTAAATAAAATTATTTTGCATTTGTTACTGGTGGATTTGGAAGAAATGGTATTGAGCCTAGCTATGGCAACCTTGTGACCGCTAATCGCTGTATCAGTCATGATGCTCTCTATTAGCTCTGAATTGTTTGTGGCTAAGAGGTCAAGTGTGTTTTCGCAACCATTTACAATTCGTGTGGGTTCGTGGACTAACTGCTCGAAATAATTTTCGGAGAAAGCATTTAGGACAATCTCGGAAGACGTTTTCTGCCTACCACCGGTTTTGAACAAGTATTTTTGCCAACATATCGAGGGAAGGTTGAAGTCCCCACCAACTATAACCATATGAGTGGGGTATTTATTTGTTACAAGACTCAAATTTTCTCTGAACTGTTCAGCAACTATATCATCGGCATCTGGGGGTAGGTAGAAGGAGCCAATTATTAACTTAGTTCAGCTGTTAAGTATAACCTCCACCCATACCAATTCGCACGGAGTATCTACTTCGACTTCACTACAAGATAAACCACTACTGACACACATAAACACTCCACCACCAATTCTGCCTAATCTATCTTTCCTGAACTCTGTCTGAGACTTCGTAAAAATTTCTGCAGAATTTATTTCAGGCTTTAGCCAGCCTTCTGTACCTATAACAATTTCAGCTTCTGTGCTTTCTATTAGTACTTGAAGCTCAGGGACTTTCCCAGCACAACTACAACAATTTACAACTACAATTCTGACTGTTCCTTGATCCAAGCATGTCCTGTATTTGCCATGCACCCTTTGAGGTTGTAGCCCACCCCATACTTTCCCAAGGCCTTCTAACCTAAAAAAACGCCCAGTCCACACCACACAGCCTCCGCTACCTGTGTAGCCACCAGCTGAGTGTAGTGAACTCCTGACCTATTCAGCGGAATCCGAAACCCCACCACCCTATGGCGCAAGTCAAGGAATCTGCAGCCAACCCGGTCGCAGAACCATCTGAGCCTCTGATTCAGACCCTCCACCCGGCTCTGCACCAAAGGTCCGCAGTCAGTTCTGTCAATGATGCTGCAGGTGGTGAGCTCTGCCTTCATCTCGTAAGCAAGACCGGCAGCCTTCACAAAATCAGATAGCCGCTGGAATGTAGAGAGAATTTCCTCAGATCCAAAGTGACACACGTCATTAGTGTCGACATGTGCCACCACCTGCAGTTGGCTGCACCCTGTGCTCTTCATGGCATCCGGAAGGACCCTTTCCGCATCAGGAATGACTCCACTCGGAATGCACACGGAGTGCACACTGGATTTCTTCCCCTCCTTAGCCACCGTATCCCTAAGGGGCCCCATTACGCGCCTAACATTGGAGCTCCCGACTACCAGTAAGCCCACCCTCTGCAATTGCTCAGACCTTGAAGGTTGAGAATCATCCTCTGAAACAGTGCAGGCAGCTGCATCTGGCTCAGCCAGAGACAGTACCTGAAACCTGTTTGTCAGACGCACCAGGGAGGCTTTCTGATCAGCCTCCGGGGACGTCTTTTGCTACCTGCCATGCCTTGGAACGGTATTTGTTATGGTGTAAAAAGTGACTGTTAATTCTAAACAATGAAAATTACATGAGTACTAAAGGGAATCTGTTAAATTTTGGTTACATGAAAAATCACACAATTTTAAAGTTTGGTGCTTTTTCTAAATACCTAGGGATGACAATAATGAACAAATTTAAACTGTAACTATCACATAGAAAATATTGTTGAAAAGTGAAACAAAAACAGTATTTTATTCGAAAAACACTTAGAAGATGGAACAAATTTACCAGAGGCTGTGTACACTATGCTTGTCCAGCCTATTATGGAATATTGCTGATTTTCAAAACTCATCTGTTGCTAACTTCTAGTGTTGATTGTTATTTGTATGATCCTGCCCTGCTGCGTTTCCTTATTACTTCCTGTGCATTTTCATTGCTATCCATGAATAGTATCATTACATATAGTCCTTCGCTCCATTGTCAAATTAAAAAATGGTGTAGTTTCAAGTGCTTGTGTGTGTCACATAAAATGGTACTTAAAAATGCATGAACAGTTACAATGTTGTATATATTTTATTATACATTTAACTCACTGCCAGAGTAGGTGAGGCATTTATTTCAAATAAATATCCCTGATATTACTTCAGTGATTAACACTGCCTACCTACATTTCATATTTGGTGATTAATAACTTTTCTGTAATAAACGGCAAGTCTTTCCAAAAGTGTGAAATTGTTGTTGTTGTTGTTGTTGTTGTTGTTGTTGTTTTGTTGTTGTCTTCAGTCCTGAGACTGGTTTGATGCAGCTCTCCATGCTACTCTATCCTGTGCAAGCTGCTTCATCTCCCAGTACCTACTGCAACCTACATCCTTCTGAATCTGCTTAGTGTACTCATCTCTCGGTCTCCCTCTACGATTTTTACCCTCCATGCTGCCCTCCAATGCTAAATTTGTGATCCCTTGATGCCTCAAAACATGTCCTACCAACCGATCCCTTCTTCTAGTCAAGTTGTGCCACAAACTTCTCTTCTCCCCAATCCTATTCAATACCTCCTCATTAGTTACGTGATCTATCCACCTTATCTTCAGTATTTTTCTGTAGCACCACATTTCGAAAGCTTCTATTCTCTTCTTGTCCAAACTAGTAATTGTCCATGTTTCACTTCCATACATGGCTACACTCCAAACAAATACTTTCAGAAACGACTTCCTGATACATAAATCTATATTCGATGTTAACAAATTAAATTAAAACAAAATAACCAAAATAAAGGCAGTCTGATTGAAAATGCACAACTGTGAAACTAAATTTTTCTGATCAGTAACATTTATTTCCCTGTTGCTCTACCAATTGCATTTTAACACACTTAGATCTTTCTCTTTGATTAGAGCTGTGCTAAAGCCACCTCGTTTGTAAGTAGGATTCCTGCATCTGTTCACTACAAATTCCGACTGAGCATGATCCACTGATTTCATGCCAGCAGATACTGCAGGCCATTATATTTTGTTGGTTGTTGTCTCCTGGAGAAAGTTGTTTGAGGTGGACCCTGTCTGCTTGTACATTATTGTCTTAAAAGATGAACCCTACACTGAAAATTTGATTGTAGGTCAGGATCCTGTTGCGATACTGCACAGATCTCAAATTTCTTTAAATAGCAATGAGCAGTATCTGACATTCATTTTGTATCATCCAAAAATATTAATGTCCCCCCTCCCTATTAAACCTGTGGGGCTGCAAGCCTGAAACGTGCTTCACTCTTTCATAGTGATCATCAGGCATCAGTCAGGTTCTGCATTTGTTGGTGAAGGGAACTTGATACCAAAGACTTGGAACTCTTTCAGGTGCTGACTTGCTTTTGTCCCTCTTACTTGTGTTCTATGTACAGTGCATATATGGGTTTACTGTTGCTGTTTGTAATGGATGCTTATAGACTAAATGCATTGGGTGGGATGGTTTATAATCTCTGTGTCATCACAGCCTTCCCAGTTGCTTTCAAAAAGACAGCATGCAGGGCATTTATGAGCCCTAATTTGTGAAAATCAGTCATCGACTGATGTTGTTGTTCATGGGCAATCATTATGAGGCAGACCTTCATTGTTTTGTGTCACACAACAGCAGCTGAAAGTTAGTAAGATGTCATTTTCTTCTGAGCTATTTTCACACTCTACTTCTCATGCTGACAATCATATTCATGATAGGAGACACACGTCACACCACTAAACTGCATGAAGAATGGATGTTTACTTTTATATCTGTTACATGGGTAACTGTACACGATTTCCTGTGGTCAAAATAGAATTTCGAAAGATACCTTCAGATTTAAAAAACTAAACAGTTCATGTGTGCTGCAAAACCTTCCTCCTCCTTTTTGGTGGCATCCCTGTTTGTTCTGTGTGAAATTTCTGTATGTGTTTTGTTTGTAAAATTCAGTAAACAAATTTTATTTCACAGGAGCTTACCGTGCATCGAGAGCTAGAGCCATTTCATACGTCCGTGACTTGTCCGATGGAACCATTCCTCACCTTAGTGGAAGTTCAGCAGGAATGCCTGTGACATCACAATTTAGAAACCCCTGTAAGTATATGTCTGTTCATAAATGTTTCTGGATCCTTAAGTATCATAGTGGTCATATATTGACTGCTGAAGTCTTTATTTTCTGAAGTTTACCATGTTATCCTGCTTTACAACCAGACAAATAAATCTGATAATGAAAAGGAGTGGGGAGGATTTAAAGCCTGTTAATCCATATTTATGTACCATTTGCAGATTGTAATTGCTACTGCTAGGATGGGTGTAGGTCTTTCTTCAAAGCATTATCATACAGTCATTTCATTCTGCACAGAATTACATGTGATAAATTGCTCTAAATATATTTGACTGCAAAAAAATGCAGAGCTTTGGTGAGCAGCGTCAGAATAAAACCTTTTTCTGGCAGTGCCATACATTCCTTTCTAATCTTGAGACTAAAAATATTAGATAGAGAAAACCAGTTCTTAGCCCATTCTTGCAGGGAAGTAGTAGTGCACAGACTATAGGAACCACTATGCCATTGGTGTCTCACAGGTCATCAGAAAAATCTCCAGACATACCGAATAAAGACAAACAAATAAGCTGAAAATATGATGGCATTGTTTAAATCAAATCCCTGCTGTTGTAAGAAAACATCGTCTTTATAGGCTTAAGGACAGATTGTGTTAGTGAAAATTGGCAAACAGTGTGCAGTGCAGCTGAAGCAGAATGTACAGTTGGAAAAATCAGCACACTCTTAAAATAAATGTACAGTGGATTCACTCTCAGCTATATGTGTTTTAAACAAACCTTCAGTAGAAATGGTTGTATGCACAGGAGTAAAAGAGGGCCATGCAGTCTCGCATCTTTTCTGTTGTTTATATCATTATTAGGAGAACAACTGGTAGTGAATGAAAGGTTTTATTCTGCTAAAAAGTCTGTTAAATGTAACTTGACTTTGCCAAATATCAAATCATATATATGCCACTCCAGGCAGTCCATTGTGTTAACACTGACTAAAAATCCAATTAACGAGCTGTAACAGTCAAATGTATATGAAAATCTATACATCTGAAGAAAGTTGCAGCTACAAGAAGACACCTGTAGTAAAATTTCTCAAGCAAAAACTGTATGTACCTTGCCAGAAAATGCATCTGATGGTGAAAAATGAACAAGTGAAAACTAAGAGGTAAGATTTGTGTTTCTCAGTTGTGCTTATGACTGAGACCAGTTATAACTTATGCCTTTCAAAATGGGGTGCCTTGGTAGGCACCGAGAGTAGCATCATTTAAATGCTATAGAAGTGGTAATCAAATAAAGAAGGCAGCAATTATTTTGCAGTCAGATGGAAATAAGAAAGTGCTGTCAGTGACAGTTGGAGAAAGTGTATTGGATGCTTGAACTTGCCCCTACAATACACATGGGATGTAACTCTATGGAGAAAATCTGAAATGAATAGCACCACATAACGGAGGAAAAATGTACACCCACTTTATTACCTTGCAGTTCATGCAGAGTGCTTTGACAAGGGTGCAGGAAATCAATGTTGAACAATATTTCTACTCTTCCACTATAAAACTACACGAGTAAAATGTACACAACAGTTTCTCTGTCAAAGCTTTGATTTTTATTACCTTAGTCATTCCTCCCTGTGTAAGCTGGAGGCAGCAAAATACGTTAGCAATCAGAGTAGGAAGTTGTTGATAGATATGTAATAAAACCATGGAATGAGCTGCCCTTTTGGGAACATTTTCTACCTTTTCTGTCATTTATATGAGATGATACTTCTGTGCTGCTCACCAGATGATGATGATGATGATGATGATGATGATGATGATGATGATGATGATGATGATGATGATGATGATGATGATGACGATGATGATGATGATATGGAGATGGAAAAACGGTAGCACAAGCAGTTTCTTTAATGTCTTAGTTGTGTATTTTAAATGTTCTGCAAATGAAATGATCTATAATCGTCATTCCTTTTCTTGCTCACAGTAGCACTTAGTGGTAAAAATTACTCTTCAGCCTGTCTTCCGGCTTCTATATTAGACTGACATACCACACCTGTACTGCTGCACTGTAAACCAGGATCTAATAAAATTGGAATGAAACATTACTTAATAGAAGTGAGTCCAGAGTATTAGCTTATATCATCTTTTGATTTCCATCTTCACAATTATTTCACAAATTTTATACAGATTGTTGCAGTTTTTCCAGTGGCACAAGACTTCATTCCAGGCCTTTAACCCCAGCAAGAGAGTGAATCAATTTTGTCTATAATCTCCATGTTGTCTTACTCTCTTGATGAGAAATGAAACTGAGACAACAGCAGATATATTGTCTTCCAAGAGAACTCCTAATCAATGGAAATTTTGTGAAGACCAAAAATACAAATGTTACTGTAAATTATGAAACATCCAAATAACTGTGTGTTTTTGACGTGAATGTAGTATAAAAGGCCTCCTACCTACAGCATAAATCAATTGGTTAAAGACTTACTTCCTGGTGAAGCTCATTTGTACTTGATACCATTGTAAAGAATTTGTTACATTCTCTTTGTTCAATTGAACTTTTTCCTAACATGCTTATATATAGTAGTAAAAGTTTCTTTCATTCTTCAATGTATAATTCATTGAAAACTTTATAAAAATGAAATAAGCAGGGCAAGCTTAATACTTGCAGTGATCAAAAATGTGTGTAGATTGTGTCAACACACCATAAGATATGGAAATAAACATACAATACTAACATCACATGAAACAAATTAAAATATTCACCTGTTTGAAAATGTTGAGTAAGATCAAAAGAGCTTTCCAGAAATGTCATCATAGGATAATATCAACACAAGCTGATTGTCTTAGTGTAGCACTTCATATATGTTTGTTTAATGGATTAAATGGAGCATGGTAACCCATTGTTTGGTTCTCTTCATCAGTATTTATGAATAGGAAAAAAATTACACAAGCATGCAAATATATGATAAAACATTGATAGTGGTCTGCTTCCTGAATGTAACAATGATCATTAACATAATTCCAGTCATTCACAAAATATTTTCTTCCTGCCATGTAAGGCAAAATCCCTGCTAATCATATTTATTACATTATCCAAGGAAATTTATGCAAATTAGAACATTAACATTAAATAATGAGCACTCTTTCATGAGAGATGAAGATAGTCATCTTTGATCTACAGAACACCTTGTAAAGTAAAGTCAAAATCATCACCAAAACACACTTACGCAATTGTAAACAAGAGTCTGTGACACCTAGCATCAAGTATGCAAAACATTGTTCATTTTACCTGTAGGACTGCCTCTGGCATATGCTGTTCGCACTTCATCCCACTGGTAATTGAGACTCAACTTCCAAAGAGCTCACTGTGTGTCTAGCTACTGTCTGCAGTATTTCACAACAGTTTCCTCACCATTAAGCTGTTCACTGTTTATATATTTATTTAATTTAGAATTTTACAATTTTGCATGTGTATCTTATTGTTCACTCTGGCACAGTTCAGCACAATCTGCATTGCTGCTGCACTACTGATATTCACTTTTGTAAGTACTTGCACTTCATTGCCATCATGCTTATCCAGCACTGAAATCAATCATTCTACCAGAATTGTTCATTATCATTTCCTCAGTATGCACCCCCTCAGGGGGCTCAGCATTTAGTTGCTGGGTATGGGCTTGGCGACCCCAGGGTCCCTGAGCTGGGGACTGGGAAGCACCACCAGTCCTCAATACCGTAAGCTCTGAGCATGCTTAAAAGACCACCGTATGGCGTGACCGTGAAACATTGTACAGTACAAAGCCTGGGGATCTTGGCTTAACTGCCTGGGTCGCGAGGATGATATAAACCTCTATAAAAAAAAAAAAAAAAAAAAAACACCTCCATCTCAAGGTGTGCTGCACACCGAGGAGACGCATGGGTGTTGAGGTGCAACCTCTGGGGAACCTGCCGCAACCCCTCCCTCCCTCCCCCCCCCCCCCCCCCCCCCACCTTTCTGTCTGGGTGGGCATTCCTTCCCCTACCATGAAACGAAGTACAAATAGTGCGCAAGCACAAGTCTCTAAGAAAGGAAAGTTCAATGCTTTACAGTATCAACCCCAATTCCCTTCCCTGTCCTCGATTTCTGGTTTGCAGACAAACAGATGGGGACTCATTTCTGGCCACAAAGCCTCAGTTTTTTGTGGAAAATTTAGAGGAAAAGTTTGGAGAAGATGAGGGCATGTCTAAAATAAGGTCTGGAGCAGTCATACAGACAGCATCCCCAGCATAGTCACGGGCATTGCTTGCTTGTGACAAGCTCGGTGACGTTGCAGTCTCCATTACGCCTCATAAGAGCCTCAATATGGTTCAGGGACTTATTTTTCTTTGTGACCTGTTGTTGCAGTCTGATGATGAGCTCCGTGCAAATCTGGAATGCCGCAGTGTCCACTTTGTACGACGTTTCTTCAGGGGACCTAAAGATAGTAGGGTTGCCGCCAGCACCTTCATTTGGGCTTTTGAGGGTGACACCCTGCCCGAGAAGGTCAAGGTGATGATATATCGATATGATGTTAAGCCTTACGTCCCTCCTCCCATGCGCTGCTTTAAGTGCTGGAGGTTTGGGCATATGTCATCGAGATATGTCACCAACCCTACCTGTCGGGGTTTTGGACATACCCCCCACCCCAACGTCCTGTGTTTGCCACCTCCTGTTTGTGTCAACTGCGGACAGAAACATTCACCTTGCTTGTCAGACTGCGCAGTTTATCAAAAAGAACAGAAGATTACGGAGTATAAGACCTTGGGCAGGCTCACTTACACAGAGGCTAAACACAAGTACAACCGACTTCAACCTATGCGCATTTCCTCGACGTTTGCTGCAGTGGCTTCGATGTCACAATCCCTGGCGACGAGCCCCCAAGCTCGGCCGCTTTTTGTGGGCATTCCAGCCCTGCCGTCTAATCCTGCACCCCCCCCCCCCCCCCCTCCCCACAGGTGGTTGGGGAACACCCTCTTCTGTTTCCCCATTGTTATCAACATCAGGAGTAACAACCAGTCCTTCTTTAAGGGCTTCAGTCCCCACCTCTGAGCTGGAGAAGTGCCTGTCTCCTCTGGCTCTCCTCGCACAGAAGGTATCCCTTGGTGCCCTCCCTTCTATGGTTACTGCCCCTCCAGATTTCAGCCAGTGGCTGAAAAAGCCACCACCTGAGGGCTGTAGGGCTTCCAGGTCTTCCTCGGTCCATGAGACTGGGTCAGAAAAGCCCACCCAGCCTGATAAACCAAAGAACAAATGGGACCCTACCAAAAAGAAGAAAAAGCAAAAGGTAAGAACATAGAGACAGATAAGGAGATCACCACTGCACCTGAAGATGATGTGGAGCATCTAGCATCCCCTCAGGCGCTAGGTGTTCCTCGACACGCAGCTTCTATGGAAGTTCATCAGGCTACTACGCAATCAGTGATGGCGAGCGCTTCTAAGGCGTAACAAGGTTCTTTCATGTCTTCACAGTTGGGTACTATTATCCTTCAATGGAATTTCCGTGGTTTTTTCCACCACCTTGCTGAGTTGAAACAGCTTGTGCGCTGCTTCCCTGCCACTTGTCTGGCCCTACAGGAAACTTGGTTTCCTGATAGGCAGACCCCCTCCCTCCGTGGCTACTGGGGTTACTATAAGAACCGTGTAGAATATGACAGGGTATCTGGTGGTGTCTGTGTGTATGTTCTTGCCACTGTTCCTAGTGACCCAGTGCCACTTCACACAGCTCTCCAGGCTGTGGCTGTTAGCATCCAGGCAGGAATGGAGCTTACTATCTGTTTCCTCTACCTTCCCCTGGATGAGGTTGTCCGTCTTGCCAACCTAGCTGCCTTGTTTGCCCAGCTCCCCCCGCCATTGCTCCTTTTGGGAGACTTTAATGCCCACCACCCTTTATGGGGTGGGGCCCAGATCTTGGGCCAGGGTAGGAACATTGAGGCTCTCTTGTCACAGCAGGACATTTGCCTCCTTAACACTGGTGCTCCCACATATTTGAGCTTGACTCATGGCACATACACAGCCATTGACCTCTCTCTTAGTAGCCTAGGACTTCTTCCATACCTCAGTTGGAGGGTCCATGATGACCTCTGTGGTAGCGAACACTTCCCTATTCTAGTTTCTCTTCACTCCCAATCCCCTGACCAGCTGCCATGATGGTCTCTTCGTGGAACTGATTGGGCAGCCTACACTGCAGCCACTATTTCCATTGCTCTGCCTCCTGGTGACATTGCTTTGACAGTGGACGAGGTCACTATGGCCATTGTTTCTGCTGCCAAGGAAACTGTCCCCTGTTCTTCAAGTACCCTAAGGTGTCAGTCAGTCCCTTGGTGGACATCGAAAGGGTGCAAAAAAGGGCAGCTCGTTTTGTATTATCACGTTATAGGGGAGAGAGTGTGGCAGATATGATACACGAGTTGGGATGGAAGTCATTACAGCATAGACGTTTTTCGTCGCGGCGAGACCTTTTTACGAAATTTCAGTCACCAACTTTCTCTTCCGAATGCGAAAATATTTTGTTGAGCCCAACCTACATAGGTAGGAATGATCATCAAAATAAAATAAGAGAAATCAGAGCTCAAACAGAAAGGTTTAGGTGTTCGTTTTTCCCGCTCGCTGTTCGGGAGTGGAATAGTAGAGAGATAGTATGATTGTGGTTCGATGAACCCTCTGCCAAGCACTTAAATGTGAATTGCAGAGTAGTCATGTAGATGTAGACACCAGAGATTGCAAAAGCTATCCAGGACAGCCGGTGAGCCCTGCAACAACATTGGCATCATCCTTCCCTAGAGAATCTGGTTGCCTTTAAACGGCTGCAGTCCTGTGCTTGGCGGTTAATCCGGCAGAGCAAACAGGACTGCTGGGAACGAAGTGTTGCCACCATAGGTTCTCGCACCTCCCCATCTCAGGTGTGGTTGTGGGTATGGTGCATTTTTGTCTTTCACCCTCGTGCATCTGTCCCTTGCCTTTCTCTTCGGGGTACACTTTGAACTGACCCAATCGCCGTCACTGAACATCTGGCAGAGTACTTCGCTCGTATTTCCGTGACAGCAGGCTACAGTGCAGAATTTCACACCATTAAAGAGCAGGCTGAGCGTACGCAGTTGTCATTTCGCACCCACCATTGGGAATGACACAACACCCTGTTTAATGAATCGGAGTTCCAAAGTGCCCTTACAGCTTCCCCCAATACCTCTCCAGGTCCAGACTGCATTCACAACCAGTTTCTTCACCATCTCTCAGCACACTGTCAAGGTGAATTACTCATGCTGTTTAACCGCATCTGGACGGAGGGTGTTTTCCCAACTCATTGGCAGGAAAGCGTTACCATTCCCGTGCTGAAACCTGGTGCAGATCCACTGGTGGTTGATAAATATCACCCTGTCAGCCTTACCAACGTTATGTGCAAACTCCTGGAATGGATGGTGTGGCTCTTGTAGATCCTCGAAGCTCGGGGCCTCCTAGCCCAGCAACAGGGGGCTTCCATCAGAGCTGCTCAGCAATTGGCAATTTAGTCTCACTAGAGTCGGCTATTCATACAGCTTTTACTCGGCGAGAACATCCAATTGCTGTTTTCTTCGATCTCTGGAAGGCGTACAATACCACCTGGCACCATCATATCCTTCCTACACTGCATGAGTGGGGCTTATGGTGTCCACTTCAGATTTATCTACGGAATTTCCTCTCCAGTCACTTCTTTCGGGTTTTAGTTGGCACATATTTTAGCTCTGTTTATATTCATGAGAATAGTGTCCCGCAGGGCTCGGTTCTCAGTGTTCCCTTCTTTTTGGTGACGATTAATGGTCTTGCGGCTGCAGTGGGCTCATTGGTTTGTTCCTCTCTATACGCCAATGACTTTTGTCTTTATTACAGTTCCCCAAGCATCAGTGTCGCTGAACAGCGGCTGCAGGGAGCTATCTGTATGGCACATTTTTGGGCATCCAACCATGGTTTCCAGTTCTCAGCCTCTAAGATCCGAGTGACGCATTCCTGTCATCATCGAACGGTCCACCTCCATCCAGAGCTCTACCTTGCCTATGAACTCCTTCGAATTGAGGAGACACATCGCATCCTTGGCATGCTCAGCTCACTTGGAGACCGTATCTTTGTGAGCTTAAACAACGGTGCCGGTGGCACCTCAACATCCTTCGCTGCATCAGCCACACAGTTTGGGGGGCTACGTGAACAACCCTCCTACAGCTCTATAACGCCTTAGTCCAGTCCCGTCTTGACTACAGGTGCATGATGTATGGCTCAGCAGCACCTTCAACGATGCAGATCCCCAACCCAATTCTCCATTGTGGCATCAGACTGGCGACAGGTGCCTTCCGCACTAGTTTGGTGACTAACCTTCTAGCAGAAGCTGGGATCCCTCCCCTAAGATTCCGCCGACAACAGTTGCTTGCGTCATACATCACCAACATCCATGCCTTGCCTGACCACCCAAACCACAGGCTCATTTTTCCATCTTCTGCACTCCACTCCCCACGACGGCGGCCTTGGTCTGGTCCCCCGATCATGGTCTGCATTCATTCCCTTCTCTCGTTACTCGAGTTTTTTCCCCTTCCTCCATCCTTCTGGCCCTCTTCTTCTACCCCTCCTTGGTCCCTCCCTCACTTGCAGCTTTGCTTGGATTCGTCCTGCGACTCCAAGTCCTCCGTTCCACCTGCCATTCTTCGTCAAGAATTCATGGCTCTTCTTGCCTCATTTCATGATGCAGATGTAGTCTATACCGATGGTTCTGTGGTCAATGGATGCACTGGGTTTGCTTTCATCCACAGCGACTATGTTGAGCAGCATTCCCTGCCTTGTGGGAGCAGTGTTTTCACTGCAGAGCTGGTTGCTCTTTATCGTGCACTCACTCACCTTTCCTCCTGCCATGGGCAGTCATTTGTCACATGCAGTGACTCACTGAGGAGGGTGCAAGCACTCGACCAGTGTTTTTCTCAGGACCCTTTGGTGCGTGGTATTCAAAATGCTGTTTTTGCTCTCGCAGAGTATGATCATTCACCGAAGTTTGTGTGGGCCCCGGGCCACATCGGCATTCCAGGAAATGAACGTGTTAATCAGTTGGCCAAGCAGGCCACCACTTCGGCACCCCTGGAGCTTGGTCTCATGGAACGAGATCTCCAGTCAGCCCTACATCGCAAGGTCCACAATGTCTGGAGCTCTGAATGGTCTGTCTTGAACATGCCAAATAAGCTCCGCATGGTAAAGTCGTCCACAGCTGTATGGAACTCATCCTTTAGAGGCACGCGCAGGGTCTAAGTTGTTCTCTTCTGTCTCCGAATTGGACATACGAGGTTGACCCACAGCTATCTCCTTCGCTGTGAGAACCCGCCCAGTGTCACTGTGACGCAGGGCTGATAGTGGTCCATCTTCTGATGGACTGCCCCCTTTTAGCCCCCTTGCGGCTGTCCTTTAATTTATCAGTTGCACTTGGCTTAATTCTAGGTCATGATGCCTCAGTTTTACGTTTTATCCATGCAGCTCGGTTTTACCACTCACTCTAGTGTGGGTGCTCTCGCATGATTTCTCAGGCTACACCCACTCCAGCGACTTTTAATTGTGATGTGGATACCAAAATAGTGTCTTCTATGGTAACAAGTTGTGTTGGTACCTCTGTCAATGCTTTCCAGCTGTAAATTCTTCGTTTGTAGTTGAGTGGTTGACCTTTTACCTGATTCATTAACCACTGTGGTCTGTTTTAGTCCAGTCAACTATTTGCTCTGCTCCTTTTAAGTGTCCTCTGTTTTGTGTTATTGCGGTGTTCATTTTAGCTCTATACCCCTTGGTGTTATTTTTTCACCTCCTTTGGGTGCAGAGGTTATGCTTTTACTGTATAGGACATTGGCAAGAATGTCTTTTTTGGAACTGGGGACTGATGACCTCGATGTTTAGGCCCCATCAAACCCCAAAATCAGTATGCACACAATGCTAGATACATAGTCCACAAATCTCGCAGTAACTTCTGACTAATTTCCCTAACCAGGTACTAGATATTTAATAATATGTGAAAGCAAACATTGCTAAATTAGTAGCTTTCTAATCTAAATCATTTGCTACTACATATAACATTTTCAATCAAGTTTTAGAGCCCCCCTGCAGGTCTAGGGGTTAGAATAGGCCCGAGGTAACCCTGCCTATTGTAAGAAGTGACTAAAAGGAGTGTGTCATTTTTTTGGCCTTATAATTTCAGGTCCCATTTTATGGTTTGACCAGCTACTTTCCAAATTCTACAGAAGTGGGGGGCCATATGTGGTGCATGAGTTATCCATAGTGCCCTTCGATTTGATCTCCTGAACCTCTTGTCATGGCTTTGCATCTCTACCTGCAATTCAACTATTTGGGCGAGGACACTTTCCAGGGTATGTCATCTTCTTCCATTCTCTCCTGTACTCTTTTGCCCCCATGACAATATCGGATTTCTGTGCTAAATATCCAGCACAGTAGGCAGTCCATTGTGAAGGGGCAGTCATGTACCCATTTCGTGGCAGCCCCCTGACAACACAGGGATCACACTGCTGATGCCCGAACTGTAAACTCCCTACATATGCCAAGTAGTATGCCTGTCTTCCTGGGCCATCAGGACTCCTGGCAATGGCCATCATGCCAGGTGGTCTTTGCTTTGGATGGATGGCACCTGTGGGGAGAGCCCCCGATTGGAGTGGGGGGGCATCAGGGTGGATGACCTGAAATGAAGCCGACTAAGTCATCTCCTGCTGGTGACTGCATGGCGCCAGAAATGACAGGAACTCCTTCCTACCTATGAAGCCTCAATTTTTCGTTGAACATCTTGAGGATAAGTTTGGGGAAATGACAGCACTGTCTAAGATGAGAAGTGGTGCAGTCTTGATTCAGGTAGCATCCCCAGCCCAACCCATGTGTTACTCACTTGTGACCAGTTAGGTGATATTCCTATTTCCACCACTCCCCATAAAAACCACAGCACTGTCCAGGGGATTATTTTCCATTGTGTCCTCTTGCAGTCTGACAACAAGCTCCATGCCAATCTAGAATGGTGGGATGTTCATTTCATCTTGCACATTTACAGGGGATGCTTAGACAACAGGGTTGCTACTAGTGCTTTCATCTTCGCCTTGGAGGGTGATTCACTACCTGAAAAAGTCAAGGTGATGTTTTACCACTGTGACATTAAACCATACATCCATTCCCCATGTGGTGAAATTTGGGCCCAAGTCTTTCCGCTACACTTCCAGTGCCACATGTTGAGACTGCGGACGTCCCTGCATCCAGATACTCCATGCGCTTCCCTCCCACTTGTATCAACTGTGGAGAGTGGCACTCCCCCTGCTCGCCAGGCTGTACAGTATTCCAAAAGGATTGGAAAATCATGGAGTACAAGACCCTGGACCAGTTCACTTACCAAGAGGCTAATCATAAATTTAAATGAGTACACCCCGTTTGGTTGACATCCACATATGCTGCAGCTTGGTGGTAGGGGGAAAAAATCCCCTTCCATTGCTCCCAAACTACCTATTTTGGGAGCAAGGCCGCCCCCCCCCTCCAAAATTCTGGGGAAATTAGTCCCCTCCCCTCCCCCCCCCCCCAAGCTGGATAAGCAACAGCCTCCGCTAGCTCCTGTCGTGCAGGAGGAGTCCCTTGGAACCCTCTCTCCCAAGGTCTCTGCTAATGTGACAGCAGACACTCACCAGTGGCTAAAGGAGCCAGAAGCTGCTGGACCAAGAGCTTCACAGTCTTCTTCCATGCCTGAAGCTACTTTGGAGAAGTACTCCTAGCAAGCCCCTAAAGAGAAGTGAGAGGGCAAGCTAACAAAAAAGGTCTGCTAAGACAGAGGACCCTCGGTGGCACCACCACCACCACCACCACCACCACCACCACCACCACCACCACCACCACCACCACCACCACCACCTTTCCCTACCAAGTTTGCACTTGCGGATGAGGTGAAGATCTTAGTGTCCCCTGAGGACCTGGCTCTCACTGATACCTCACTCACAATAAGAACATATACAAATAATCAATCGGTGGCAGCAGGTGACCTTAAGGTATAAGTTGCCTCCTAGCATGCTTCATGCATTCCCAGCCTCATGATAACATAATTCTCCAGTGCATTCGCTGCAGTTTTTTCCACCATCTGGCTGAGCTAAGGAAACTGCTTTCTGCATTGCCCTCTAGCAAACTTGGTTCCCGGCAATGCGGATGCCTGCCCTCCACAGCTACAGGGGATATTACAAGAACTGTAGCGACTATTATAGTGTCAGGTGGAATTTGCATTTATGTCCTGAACTCAGTATGTAATGAACCTGTGCCCCCCTCAAACCTCTCTTGAAGCTGTGTTGTCAGGATAAGGACAACACAGGAAATAACTGTCTGCAATGTTTATCTTCCTCCAGATGGTGGAGTATCCCTGAGTGCATTGGCTGCACTGATTGATCAACTCCCTAAACCTTTCCTACTTTCAGGAGATTTTAATGCCCGTAACCTGTTGTGGGGTGGCGCCATGCTTATTGGCCAAGGTAGAGAGGTCAAAAACTTACTGTCACAACTTGACCACTTACTCAGCCATTAATCTCTCTGTTTGCATTCCTAGCCTTCTCCCATGTGCTTACTGGCTGAGGTAGAGCTGTTGAAACTTTCCTGTCTCAACTCGACATCTGCCTCTTAAATACTGGGCCCCCACACATTTCAGTGTGGCTCGTAGCACTTTCTTGCCTACTGATTTATCCCTCTGTAGCTCAGGACTTCTCACATTTGTGCACTGGAGAGTCCACAATGACTTGTGTGGTAGTGACCACTTTCCCATTTTCTTGTCACTCCCCCAGGGCTATTCACCTGGACAATAACCAAGATGGGTTTTAAACAAGGCAGACTGGGAAGCTTTCACCTCTACTGTCACTCTTGAATTGCACCCACATGGTACCATTGATATGGTAGTTGAGCAGGTAACTAGAATGATCGATTCTGTGGAAGAAAACATGATCCCTTGTTCTTAAGGGGGCCCAAGTCTAGGCAAAGGTCAGACATGTTTTAGGGTACCAGACCCCGACAGGTGTCAGCGGCATTAAAATCAATGGCACGTTATCTATCAATACACATCAACTGCCAAGCACTATGCTCGAGCCTCTGCTTTGGAGAATTATCCCCCATCATTTTTCATGGAAAGGAAAGCCTTCCCATTCACTGAACATCACATTGAACCCTACAGTGCTCCATTCACAGAGTGGGAACTCCTGAGCATCCTTGCACATTGCCACGACACAGCTCCTGGGCCAGATCCAATCCGCAGTCAGATGATCAAACATATCTCGCCCAACTACAAGCGACATCTCCTTGTCATCTTCAACCAGATCTGATATGATGGCATCTTTCCATCACAATTGCGAGATAGCACCATCACTCCAGTGCTCAAATGTGGCAAATACCCGCTTCATGTGGATAGCTATTGGCCCATCAGCCTCACCAACGTTCTTTGTAATCTGCTGGAATGTACGGTAAGTGGGTGGTTGTGTTGGGTCTTGGAGTCACATGGCCTACTAGCTCCATGCCAGGATGGTTTCTGCTGTTCCATCTGAACAACCTTTGCCAGATGCCAACACCTAGTTGCTGTCTGTTTTGATTTACGAAAGGCTTACAACATGACCTGATGACATAATATTCTTGCAACATTATATGAGTGGCATTTCCAGGGCCCACTCCCGATTTTTTCCTATTGCTCTGTACTTTCCGTGTTGAAGTTTCTGCCTCCCATAGTTCACCCCCCCCCCCCTCTCCCCCCATATCCAGGAGAACACGGTCCCAGCAGCTGTTGGGCAGTTGGTCCCACATTCTTTGTATGCAAACTACTTCTGCATTTTGTACTGCTGCTCCAGTACTGGTGTTGCTCAGCCGTGCCTACAGGGAGCCATCCACAAAGTGCAGTCATGGGCTCTAGCCCACAGCTTCCAGTTTTCAGCTACAAAGTTGTGTGTCGTGCACTCCTGTCACCTTCGTACCATTCATCAGGAACCAGAAATTTACCTTAATGATGATACACTCATAGTAGTGGAGACATAACTATTCTTAGGACTGATTTTTGATGCCCGATTGACATGGCTTCATCATTTTCGTTGGCTGAAGCAGGTGTGCTGGTAGCACCACAATGCCCTCCACTGCGTGAGCAACACCAAGTGGGGTGCAGATCACTCTTCACTGCTGCAGCTTTACAGAGCCCTTGTTCAGTCCCACCTTGACTATGAGAGTCTGGTTTATGGTTCGGCTGTACCCTCGGCGTTGCATTCACTCTTCCCAGTGCACCACTGCAGCATTCGACTGTCTACAGGGCTTTTAGGATGAGTCCTGCCTGTCGTACACTAAAAGGAGTCTCTCACATTTCAGCCATTATGTGATGGTACCCTGTAGGGTTTGATCGCCATTTTTCAAAATATTCCCGAAGAGTGAGCCAATTGGGGAAGGGTACCTTACATGGTGCATAGTGTCCAACATGTGCCGAGACCGCTTGTATCTTCATTGACATGGATCTGCACTTCCACTTATTCTCCAGCTGTTGGGCGAGATCACCCTCTTGGGTACATTTTCCTCCATCCTCTCAGTTTCCGCACTGTCGACAATAATGCACCTCATACCCAGCATGGTAGCCAGTCCATTATGGGGCCACCATGTACCCTGTTGGTTGTAGCCCCTGACCACACAGGGATCACTCTGCTGATGCCTGCACCATTAACTCGCTACGTATACCACGGAGTAGATGCCTGTCACTATGGGCGTCAGGATTCCCAGCAATGGCCATCCTGCTTAGGTAGACTTTGTTGCAGCTGGGTGATGCCTGTGGGGAGGGCCCCTCAGCGCATATAACATGCCATGAAGCTTAGTACGTCATGTCTTGCTGGTGGTCAAACACCGGCAGTCTCTAAGCAGTCAAGGTCTAACTTCAATGCTAAGAAATATGACCCCAAATCATCTCTCCCCCCCCCCCCCCCCCCCCCACCCTTCGCCTCACTTTGGGAGGAATTCCAGCCTAAGGATGACAGCGAAGCTTATTCACCCTGGCACCTCGTACGTATAACAGTCGATGGAGAACATTCCTTGTCAATGAAAAATCTGTTTCTTGTGAAGAATTTAGAGAATAAGTTGGGAGAGGTGGAGGGCTTGTCCAAAATGCAGTTAGGGTTGGTCTTGATCAAAACAGCATCCTCTGCCCATTCACGGGCATTCGCCTGTGGAAACCTGGGGCTGTTTCTGTTTCCATCATGCTCCATAAGAGCTTCAATATGGTCCAGGGTATCATTTTTTTTTTCAGGAACCTTCTTTTGCAGCTGCGTGCCAATGCAGAGTGGCAAGGTGTTCTTTTCATTCGGTTCATCCACCGGGATCCCAGGGATAATCAGGTTGCCACCAGTGCCATCATCTTGGCCTTCAAGGGTCACACATTACTTGAGGTGGTCAAGATGGTGGCCTGCCACTGTGATGTAAAGCCATATGTCCCTCCCCCGATGAGGTGCTTAAAGTGCTGGAACTTCAGCCTTACCGTTTCCCACTGTACTTGCAGCATCACCTGTCTTGATGGTGGACATTCTTCACTTCCCAATACTGCTTGTGCCCCACCTCCCATCTGTGTCAACTGCAGAGAGCACCATTCGTCTTGCTCGCCACACTGCAGGATTCTCCAGAAAGAAAGAAACATAATGGAATACAAGACCATGGACTGACTGACCTACACTGAGTCTAAGAGAAAATATTTGAGGCTGCATCCTATGCATGTGTGCCAACCTATGCTGTCACTAAGACAGCGGTTCTACTATCTTCCATTCCACCATGTACAGTTAGTTCTGAGTCATCAGACTTCACCTGCCCCCTTGATGGTAGGGGCACTTCGCTCCCTGTTGCTTCTGCACAACCTATTTCAGGAGAAACACCACCACTAACTACAAGCTCTGTATCTGAGGATGAGGTGGAGATTCTGGCTTCTGCTGAGGACCTAGATCTGGCTGGGCCCTCACTCAATGGATTTCGATCACATAGGTACTCATCTGGTGGCAACAGGTGACCCTGAGGCGTAGACTGACTCATTCATTGTTTCATGCCTTCCCAGCCTCATGATAATGTAATCCACCAGTGGAATTGCAGTGGTTTTCTTCCACCACCTGGCTGAACTACGGCAACTGTTCAGCTTTACACCTGCTTTCTGCATTGCCCTCCACGAATCCTGGTTCCCAGCAATGCGGACTCCTGCCCTCCACCGCTATAAGGGATATTACAGGAACCATAGAGACTGTAAGTGTGTGTCAGGTGGAGTTTTTGTCTTTCTCCTGAACTCAGTATGTAGTGAACCTGTGTCCCTTCAAACCCGTCTTGAAGCTGTGGCTGTCAGCATAATGACGACACAAGAATTAACTGTTTGCAATGTATATCTTCCTCCAGATGGTGCAGTATCCCTGAACTCATTGGCTGCTCTGATTGATCAACTCCCTAAACCTTTCCTACTTTCGGGAGATTTTAACGCCCATAACACATTTTGGGATGTTGCCATGCTTACTGGCCAAGGTATGGAGGTCGAAAATTTAGTGTTACAACTTGACCTCTGCCTCTTAAATAAAGGTGCCCCCACACATTTCAGTGTGGTACATGGCACTCATTCAGCCACTGTTATCTCAGTTTGCAGTCCTGGCCTTCTCCCATCTATTCACTGGGGAGCACATGAATACCTGTGTGGTAGTAACCAGTTGCCCATCTTCCTGTCACTCCCTCGGTGTCATGTCCATGACCGCCAAACTAGATGGGCTTTAAATAAGGCAGTCTGGGAAGCCTTCACAACAGCTGTCACCGTTCAATCTCCCCCACATGGTTTCATCGATGTTGTTGTTGAGCAGGTCACTGCAACGATCATTTCTGAGATGGAAAACGTGATCCCTTGTTACTAAGGTTGCCTCTAGCGAAAGACTGTCCTTTTGTAGTCGCCGGAATACACTGAGGCAATTAAAGAGCATCAGGAAGCTCTACAGAAACATCAGCAGCACCCTTCCGTAGAGCACCTAATAGCGTTTAAGCAGCTCCATGCCAGTGTCTACCAGATTCCTAAACGATGGAAACAGCAGTGTTGGGAGAGGTACATGTCGACCATTGGGTGCCATAAGTCACCTTCTCAAATCAGGATGAAAATCAGATGTCTCTTTGGATACCAGACAACAACAGGTGTCCCTGGCTTTACCATCAATGACGTGTTATCTACTGACACAAACATGATTGCCGAGCACTTTTCTGAGCATTGTGCTCGAGCCTCTTTGTCAGAGAACCACCCCCCTGCCTTTTTGCAGCCTGTAACAGTTGATGCAAAGAAAAGTCCCCTCCATTGCTACACGCCACAGTGAACCTTATAACGCCCCATTTGTAGAGTTGCAGCTCCTCAGCACCCTTTCAAATTGCCACAACACAGCTCCTGGGTTGGATTGGATCAACAGTCAGATGATTAAACATCTCTCATCTGACTACAAGCAACACCACCTCATCATCTTCAACTGGATCTGGTGGGATGGCATCTTTCCATCGCAGTGGCTGGAGAGCACCATCATTCCGGTGCTCAAACCCAGTCAAAACCCGCTTGATATGGATCGCTACTCTCCCATCATGGTCTCACCAACTTACTTTTAAGCTGCTGCAATGAATGGTGTGTCGGCAGTTGGGATGGGTCCTAGAGTCATGTGGCCTAATGGCCCCATGTCAGCGTGTCTTCTGCCAGGGTCACTCCACCACTGATAATCTTGTCACTTGAGTCTGCCATCTGAACAGCCTTTTCCAGCCACCAACACCTGTTTGCTGTCCTTTATTACTTACTTGAAGCATACATGACATGACAACACATCTTTGCCAGGTTGCATCAGTGGGGTGTCCGGGCCTGCTCCTGAATTTTATCCAAAGCTTCCTGTCACTCTGTACTTTCCTTGTCCAAGTAGGTGCCTCTCGTAGTTCTCCCATATTCAGGAGAATGGCACTCTGCAGGGCTCTGTATTGAGTGTCTATTTTTCTGTCCAGCAGCAGCTGTAGGGCTGTCTCTCTCACCTTCTCTGTATGCAGAGTACTTCTGCATTTTGAACTGCTCCTCCAGTAGTGGTGTTGCTGAGGGTTGCCTACAGGAACCCATTCACTAGGTGCAGTCGTTGGCTCTAGCCCACAGCTTCCAGTTTTCAGCCGTGAAGTCATGTATCGTGCATTTCTGTCAGTGTCACACCATTCATCTTGAACCAAAACTTTATCTTAGTGATGATCCACTCACTGTAAAGGAGACATATCGATTCTTAGGACTGGTTTTTGATGCCCGATTGACTTAGCTACCTCACCTTCATCAGCTAAAGCAGAAGTTCTGGCAGCACCTCAATACCCTCTGCCACCTGAGCAACACCATCTGGGGTGCAGATAACTCAACGCTGTTGCAGCTGTTCAGGGCCCTTGTTCAATCCCACGTTGACTATGGGAGTGTGGTTTATGGTTTGGCGATGCCATTTGTGTTGCATTTACTTGAACCAGTGCACCACTGGGGTGTTCACCTAGCGACGGGAGCTTCTAGAAAGAGTCTCTCCATTGAAGGTTAGCCGTGCACAACTGTTCGCCAGTTACATTGCACACATTCGTAATTCTCCTGTGCATCCAAATTACAGTCTCCTTTCCCACCCACAGCAGTTCATCTCCTGCATCAGTGGCCAACGTCAGGGCTTATGATAGCAGTTCGCGTCCGGTCCCTTCTGTCTGAACTGGAGTCCTTCTCGTTACCATGTCTACTCAAGGTCAGTTCATGTACATGTCCATTGTGTACACCTAGGCTGCAGATTCTTATGGATCTTTTGCATGTCCATAAGGGCTTTGTTAACCTTGCGGCTCTCCGCTATCACTTCCTTTTGATTCTTGACGTGTACCAGGGCCATGAAGTGGTTTACGCCGATGGCTTGATGGCTGATGGTGACGTAGGCTTTGCATATGTTGATGGAGGACATACTGAACATCACTCCTTGCCATTTGGCTGCAGTGTTTTCACTGCAGAGCTTGCGGCCATTTCTCGTGCTCTTGAGCACATGTGGTCATGTCCTGGTGTGTCCTTTCTTCTGTGTACTGACTCCTTGAGCAGCCTACAAGGTTGTCCTGTTGTAGTATCCATTCAAGAGTCCATATATGCCCTGGAATGGTCCCATCATTCAGTGGAGTTTGGGTGGACCCCAGGACACGTCAGTATTCAAAAGATTTTGGATGCTATGAGACTTTTGAAGCTGCTGTTCAACAATTTCTGGATGTGTTGTAACTTTCTAAATTTCTTTAGTATCCAGAGTCTGCTTATATAGCTGAGTTGTCAGTGTGGATAGGTGCCATGTGGAGAACTCTGGTTCAGTTCCTAGTACTGCCAGGGATTTTTCTTTGGTTAGAGGAGTGGAATGGGGTGTACTCATCCTTGTGGTGCCAACTGAGAAGCTACTTAAGTGAAAATAAATGGCTGCAAGGTCTGAAAATTGACACCTGGGAGAACAGTGTACTGACTCTACATCCTTTCATACTGCATCCTCATGATGCCACATGGTAGAGGATGACTCAGAATCAGAATCAGAATTTTTATTATCCCATAACGTACAAAGTCAAATCACAGATCTGATGTACTGGGGACTCGTCAACATTACATTTACATTACAATTTCAATTTGTATATACAGTTTTACAAAAACAACATATCAACACTCCAGTTTACATGTATCACAAAGTAATATAGAACAGCAGTGTTTACGTAGTAAACATATTTTTAAAATCATTTATTTTACACAAAACTGCTAAGCTTAATTTACAGGTAATGTTTCCTTGCTCAGACTTCCACATCATCATTCATAAATTCTTCTATGGAGTAATAACATTTCTCCACTAGTAACTTGTGCAGGTTTGGTTTCAGTTGCCCTAGCTCCATGCTGTTTATTTGTTTCTTTTTTAGCATGTTGTAGATTTTCATGCCCATATATTCTGGGGTTTGTGCATATAACTTTAATCTATGAGTAGGAAGCATGAAGTTTGTCTTATTTCTAGTGCTGTATTGATGCTTAAAATTGTTGTCTGTGAATAACGTAGGGTTACTGTACACAAAAATAATCAGTTCATAGATGTACAAACAGGGAGCACTTAATATTTTTAGATTTCTTAATAGTGGGCGGCAAGATTCTTTTGGTCTTGCATTACACATATTTCTAACAATTGATTTTTGTAATTTTAATATTCTAATGATTTTGCTTGTATTACCCCAAAAGATAATGCCATACCTTATAACATTTATAAAAAAAATTGTTAAATGATTCTGAAATCAGAGCAGGATTTGTTATAGTTTTATTTCCCACCTTAATTTTGGAGATAACTTTGCTGTTAGTTCTCATCCCCAGTTCTGATTTTACGACAGACCAGACTGCCTTTGATTTGTTTTCATGAGCCAAGATGTATGTATTATTTACCATTTCTTTTGCAGCTTTCACTACCCTTTTAAATAAGCCTTTATACCGTTTGACATAGTTTATGAAAACAGGGTCTTTGTTATATTTCAACTCCTTGTGCAGTTGTCTTTTCTTCCAACTGGATATTTTTATTCCAGTGGTGATCCAATTTAGCTTATTTGACACCTTTGTGTGGAATACTCTAAGTGGAAATATTTCATTAAATACGTGTAGAAAACTTTCTAGAAACCTGTTAAAATGTACAGAGGTTGGAGTTTCATCTTCAACTTGCCACTCCACCTCTTCTAATTTAGAGCAGAACTGTTTTAAATTTCCAGCAGTAAAATGTCTTTTGCTATAAGTATTTTTAGTACTTGGTTCATTTGCATTTGCTATTTCAATAAACAGAGCAGAGTGGTCTGAGAGTCCTAATTCCACACACAACTTCTTTGCATCATCAAATTTATAATTTGTTAAAATGTTATCAATACAACTTCCTGTATTTCCGTTTTCCCTTGTGATTTCCAGGAAGTTTACCTTGAAACCAAATTTTTGGATTAAGTCCATAAACTTTATTGAGTCATTTGTCTGATTGAATAAATTTATATTGAAATCAGCTGCTATTAATACCTTTTTCTTTTTCTCATTGATGACTTTCTGTAAAAGATTTTTTAATTTTGGTAAAAATAATTTTGTTATCTCTACACCTGGGATTCTATATATAGAAACAATAATAATATTTTGTGTTTCTAATTCAATTGAGCAGCTTTCAAATACTCCTTCTTCATTTAGAAAATTGAAATCGTCTTTTACTTTATATTCTACAGAGTTATTTACAAGTATGCACGAGCCCCCATGAGTTCTATTTTTTCTACAAAAACTTGATGCTACATTGAAATTTTTTAACTTATTTAATATTATGATATTATCTTTTGTAAGCCAATGCTCGTTTAAACAAACAATTTTAACATTTTTACATTCAGAGAGTAAAATTTGTATTTCATCAATTTTATTCATTCTTTCATTTTGATGGGTTGTAACCATGCCATTTACATTAAAGTGCATTAGAAAAGTGCTGTTTTTTTTTGCCTAAGGTCTCAAGAATAGTTTTCTTTAGAGGATTATTACACTTCCTATTCTCTTTTTCCTTCTTTACAGTTTTTGTTGGAAATGTTTGGGAACCAGTGCAATCATGAATAAAAATGTTTCTTACCTTTGTATTTGCCTTAGGCTCACTGGCACTAAAAAATCCTTTAAGTGCAATGGTTGTTTGATTTTTCTATTTGGGAGTCGAGTGGTTGCTGCTGTCGTACTGGCTGTTGCTGGTGGATTGATTTCTGCTGCTGGGCTGGCTGTTGATGGTGGGATGGTTTCTCCTGCTGGGAGTCAAGTGGTTGTTGCTGTTCATGATTGGTTGACACTGTGTGGTCTTCAGAGTACAATTATGAAGTTTTTTAGTATCCTGAACTAGATGGATGTCACCTCCTGTTCTTGAAACATTTAAGATGATTAGAATATGCAGTCTTCAAATTTTCAAGTATCTGCCAATCTAACATTTGTCTAACACCTCAGTTTACATCTGTTATTGTGGCCCAAGGTATAGGCTAAGTAAGGTGACAAAAAGGTTCATGGGGCCCCACTTCCAGATGACATACATATTATTTAGATATTAATAATTGTTCCTGAAACATGAGAATTGCTACCCAGGATATCTTTTGGTTTTAGTTATCATGTGGCAATTAATCAGTCTTGTACTTTACCTTAGATTGCTTCCTTTACATTCAGTTTTCCTCATTATCCTGTACATACTTCTTGTAATGGCCCATATTCAGTATCCACTACTTTTATTTTAATTTGATCACAGAATCATCCATGTGCCTCGTTGGAGCTTTGTAAGTCATTCCCAATTATCTCTCTCTCTCAACAAACACTTTGTGGTTGAGACATTGAACAGCAAGTTCTTATGCCAAAAAAATTCATACTGCAAGAAAGTTGGCCAACAAATCTTCAACTACTGAAAAGGAATGTGCCACAATTTTTCTGTTTAGTTCCAACTCTATATGGAATTGCAGTTTAAGTGTTTTCATCCTGTAGCCAACCCTCTGATTAATTTGAAGCTACTTATAGTTAAGGTTAATACCTTCTCTTTTTCTGTTTTCAGTGAAATAAATCAACATGAAAAACATTCAAATCCATCCATGGGTTGATAATAGCTATGACCATAATACTTATTGATGCTAACGTTTGTATAACTGATTGCTTCTTGTAATTTGCCATTCACTGTTTTCATTTAGTTTCTTAGGTCATAGGCCATGCTATTGTAGTGTACTAGGTTTCTTCCTCCTTTCTTCTTCCTATACCTCCAGCTGTTGTTTTGAGGCTAGGTCTGAATGTCTATGTAGTTTTCCAATTCCATTACCATTGGCCTTCTTTTGTTCCTATTCTCATTTTTCTGTTACCATCATTAGCTGTCATCACTGATCAACATCTTTTCAGCTCATTCCTCCAAAGATATTTTTCTGTTCCCTGGCCGATATATTATCATACTTGACTGACAATGCCTGCAATTGTTGTTGCCTTGTCACCATGTCTATTCATCTCTTCTCTATTCTCGCATCATATATCTCTGCCATTCAACATTGTGGTTCCCTCACTTATCCTGTACTCAATGTTTATATGATAATTTTGCATCATTTCATGAATTGCACCCACTTTGTGCTCTGAGACCTAAATTTCCTTATTTCAGAGGATCCTTGAAGTATTGATTTATTATGTATCTTGCTTCCAGTACTTCAGTTTATTCAAATACTTCTCAAAGTATCTGAGAATTGTGCCTTTCCTTGTGTCATACAGTTCTGAATTGAAAACATTCCCCTGAATGCTGTGCAATCAACATTTTCATAGGAATGTTTTCCCAAAACATTTTATTCATCAACTGCTTTTGTTGCCCATAATGTAGTATGTCATTGTATATAACATCCAACAAATCTGATCTTGCTTATCTGTCCATTTTTGTGGTAATACACTGTGGAAAATTTTTATGAGAAACACTGGGTGTACTTCACACCTTCCGGCATAACATACTGTCTTCTAGAAGTGCATCATTAAAAGTTGTTATGCCCCCCTTAAGATTTTTTCCTCCATTTGTGCCATTTCCTGCCTGCAACAACTCATTAAATTCATACTGGATACCTTGTATTGTCAACTCACTGACTTTGGGTGTTCCTTCACCTAGTTCTTTCTGTTTTTGCTGATGAAGTACTAGTGACCTTCTAAATTTCATAATTTCAGAGGATACTCAAAGTATTGACCTATTAGGTACCAGTATCTTGCTCTGAGTACTTTAGTTTATTCAAATACTTCTCAAAGTATCTGAGAATTATACCTTTCCTTGTGTTATACAGTTCTTTCACCATCTTCTCTCTGACAGCCACCTTATCATCCTTATTTTCCCCTCATCCTCACGACAGATGAATCTGTCTCATCCTGGGGTTTGAGTGACCTGCTCATTTTTTAATCTTCCCTAAACTATCCCTCTCCTCTCCAAGAAAGAAACTGTTAATTCTGAAAGCTAGGGTAGTGTAGTTTCTAAAGCTCAGATGGATTTCACTACAATTTATTTAAGTGTCTACTCTGTTAATGATAAATGAGATATTTTCTGCCAAAGATAGCTCAAGGATGGTTCTATCAAGTCAGCACAAGATTTTAATACCTTAATGTCACTTTGAAAGACATTGTAATTTATTTGGAATTCATATCCAGAAACTCTGTCTCATAATTTTATTTGTCTCAAGTGCATTTTCCTTTTGATCCAATCATAATAATTTATCAGATAAAATATGTAAATTAAAATTTTTTTTACAATTGAATGACTTAAAATTGGTAACTGCAGATATGTGCTTAAAATGAAACTTAGTGAACTGTGCTGTTGTGACTTATTTCTGATAATTTGGAACATATATGTTCAGTGCAAATACACTAATATTACTGGAGCTACAAAAGTACTGCACTGAAACTTTTGAAACCATGAATTTGTAGACATGGTGTATTTTTACTTTATTTTATTTTATTACTGTAGATTTTCTTCTCATAAATTGTGAACTGTGATCACATAGTTTCAGCCAGCAAGGGAAGTGTAAGGTTTTTGTTCTGTTTCTTGTAAGTCCAAAATGACTTTTCTCATGTAATTTCAGTCTGTTATGTAAGAGTATAATTTCGTTAATATTTAGGGAATGGATAGCAGGGTGATCAGTGAAGATGATGTGGCAACATTGTAATTTCATTTCAATCCATGTGGATGTCACAATCATTTTCTTTAGCTTCAGTATATAAGATGCACTGTTGGAGCTTTTCCATAGTAATACACTGTCTCTAATGACAGACCCAAATTACTTTGTAATATGTGGTTTCACATGTGTTGGTACAAATTCCATTAGGTAATATGTGCACTGCAAATGAATATGAATTTAAGCTGGAATATTAATGTTCAAATCTCAGCAAATAGGATGAGCATTTTCTTCCAAGTTGTACTTCTGCAATGTGTGGTAGGTGGGGATGTAGTCCAGATTTATAAATTTCTTGGTATACACTTGTAAACATTTATTGCAAAAGAAGATTCCAATAATACAACCATCAGTGCTCAGAACCTCTAGAATGCTTGTCTGAATGGCAGTCCTATATCCACAGGTGTTTCACTAACTAAATTTTCTGTCAGTTCTTGACATATGGCAGTAACATTTAATAGGCAACACAGTAATGTGATTCTTATTCATTATTGGTTTTTATATTATTCAAAGTACAGAATAATGTGAAAAATATTATTAGTGATGTGGTGAACTCTTAAAGTTAATCTTACCACTTGTATATGAGTTACACATCATGTTAACTATTAAAAAATGTTCTGAAATGAAAATCATGTGTGCAGAGCAACTAACAATCATTATATTGTTTTGTTTGAGGATGTGAATTAATCAGTTAGTAAAATTAAGAAAAGGCAACCACTCAGCTATAGCAGACAGATGTGAGGAGCACAGAAATACGTAACAGAAAACAGCAATCCCACTAGCTACCTTTTGAGCACTAGCTCTTGTGTGTGAGAGATTGTGTGTACTATTGCTAGAAAAAGAGCTAGTGCTCAAAAGCTAGTGTGAAAGCTTCTTACACATCTCTCCATCCAGGAATTTTTATGAATGTATCAATTTGCTTGTAGTTGCCTTTCACTGAAATCTGTTTTCATTCTTGTAAAGATATTTGAATCTCAACATAATTCTCTTACTTACATGCTATTGAAATACATACATTGAAATGTTACATTAATTTGGCAAGTGCAATATTTCAGATAAGATGAGAGTACCAGAAAAAGTCTTGCTCCAGGAACTTATCTATTGTTTCCAAGGGATAGGAGGAAGAGTTTTAATAGAGGATCCTGTCTCTCAAGGCTTCAAGATAGATTCAAAGGTAAGTTAATCCAAAACCTAGAACTTCAGAATTTATTAATCCAATAGCAATTAAGCATTTTTCCAAACAATGTTTTTGGTTCTGTTTATTTCTGGTTATTGGCAGGAAAATTATTTCTAAGCATATGTAATTTTCTGTTCATTAGATTTTTAGTAGAAATCATTGTATCAGTGGGACTTAACAATAGAGATAATGCAAAAGATAGCCCTTACTTGATAATAACTGCAATCCAAGTTTCTAAGACCAGTCCCACTCTCTGTAACAACCAGACTGAGTGTTCATCTTTGTGTTGTTTTCCTGCACATTATTCATACCCTTACTATTTCTGGCATTGCAATATTTAAATATTGCTGAGGAAGACTGCCACCAGCCACAAACATGTTTTGTGGCTAGTTTTGGCCGCCCAATACAGACTTAGACCCAGCAGGGATGAAATAACATGGAAATACTTGTCTGGTGCTTAGTTGTCAGAACCTACTTTACGACAGCATTGCTAAATCATTTGGTTTCTTAAATGATTAGATATTTTTCCTAGCATATTTCTAACTTACAGAATTCTAACATGTCTGTCTGGGTCACATCTCAAGTTCAACATTATATTTAGGCATACTGACTTGTCATCTAAACACGGTTCCTGGTGGCTGCTGCTTTGCTCAGGTTGGCACCCTTTATATTATATATTTTTTATATTATTCCATCAGTAGTTGCCCCTCCATTACTTCACAACTTTCACTACCCATGCAAGCACCATGATGGGGTGGTAATGGTGGAGAGGAGTGGAGATGCTCAGTTACAAACCATGGTCCTCAATCTCTGCACATTCACCCCTGCGTGTGGACCTCACTGTATGGGAATGCTTCTCTTTTTTCTTGGCTCAGTGCAGGGCTCCATGCGTGATGCACTTGTAGGCCATTACCTTTGTTAATCAGATCATCTTGCACCCTAATTTCAATTTCCTCTTTAATCACACGATCCCAGAAGGAAGAAGATTGCCTGAGCATGTTGATTTTGTTTAATTTATAATATGGTCAGTTTTTATTCTGTAGACAGTAACAGAGCTAGTGTAGTTCAGCGTGGTGTCTATGTTAATGGCACCTCTCTTCCATCTTGCTTACAGTTCCCCTTAAATATACCTTGCCACATCAGTTGGGGATTTGGTAGACCCCTGGTTTGCCTGCTGGCAAATGGGATGTACTCGATTTATTAGGGCTCCTTTTTATTCTTGCTGCTGTTGTCCTGTGTTCTGGTTCAGAAATGGAGTAAAGCAGTGAAATAATTATAAAATGCAAGGCATATGTACAAAATTATGAATGAATGTCGTTTGCTGTTCATTTTTCATTTTGAAGCTTACAGCATCTATCAATTCATGTTCATAAACGACAATATGATGACACCTGACCAAAAATATGTTGATTCCTGAAATTTGCATTTTGAGTGCAGTCTCTTGTATCAAGGAGTATGGAAGCATGAGGTGAAGTGTTGAGTAACTGTGTTCTATTGTTTGAATGCTTCTGAGCAGTGGGCAGTACTTCTGGGAATCTCATTCGCTTAATCATAGTTTACCTGTGGAAAAAAAGGGCAGTTTGTGAGATTTTACAGTCTTATTGAACAACAGTGAGGTGGAAAACTCAGAACTTGGAAAACACTGTTGGAAATGCAGCATTTGAAATTTTTGAAAATTTCTCCTTCAAGAGATAACGAAAAGTTCAAAATCGTGAACTAATTGGGCAGGTTATACAGATATATGGGGAAGTAGTTCATTTAACCCTTGCATCAAGGTAGACAAAGCATAGGTAAAATGTCTGAAGTTACTGTGGATTGAAGAAGTGTGCAAGATGTTAAAGAAATAGGAATACACCCAAGCTATCATAATTGTTAATGACATTGAGTACAACAAATACAAAATGTGTAAAAATGCTTTCAGCTTCAGTCAAATAAATAAAAAACAAAACAAAACAAAACAGACAAAACAAACAAAAAAAACAAATGATACCACTTTCATGTCAAAGTAGGAAACCCCATTGTTCAATTTGGAAATATACTTGTTCTGTAAAATCTTTGTAATATTTGTCTTTTTATATTAATAGTAGGAACTTCAGAGGCCCAAGAAAGTTTTTAATTTCATTCTTATTCTTGGTGGGGTAAAATTTGTTTGCTCCCCTCTTATTTCTAGAGGGCCTTTGTCAATATCTCTTGTTCCCCTGCGGGTCCGGGTGTTAGAACAGGCAGGAATACCTCAGGCCTATTCTAAGAGGCAACTAAAAGGAGTCTCATGTGTTCTGGCCTTTATGTGATGGTCCACTGTGGGGTTTGACCTCCATTTTTCAAATTTTTCCTGAAGAGGGAGCCAATTGGGGAAGGGCACCTTACACATTGCATAGTGTCCATCCTGTGCTGAGAGCTTTCACATCGTTTGTCAACGTGGATATGCACTTCAACTCATTCTCCAGCTGTTGGGTGAGGTCACCCTAATTGGATGCATTTTCCTCCATCCTCAGTGCAGTATCACTTTCTGTGCTGTCAATGGTAAAGGACTTCTTCGCTGGTTTGCACCTGATATATAGCATGGTAGCCAGTCCATTGTGGTGGAGCTGTCACGTACCCTGTCGGTTGTAGCCCCTGACGACACAGGGACTGCTCTGCTGATGGCTGCACTGTTAACTCCCCACATATGCCAAGGAGTAGATCCCTGTCACCCTGGAGCATCAAGACTCCCAGCAATAGCCATCCTGCCAGGTGGCACTTGTTGCAGCTGGGTAGTGCCCAAGGGTAGGGCACCTGGTCGGAGTGGGTGGTGTCGGGGCAGATGACATGTCATGAAGCGTAGTATGTCATCTCTTGCTGGTGGTCAAACACCAGCAATCTCTAATAAGTGTCGGAGGTCTATCTTCAGTGCTAAGAAATATGACCCCAAATTGACACCCCCCCCCGGCTACACCATGGGAGGAACGCCAGGCTAAGGATGACAGTGAAGCTTATTCACCCTGGCACCTCGTATGTATGACAGTTGATGGGGAACATTCATTGTCAATGAAAAATCGGTTTCTTGTGTGAAGCATTTAGAGACCAAGTTAGGAGAGGTGGAGGGCTTGTCCAAAATTCGGTTAGGGTCGGTCGAGATAAAAACAGCATCCTCTGCCCATTCACGGGCATTCGCCTGTGAAAACCTGGGGCTGTTTCTGTTTCCATCATGCTCCATAAGAGCTTCAATATGGTCCAGGGTATCATTTTTTTTTTTTTTTTTTCAGAAACCTTCTTCTGCAGTCTGATGATGAGCTGCGTGCCAATGCAGAGTGGCTGTTATCGTCACCTACTGGAAATGCAACATCTTGTCTCCTCTTATTCTGCATTCTGTCTTGTTCTCCAAGAAACGCATTTCTGTGATGACCACTCTCCCACTTTACATGGTTATCGGGCGTTCTGTCAGAACTGTGCTGGCCCTGGGATAACATCTGGTGGGGTATGCACTTTGGATCGCTCCCATGTCCTTAGTGACTGGATCCCCCTATGTACCATCTTGGAAGTGATAGCGGTTAGTGCGCAAACGACAATGGCAATCACCATTTGCAGTGTCCCTCCAGGTAGGTCACTTGCTTATGTTGCACTATCTACCTTACTTCAGCAACTCCCGCCCCCGTTTCTCCTCTTTCAGGATTTCAATGCCCACCATCCACTGTGGGGGAGTGTTACATCAATGTCTCGGGGTATCCTAATCGACCAACTTATCATGGATTTCGATATGCATCTCCTCAACGATGGTTCCCCTACCCACTTCAGTGCTGCTCATGGCACCTTCTCTGCTATCGTTCTCGCGATCTCCTATCCTGCCCTCGTGGCTTCCCTACATTGGGCATCCCATGATGACCTTTGTGACATGACCACTTCCCAGTGACACTATTGTTCCCCTGCTGCAACGAGGCAGACAGGCCCCCATGTTGGGCATTCCGCAGGTCCAATTGGCCTTTATACATGTCTGCTGTCTGCTTTGACACCTCCCTCTCGAATTCCATTGATGTAGTCGTGCAAGGCATCTCTGCTGCTCGCCCTCATGCTGCTGGCACTGCTGTCCCCCAATCCACAGGGTCCCCTCATCATCGGCCGGTACCGTGGTGGACCAAGGACATTGCAGTCGCTGTCCAGGACTGCCAATGGGTGCTGCAGTGATTTAAGCAAAACCCCTTCCAGACCAACCTCCTCACTTTTAAGTGTCTTCGTGCTATGGCTTGTTACATTATTAAGTGAAATAAAAAGGAATGGTGGGAGCGGTACGTTTCCTCTTTATCGCAGGTTTGGTCAAAGGTCCGTAGCATTTTGGGCCACCAGTAACAGTCGTATATCCAGAGTCTGAACAGCCAAGGAGCTCTGTTCACTGATCTGTTGGTCCTTTCAGAACACCTTGCAACATACTTTGTGATGGCATCATCGTATGCTTTCTATCCTCCTGTCTTTCTCCAGCAGAAACAGAGTTGAACAGACCCCCTTCCGTTTCATCCCACGCCACATTGAGTCCTACAATGCTCCTTTCACTGAATGGGAATTGATGCAGGCTCTTAGCTCTTCATGGGACGTAGCCACAGTGCCAGACTTCATTCACAATCAGATGATTCAACACTTGTATGTTCCCCAGAGGCAACAGCTCATCAGGGTCTTCAATCACGTCTGTATCATGGGTGCTATTCCGTCACAATGGCGAGACAGTATAGTTAACCCTGGCCTTAAGCACAGGAAAAACCCAATGTCTCTCGACAGCTACCACCCCATTAGCCCTACAAATGTGCTTTGTAAACTGCTTGAAAGGATGGTCAACTCCAGATTATGTTGGGTACTCGAATCTCAGGGCCTTTTGTCACCATATCTGTGTGGCTTCCGGGCAGGGTGATCTTCAACTGACCATTTACTCCGATTGGAATCGGCCATCTGACAGGCTTTCTCACTGCCGGCACCTTGTTGCAGTGTTCTTTGACCTACATAAGGCGTATGACATGGCTTGGCTCCATCACATTTTAGTTACCCTCCATGACTGGGGCTTCCATGGTCCCCTTCCAATTTTTATCTACAAGTTTTTATCTTACCGTCTCTTCCGGGTTCGAGTTGGCACTTCAATCTGCACCCCTCAGATTCAAGAGAATAGTATCCCACAAGGTTCTGTGCTAAGTGTCAGACTCTTCCTCATTGCCATAAATGGGCTTGTGACCTCTGTTGGGCCTCTGGTTACTCTTGCGTTGTACGTTGACGATTTTTGTATCTGATGCAGCTCCCACTCAATGGCATCTGCTGAGTGCCAGCTCCAAGGAGCCATCCGACTGGCCTCTACGTGGGCCACCGCCCATGGCTTCCAGTTTTCCTCTGCCAAAATGTGAGTTATGCATTTTTGTCATCGATTCACAATCCACGCTGATTCAGAACTTTATTTAGGCAACCAGCTTGTTGACGTTGTAACACAGTTCCGTTTCTTGGGCCTTAATTTTGATAACAAACTGACATGGTTGCCACACATTAGTCACCTACAGACTACATGTATGCGGAAGCTTAATGCTCTCCACCTCCTGGCCCACATATCTTGGGGTGCAGACCGTTCATCTCTTCTTTATCTTTACCATGCTCTGGTTTTGTCCAGACTCGATTATGGTAGTCAGGTTTATGGCTCAGCAGCTCCTTCCACTTTGAAAGTCCTTGACCCTGTCCATCATTGTGGGGTGCATCTGGCTATTGGTGTCTTTTGCACTATACACATCTGATGGAGCCAACTCCTTGTTTCATACACTGTCGCCATTCGCCAATTCCCTGACTATCCTGTGTACCCTGTACTTTTCACCAATAAGGGATGTCTCCCTCCTAACACCCACCCATGGGTGGGATTGCTGGTTGGCATGCATCTCGTTACCCTCTGCCGGGATCTGCATCTGCACTCACTGAACTGCGCCACGTGTCTTTCCTCCCATGCTCCCACTTTGATGGTGCTTAGACCACGGATTAGGACCGCTCTCTTCCAGGGTCCTAAGGTCTCCATTGCTCCTATGGTTTACCGGTGTCTTTTATGTGCCATCCTTGCAGAGTTCCAGGTTGCCACCATCCTTTACACTGATGGTTCTAAGACTACTGATGAGATGGGATACACTTTCACTTCTCCTATGAGCTTCGAGGACCATTTGTTGCCAGGATCATGTAGTGTATTTACAGCAGAGCTTCTAGCCATTTACATGGCCCTCCTTTTTGTTTCTCAGGCCTCTGTCCATAACATTTTAATCTGTTCCAACTCCATGAGCAGCCTTCAGGCTATAGATTGATGCTACTCTCATCACCATTTGGTCTCTGCCATCCATGACCTTCTCTCTGCACTTGAGCGTTCCAACTGTTCAGTCGCCTTTCTCTGGGTCCCGAGTTGTGGTAATCCCAGGGAATGAATTGCCTGACTGTTTGGCTAGAGAAATGGGTACTTACCCCTTTTCCTTTCACGATTCCAGCTGCGGATATGTGGATCTACGTCAAATCTTTCTTCTCTTAATAGTGGAATGCCATCTGGAGCACTACTGCTCATAGTATTAAACTCTGCACAATCAAGGAGTCTACTGCAGTTTGGGGCACTTCTTTCCGCCCCCTCTTGGAAGGAGTCCACTGTTTTATGTCATTTGCGCATTGGCCATACTCAGCTCACTCATTGTCTCCTCCTATGTAACAACCTACCCCCACAGTGTAGTTGTGGCACCAGACTGACGATCTCTCACGTATTGGTGGCATATCCTCTTCTTTCGACCCTTTGTACTAAGTATAGTCTTCTGCTTTCTTAAATTGAATACTAGTGGACGATCCACAGATGGTAGACCTGGTCCTCAGTTTTCTCCATGAAAGTGGTTTTTCTTTCCAGATACAAGGTTCTCCTTTCGTCTTGGAGCAAGGGGGGGGGGGGGGGTTGGTTGTGATTGAGACTCCTTTTGCAGCCCTCACCCTCCCCTCCCCCCTTTTTTTCCAGTTTTTAGATTTGGTCTCACCTTTTATGCTTATACTGTGTGTGTGTTTAATGTTCATTCTTTTATAATTTGACTCCTCACACTGAATCTGTTCAGACCCTCTTTCTTATGTAACCCCCTTTGGAATTGCTGGACTGATGACCTCGCCATTTGGTCCCGTACTCTCTCAATCAATCAATCAATCAATCAATCAATGTTTTTGGGTACTAGACGCCAACAGGTGCCCCTGGCATTACCATTAATGATGGGTTCCCAGCCTTTTGCACCCTTAAATGGCAGATGGAAAGGAAAGTCCTCTCATTCACTACACGCCACAGTGAACCCTATAACGCCTCATTTGCAGAGTGAAGGCTCCTCAGCACCTTTGCACATTACAGGACATAGCTCCTGGGCTGGATCAGATCCACAGTCAATGATTAAACATCTCTCATCTAACTACAAACAACATCTCCTCATCATCTTCAACCGGATCTGATGCGATGGCATCTTTCCATCGCAATGGCTGGAGAGCACCATCATTCTGGTGCTCAATCCTGGTCAAAGCCGCTTGATGTGGATAGTTACCAGCCCAGCATCCTCACCAACTTTATTTGTAAGCTGCTGGAGTCTCTAGTGTGTTGGCGGTTGGGTTGGGTCCTCGAGTCATGTGGCCGACTGGCTCCATCTCAGGGAGGCTTCTGCCAGGGTCGCTCCACTGCTGATAATCTTCTGTCTCTCGAATCTGCCATCCAAACAGCCGTCTTTTTTTACTTACATAAAGCATACAACACAACCTAGGGACCTCATATCCTTGCCGCACTGTATGAGTGGGGTCTCTAAGGCCCATTCCCGATTTTTATCCAAAACTTAATGTTGCTCAGCACTTTCCTTGTCCAAGTCTGGCCTCCATAGTTCCCCCATAATAGGGAGAATGGCATTCCACAGGGCTCAGTATTGAGTCTCTCTCTATTTTTAGTTGCTATTAACGATCTATCAGCAGCTGTAGGGCCGTCGGTCTCACCTCCTCTGTATGCAGATGACTTCTGCATTTCGTACTGCTCCTCCAGTAGTGGTGTTGCTGAGCAGCACATACAGGGACCCATTCACAAGGCACAAGTCTACGGCTTTCAGTTTCCAGCCACAGAGTCGTGTGTCAAGCATCTCTGTTGGCATTGCACTGCTCATCCTCAACCAGAACTTTACCTTATTGATGATCCACTCATTGTAGTGGAAACATATTGATTCTTAGCACTGGTTTTCAACACCCAATTGACTCGGCTACCTCACCTTCGTCAGCTGAAGTGAAAGTGTTGGCAGCATCTCAATACCCTCTGCTGCCTGAACAACACCAAGTGGGGTACAGATCGCTCTACACTGCTGCAGCTCTACAGAGCCCCTGAACAATCCCACCTTGACTATAGAAGTCTGGTTTATGGTTCGGCGGCGCCCTCATTGTTAGGTTTACTCAATCCAGTGCACTACTGTGGCGTTTGCAGAGTGACAGGAGCTTTTAGAACTAGTCCGATGATTAGTGTCCTGGTAGAGGCCGAAATCCCACCATTGAAGGTCAGGTGTGCACAACACCCCACCAGTTACATTGCACATGTTCATAATTATCCTGCGCATTGGAATTACCGTCTCCTTTTCCCAACCATGACTGTTCATCTCCCGCATTGGCAGCCCAGTTCAGGGCTTAAGATTTGTGGTTTGCGTCCAATCTCTTCTGTCTGAAATGGAGTCCTTGCCTTTACCAACTATACTTGAGGTCTATCCACGTCCTACTTCAGGAGCAACACCCCCCAAACCATTGGGGACGTCAGTCCCCCACTTCTCAACTGGAGAAGCATAAGTCTTCTTCGGCTCCTCTCGCCAGGAAGGCATCCCTTGGGTCACTCCCTTCCCAGGTTCCTACCAGTGGCAAAGCTGAAATCCGCCACTGGCTGAAGCAACCAAAGGTAGCTGGTAATAGGGCTTCACGGTCCTCCTCAGTCCCTGGGATCGAATCAGTGAAGCCCTCCCAGATGGACAAACGTAAGGAGCACCGAGAGAAACCTAAAAAGAAAAAGATCGCCAATAACCAAGGCACTGCGGTGGCACCTCCACCATCACAACCTACAAGCTCTGTGTCTGAGGATGAGGTGGAGATTCTGGCATCTGCTGAGGACCTAGATCTGGCTGGGCCCTCAAACACAGTGGATGTTGGTAGCACAGGTACTCAACTGGTGGTAGCAGGTGACCCTGATGCATTTCGTGCCTTCCCAGTCTCGTGATCACGTAATCATGCAGAGGAATTGCGGCGGTTTTCTCCACTACCTGGCTGAGCTACAGCAACTGTTCAACTTTACACCTGCTTTCTGCATTGCCCTCCAGGAATCCTGGTTCCCAGCAACACAGACTTCTGCCCTCTACAGCTATAAGCAATATTATAGGAACCATAGCTACTATAATAGAGTGTCAGGTGGAGTTTTTGTCTATGTCCTGAACTCAGTATGTAGTGAACCTGTGCCCCTTCAAACCTTTCCTGAAGCTGTGGCTGTCAGGATAAGGATGATGCAGGAAATAACTGTCTACAAAGTATACATTTTTCCAGATGGTGTGGCACCCCTGAACGCATTGGCTGCACTGTTTGATCAACTCCCTAAACTGTTCCTACTTTTGGGAGATTTTAACCCCTTGTGGGATGGCACTGTGCAAACTGGCCGAGGTAGAGCTGTCAAAACTTTCCTGTCTCAACTCGACATCTGCCTCTTAAATACTGGGGCCCCCACACATTTTAGTGTGGCTCATGGCACTTATTTGGCCATTGATATGTCCAGCTGCAGCCCAGGACTTCTGGAGAGCACCATTGTTCGAGTACTCAAACCTGGTAAAAACCCACTCGATGTGGATAGCTACTGGCCCATCAGTCTCACCAACATTTTTTGTAAGTGTTAGAATGTATGGTAAGTCGACAGTTGGGTCCTGGAGTCACGTGGTGTAGTGACTCCATGTCAGCTCGGTGTCCGCCAGGGTCGCTCTACCATTGATGACCTAGTTTCCCTCGAGTCTGCCATCCGAACAGCCTTTTGCAGATGCCAACACGTGGTTGCCGTCTCTTTTGATTTACAAAAAGCTTATAACATGACCTGGTGGCATCATATCCGTGCTACATTATGAGTGGTGTCCCTGGGGCCCACTCCCGATTTTTGTCCAAAATTTCATATCACTCCCTACTTTCTGTGTCCAAGTTGGTGCCCTCCCTTCATTTTAACTCTGTCACACTTTCTTTACATTTGTTTATCTTGGTGGTTGTCTCTTCTGTACATGTGTTCATCTCGTCTTGTATATTTTGGATGGACATTTTAATGTGTTGCAGAGTGGCTGGCTTATCCCCTTATTTTATTGTGATCAGCCAGCCCAGACCATTTGCTCTATGGTTTTAATATGTTCTTTCACTTTTCCTTGTGGTGTGTGTTTTCCCCAGTTTTTTGTGTGTGGTGTTGGGTGTTTTTGTACCTTAAGCCTTGTTTGCATAAGGAAAAAGGGACTAATGACCCTGTAGTTTGGTCCCTTTATACACCAAACCAACCAACTACATGTTGTCAAACTTTAGCAATACCTCATATAGGTAGTCTGATTAGTCTGTATCTCATTTGAATTATTTTAAGATGTGAGCTATGATTAGCGATAGTGATCCAAGCTCCAAAATCGCAAACTGGCGTACTGATCCATTTGTAAACCTTCTCATTATAAAATCTGTGCAATAGCTATCATTCCAAAAACTTGTGAAAATGGAGGCAATTATGTACACTGTATTAAAAATATATTAATGTTCAAGAATATTATATACTTATGAAGTGTTGTTACAAATATCTCTTGAATCATTATCATATAGTTAGAAAACTAAAATTCTGGGTTCACCAACAAGTGTAGGTATATTGATGTTGGTAATATGCTTATAGCAAGCACATACATAAAACAATACATTTTTCAGTAGTATTTATTTATCTCATTCTAAAGGGAATACTATTTGGAGAGAGGTAATATGAAACATGTTTTCTGCTTTGCATGTTACACAAACTTTTTGCCATCAGTATGCAACTTCTTCAAAATAGATTAAACTATTAAATCCTTTGATGTCATTGGCAACTAGATCATCTCCAGTAAGAGTGCTTGGCATCATTGGGTATCAAGTGCAACATAGATTTCAGATATTCAAGTTTAGGTATAGAAATGGCATTCCCTTGAGGCCACTGTAGTTCACAGATTCCATAAAAATTTGTGTCAGAAGGTCTTCCTGGCTGTTTCTTCTGTTGCTCCTCAGTGACATAGGAATCATCATTAGGTCTTCTTTTACGTGCACATTGAATGAACCTTCCTTTTTCAACATTATTTTGCACATTTGCATCCAGTTAATTTTATTTCCCATGGTGTCAGCCTTATGGTTCATAATGCTATTTTGCATTTTAGAACATCCAACAAAATCACTGGTCTTCATGAAAGTTAGAACAAGAGGATTTCCTTTCCTAAAAGTATTCATAACATTGATGTAGCCACGTACTAGGTATGTGCATTACTGAATTTTTAAAGCTCATTTGACATTAATGGAGTTGGCATTGTTTGGCGTACATGTGTGCCCAGGAATTGGGAACCTTGCAGAAACAGAAGTAAGAGCTGCACAATTTTCGATAATAGCTTTCAACATCAAGGCAATTTATATGTTTCAGTTTTGGCCACCATATGAATTTGCTCACAAAAATAGCTCAGTAATATTTTCTTTTACATTGTTCTCAATATATTGCTTCAGACACAAACCTACATCTTGAGCACCTCTACACACACACAGTACCTTCGATCCAAACATAGCAAACCCCTTTTCCAGTTGTGCTAGTGTGAACTAGACACTTACACACCTACAACTCTCTTTTACAGAACACAATGTTTTTGGGACTCATGGCAATGACTTCTCAAGTTCAAATGTGATCATTTGAAATCTTTGAACCTATCTCACCCTTTCGTTATTGTAGGAAATTGATTCATTTCTCCTTTACTCTTCAACTGCATTTCTTACCAGGTCTATGATTAATTTTGTCTCTAGAAACAACAAAATAGTGTTTTTTCACTCTGTGATGTGACATGAATGATTTGGTGGATCACTATTGCAAAACTAATGGCACTTGGTTCACCTTTGCTAAACTGGAAATAGCAAATGGAGAGAAGGTGCTTGGTTAAAATTACCAATAGTTGGTGGCACATTGGAGATGTTGCTTGACTCTTTTTTTGCTAAATTGCAATATGTTTGTCCAGAACCAGTGAGGCGGTAATCTCATTTTTTCCATTTTGGTGCTTGTATCACTGTTGCTAATTGTTATTCAATTACTACTCCTGAATCCTTACTTGCTAATGTAATTAAGTGGTTGTTAAATATACAATTGCTCCTTTCCATTACATCCCTTCCTACCATTTTATTGACCACCTCCTGTGCTACCTCTGTTTTGGTTAAAGGTACAGGATACAGGCAAACATAATGTTGTAGGGTATCTAGAGCTAGAGGTTGCTTGTAGTCATGCGTCAACCCTGATTTGTCAGAAAGCACCACACTATTTTGTACAAATATCTAATAGTTTCTTAACTTGTGCTGAACATCAGGTGTAATTTGGTGGAATTTTTTGTTTGGATGGCTGATACCATACAGGTTTCTGATACAGGTACATTATTCTTCTTTACTTAGACCAATGTTTCTTGGTGGCATCACAATTTGGATAAATTTATATGGGTTCACTTCCATCTTATACTTGTTATTAAAATTTATGTCAATCTAGTTTAGCCTGAACTGAAACTTATTACTTCTGTTTCTGGAATTAGTAATCACCTGCAAATAAAAAAGAACCACATTGTTCTGAAAATTTTAGGTGTACTCTAATTCAGTACAGTCAGAATAGTGATAACATGTGTGGCAAGATGTAAATATCTTTAGCAGTATCAATTAAAATCTTAGCATTTAGCGTTTACAGTTTCTTTTGGATGCCAGTTAGTTAATACATCTGTGCTCAGTTTGCCATCTTCATCCAGTAGGTTAGTCCTGTCCTGCAGAGAGATTGCTCTGAGAAAGACCACAGACCTCTACACTTTCTCTTATCTCTCTCCTTTCCACTACTAATTTTACTTGTGGTGCATGTTTGTTATCTAAGTTATTTGGGTTTTTCATCTTCTTCCTCTACATATTTTCTGCTTCTTTGAATTCATACTGCATCATGCCTACATCTTTTTGCCTTCACTTCTGCAATAATTTCACAATATCACTTAATGTAGTTGAGCTGCTTCTGCATTTGCTTTGACCTCATAAAACTTATATTATAATTTTTTCAGGCTTATTTGTGTTTAGTCATCATAGGGCAAGTAATCTTGTCTCAGGACACCAGTCTCTTCATAAAGTCTTCATTAATCTTCTGTTGAAGATCTGGAACTAGGAGAGCATGCCACAAAATTAGAGAGGAGTGTTCCTCATCAAATTGCCCAAAGAAAAGGAGACATCGCAAACTACCATAACTGGAGGGGAATCACCTTGCTTCTGACTCCAAGCAAAGTGATGATGTGAATAACCCATAATAGAATCATTGTGTAAATTCAACTTCAAATAACAAAGGAGCAAGCCAGTTTTAGAAGTAACAGTTCTTGTACATATGAAAAAACAGGCTTGTTCGTTATCCAACAATCAAATGCATTCATCACTAGTATTCATACTCTTTTTGTGGACTTTGAAAACATCAATTCCATTAAAAGAAGTTGTATGTGGAAATCTGGAAAAAGTTCATGATGTCAGAGAAGATAGTAAATGTTAATAGGGGTACTTACAATAACTACACATGGTGAGCTATCAAGGAGGATAAACTTATGGAGACCTTCCCAATTAAGTCTTGAGCCAAGGGTGTGTTTTGTCTCTCTCTTTTTACTGGTGCTGGATGAAATGATTAGGAAAGTGATGGAGGAGGAGGAGGAGGAGGAGACAATGTGGACAGAGTGGTAGGAAGATCTTGAGGTTGCCAATGACATTTGCATCCTTTTGCAGAACCATGTTGAGATGGAAGGAAAGCTGCAGGACCTTGAACATAAAGCTAAGATTTTGGGCTGAAAGTGAATGCCACCAAGACAAAGACTATGTAAGTCAATACAAGAGATGCAACAAAGCTGAGAGTGAATAATGAGGAAAAAGTTAGAATAGTTCACATAACTTCAGAACATAGTTACTGAAGACGTGGAGCTGCTGATGTCAGAGCAAGAATCTGAAAGGTGAATAGGGACTCCATCCAGCTGTATCTATTATGGAGGGCAGGAGAGATTTCCATAACAACTAAACTATGACTATTTAAAACAAATATGAAAGCAGTGCTGCTATACAGATGTGAAACTTGGAACGTTGCCTATACAATCATCAAAAGTTTAAAAAGCTACCTCAATAGGTGTCTTAGGAAAATCCATAAAATCTTCTGGCCAAATGTAATATCCAATGAAAGCCTTTGACACAGAACTAGAAATTAACCAATTGCCACCCAGATCAAAAGAAGGAAGTAAAACCTGATTTGGATACACCCTCATAAAAAGCCAGGATATCATAAAAAGACAAGTTTTCTGATGGAACCCACAGGGTAAAAGGAAACAAGGAAGGCCAAAGACATCGTGAAGGGAGACAGTGAAGGAAGAGGCCAAAAAGGAAGGGAAAACATTTGCAGAGTTGAAGATCCTCAGGTAAAATAGTCCATTGGCAAAGCTTCGTCGAAGCCCTATGTTCTGCGTAAGAGCAACAAGTAATAAGTAAGTAATCTTTTGATATTATTTGACTGTAGCATCATCAGTGCATGGAGTTGCCCCCTCTATTGCAAGATGTACTCCCTCTTGCACTTGCTAATATCATATGGAATGAGTATCACCTTCCTTCGATCACCCCTTCCCGTGTGCTCCTTTCCAATCTCTGGAACCAACTTTTCAACAGTTCAATTTGTACTGGTGTCATGTGATCTGGCAACAAGATTCTAAGAAAAACACCTTTATTTTGCTCAGGTCAGAACTCTTCTATGAAAGACATCCTTGAATTCATGGAAAGTAATCCCAGACATGGATACATTTAATCTCTCTCTCATTTTTCCCATTAATGCATCAGTTGAGCATAGATATTTTTTGACTCTGTCACAATTTTTTATTGGATCTGAATCATGCTATCCACCCATTTTCTTATGTAGTTTGAAACCACCACCTACTGAAAGATCTTTCGTGCAGTGCACATTGTAAACCACAGAAACTGAACTCTAATTTTACTGCATTTTCTCAATGCTGACCATTTTGGTTCAAATTTCAGAATTGTTCACTGGTAGCAGATCTATTAATGTATTTTTGTGTTCACATAAATAAATTTGTTGACTTAATATCTCATTTATGAAATATTGGCTCTAATTTTAGATATCTGCTGAACTTACTTCCATAATTTTGATTTTTGCTCGATAAACCTGTTCTCAAATATTAGTATGCAGTTCTGTGATACTAATGCTTTTGATAATTTTCTTTACATGTATTATTTCAAAATAGAATCAATTATTAATCAACTAGATCTTTTTGTGAACTGCAGCAACTTCTCTTCTTCCAGTGTTCAGTACCCCACAAAAGTCCAACATGTTGAGCATGTCGTTCATTGCTTCAGTAATACTATGGATGGTTATCATCTGGCTGTTTGTTGCATGTGACATTAATGCAGTCTGTGTCATCTGTTAACAATGGAGTCCATTTTAAATTGTTTCCTTTGTTGCTCTCACTTTTTTAGGTTTCTGTTTACGCACAAATTTTCAGTTTTTTTAACTAAAATTACCTTTGTTACTTCAAACAAAGTCTGTTTTTATCATCATCATTATGCACACAATCAGGCCCAGTGGACTGCACACCACCACAGTTAGAGCCCTCCATGTGTCTCTGTCTTTTGCTCTCTGTCTACAGTTTTCCGTGACTCCCAGCCGCAACAAGTCTTCTCTCACTCCATCAATCCACCTCTTTCTAGGTCTTCCCACTGGTTTGCTGCCTGACGGGATCCAGTCCATTGCAATTTTGGGCTACTTTGTTGCCTCCATTGTAACTACATGTCCAGCCCATAGCAGTCTTTTTCTTCTCATCACTCATCATCTCATTGTCTGTTTTAGTGACACTATTCACCTCCGACTTTATTCAGTCTGTATAAGTAACATAGTTTAATCTGTACAGATTGCCAACACCTGCTGTAATCTCGACCACTTACGTTGCCAGTTATTATATGTCTGTTCATATTCAACCACAAATGCCACCACCTCTCACTGTGATTATCTTACTCATGAATGATAGTGTGCCCATTTGTTTGGAAATAAGGTGTTCGTCCCAGTCAAAACTGGACAACCTCACAGTTGACTTAAAAGTACACTCAAAATGCAACAAAGGTTTGTTTTTTAATAGTAATTTTGACTGACCATCTGTTAACCATGCAAAGCAGTTACGGACCAATTCCAATTTGTCAACTACATTTACAAGAATATTTCAGTATTTTTAACCCTTACAGACGTAGCATCCACTTGCTGGGTATAAGCTTGGTAACTTAGGGGTTTCTGAACTGGGACTGGTAATTACTGCCATTCCTCTCTCACTATAAGCTCTGGGAGTACTTCAGTGACCACTGTATGGCACAACAGTGGAACTTTTTTGAGACACAGAGAATGGGATCCTGATTTGACTACCCAGATTGCAAGGATAGTAAAAATCTTTAAAAAACGCTCAATTTTCAGGTGTGCTATGTGCCAATGAAATGTGTAGCTGTTAAGGTGGAACAGATATTAGTGGAAAACGTCATGGTAACCTGCTGCATCTCACTTGTATAAGGCTTACCTGGCTGTGCAGGGCTGTGTCTAGAGGATTTTTATTTCCCTAGCAGCACATAGGACTGAGATGGAACCACTGAAATTTTCTCCTAATCTTCGGCCTCCTCCTCCTCCTCCTCCTTGTCCCTGTCCCCCTGCAGGTCCAAGTGATAGAATAGAGCTCAGGTATTTCTGCCTGTCATAAGAGGCAACTAAATGTACTGCCACACATTTCAGCCTTTGAGATGTTACCCTGTAGGGTTTGACCTCCATTCTCCCAATCCTAAGAGGGAGCCAATTGGGGAAGTGCGCCTTATATGGTGCATCATGTCCATCATGCACTGAGATCTTAAGCCCCCTTTATCATCGTGGTTTTGCAGTTTCTCCTATTTGCCAGTTGTTGGGCAAGGACACTTTCCCAGGTGCCTTTTCCTCCATCTGCTGTTCAGTGTCCTGTTCTGTGCCTAAGATGACTATTGACTTCTTTGCACCTCATATCCAGCACAATAACCAGTCTGTTGTGGTGGGGTCACCGTATACCTTTATTGGTTGTAGCCCCCGACTAAACAGGGATTGCTCTGCTGATTCCTGTGCTGTTAACTCCCCACGTATGCTAAGGGGTAGGTGCCCATCACCTGGGGCATCGAGAATCCCAGCAATGGCCACCCTATCAGGTCGCATTGGCTGCTGCTGGGTGGCACCTGTGGTGAGGACCCCTGGTCGGAGTGGGTGGCATCAGGCATCAGGATAGATGACTCTCTATGAATCGTATGACATCATTACTTGCTGGTGGTCAAACTCCAGCAGTCTCTAAGCAGTCAAGGGCTCAATTTAATGCACACAAGTAAGACTCCAAATCGTCCCCTCCATGGCCACACCATGGGAAGAACACCAAGCTAAGGATGGCAGTGAATCTTATTCCCCCTAGTACCTTGTATGTACGAGAGCTGATGGGTAATTCTTCGTATTGATGAAGCCTCAGCATTTTGTGGAGCATTTAGAGGACAAGTTTGAGGAGGTGGAGGACTTGTCCAAAATGCAATCTAGGTCAGTCTTGATCAAAACAGCATCCTCTGCCCATTCATGGGCACTACTCACCTCTGACAAGCTGGGTATGTTAGTTTCCATCACGCCCCATGAGAGTTTAAACAGTGTATCGCATTTCACAGGGACCTTCTTTTGCAGTCTGACAACGAGTTGTGCACCAATTTGGCTTTCGAGGGCGACACATTAACCGAAAAGGTCAAGGTGATGGTCTACTGCTGTCAAGCAATGCGGTGCTTATGTGCTGGAAGTTGGGGCATATGTTGTCCTACTGTACTTCTAGCATCACATGTTGAGATTGTGGACATCCTTCGCATCTCAATACTCCATGTGTCCCACATCCCATATGTGTCAACTGCGGAGAGCACCATTCCCCTTGATCGCCAGGCTGCAGGATTCTACAGAAAGAAAGGAAAGTCGTGGAATAGTAGACCAAGGACCATCTGACCTACACTGAAACTAAGAGGAAATTCGAAATGCTCCATCCCGTGCCCGTGACATGTTATGCCCCTGCTATAACCACTCTTCCTGCCCCATGTGTTCTGCTGCTTAGTCAGCTCCCAGTGCCGTAAGACTACACCTGCCCTTTTGATGGGGGGAGGGGGCGTGGGGCACTTACCACCCTGTTGCTCCTGCATCACCTACTTTGGGAGCCATCCACAACTTCCAGTTTTCAGTCGCAAAGTCGTTTGTCATGCAGTTCTGTCGGCATCATACAATTCGTCCGAGACCAGAACTTTACCTTAATGACAATCCACTGGCTGTAGTGGAGACATATCAATTCTTAGGACTGGTTTTTGGTGCTTGATTGACTTGGCTATCGCAACTTCATCAGTTTAAGTGGAAGTGCTGGCAGCACCTCAATGCCCTCGGCTGTCTGAGCAACACCAACTGGGGTGCAGATAGCTCCATGCTGCTGCAGCTCTACAGAGCCTTTGTTCAATCCCACCTTGAGTATGGGAGTGTTGTCTGTGGTTTGATGGTCCCTCAGCGTTGCATTTACTCGAGTCAGTGCATCACTGCAGAGTTAAACTAGCAACAGGACTAGTCGGGTGACCAGCATACTGGTGGAGGCTGGAGTCCCTCCATTGAAGATCTGACGTGCAGAGCGCCTCACCAGTTACGTTGCACATATTCGTAGCTCTCCTGAGCATCCTAATTACCATCTCCTTTTCCTAACCATGGCGGGTAATCTCCTGCATTGGTGGCCCAGGTCATGGCTTACGATCGCAGTTCACATCCAGTCCCTTCTGTCTGAACTGGAGTCCTTCCCTTTACCACCTCTACTCAAGGGAGATTCACGTACACCTCCATGGTGTAAACCTTGGCCAAATCTTTGCCTGGACCTTTCACATGGCTCTAAGGACTCAGTTAACCCTGCAGCTCACCACTGTCACTTCCTGTCTTCTCTCAACATGGACTGTGGCGATAAATTGATTTACACCAACAGTTCAATGACTGAGGGTCATGTAGGCCTTGCGTATGTTCATGGAGGACATATTTAACAGCACTCCTTGCCAGATGGTTGCATTGGTTTTTACTGCAGTGCTGGCAGCTGTATCTTGTGCTCTTAAGCATATCCCCTCATGCCCTGGCGAGTCATTTTTCCTGTGTACTGACGCCATGAGCAGCCTACAAGCCATCAACCAGTGCTACCCTCACCATCCAGGAGTCCATCTGTGCCCTGGAACAGTCCAGTCATTCAGTGATGTTTGTCTGGATCACAGGGCACTTTGGAATTCCAGGAAATAAACTTCCCAATAGGCTTCACGGCAATTGCTTGTGGAGGTTGGCATCCCAGTAAGTGACATGTGTTTTTTATTATTCCACAAGGTTTTTCAGCTTTGGGAGATGGAATGGCATAGCCTCAGTATGCACAACAAACTGTGTGCCATTAAGGAGACCATGAATGTGTGGAAGTCCTTGATGAGGGCCTCTCGCAGGCTCTGTTGTTCTCTGCTGGCTCCGCACTGTCCTTATGTGGGTGACTCACGGCTACCTCCTGCGCCGTGAAAACCCACCTCAGTGTCAGTGCAGCACCTGGTTGACAGTGGCCCATATTGATGTGCACTGTACTACTTTGACTGCTCTGTGATGAAATCTTTGGTTACCAGACACTTTGCCACTAATTTTATCTGACAATGCCTCAATGCTGATTTAGTTTTACATTTTATTTGTGAGGGTGGGTTTATCATTTCATCAAAGTTTCAGCACATTTCCTTTGGCCCTCTGTGTCCTCCATCCTTGGGCTTTTAGGGTGGAGGTTTTAAGGTGTTGCAGAGTGGCTGGCTTCTCCCTTTTATACTCATGGTCATCCAGTCATGGTAATCTTTCTTCTTTTAAACTCTTCTACCTATTTCTTGTGTCTCTCTGTAGTTTTCTTGTCCTCTTTAATTCCTTGTACTGTTTGTTGCCTTATGTCATTCTTGTAGTTTTTCCTTCCTTTTGGTATTGCGCTGTAAGTCTCGTTTGTTTTGTTCTTTTCCTTGTACAATTGTTTTAACTGGAGCAAGGGACTGGTAACCAAGCAGTTCCGTCGCTTTCCCCCATTTTTAAACCAACCATCATCCTCCTCCTCCTCCTCCCCCTCCCCCCTCCCCCTCCCCCCTCCCCCTCCCCCCTCCCCCCTCCCCCCTCCCCCCTCCCCCCTCCCCCTCCTCAACCCCCGCCCCCCCTCCCGTCCTCCCCCTTAAGATTCTTCCTGCACCAAGTGTCAGTCCTCTGTATGTTCCTGCATTTCGCTATAATTTACTGGCATTGAGACTTTTTTGTATACATCATCCACCAGAAGTGTTACGGAACTTCAGGCATTATTCTCTGTCATGTGTATATACAGTAGGCTCATGACTATAAGACCTACTTAATCGAGCCTACTTAATTAATACAATAATAATATTTCTCTGTGAAAAATGAGGATTAAATTATTGGCCCCCTGCAGGTCCAGAGTTAAGAATAGGCCCAAGATATTCCTGCCTGTCGTAAGAGGTGAGTAAAAGGAGTCACACATGTTTAGACCTTTATGTGATGGTCTCCTGTAGGGTTTGACCTCCATATTTCAAAATTTTTCTGGAGAGAGAGCCAGTTAGGGGAGGGCACCTTACATGGTGCATCGTATCCATCATGCATTGAGATCCTTAGCCTACTTTCTCATCGTTGCATTGCAGTCCCACTCAGTCTCCCTCTCTTGGGTGAGGATACATTCCTGGGTGCATTTTACACCCTGCACTATGCAGTGTCGCTTTCTGCACCGATGATCTCGTGGACTGCTTTGCACCTGATATCCAGCGCAGTAGTCAGTCCATTGTGGTGGGGCCACTATGTACCCTGTTGGTTGTAGCCCTTGACAACACGGGGATAGCTCGGCTAATGCCTGCGCTGTTAACTCCCCACATATGCCAAGGAGTAGATGCCTATCTTCCTGGGGCATCGGGACTGCCGGCAATGGCCATCCTGCAAGGTGGCCCTTACTGAGGATAGCTGATGATCGTGAGGAGGGCCCTTGTTCGGAATGGTTGGCATCAGGGGGTTCACATGCAATGAAGTGTGGTACATCATCTCTTGCTGGTGGCCAACCACTGGCAGTCTCTAAGCATTCCAGGGCTCAATTCAATGGGCAGAAGTATGACCCCAAATCATTGCCCTCCCTGGCCACACCATGGGAGGAATGCCAGGCTAAGCACGTTAGTGAAGCTTATTCATACCGGTACCTTGTCTGTTTGAGAGCTGATGGGTAATCCTTCATGTTGATGAAACCTCAGTTTTTTGTTGAGCGTTAAGAGGACAAGTTTGGGAAGGTGGAGGGCTTGTCTAGAATGTACTCTGGGTTAGTCTAGACCAAAACAGTATCCTCTGTCCAGTCACGGGCACTACCCACCTGCGACAAGCTGGGGGATATTTCTATTTTTATCATGCCCCCATAAGAGCTTGAATATAGTTCAGGCTTTCATATTGCACAGGGATCTTCTTTTGCATTCTGATGATGAGCTGCGTGCCAATTTTGAACTACGAGGTGTTCACTTCATCTGGCACGCCCATCGGGGTCTGATGGATAATCGGGTAGCCACTGGTGCCATCATCTTGGCCTTCAAGGCTGACATATTACCAAAAAAGATCAAAGTGATGGTCTACCTCTGTGACGTCAAGCCATATATCCCTCTCCCAATGCCCTGCTTTAAGTGCTGGAAGTTTGGCCATATGTCTTGCCGGTGTACTTCGTGTCACGTGGTGAGACTGTGGACGTCCTTAGAATCCCAATACTCCAAGTGCCCCGCTTCCTATCTGTGTTAACTGTGGAGAGCATCATCCCCTTCCTCACCAGATTGCATGGTCTTACAGATTGAAACAAAAATCATGGAGTGCAAGACCCTGGACTGACTGACCTACACTAGGCTAAGAGGAAATTTGAATGACCTCATCCTGCGCAAATGAGTTCCTGTTATGCCGCCACAACAACAGTGATAGCCCCATCAGTTCAGTAAATTAAAGTTGGCTCTCAGAGCCATAAGACTACACCACCTTCTTTGGGAGCAAAACCCTCTCCCCCCCCCCTCAAACCATCAGGAACATACACCCCCCCCCCCCCCACACACACACACACTTCTAAGCCAGAGAAGTGTACAACTTCTTAGGCTCCTCTCATTAGGAAGGGATCCCTTGGGTCACTTCCTTCCCAGGTTCTTACCAGTGGCGCAGCTGACACCTTCCAGTGGCTGAAGCAACCACAAGTAGCTGGTCATAGGGCTTCACGGTCCTCCTCAGTCCCTGAGACAGAATCAGTGAAGCCCTCCCACCCAGACAAACCTCAGGGGCAACGAGAGAAACCAAAAGAGCTAAAGACCCCCAAGAGCCAAGACACTGCAGTGGCACCCACACCACTGAAACCTACCAGCTCTGCATCTGAAGGTGAGGCGGAGATTCTGGCGTCTGCTGAAGACCTAGATCTCACTGGACCCTCAGACACAATGGATACTGGCTGTTCAGGCAATAAGTCAGTGGCAGCAGGCGACCCAGAGACATAAACTGCCACATTGAATATTCACTGCCTTCCCAGTCTGACAATGATGTCATCATCTAGTGAAATTGTGGCGGTATTTTCCTCCACCTAGCCAAGCTATGGCAACTGTTAAGCTTTACATCCGCTTTCTGCATTGCCCTCCAGGAGACCTGGTTCCCTGCAATGCTGAAATCTGCACTCTGTGGCTATAAGGGATATTACAGGAACCATAGTGACTGTAATCAAATGTCAGGTGGAGTTTGCGTTTATGTCCTCAACTCTGTCTGTAGTGAACCTGTGCCCCTTCAAACCCCTCTGGAAGATGCAGCTGTCAGAATAAGGAAATAACTGGCTGCAATGTATATCTTCCTCCAGATGGTGCAGTACCCCACCATGTATTAACTGCACTGATTGATCAACTACCTAAACCTTTCCTCCTTATGGGAGATTTTAACGACCATATCCCCTTGTGGGGTGGCACCGTGCTTACTGGCTGAGGCAGAGATGTCAAAACTTTCCTGCCTCAGTTTGACTTCAGCCTCTTAAATACTGGGGCCACCACACATTTCAGTGTGGCTCATGGTAGTTACTTGGCCATTGATTTGTCCATTTGCATCCCAGGATTTCTCCCATCTATCCACTGGTGAGCACACGATGACTTGTGTGGTAGTTACCACTTCCCCCATCTTCCTGTCGCTGCCTCAGTGTCAGGCCCATGGACGCCTGTCCAGATAGGCTTTAACAAGTCAGTCTGGTAAACTTTTAGCTCTACAGTCACCATTGACTCTCCCCCACATGGTAACATCAATGTGTTGGTTAAGCAGGTGACCACAAAAATCGTTACTGCGACTAAAAACGTGATCCCTCGCTCTTTAGGGTGCCCCCGTCGAAAGGCAGTCCCTTGGTGGTCGCCGGAAGTCGCTGTGGCAATTAAAGAACATCGGCATTCTCTACAGTAGCCTAAGTGGCACCCTTCCCTGGACCAACTCATAGCCTTTAAAGAGAGAGATATGTGTCGACTGTTGGGTACCATATGTCACCTCCCCAATTCTGGGCAAAGATCAAATTGAGGTTTTGGGTACCAGACCCCAATAGGTGTTCTCTGTGTTCACATAAACATTGTGTTATCTACAGATGCAACACGATTGCTGAGCATTTTGCTGAGCACTATTCTCGAGCCTCTGTGTCAGAGACCTACCACCAAGCCTTTCACACACTCAAATGGCGGATGGAAAGGCTACAGTGAACCCTATAACGTCCCATCTACAGAGTGGGAGCTCGTCAGTGCCCTTAAATATTGCCCCGACACAGCTCCTGGGCCAGGTTGGATCCACAGTCAAATGATTAAACATCTCTCATCTAACTACAAGCGGCATCGCCTTGTCATTTTCAACCGGATCTGGTGCAATGGCATCTTTCCATCGCAATGGCGTGAGAGCACCGTCATTCTGGTGCTCAAACCCGGTAAGAACCTGCTGGACATGGATAGCTATTGGCTCATTAGCCTCACCAACATTCTTTGGAAGCTACTTGAAGGTATGGTGTGTCAGCAGTTGAGTTGGGCCCTGCAGTCATGTAACCTCCTGGCTTCATGTCAGGGCAGCTTCTGCCAGGGTCGCTCTACAATCTGGTATCCTGTGAGTCTGCCACCCGAACACACTTTTCCAGGCGCCAACACCTGGTTGCCAGCCTTTTTTACTTACATAAAGCATACGACACGACCTGGTGACATCGTATCCTTGTCACACTGTGTGAGTGGGCTCTCCAGGGCCCGCTCCTGATTTTTATCCAAAACTTCCTGTCACTTCATACTTTTCATGTCATAGTTGGTGCATCCCATAGTTCCCCCCATATCCAGGAGAATAGCCTCCTGCAGGGCTCTGTATTGAGTTTCTATCTCTTTTTAGTGACCATTAATGGTCTATCAGCAGCTGTAGGGCCTTCAGTCTCACCATCTCTGTATTGTATGCAGACGATTTCTGCATTTTGCACTGCTGCTCCAGTACTGGTGCTGCTGAGCGGCGCCTACAGGGAGCCATTAACAAGCCATAGTCATGGGCTCTAGCCCACAGCTTCCAGTTTTCAGTCGCGACTTCATGTGTCATGCATTTCTGTTGGCATCCAGAACCAGAACTTTACCTTCATAATGATCCACTCACTGCAGTGGAGTCATATCAACTCTTAGGATTGGTTTACGATGCAACATTGACTTGGCTTCTTCATCTTCGTCAGCTTAATTGGAAGTTCTGGCAGCACCTCAATGCCCTCTGCTGCCTGAGCAACACCAGCTGGGGTGCAGACCCCTCTATGTTGCTGCAGCTCTATAGAGCCCTTTTTCAATCCCTCCTTGACTATGGGAGTGTGGTTTATGGTTTGGCAGTGCCCTCAGCATTGAATTTACTCGACCCTGTGCACCACTACAGTGTTAGACTAGCAACAGGAACTTTTAGGATGAGTCTGGTGAGCAGCATACTGGTGGACGCTGTGGTCCCACCATTGCAGATCTGACATGCACAACTGCTCACCAGTTACACTGCACACATTCGTAGTTCTCCTGATCATCCGAATAACTGTCTCCTTTTCCTGCCCATGGCAGTCCATCTCCCTCATCAGCGGCCCATGTCAGGGCTAACAATTGTGGTCCGCGTGCAGTCCCTTCTCTCCAAACTGGACTCCTACCCTTTACCACCTCTATTTGCAGTCCTTTCACGTATGCCTCCATGGTGTACGCCTCGGCCACAGCTGCACCTGGACATTTTGCATGGCTCTAAGTACTCAGTTAACCCCGTTGTTCTCCGCTGTCCCTTCCTTTCGATTCTCGACGTGTTCAAAGGCTCTTACGTGGTTTATGCCGACAGCTCAATGGCTGAGGGTCATGTAGGCTTTGCGATTGTTCATGAAGGACATCTTGAACAGCACTCCTTGCCAGATTGCTGCAGTGTTTTCACTGCAAATCTGGCGGCCATATGTCATGCTCTTGAGCACATCTGCTCATGCCCTAGCAGGCCATTTTTTCCTGTGTACTGACCCACTGAGCAGCCTAAAACTCTCAACCAGTGCTACCTTCACCATCCTCTGTGAGCATCCATCCAGGAGTCCATCAATGCCCTAGAATAGTTCCATCGTTTAGTGCTGCTTGTGTGGACCCCAGGACATGTTGAAATCCCAGGTGACAAACTTGCCAAAAGGCTGGCCAAACAGGAAACTGCTTCTGTAAATGGGCATCTCTGAAGATGACCTGCGTTCTGTCTTATGTCGCAGAGTTTTCTGGCTTTGGGAGACGGAATGGCATAACAGTACACACAACAAGCTGTGTGTCATTAAGGAGACTATGAATGTGTGGAAATCTTTTATGCGGTCCTCTTGCAGGGAATTAGTTGTCCTCTTCCGTCTCTGCATTGGCCATACATGGCTAATGCATGGTTACCTACTCCATCATGAGGACCCACCTCTGTGTCGCTGTGGCTCCCAAATGACAGTCATCCACCTCTTGCTGCACTGCCCAATTTTTTACCACTCTTTGGCGGACTTTTAACTTTCCCAGCCCCCTATCTTTGGTGTTTGGCAATGATGCCTAAGCAGCAGCTTTAGTTCTACGTTTTATCCGTGCGAGTGGGTTTTATACTTCTATGTATGTTTTAGGGCGTGTTCTTTGTCCCTCTGTGTCCTCCACCCTAGTGCTTTTAGGGTGCAGAGTGGCTGGCTTTTCCTTTTTATTCTTGTGGTCAGCCAGCCACTGTAATCTGCTCTCTTGTTTTAATCTCTTCTGTTTCTAGTGTGGCTCTGTCGTTTTCTTGTCCTCTTTTTTTCCTTTTAGTGTTCGTTGCCTTTCCTTCATTCTTGTGGATTTTCCTTTCTTTCTGTTTTGTGTTATACAGTGGTATGTCTCGTCCATTTTATCATCACACTTGTAGCCTTCCTTTATTAGGAACAAGGGACTGATGACCTCATAGTTTGGTCACTCCCCCCTCTTTTAAACCAATCAACAAACCAACCTTAAATTATCGTATGTATTGTGCTTTTCCAAAGCTTCAGTGAGGGGGCTTTGGCCACAATGCCATGTGGCCTTTCGAAATGTTTTATGCTTGTTTTGTGCTTGTAGCACATATGAAGTCACAGTTAGAAGGTCCATAGTGCACTGTAATATTGAATAAATTCCTAGAATGACGTTTCAAGAAACGGTACTTGGAAGTCATCTTCCAGCACTCGCAAATGACAATGAAGATATGTAGAGAATAGCTCTATTGTCAAGCCTGTATTAATTGTTCCTTCAGTTGTACATCAGATATCCAGAATGCTTGTGTTGTTAAAGTGTTGTTCAAGTGCTGTCCTTTGTGTTTCAATTTTTGTCTGAAATGGGTGATAAACAAAAAAACTTGTAGTGACTATGGATCAGAAACTACTTGCTGTAATGTGACTGGATTTTAGGGTAACAGACAAAACTGTTCCATGGGATTTAGAGGTGTGAAAGTAGTACTGTTAGAGACAGAAAGAAAAAATTGGAAAGTGGTGTGCTTCCAAAGTTAGTGGAACTGGAGTAAAAGAAAGGAAGGCAGTGTTGAAAGGTAAGCACAAAGAATTTGAGGAAGCTTTATTTTTGTGGCATTAATATTTAAGAGGAAAAGGTTTGTGTATGACTGAGCTGATATTGCATAAAAAAGTATTGCAATGTAATTGGCAAATAGGAGGAGAAGATTGAGAATTTACTGCTTGTGGTGGATGTTTGGATCAGTGGAAAAGAGATTCAGTATTTTCCAGTATACAATTAGTGGAGTGACTTTATCCTTTGACAAAGAAACTGTACCATTGTTGAAAGACTATCTTTCAAACTTAATTGATCATGAGGGAATTTCTGGTGAACAGTTACGCAGTTGTGACAAGTGGTTTAAATTACTAGGTGCTCCTTATGAAAACACTTCCTTCCAAAAAAAAAAGTAAGCAGCAGCATCCAGATCAAAGAAAGGTATGGAACAAGTTATCATACTGGCTTGCAGTAATGTAGAGGGTTACCACAAGCTTAGGCTTACAGAAATAAGTAAACTGCAGAAATATATAGATTTCAGAAACCTGAAAAAAATCAGGAATATCACCACCTCTACAGTACACTCATAATAAATAAAAATAAATAGCATAAAATAAATAGCATCGTGCTAGTGGCAAGCTGAGAGATGGAGATACTGAAGCATTATTCTTACCACCAAATGTGACTGCTCTTTGTCAACTGAAGAACCATGTCATCCTTCAGATGTGAAAGTAGTAGTATCACCACCACTTCCTCAGTTTGTTGTTTATTGTTATCAGCAATTGTTAATAATGAAGACTGTGTAACCATGATGAGGACTGACTTGCTAGATGTGACAAGGTGGTTGGCTGGATTAGGGAAAGAGATTCCAGATATATCACTTGAAATGTCTTCAAAAAGTGGACATCTTAACTTTGAATACATCTGTGCAAGCAAAGTGGAAGATGGAAACGATGATGTAAATTGGTTGCTGAAAAATGTACTGGGTTGTCAGGATATCAGTGCAAATGCTATCACACCATTGGTGACAAATGATGTTTATGACCTAACTGACAAAAATATTTGGCAAATTTAGATGGGAAAAATCTCATTCCACTTTCAGAAGGGTTCAAGTGATTGAGGTAGTGCTGCAATAAATTAGTGAGCAGGACGAAACAATGCCAGCTAATTTCATTTTTTCACATAAGTAGAGGGATGTTGCACCATGGAAGAGGGTGAAGGGAGGGAAACAATCATGTTGGATATTTTTAAAACCTCAAACCTGTAAGTTTCATCAGTTTTGATGGGCCCAGATTTTCACATGCATGTAATTGTATATTCATACTTAACAATGCAGTTCATTTTATGTTTCCTGTAATCATTTTTGAAAGGTGCAGTGTGTATATAAAAACTATTGCAACTAGCATATGTTATGTAAGAAGTCAAAAAAACTTAATAAAATTGGTTTTTGACATAAAAAGGGTGTTTTGAATGGTACAGCTAGGGATGGAAGAGAGGATTTATAGCACCCCAGCCTATCTCGTTTTTTGTTATTCTGCTTGACCTTCTGCCACATTCAGCTAGATAGTAGAGAATCTACCATATTGTGAAAGGTAATGACCCAATACCACTACTTTGGAGTACTCTCAAAGTTACTTTTACATCTGAAGATTCCTCTCCATTGAGAACAAGATGCTGTGTTCTTCTTTCAAGAAACCCTTTAATCCAGTCACATACCTGGTCTGATATTCTGTATTCTTGTATTTTATAGATTAGAAGCTAGTACAGAACTGCATAAAATGCCTTTTGGAATTCAACAAAGATGGCATCAACTTTGGCACTGATATCTACTGCTTTTTGTGTCTCGTGGGCAAACAGGGTGAGCTGGGTTTCACACATTTGTTGTTTTTAGAACCCATGTCTATTCCTATAGGGAGTTTTTTGGTCTACATGAATGTCATAATACGTGAGCATAAAACATGTTCCAGCATTATATAGACTGGCTTCAGAGATAAAGGCCTGCAGTTTGGGTATCTGTTTGATGACCTTTCTTGAAAATGGAAATGACCTGCATTTTTTCCAATCATTAAGAATGTTTTGCTCCTCCAGCAACTTATGGTACACTGCTTATAGAAGATAAACAAATTCTTTCATTTACTCTAAATAGAATTGTACTGATATCCCACCAGGTTTAGTGACCTTACCTTTGTCGAGTGACTTCCAGTTCCTTTTCCATCCCATGGTAACTTAAGTCATTTTGACATTCATGTGGCAATTTAAAGGAGATAACGACAGTGTGATCTACCTCAGTGAAACAGTTTTGGAAAAAGATATTTAATATTTTGGCCTTATACATCATCCTCTGTTTGGATGCCATTATGATCAGTGTGTCTGGACAAATGGCATTGATATGTTTACATATTTAACTTATGACTGAAACTTCTTAGGATTTTCTATTAAGTCTGTAGATATCATTTCACTTTAGAATTGGTTGAAAGCTACACACATGGCTCTCCTTACACTAATTTTAGCTTCATTCAGTTTTTGTTTGTGTCTGATGATTTATCTATCTTTAAATTTGCAGTGAAGCTCTTTGCTTTTGTAGAAACTTTTTAACATCGCTGTTTAGCTGGTGGGTCTTTTCCATCCCCGACAACTTTTCTCAGCACATAGTTATCTAAATTGTATTGTACAATTCTCTTCAACTTTATCCATTGGTGCTCAACGATTTCAATGTTGGAGATGAAATTTTCATGGTGACCACTCAGGAAGCAAAAATCTGCCAGAGAGGAAAGCACAGAGCACTGTTTTATGCCCAAAACTGGCACACTACTAATAAATAATAGTAATTGGATTGAAAATTTTGTGAAAATTGATATTTAATAACTTCATGAAGTGATAGGTACATGCAGTTACTGTGGAAATTCAATTGATACTCACTCTGTTCCCTTATAGTTAACATCTCTCTCTCTGGCCAGATTGCTTACTGTGTCCTGCTGATGTTGTTATCATACATGATGTAAGTTAAGAGAACTTGGTTAATGCTTCAGTGACTCTTTGCTGACAACATTCACAAAAGTCAGAATTTTCTCCAGTTCAGAGACTTCAGAATGTTTCTCACACTGTGAACAACATTTAATGCAGTTTTTTTTTATTTTTGTTATTTGCATTGAAAAATGAAAGTTGTGACTTGCAGCTTAATTTTTAAAGTAAAATTTATGTAAATATAGAGGCATCAGACTGACAAGTCTCTTTCTGCAGGTGGACCTTGTTCCAGCAGTTAAGCAGCGAGTTCTCCATTTAGCAGAGGTTGGATGGCTGTACAATAAATTGAGACAATTTTGTGATTCCACAAGACCAGCTGGACGTATTAGCGAGAGTCTTGTAGTTGGCGTCCGCGATGAACTGACAGAGTACTACAGATTGATTGCAGTATTACGCTCCAAGGTATGTTACTTAGTGATTTATCATGATAAAGTACTATTTATCTACAGGAAGTAGATACTGAGACTGAAACTGTCATCTAACATATTTTGATAGTAAATGTGTTATGCTTTTTCAATAATTTCTCCTTGAGCAAAAGGTAATGTAATTCACTTTCCGTCTGCATTGACCCATAGCTGCACCAAACGTTCTGAAGGTGGCATTGTTACCTACTGGGTATTCTGATCAGAAGTAGCTTTCCTAACCAGCATTCAATACCAGCAAACCAATTATGACTTTACCTGATATTGCTCACACCATAGGCAACAGAGCTATGCATGGCTCTATTTAAAAGTAATGTCATGGAGTCTGCTTTCATGTCTAGCAGTTAGCTTGCTGCAAATAAGAACCTGAAACTATGATCCTGTAGTTAGTAGTCAATGCATTGTCTAGAACTGTGAATCAATAAAATAAACAGGTATATTACATAAAAGGTAAATGTATAATTAATAACAGGAGTTCTATTACAACATGTATAATTGATGTAGAGGACACCAGATAATTATGTTGATTAATATTTGTTCAAGAAGATAAATCTGAAATGTAGGGAAGTTGGTCCTATGATAACAAGTTACAATACTGTCAGAAAATAACCTTATTAAATGCAATAAAGTTGTATTGAGAGCATTATGAGAATGGGAACAGAATCCCCAAGCTAAATAGTCATCTAAGACCCTAAAAAAAAACTGAGTCTATTTAATGATCACAATACATAAAATATTCAGCAGCTCACAATAATTAAAAGATCGGTATGGCAGTTTTGCACAATAACACCCAAGGCATAACTAATACGATACAAATATATTTCAATAGAGATACACTATAAATATTCAGTCACACTCAGACCATTTACAATAACTATAAGTAAAGGTTTGTTTGTAAAGCATTCTTGCGAAATTGTGCCCATGTTAAATGACAAGAAAACTTCATTAAACAGTGTTTAAACAGTTATTTCTGTTTGCTTGGTAGAAGCAGTTTTTGTTCTTTTTCAAAGGTCGTTTCAGCTAACACAGGTGATTGACCACTTCTAAACTACACAGTAGTCTAATTTAAATAGCACTCTTGGCAAACACAGCAACATATTTGTTGCATAACTGCACAGATATGTCAAGGTATGAGGCACTGATACTGCATTCAGTTGCTGTGTTACTGAGGAGGATATGATGTCCTGACAAACATTTATATAATGAAAGGAAATATAAACATTACAAATTAATAAAATACATAAAGATACTTAGCTTTCAGGGATAATAGCTATAGTACAGTGCTATCATCTGAGATATCATATGTTGAACTCACATGAAGCACTTAAAAGTTGTTAGTTATACAATTCAGTGTGAAAGTATTTATTCAGGGTAAAATATAAAATTAAGTAGTATTTAATTTATTGAAAACATTATCATTTCATTGGATGCACCTAATTTTCCTCAGATCACATTTGTAAGAACCATATGTCAGACTCTCTTACACTCCTTGAATCATTGTGCACTGTCAGTTCTTCAGCTGAGTCAGTCCTGCCATCTAAGTTCTTCCTGATCTGTTTTATACCCATTCTAGTCATGTGCTGTACGCATTCTTACATGCACTGAGTAGCCATGGACCAGCTATGCCCCACCATGCTCTGGGGCTGCTGGCTACTGTTCAGCTGCATGACAAATTCACCTTATCTCATTCTAGTTCTAGGCAGCTGCACACCTAAATATGTGTAACATTATAAGATCAAACTAACTTTTGCTCCGTTTGGCTGCTTAAAATTTTTAAAACAGATTTTTTTCATCATCATTCACTTGGGTACTGATTTTGTCATAACCCAGAAGGGTTCAACTTTTAATATTGGTAGTGATAGACAATTTTCTACATTAAAACACTGAAGTAGATGAATCATTAAAAATATGGGAGTGACATCTCTAAATTTATTTGTAATCAGTCACTAAATACTCAATTTGTTAGTATAATGCATGTGGTGTTGAGAGAGAACATAATGTATTTGGACTACTCCACACGGGTCTTGATCCTTCTTCTAATCCACGTGCATCTTGATTTGTTTAGTCATAGTGTTAACCAGGCCTTGCACTGAGTCTTGTAACAACTGTATTTTAAGCAAAATAGGAAGATGCTGATATGCAGTCTGTTGTCTCAGTATCATGTAATGGAGGTATTCCTTTAATAATGAGTGACTGACTAAAACAGTCGTAATATAATGGAGTCAATATGTACATTGTACATTCTTAAATTTAACCTGTGAGCTCACATACATTTTCTTGGATTAAGTTTCAGTCTGACTTGTTGGAGACACTTAAGAACAGCCCTCGGTCGTCTTCTTAAGTGTTCATCAAATGTCTCTGAGAACACTACGTCATCTAAATAACAAAGACAAATATCCACTTCAGGTGCCTTAGAATATTATCCATTATCCATTCAAAAGTTGCTGGTGCATTACACAAACCAAACGGCATTACCTTAAACTCATACAGGCCCTCATGGGTGACGAATGCAGTTTTCTTACGATCAGCCTCATCTACTTTGATTTCTCAGTATCCCAAGTACATGTCCATGGTTGAGAAAAACTTAGCCCCCTTCAGACAATCTAGTGTGTCATCAATTAATGGCAGAGAGTCAATGCCCTTTTCAGTTACGTTATTAAGCTTCCTACAATCGACACAAAAGCGCCAACTGCCGTCTTCTTTCTTGATGAAAACCACTGGTGACGACCTTGAGCTCTGTGAAGGCTGAATGATGTCATTCTTCATTTTCTTTACCTCGTCGTGAATTATTTGACATTCCATTTCTGACACACGGTATGCTCTCTGGTTTATTGGTTGATGGTCTCCAGTGCTAGTGCTTCACCATTGATTTGTCTAATTACCTCTTCACTTGTGGATTGAAGCATTCAGAGAACTCTCGAAGAATGGCAAGTAGCTTCTTCTGTTGTTCCTTAGTGAGATCTTGTGATAGTTAAGCTAGAAGATCTTGTCTCGTACTGGTAGCGCCAATTTTGCCCACAGACTCTGCATGGGAGGTTTCTATGATGCTCAGCTGTTCGGCAAGTAATGACTCAGCATTTGCTATGCACATGCATCTTGGAAGGATCTGAACTATCCACAAATCACTGAATCCATTCTTAAATAAGATTACTGAGGCTGGTATGATCAAGTTATTCTTCAGTGGTATGCTTGTCTTACATTCCACTACAAGATCCATAGGTTGACGCATGGCATGACACATGACAGTTAGCTTTCCAGCGCTGACTGCAGGAATGATCACTTCATCCAGCACACACAGTATCTCACTCGGATGAGCATCTTCTAGTCCACAGTTTCTCATCTCGTCTAGCATAATCTTAGAGCGACCACAATCTATAATTGCCTGAGAAGGTTTCAAAAATTCCCATCCGAAAATGACATCGTGACTACGCTCTTGTAAGACTATGAATTCTAAGGGCTGTGTATGGCCACTTATACCCACAAAGATGACACATCTTCCTATTGGTTTTACATATTTCCCATTAGTCACCTTGAGCAGAGATTTTTTAATGTTGACGAATATGGTTTTGGCAGCGGTACTTCTCTGAAATGACTGAATATGATAAGCCAGAGTCCACAAGAGCTTGGCCTGGTTGGCCATCCATGAGGATACTGACGTAGTTTCCTATCATTTTTGTAGTGATCAAGGGTGGAGGATTTTTCTCTTCGGCGGCCTCGCCTCCCAGGAAGGTCGCACCCTTTAGTCTTCCAGGTTAAGGAAGCTAGGTGATGGACTGGAGCTTCTAAACAGTGATGAAGACCTTGATCAGCATGTTGGGGAGCGTCCTCTCAAGCAGCTAGCTTTCGGCAATGGTGGCCTACGTCATCTTGCACCCACATCTTCTTGTTCATCTTTGTCGTCCTGAAGTAGGTCTGTCGTTTTCTGCCTCAGGCGTCATCAAATTTCCGCCACTTTTTTTGACAATGGCACATGACATGTCCTGGTCGTCCACAGTGGAAACATACTTTGGATTCTTCAGATGTTAGTCTTCTTTGGTGCCCAAACAGGTTCCTCATGCGGCATTGTAGGAATGTAACTTCGCCTGGGTCTCTCTGCAACTAAGATTTTCTGCACCTTCTTGCTCTAAGGGATTTAAATACTCACTCTCACAGGAGATTAAATTTCATTTATAGCCCCCTCTCCCACCTATATGCTCTCCCCTTCTTCGATATCCAGTGTGGGTAAGAACTGATTCTACTGGCAGTCAAAACGGATGTCATAAAAATATTTTTTTTATTTTCATTTAAAATATTGGAAAGACTTTTTGCCCTTACTTTTTGGAACCTATAACCTGTTTCTAATTTCTTTTTTTTTTTAATTCCATGTCTTGAGCTAACTTCAATTCTACAACAAAATGTGCACAAGTTGAGCAACTATCAGTATGAGAATTTCCAAATTTCAGGCTGAAACATTCATAGAATATCTATTTACACTTTCAAAGTGATCAACCTAAAAACCTTTGTTCAACTCGAAAGGAATTTTACCTATCGTGCAATTTTTAAGGATTTAACTCGGGTGGAAGATGCTATTAAGCCATAGCATCTTCTACCCGAGTTAAATCCTTAAAAATGAGATGATCTGCATTCATACTTACGTATACCCTTCTTAATGTACTGTGTCGACTCTTTGTCACTTTCAGCAGCTTGCAAGCTTGACAAACTTGATTCTCATTAGGTAGTATGCCCTCCAGCATATATCTTTTTGCAATACATCTGAGTCTCTCTCTGGACACTCGTGGATAAAAGTATATGAAATAAATATAATCCGTTCAAACAATTATTTTCATTCTGCAATCTTTTTTTTTTAAGACTGTAAATAAAATCAGATTTACTTGCCACTTTTCTGAATGTTGAGCCACATAAAGGTATCTCTCAGCCTTCTTTTTCCCCCGTATAGTATGAGAATGAGACAAATCTTTGTTACTTTTATCATCTTCCTTCCCTCTGCTGCTTTTAGGCAAGTTCTCTCTCATGTATCCCAGTAACAAATTTTTCTGTTCAAATTTTGTGTTACTCATATGTGGGCTCTGTCTAAAACGAATAAGGCCATTCAGACTCAAACGTCCAGCTTTTCAAGTTGTTTCTGTTGTTGTTACAAAATGGTTACAGTCCACATACAGATCTCCATATGAAGGAGAAACTGTGTACTTGTTACTGTTTCAATGTTGATGGGTCCTGCTTTATCTTCCTTTTTTCACCCCTTGCACTATTTGAGATTATTCTGAATCTTCTAAAACCTTAATAATGATTGTCCAACAAGGATGTTGCACAACAGCTACTAATTTGTAGTAGAACAGTGATTGAACTTGAAAGAAAATTATGGGGAATATACACACTATCATCTAACAATCATTAAGAAATAGTTGGTTTATTTTCCAGGTTGTTGTGTGATGACTCACCAATACACACATGAAAATGAAAAGGGTGTTAAATCTAGCTCTTAAATTTTATGTTCAAAGTTTCAAATCTGCAATACAAAAGGAGGATTAGTTGAGCTTTGTGGAGTCTTACAAAATGGAGATGTTGAGTTTTGTGAAAATTGGCTGCATTCAGCCATATTTAACAACAGCAAATATTCAGTTTTTTCATATTTTCTGTTATTCATTGTGTTGGGCTTGTATTAAAGTACCAGACTCCATGAAAAATGCATATGTATAAAAGATGTAATTTTTTAGTTTTGTTAAAGTGATTCTCAGTTAGTATGGTGCACAGCCTGAGCACTGTTGTTGTTGTTGTTCTCTTCAGTCCTGGGACTGGTTCGATGCAGCTCTCCATGCTACTCTGTCCTTTGCAAGCTTCTTCATCTCCCAGTACCTACTGCAACCCACATCCTTCTGAATCTGCTTAGTGTATTCATCTCTTGGTCTCTCTTTACGATTTTTACCCTCCACGCTGCCCTCAATGCTAAATTTGTGACCCCTTGATGCCTCAGGACATGTCCTACCAGCGTGAGCACTATGTTACGTGATAATGAAAGTTCATCGGTATGAATTACTAAAGGTAACTTGCCTCCCCATCACCCCCTTGCATCATACCAAAACAGTAAGTTTTTCCACCTACATCTACACTACTGGCCATTAAAATCGCTACACCATGAAGACGACATGCTAAAGATGCGAAATTTAACTGACAGGAAGAAGATGCTGTGATATGCAAATGATTAGCTTTTCAGAGCTTTCACACAAGGCTGGCACCAGTGGCGACACCTACAACGTTCTGACATGAGGAAAGTTTCCGAGCGATTTTGTCATACACAAACAGCAGTTGACCGGCGTTGCTTGGTGAAACGTTGTTGTGATGCCTGGTGTAAGGAGGAGAAATGCGTACCATCACGTTTCAGACTTTGATAAAGGTCAGATTGTAGCCTATCGCAATTGCGGTTTATCGTATCGCGACACTGTTGCTCACGTTGGTCGAGATCCAATGACTGTTAGCAGAACATGGAATTGATGGGTTCAGGAGAGTAATACAGAACGCCATGCTGGATCCCAATGGCCTCATATCACTAGCAGTCGAGATGACAGGCATTTTATCTTCATGGCTGTAAGAAATCGTGCAGCCACGTCTCGATCCCTGAGCCAAAAGTTGGGGACATTAGCAAGACAACAACAATCTGCATGAACAGTTGGATGACGTTTGCAGCAGCATGGATTATCAGCTTGGAAACCATGGCTGAGGTTACCTTTGACGCTGCATCACAGAGAGGAGCGCCTGCGATGGTGTACTCAACGACAAACCTGGGTGCACGAATGGCAAAACATAATTTTTTGGATGAATCCAGGTTATGTTAACGGCATCATGGTGGTCGCATCCGCGTTTGGCGACATTGTGGTGAAAGGACACTGGAAGCGTGTATTCATCATTGCCATACTGGTGTATCACCCGGCATGATGGTATGGGGTGCCATTGGTTACACATCTCAGTCACCTTCAGGGGGCTCAGCATTTAGTTGCTGGGTATGGGCTTGGCGACCCCGGGGTTCCTGAGCTGGGTACTGGGAAGCACCACCAGTCCTCAGTACCGTAAGCTCTGAGTGTGCTTCAACGACCACCGTAAGGTGCGACGGTGGAAAGTTGTATGGCACAGCTTAACTGCCTGGGTCGAGAGGATGGTATAAACCTCTAAAAAAAAAATCAGTCTCAAGGTGTGCTGCGCGCTGAGGAGATGCATGGCTGTTGTGGTAGAACAGTTGCTAGTGGGCAACCTCTGGGGAACTTTCCACCCCCCGGTTCTATTAGGCTTACCCAGGCACACGGGGCTCTGTCTGACTGGACATTCCTTTCCCTAGCTGCTCATGGGACCACCATGAAAAGAAATACGAAAGGTTCGCAAGCACGAGTCTCTAAGAAAGGAAAGTTCAATGCCTTAAAGTATGATCCCCCCTCGTTCCCTTCCCTGTCCACACCAGGGGAGGAACGGCAGTCTAAATTACCTGATGAGACGTATTCTCCTCGATTTCTGGTTTACAACCTAGCAGATGGGGACTCAATTCTGGCCACAAAGCCTCAGTTTTTTGTGGAAAATTTAGAGGACAAGTTTGGAGAAGTTGAGGGCATGTCTAAAATGAGGTCTGGAGCAGTTCTCGTACAGGCATTGCTTGCTTCTGACAAGCTAGGTGATGTTGCAGTCTCCATTACGCCTCATAAGAGCCTCAATATGGTTCAGGGGCTTATTTTTCATCTTGACCTGTTGTTGCAGTCTGATGATGAGCTCCATGCAAATATGGAACGCCGCAGTGCACACTTTGTATGTGTCTTCAGGGGACCTAAAGATAGTAGGGTCACCACCAGCACTTTCATTTCGGCTTTTGAGTGTGACACCATGCCCGAAAAGGTCAAGGTGATGATATATCGATATGATGTTAAGCCTTATGTCCCTCCTTGCATGCGCTGCTTTAAGTGCTGGAGGTTTGGGCTTATGTCATAGAGATGTGACGCCAACCCTACCTGTCAGGGTTGTGGGTGTGCCTCCCACTCCAACGTCCCGTGTTTGCCGCCTCCTGTTTGTGTCAACTGCGTACAGAAACATTCACCTTTCTCATCAGACTGCGTGGTTTATCAAAAAGAATGGAAGATTGTATAATATAAGACCTTGGAGAGGCCCACTTACACAGATACCAAATGCAAGTACGACCGACTTCACCCTGTGCACATTTCATTGACGTATGCTGCAGCAGCTTCGATGTCGCTATCCCTGTTGATGAGCCCCCAAGCTCAGCCACTTTTTGTGGGCCTTCTAGCCCGTCCGTCTATTCCTGCTCCCTGGTTGTTTGGGGAACATCCTCTTCCATTGCTCCCCTGTTTTCAATATCGGGAGTAACAACCGCTCCTTCTTTGGGGACTTCAGTGCCCACCTCTGAGCTGAGAAGTGCCTGCCTCCTCCGGCTCCCCTCGTGCAGAAGGGATCTCTTGGTGCCCTCCCTTCCACGGTTACTGCCCCTCCAGATGTCAGCCAGTCGCTGAACAAGCCACCACCTTAGAGCCGTAGGGCTTGCAGGTATTCCTCGGTCCATGAGACTGGGTCAGAAAAGCCCACCCAGCCTGATAAACCAAAGGACAAACGGGACCCTACCAAAAAGAAGAAAAAGCAAAAGGAAAAGGACATAGAGACAGATAAGGAGATAACCACTGCACCTGAAGATGATGTGGAGCATCTAGTGTCCAGTCAGGAGCTATATGTTGCTCGACCCACAGCTCCTATGTAAGTTGATAAGGCTACTTCACAATTGGTGGCAGCGAGCACTTCTAAGGCATGACCTATCACCTCCAGGTTCTTAAATGTCTCCACAGTCAGATACAATTAACCTTCAATAGAATTGCTGTGATTTTTTCCACCACCTTGCTTAGTTGAAACAGCTTTTGTTCCGCTTCCCTTCCACTTGTCTGGCCCTACAGGAAACCTGGTTTCCTGTTCGGCGGATCCCATCCCTCTGTGGCTACCGGGGTTACTATAAGAACCGCATAGAATATGACAGGGTGACTGGCGGTGTCTGTGTGTATGTTCTTGCCACTGTTCCTAGTGCCCCAGTGCTACTTCACATGGCTCTCGAGGCTGTGGCTGTTAGCATCCAGGCAGGAATGGAGCTTACCATCTGTTCCTTCTACCTTCCCCTGGATGAGGTTGTCCGTCTTGCCAACCTAGCTGCCTTGTTCGCCCAGTTCTCCCCGCCATTGCTCCTTTTGGGAGACTTTAATGCCCACCACCCTTTATGGGGTGGGGCCCAGATCTCGGGCCAGGGTAGGAACGTTGAGGCCCTCTTGGCACAGCAGGACATTTGCCTCCTCAACAATGGTGCTCCCACACATTTTAGCTTGACTCGTGGCACATACTCGGCCATTGATCTCTCTCTTAGTAGCCTAGGACTTCTTCCATACCTCAGTTGGGGGGTCCACGAAGACCTCTGTGGTAGCGAACACTTCCCTATCCTGGTTCCTGTTCTTCAATCCCAACCCCCTGACCAGCTGCCATGATGGTCTCTTCGTGGAGCTGATAGGGCAGATTACACCTGAGCTACTATGGCCATTGCTCTGCTTCCTGGTGACATTTCTTTGACAGTGGACGAGGTCACTATGGCCATTGTTTCTGCTGCCAAGGAAACTGTCCCCTGTTCTTCAAGTACCCTAAGGCGTAAGTCAGTCCCTTGGTGGACACCAGAGATTGCAGAAGCTATCCAGGACCGCCGGTGAGCCCTGCAACAACATCGGCATCATCCTTCCCTAGAGAATCTGGTTGCCTTTAAACGGCTGTGGGCCCGGGCTCGGCGGTTAATCCAACGCGGCAAACAGGACTGCTGGGAACAATATGTTGCCAACATAGGTTCTTGCACCACCCCATCTCAGGTGTGGTCACAGGTTCGACGCATTTTTGGCTTTCGCCCTCAAGCATCTGTACCTTGCCTCTCTCTTCGGGGTACACTTTGTACTGACCCAAACGCCATCGCTGAACATCTGGCCGAGTACTTCACTTGGTGTTTCGTGACAGCTGGCTACAGCGCAGAATTTCACACCATTAAAGAGCAGGCTGGGCGTACACGGTTGTCATTTCGCACCCACCATTGGGAATGACACAATTCCCTGTTTAGTGAATGGGAGTTCCAAAGTGCCCTTACAGCTTGCCCCAATACCTCTGCAGGTCCAGACTGCATTCACAACCAGTTTCTTCACCATCTCTCAGCACACTGTCAGGGTGAATTACTCACACGGTTTAACCGCATCTGGGCGGAGGACGTTTTTCCAACTCCCAACTCGTTGGCAGGATAGCGTTAGCAGCCCAGTGCTGAGACCTGGTGCTGATCCGCTGGTGGTTGATAGCTATCGCCCTGTCAGCCTTACCAACGTTATGTGCAAACTCCTGGAATGGATGGTGAGTCAGCGGCTTATGTGGATCCTTGAAGCTTGGAGCCTCCTAGCCCAGCAACAGGGGGGTGGGGGGGGGGGGGCCTTCTGTCAGGGCCACTCAGCGATCGACAATTTAATCTCGCTAGAGTCGGCTATTCATACAGCTTTTACTCGGCGAGAACATCTAGTTGCTGTTTCCTTTGATCTTCAAAAGGCGTACGATACCACCTGGTGCCATCATATCCTTGCTACGCTGCATGAATGGGGCTTATAGGGTCCACTTCAGATTTTTCAATGGAATTTCCTGTCCAGTCGCTCCTTTCGGGTTTCAGTTGGCACTCACTTTACCTCTGTTTATATTCAGGAGAACGGTGTCCCACAGGGCTCGGTTCTCAGTGTTCCCTTCTTTTTGGTGGCAATTAATGGTCTTGCAGCTGCGGTGGGCTGATCGGTTTGTTCCTCTCTATATGCCAATGACTTTCTTTATTAAAGTTCCCAAAGCATCAGTGTCGCTGAATGGTGGCCTTTTGGGAGCTATCTGTAAGGCACATTTTTGGGCATCCAAGCATGGTTTCCAGTTCTCAGCCTCTAAGATCGGAGTGATGCATTTTTGTCGTCATCGAACAGTCCACCTCCATCCAGAGCTCCACCTTGCCAGTGAACTCCTTCATATTGATGACACGCATCGCTTTATTGGCATGCTGTTTGATGCTCAGCTCACTTGGACACCTCATCTTCGTCAGCTTAAACAATGGTGCTGGCGGCACCTGAACATGCTTCACTGCCTCAGCCACACCATTTGGGGGGGCTGCACGAACAACTCTCCTACAGCTCTATAAGGCCTTAGTCCAGTCCCATAGTCCCATCTCGACTACGGGAGCATGGTGTATGACTCAACAGCACCTTCAACGTTGACGCCACAATGGAGAATCGGTTCGAGGATCTGCAGACTGGCGACAGGTGCACTAGTCCGGTGACTAGCCTTCGGCACTAGTCCCGTGACTAGCCTTCTTGTAGAAGCTGGAATCCCTCTCCTAAGATTCCACCGACAACAGTTGCTTGCGTCATACATCGCCCGCGTCGATGCCTTGCCCGACCACTCAACCGCAGGCTCCTTTTTCCGTCTTCTGCACTCCCCTCCCCACAACGGCGACTTAGGTCGGGTATCCCGATCGCGGTCCGCGTTTGTTCCCTTCTCTCATCACTTGAGTCCTTTCCCCTTCCTCCATCACTCTGGCGCTCTTCTTCTACCCCTCCTTGGTCCTTCCCTTACTTGCGGCTTTGCTTGGATTTGTCCTGCAAATCCAAGTCCTCCGTTCCACCTGCCATTCTTCGCCAAGAATTCATGGCTCTTCTTGCCTCGTTCCGCAATGCAGATGTAGTCTACACCAATGGTTCTGTGGTCGATGGAGGCACTATGTTTGCTTTCATCCACGGTGCCTATGCTGAGCAGCATTCCCTGCCTTCTGGGAGCAGTGTTTTCACTGCGGAGCTGATTGCTCTTTATCTTGCACTTGCTCACCTTTCCTCCTGCACTAGGGAGTCATTTATTATATTCAGTGACTCCCTGAGTGGATTGCAAGCACTCGGCCAGTGTTTTTCTCGGGACTCTTTGGTGTGCGGTATTCAAGATGCTGTGTTTGCTCTCGCCGAGTGTGGTTGTTCAGCAACATTTGTGTGGACCCCGGGCCACATCGGTATTCCAGGAAACAAACGTGTCGATCGGTTGGCAAAGCAGGCCACCACTTGGGCACTCCTGGAGCTTGGTCTCGTGGAAAGAGACTTTCGGTCAGCCCTACATCACAAGGTCCACATTGTCTGGAGCTCTGAATGGTCTGTTTTGAACATGCCAAATAGGATCCACATGGTAAAGTCGTTCATGGCCATATGGAACTCATCCTTGAGGAGTACGTGTAGGGACTCATTTGTTCTCTACCGTCTCTGAACTGGACATACGCGGTTAACCCACAGCTATCTCCTTCGCCGTGAGAACCTGCCGAAGTGTTGCTGTGATGCAGGGCTGACAGTTGTCCATCTTCTGATGGTCTGTCCCAGCTACACTTCCTTTAATTCTAGGTGATGATGCCTCTATAGCTGACTCAGTTTTTCGTTTTATCCGTGCAGCTCGGTTTTACCACTCACTCTAGTGTGGGCGCCCTCGCATGATTTCTCAGGCTACACCCACTCCAGCGACTTTTGTGATGTGGATACCATAATTGTGTCTTTTATGGTAACAAGTTGTGTTGGTACCTCTATCAACACTTTCCGGCTGGAGGTTCTTCGTTTGTAGTTGAGTGGTTGACCTTTTACCTTATTCATCAACCACTGTCGTCTGTTTTACTCTAGTCAACTATTTGCTCTGCTCCTTTTAAGTGTCCTCTATTTTGTGTTATTGCGGTGTTCGTTTTAGGTCTGTACCCTTTGGTGTTCCCTCCGTCTGGGTGCAGAGGTTGCACTTTTACTGTATAGGCCATTTACAAGTATGTCTGTTTGGAACAGGGGACTGATGACCTCAATGTTTAGCCCCCATCGAACCCCATAACCAACCAGCCAACGTCCTGGTCACCTCTTGTTCGCACTGACGGCTTTTTGAACAGTGGATGTTACATTTCAGAGGTGTTATGACCCTTGGCTCTACTTTTCATTTGATCCCTGCGAAACCCTACATTTCAGTAGGCTAATGCACGACCGCATGTTGTAGGTCCTGTACGGGCCTTTATGGATACAGAAAATGTTTGACTGCTGCCCTGGCCAGCAGATTCTCCAGATCTCTCGCCAATTTCAAAGTCTGGTCAATAGTGGCCGAGCAAGTGGCTCGTCCCAATACGCCAGTCACTGCTCTTGATGAACTGTGGTATCGTGTTGAAGCTGCATGGGCAGCTGTACCTGTACACGCCATCCATTGACTCAATGCCCAGGTGCATCAAGGCTGTTATTAAGGCCAGAAGTCGTTGTTCTGGGTACTGATTTCTCAGGATCTATGCACCCAAATTGAGTGAAAATGTAATCACATGTCAGTTACTAGTATAAGATATTTGTCCAATGAATACCCGTTTATCATCTGAATTTCTTCTTGGTGTAGCAATTTTAATGGCCAGTAGTGTACATATGGTACTGTCTTTTCAGGCCACTATGCAGCACTTGGCAGAGGGTTCCTTGTACCATACCTAGTAATCCCCCTTCCTGCTCCACTCTAAACATGGATCATGGGGGGAAAAAACTCTCTGTATGCCTCTGTAAGAGACCTAATTTCTCTTTCTAGTCTTTGTTGTACTTACAAGAAATGTGTGTTGGTGGCAGTAAAATCATTCTTGCCCAAGAGTCCATTCTATAAATGAGACTGTAGTCTTCCCTCCAGGGATATCCATTTGAGTTAATGAAGCATTTCCATAATACTTTCATGTTGATCAAATCTACTGGTCAGACAAAATTTACCCCCCCACCAGGGGGTCCACAACTCTTTTGTGGATACATGCGTAGCGAGCACGGGACCCCGAGCTAATGTGGCCTTCCTTCCTTTCCGGGCTACGTACCTTCCCTCTTCACATCCTTCCCCATTCCCCCCTTCCTCCCCTTCCCCCCTTCCTCCCCTTCCTCCCCTTCCTCCCCTTCCCCCCTTCCCCCCTTCCCCCCTTCCCCCCTTCCCCCTTCCCCCCCTTCCCCCTTCCCCCCCTTCCCCCCCTTCCCCCCCTTCCCCCCCTTCCCCCCTTCCCCCTTCCCCCCCTTCCCTGCTTCCCCCCTTCCCCGCTTCCTCCCCTTCCCCGCTTCCTCCCCTTCCCCGCTTCCTCCCCTTCCCCGCTTCCTCCCCTTCCCCGCTTCCTCCCCTTCCCCGCTTCCTCCCCTTCCCCGCTTCCTCCCCTTCCCCGCTTCTTCCCCTTCCCCGCTTCTTCCCCTTCCCCGCTTCTTCCCCTTCCCCCCTTCTTCCCCTTCCCCCCTTCCTCCCCTTCCTCCCCTTCCCCCCTTCCCCCCTTCCTCCCATTCCTCCCCTTCCCCCCTTCCCCCCTTCCCCCCTTCCTCCCCTTCCTCCCCTTCCTCCCCTTCCTCCCCTTCCTCCCCTTCCTCCCCTTCCCCCCCTTCCCCCCTTCCCCCCTTCCTCCCCTTCCCCCCTTCCTCCCCTTCCTCCCCTTCCTCCCCTTCCTCCCCTTCCCCCCCTTCCCCCCTTCCTCCCCTTCCCCCCCTTCCTCCCCTTCCTCCCCTTCCCCCCCTTCCTCCCCTTCCTCCCCTTCCTCCCCTTCCTCCCCTTCCTCCCCTTCCTCCCCTTCCTCCCCTTCCTCCCCTTCCTCCCCTTCCTCCCCTTCCTCCCCTTCCTCCCCTTCCTCCCCTTCCCCCCTTCCTCCCCTTCCCCCCCTTCCTCCCCTTCCCCCCCTTCCTCCCCTTCCCCCCCTTCCTCCCCTTCCCCCCTTCCCCCCTTCCCCCCCTTCCTCCCCTTCCCCCCTTCCCCCCCATTCCCCCCTTCCGCCCCCATTCCCCCCTTCCGCCCCCATTCCCCCCTTCCGCCCCCATTCCCCCCTTCCGCCCCCATTCCCCCCTTCCGCCCCCATTCCCCCCTTCCGCCCCCATTCCCCCCTTCCGCCCCCATTCCCCCCTTCCGCCCCCATTCCCCCCTTCCGCCCCCATTCCCCCCTTCCGCCCCCATTCCCCCCTTCCGCCCCCATTCCCCCATTCCGCCCCCCTTCCCACCTACCACCCCCCTTTCCCCCTACCAACCCCCTTCCCCCCTACCACCCCCCTACCGCCTACCACCCCCCTACCACCTACCACCCCCCTTCCCCCTTCCACCCCACTTCCCTCTTCCACCCCCCTTCCACCCCCCTTCCCCCCCCCCCCCCCGGGTGTATGTTTTGTGCCTACGTCCACAGATGGACGCTCGAAAATCTAACACATTCTTTGTTTTCTCTGCTTGCAAGTCTTCATCATTCCTTTGTCCTTCTCTTTTCCTTACCTCTTCTTATTGCCGTCTTCTCAGCTGCGGCGTTTGAGTCCTCTTTTCTTTTCGTTTCCCTTTGGTTTTTCCATTTCTGTTTTTTCCTCCCTGTGCATGTCTGAAGGGCAACCCGCGTAGTCGGCGGCCGGGTAATGCGTAATTCCCTGCCCCAGGTAGACAGGTAGGACACGTACGTACCCCCTGGTAACGGCCAGGCCCAGGGAGGGGTGATTACCCGAGCTGATACCTTCCAAAAGTGCCAATTGGTCCCTCCGTCCATTTCTCGGGAGGTGTGACCTTAGGTGTGAACGTTCACCTAAGGTGGGAGTGCCCTCAGCGAGGGCCTGCACAAGGAAGGATCGCGCCATCGGAGACGCCGGTAATCATGGGGGATACTTCTGCAATGGTTTCCTCATCTTCTACGTCTGCTTACAAGCGTAAGTTCAATGAGTCTCAGCCACAGACAGTCCTTCCAACGTTGCCACAGTTCCTTGTTGTTTCTCAGTCTGACGAAGGTCACGACTTCTCCACGGTCAACCCTTTCATTATTCAGAAAGGTGTCGACGCAATTTCAGGTCCTATAAAGTCTTGTTTCAGATTACGAAATGGCACCTTGGTGTTAGAAGCAGTCAGTGCCCTCCAGGCACAAAAATTGCTGCGTACTTCACTGCTACACACCTTCCCTGACCGGGTGGAAGCGCACCGCACTTTAAATTCCTCACGTGGGGTCATTTATACACACTCCCTCGACGGATTGTCTGACAAGCAAATTTAACAGTACCTGTCTGACCAGGGAATAACGGCTGTTCATAGTTATGAAAAGGGTTGACACGAACATCATTCCAACCCTTACTGTCTTCTTGACATCCCAAACTCTACGCGTTGCTATCGGTGTCAGCAGTGCAATCACACCAGCCAGTCCTGTTCCAATCCGGCCAAATGTGTTATGTGTGGCAAGGATTCCCATGAGGGTGCTTGTCCGCCTCCATCCCCTCGTTGCATCAACTGTATGTGTGACCACGCTGCTTCCTCTAGAGGTTGCCCCATTTTTAAAGATGAAAAGCTCATTCAGAAAATCAGAGTGAAGGGAAAGGTGTCGACCTTCGCTGCTCGAATATTATTCGCCAGTCGAAAGCCCACTGTGCCTCGGATAGGAAAATACAGCACTGTCCTTGCCTCTCCTCGGCCAACAAAGGAGGTGCCCACGTAGACTTGTGATCTCATCTTTAGTGCCACGGTCATCAGATCGGCCCCGCGCAAAGATCGCCCGTTCAACCTCTCCACTTCTGCCTCTCACTCTATGTGCCTCACCCTTTATCGGGTTCTGCCAAATCTCGATCCCAAAAGTCAGACACCAAGACTTCCAAAAAAGAGCATACTAGTGAATATTTTTTACGTACCCCAACTTCACAACCATTGGTTCCAAAATTTGTTCAAATGGCTCTGAGCATTATGGGACTCAACATCTATGGTCATCAGTCCCCTAGAACTTAGAACTACTTAAACCTAACTAACCTAAGGACATCACACAACACCCAGTACCATCGGTTCCTCCTTCATCTAAACATCACGTTTCTAAGAACGCTAATAAGAAACCCAGTTCCTCTCCTTCTCCGCCAAGGCTTGTCTCATCTACAGCACCACCTGGTGGTAACTGCCCTCGGCCATCTTCTGTGTCGCCGAGGCGCACTGTTGGCGGCCGATTGCTGGTGGCAAGAGCTGCTCCTGAACAACCTATGGATCAGGATCTTCTGCCTTTGGCTGAATGTCGTTCCACGCTGTTGGTCGGAAGCTCTGAGCAGTCGTTGAGTTGACGGCAACCTTGGTCACTTTCCTCCATTTTCTGTTCACCCTATGTCCATTATCCACTGGAATATCCGTGGCATTCGAGCCAGTCAGAATGAATTGTCGATCCTCTTGCGATCCTACTCGCCGGTCATCTTCTGTCTTCAGGAAACAAAGCTGCGTCCCCACGACCGCTTTGTTTTCCCCCATTTTCAGTTCGTCCAATATGATCTCCCCTCTGTTGAAGGCACTCCAGCACATAGAGGACTTAAGATTCTTCTCCATGATACTCTCCATTATCACCCAATCTCCTTAAAAACTTCCTTCCTAGCTGTCGCTGTCCGTTTTTCCCTTTCTGGATACACCTTCTCTCTTTGTAGTGTACACATTCCATCGTCCACACCAATGGCACGAGCTGATCTCCTTAATCTTCTTGGTCAGCTTCCACCCCCCCCTCCCCCCCCCATTTCCTGGTAGGGGACTTCAATGCCCACCACCCGCTTTGGGGATCTCCACATCATTGTCCGCGTGGCTCACTATTGATAGACAACTTCCACCAAGCAGATCTTGTCTTTGCCTCAACACTGGGGACCCTACATTTTTGTCTGCCTCCACGACAAATTTCTCTCATTTGGGCCTTTCGGTCGGTACTGCTCCGCTAGATCGGCGCTTCGAATGGTTCGCCCTTGATGATACACAATCGAGTGACCACTTTCCATGTGTCCTTAGACTGCAGCCTCTACTGCCATATATGCGCCCGCAACGCTGGAAGTTTGCCCAAGGCAATTGGACACTTTTTTCGTCTCTAGCGATATTCGATGACAGTCACTTTCCTAGCGTTGACGATGAGATCACACATATTACAGACATTATTCTTACAGCTGCGGAATGTTCAATACCACGCACCTCCGAATTGCCCCTTCGCCCCCCCCCCCCCCCCCTCCCCAGTTCCTTGGTGGAACGAGGCATGCCGTGACGCAATACATGAGCGGCAACGTGCTCTTCGCGTTTTCCGCCACCATCCTACTTTGGCCAACTGTATCCGCTATAAGGAGTTCCGTGCGCGATGCCGTCGCATCGTCCATGATAGCAAGAAGGCAAGCTGGGACTTCTTACTTTACTAGCTCATTTAACACCTTCACTCCCTTCTCGGAAATTTCGAGTCGGATTCGACGGTTATCTGGCGCACCTAGTTTTTCCCCGGTCTCTGTGCTCACTGTCGTGCATGATAAATTAGTGGACCCCGTCGAAGTTTCTAACTCACTGGGTCAACACTTTGCTGAGATTTCGAGCTCTTCAAATTACCCACTAGCGTTTCTCCCGAAGAAACGTGCAACTGAAGTGCAACCTCTTGCCTTCTCTTCTCAAAATCGCGAAAGCTATAATACTGTTTTCTCCATGCGGGTACTCCAACATGCACTCTCTTCTTTTCGCTCCTCCGCCCCAGGACCGCATGGTATCCACATCAAAATGTTGCTGCATTTATCAACCCATAGTCTGCGTTACCTCCTTTGCCTTTATAATCGAATTTGGACCGACAGTACTTTTCCCAGACGATGGCAGGGAGCTATTGTGGTTCCTGTTCCGAAACCTGGAAAGCACAAACATCTCCCCTCTAGCTATCACACCAGTTCTTTCACGAGTAGTGTATATAAGTTTTTGGAGTGTATGGTGAATTGCCGTTTAGCTTGGTGGCTGGAGTCCCACAGTCTTTTACACCTGCCCAGTGCGGTTTCCGACAGCATCATTCTGCAGTTGACCATCTTGTTGCTCTCTCCACTTATATCATGAAAAATTTTCTCCGGAAACGCCGAACAGTAGCAATATTTTTTGATCTGGAGAGAGCGTATGATACCTGTTGGAGGACAGGCATTCTCCGCACACTGTCCTCTTGGGGCTTTCAAGGTCGGCTGCCCCTTTTTCTTCGCTAATTTATGGCAGAGCGCACATTTAGAGTGTGGGTGAGCACTACTCTCTCCCGTACTTTCTCCCAAGAAAACGGGGTACCCCAGGGCTCCATGCTAAGTGTTATACTGTTTGCCATTGCCATAAATCCAATTATGGACTGTATCCTTCCCAATGTCTCGGGCTCCCTCGTTGTGGGCGATTTTGCAATCTTCTACAGCTCTCAACAGACCAGTCTTCTTGAACGACGTCTTCAAAGATGTCTTGATCGCCTCCACTCTTGGAGCATAGCAACAGGCTTCCGCATTACTAGCCCAGCGGCTAGTCGGGAGAGCAGATTTGATCAGGTGTTCCCTTAGCCGTTCGCACTGTGGCTTTATATGTAAGAATGCTGTGCGAGAAGAGAAGGCCCCAGTTCTCTCCAGACGCTGATTAGTGCACCACCTGTGCCGCGAGTCACGTCGCATCGGTATCGTTGATATAAACAGTCTCAGATGCAGTAATAAGTTACTCGGGATACGCGTAACCATGAAATCGTTTTTGGGTGAAGTGTTAATTTTGGGATGACGTTAATGATCTGTCTTTAGTTTGCGTATGTCGTATTTTCACGTGCCGCCGCAGGACAGACATTCTACCGTTATTAGCGTGGCGTTTGATGAACATTATCATCAAATTATGGCGAGCATTCACTTAAACATTTAATTTGAACAATTATATTTGCATCTGTGACTTTCAGAATATAGTGAACACTTGAGAGAGAATTGTTTTTGATTATGAATCCCAGACAATCTCCTAATTCCTCAGAGCTATAAGTTGTAGCTATAAATGCATTTCTCAGACAAAGTGGGCACTAGGAATTCTAATTACAGGCTTCATGTTTTGCTAATCACTTTCTGGTTGCCAATATTGTAGTTAGAGAGCCAATGTTGAGAATGGCAAACAACAGCATTAAACAAATGATAGGGACATTTAACAGTTATTCCACCCACTGCCCCACACTGGGTACAAAGGTTCTTCAGAGGTTGCCAGAGTTCTTCCAAAATGTAACATCGTGAGAGGTAATAGAATGAAAGTAAGCAAAGTAAACAAGTCTTCAAGTTTGTATCCGCCCATGAACATCATTTCTATATTGAAGATAGCAGCATTCACTTTTTTTCCCAAGATCTTGGGTGTGGTACTTTGAAGTAAGTCTCCCATGTACCTTAAGCCCCAGGAATTTAAAATAATTGACTTCAACTGACTGATTTTGGTTTTACAAGACTTGGGTGTCGCAAACCATTTGCGCTGTGTTGAGCTGCACTTGAGCTGATAACTTGTTCTCATAGAGCCAAGTGCTGATGATAAAGGCTACCCTATTAGTGACATCATTGATATTATATTCAAGGTCTTTGCTAATAACATTTTTCATCCGCAAAGAGAACAAATTTTTGTCATGTCCTATTTACAATGGCAGAGCATTGATTGATATCAAGATAAGCTATTGACTCAGAAGAAAGCCCTGTGGAAAATCCATCTGTGCCCTGAAGCGAAAGGTCAGCTCCTCTCTTGTTTAAGTCAGATCTGGTTTGATGGACAGTACCCCATGACTTTGAAGGAGGCAATATTAATTCCATTCTGGAAACCAGGCAAGGGTCATAGCACCCCTAACAGTTATCAGAGTGTCACCCTTACAGTTGTATGTGTAATACTGTTGAACACATGGTCAACCACCACCTCGTCTGTCTGCTTGAGTCCCGAGGTCACCTGAGCCACTCTAGTGCAGTTTCTTACGCTACCGTTCCACTCTTGACAACTTAATTCTACTGGAGATGGCAATAAATGAGTCCTCCTTACGCCAAAACCATTTGACACCTCTTGGAGATACAGCATCCTTCGTCTACTTCATAAATAGGAACTACGTGGACTCCTGCCACTTCTGATCAAATGCTTTCTCAAGGACTGGAGTTTTCGTTATCGCATTGGTGATGCCATGTCTGATTGCTTTGTTCAGGAGAATGGTGTGCCCTAGGCAGTGTCCTCAGTGTCACATTGTTTGCTATTGCTTTCAGTGGCATTTCCTCTGCAGTCAGGAATCCTGTCAAATGCTCTTTGTTTGTTGATGACTTTTCAATCTTCTAATCTTCCTCTGATGTTACGATGACAAGGCAGCTACAGCTGGCCATTAGGAGGCTGGAAACCTGGGCCAAGACAAATGGTTTTGGTTCTCAGCTTAAAAGGCTGTATGTGTCAATTTTAATTGTGCTGGTCGGAGTTTTACCCAACCAGAGCTTAAAATGTGGGACCGTATTTTATGTTTTCAAGACACTGTGCACTTTTTGGGTTTATTATTTGACATGAAATTAACATTGCTCTCTCACCTGAAAGACCTATGAACAAAGGGCTTCCGGTTGTTGAACATTTTGAAATGCTTAAAAACATGGGGAGCTGACAGGTCCCAGCTCTGCATTTATATAAGACATTTGTTTGATGATGCCTACACTATGGCAGCATGGTCTACAGATGAGCCCGCCCTTCCTACCTCTGGATGTTAGATGCTGTCCACCATGAGGGCATTCGGATATTGACTGGAGCCTTTCGGACCAGCCCAGTTCAAAGTTTGTGTGCAGAGTCTGGTGAACCACCCCTCTGGATTTGGCAACATATCCTTTTGGCTCAACAGGCACTGAAAATCTCAGCATCACCTCAGTCATTAGCATTTAATTCAGTGATCCAACCCAACTTCGAATGACTGTTCAGGAATCGGCCCCAACAAACCCAGCCATTAGGTATATGTGCTACAGAGTATCTCATGTGGGGATAGACTTCATCCCCATCCATGAGATTTCATGTTGACTTTTCATCGTGGCACTGATGACCATGATGTCGAGTTAACCCTCAACTAAATCGTCGTCACCACCACCACCACCACCACCACCACCACCACCACCACCACAGGTGAGACATAGGTGCACTTCAGTGTTTGATCCTGTCTCCCCTGCTGGAAGACATGGGTTTGGTGATTTGGAGGGTATTGTGGCTGCTACATGATGGTGCTCCAGCTCACTGTTCTCTAGAGTGTGGATCTGAAACACTAGTACACACAAAACATTCTGACTTGTCTTTGTGCTTTCAGTCAATGAAACCTACATTGTCAAAGAGCTTTTATCTCCATTTTCAAGTGAGTGCATATCCACCCGTACATCCATACAACTTTTTTGATGCAGTCTCATGTTACTAACTGCAAACTGGGGCAGCAATTACTGGTTTTTGTAATATAGATGAAATGCTACGTCCAGTTTGCAGTTGGTAGCATGGGACTGCATTAGGAAATATCTTGTTCCATAATCAAGCATAACTACATATTGTTACTGTTGTATTCATCAAATAAGTTTGGCACCCCCTCCGCCTTAGTTGCTGTAACGATATAGCATGCTTGCACACAACAGATGTCTTTTCTCCGTTTGAATTTAGGCTACGGCAAAAATAATGTTGGCAACACAGTGAGTAACAATTAACAATTATTTATGAGTTCTGTTCAAAAAATTCCAGAGCATTCGTAATTTCATGCCAATGGTGTGTTGGAGTGAAATACAGGTTAGCATCCCTGCACACACCTGTGTTCAGTGTGTAACTGTCAGAAGTTTCATCATTACATGTCTGTTACTAATTGATCAGTGTTGTATGGAGTAGAACATTGTCATCTCGAAGTTCGCAAACAGTGTGATACAGAGGTAGATGAGCAACATCTCTGCATTAACTGGAGAAAATCTTCTTTACAGAGACATACCAAATGATGGAGGAATCCTACAGTGATCAATGCTTAAGCCATATCAGTGTTAGAAATGGTTCACCTGGTTTAAAAATGGCCAGATGGAAGTTAAAAATGGCCTTCATTCAGGACGCCCTTTGACATACAGTGATGCTGATGTCAGGAACATCAACGAAATTGTGTGAGTCAATCGAAAATGGACAGTCCGAGAGGTTCCAGAAGAATCCAACATTTCAGTTGCATCATGTCATGAAATCCTGAGACAGCATTTTGTAATTCATCATGTTGCCACCAAGTTCATCCAACAGCTCCCAAGTCAAGACCAGAAAGACCTTCACCTTACAATCTTTGAAGAGCTTTTGAATTGGGCAAATGAGAACGATATGTTCCTTAAGGGAAGGTTTACTATATTTGGCCTGAAAAAAGCACGTTCTTTGATAATTGTTTTCTCGGTATGTGTTGTAGATATCAATGTCAAATTTGGTCAAAATGTTTATTGATATTTCCTCTACAAACTGGAATTTTTTCGACCGGAAATGTCAAAGAGCAAAGGCGGAAGTGCCATCGGAATGAAACGAAATTTTGATGTAGACTTCCACACGTGGTATGTCACATGTCAGCCGGCTCGTCTGAAATCAAAATTGAGTTGACGTTAGCAAAGTATATGAGATTCTTTAGGAGTTGTACCTCACTTAAATTCTTTGGACCATAGGAAACAAAATGGCGGCCATTTGAATAAAATAGTGTTTCATTAATAGATTTTTTGACTTCGTTGGGGAAGTAAAAATATTTATAGTTGATGGATTGGAATAAAAGTGGTAAAACTCCTAGACTATTTAGTTAGCTTTGTTGGATGCAAAGAATCTCGCCAATTGGTTCAGTAGATTTGAAGTTACCATACTGTGCAATAAAAAAAAGTCATTTGGAGAAAAACGCGTTTGTAGTTTTGACTTCATGTAAATGCAATATTATGCTATGTACATTCAATCTATTCCTCGTCCATAAACTAGTCCTTCCTCTTCCTTGTCCATAAACTAGTCCTTCCTCTTCCTCATAGAGAGCATTCTGTTTGATCTGGGCCATCCTGCGCTGCTCCAGAGCCACTCGTACGGCCAGTTACAAGTGGTTTTCAGCTGCTTGAATCCAGTGGTTGTCCGAATGCTTGGTGAACTGCGTCGAATAGAGTCCCAGGGTGACGTCCATCATTGTCATGGTCTTCAGAATTGCTGAATACCCTTCGTTGAAGCTGCTCACTGCCAGGCAAGTCGCAATCTTCACAGTTTTCACAACAGAATGCAAAAGCTTGGGGGCTAACTTCCAAACACAAGTGCTCAAACTTTCATTTGAATTTTGTATGTTTCCTCCTAAGCATCAGTACAATAACTCACCCTCTGAAAGAAAAAAAACTGGTGCTTGAAAAAGGCCTATTGCTGGCAGGTGCATTTTTTGTTCAACCGCGAATACCATGCATTTCCATTCCATGTTCAGAAAAACTGTTTCAGGGGTGGATTCTGAACACTTCTATGGATCCAAAAATGCAATTTTAAAAAAAAAATCGATTTTTTGAACCAGAAGATAATAAACCACCCGTTAAGAGAATCATAACTGCCAATGAGACATGGGGGGGGGGGGGGGGGGGGGGGGCGGCATCGTTCTCAAAGACCAAAGCAAGCTTATCAGGTCAGGTAACGTCAGGTCAAATGTCAAAGCCATGCTGATAGCCTTCTTTGACTTTGAAGAATTAGTTCATCATGCATTTGTGCCACAGGAACAGGCTGTTAATTGATGGTACTATTGGGACATGTTGCAATGCCTGTGAGAATAAAATAGGCTTCATGGTTCTTGCATCACAATAACGCATCTCCCCATTCATTCCTGTTGGTGCATGACTATTGCACAAAAAATGAATCACTGTGCTGCCTAATCCTCCATATTCTCCAGACCTGGCCTCTGTGGACATTTTTTATTTCCAAAGTTGAAAATCCCATTGAAAGAATCAAGATTTGTAATGAAAGACAAAATAAAGAAAATTTGCTTATGGCACTTCGGCAACAAAGACTGCTCCTGAATGGAAATGGTATTGGGAGCATTGCATCAATTGTGGAGGAGAGTATGTCAACTGAGACGATACACAGTAAGTAAAAGGTAAGTGTAGAAAAACTTTGTGGGCAAATTTTCAGAATTACAGTTGTATTATTTAAATAATCACCTTTAGTCTGATGACGTGGGCATGGCACTGAGGTTGAAGTTCTGAACACAAATCTAAACCAAACTCACTGAATGACAACTGACTAGTGTAAAGGTCATTCCAACCTGGCTCTACTGTCAGACAGATTTGTCTTACATAACACACACTGTCATGCATTATGTTCTATGCACATTCCCAAATGATGGAAAGACCCCTGCCTTCAATACAGACTGGGAATTCCTTTGTTTTTTTTAAATCACTTGATGGTCATGTAAAGTGTTTATTTTGGCACCATACTATTATCAAGCAGTAAGGAACCTCTCATTAGAAGAACATAAGAATGACAACATGATGCACTTGTCTTTTGATGACAATTTGCCATTCATAGAGATTACAAATGATTATACCTGTTTCCATGGTCCCTAGTGGTTAGGTTTCTTCAGTTTTGTGGTTAACACAAATATCTCAATTCCTTAAATCTCTCAATCAATAGAGAGGTTCATTTGCTCACATATGTGACAAGAAAGACTGTAGGTTTTAAACAAAAATTGAACTAAAGCAAACTTCTTTACCTTCATGTCAACAATTGAAAGAGCTCAAGACAATTGGCTATGTAGGAGACAAAAGTTCATGATGTTTCAGTAATTAAAACATTGCATGAAAAGTTTTTAAAGGGGTCTCAAGTATTCTCATGTCTCACTTTCTGATGCTAATGTATTCCTCTGCCTCTGCCCCTGCCTCACACACACACACACACACACACACACACACACACACACACACACACACACACACACCTGGTTTAGTCTTGTTAAATATTGTGGATGATTGCCATTTTCCTGTATTTTAGATTCTCTAAACTACTACTACTACTACTACTACTACTACTATTTTACATTACAAAGGACGTAGTAGCCTTACTTTGTTTATTCAGGAAGTCAAATTACATAAAGTAAGTTTGTAGTCATTAGCTGATCTGATATCTTGACTGTACACACACCTAAAATGAAATCATCCTCGAACTCTTCCATTGTTGTTGTCTTCTTCTACAGTGATGTACCTTACCTTCTAGGCTTACCTTATTCCTCTTTTTTTTCTTGTTTGATGGTAACCTTTTAAGTTTTGGTAAAAACATCGAAAGAAAGAAATTAGTATTACAAGTTGTTTCATTGATTCTCAAAATATTTGCCATTAAAATTCATTCACATCTTGTATGTGTTAAATTTTGGAAATATTTTTTTCCATTCTGAAGATACTCCTTAAGCATAGTTTAAGGATTATTCATCATCTGGGTGTGATGACAACTGCTGTCTATGTATTTTTTAAATTATTTTTTTTTTACATAAGGGTACGAAAAGAAGTCAGTAGGCATTAACTCAGGTGAATATCAGCAGTGAGACATTAGTCTGGTTTTTTTTCTTCATCAAGAAATTGTTTGATGTGTGATGTGACTGCTGATTCTGTCATGGTGAAGAATGCTGTATCGTTTTCAGTTGTTTCTCCTGATTTTATCAATGGATTGTGGCAAAGAAATTATTTTTTCCCCAACACTATTTCTTTAAATGCTCTTTGTGACCAAACTATTCTGCCAATTAATGAGCTGCCATGTTAACAATAACAACTGACAAATTTAAAGCAATAGAAATGTATCACTTCAATAGTCTCATGTTGTGGTTGGTTGTATTGTCAAAAATAGTTCAACTTTTGTCAGAGAATGGAGTGGTAGTATGGTGTTATGGACAGCCAAACAAACAGTTGTTCCATTTATAACATACTTAGTTTTATCTAGCTTCAACATATGGGACACATTTTGACAATTTTGTGAGCACTTATGCATAATAGGTATTGTATGATGGCTCATTAATAGCAGTGGAGTTTTTAAATGATGCTTCCTTGAGGGTTGGTACTCTTAGTACTGTTGCATTTGAAAAACGTGAGACTGTAAGTCGTGAAGGAGGGTTAACAGCTACATCAGTGTCCTCTATTTTCAAGTCATAACACCAAACATGAGATTTGTGTAAAAGTTTCTATTAACCTTATCTATTAAAAACAGAGTTTTAAAATTCCTGCATTTGTGATAAGTTTCTTATTTATACCATGTGCCCATCAGAGCTTTATTTACAAAGTACTTTTCACCTCAAAGTTACAGAAGCACTTGGATGCTGCTGTTGATTCATCACCAACAGAACAGCAGCTGCAACCATTTACGCTGAATCAGATGGCAATATGCATGCGGAGTGTGATGTGGAGACTGCAGCTGTTGCTGTCACTTACAGAAGCATGTCGTGGTCGTTTTGGTGGTGCTCTTGCATCTTCTGTTCACAGCTTTCTACAGCATGGTGATCCAAATATCCGTCATTGTGTTCGCATGCTGCTAGCATCAGTAAGTTATTTATTTTTGTATTGAGCATGTTTGCCTATAATTTTGTGATAATGAGGTCTTTAAGGAAAATTGACTTGGTACTTTCAATTTCAAAGTGTATATTGTGCTTTATCTGATTTAATTTGCAGTTTACCTGGTACAATGTTCAGACTACACTTGGACTTCACATAAATCACTTAGATACAGATACTGTTAGTACGCACTAAGACACAAACGCTACAGGAGAATAGTGTTCAGACTTCAGAACTTTTATAACACTCAGCCAAAAAACTTACCTAATTCTATCCCTTTGTGTTGTTTTCCAAAGTCTGTTACCTGTTAAAATGGTTGAATATCCTATCAACAGATCATCTGCCAGGCATAAACGTTACTCATAATGACAAATATTTGTTTAAATTGTAATTAACTAAATTATTTAATTATTTCCACTACATGTGTTCAGAAATAGTCACTTACATATATAGTGAGAAATGTGACAATGTTATATGCCACTGCAGGTTACTCCCTGATGATACAATTTTCATGTCTTTAGCATGACTACCAGTGGGCATACACACAACAATTTAATAAATTTATTTGCTCAACTACTTGTCCATGGACTGGTTGTACACTTTTGCAGGGTGCCCTATAAAAATTTAGTAATAATAATAAAACCTAAAGATCAAGCAGACACAGGAAACCCAGCTAAATATCGCCCCATAACATGCCTACCAACAATATACAAAATATTAACTTCAGTCATTACACACAAATTAATGACACATGCAACACAGAACAAAATTATAAATGAAGAACAAAAAGGCTGTTGCAAAGGAGCACGAGGATGCAAAGAGTAACTGATAATAGATTCAGCGGTTACATACCAAGCTAAAACTAAACAAAGGTCACTACACTACGCATACATTCATTACTGAAAAGCTTTTGATTGTGTATCCCACTCATGGTTACTACAAATATTGGAAATATACAAAGTAGATTCTAAATTGGTACAGTTCTTAAACATTATAATGAAAAATTGGAAAACCACACTTAATATCCAAACAAATTCAAATACTATCACATCACAGCCAATACAGATTAAGCGTGGAATATACCAAGGAGACTCATTAAGCCCTTTCTGGTTCTGCCTTGCTCTGAACCCACTATCCAACATGCTAAATAATACAAATTATGGATATAATATTACTGGAACATACCAACACAAAATCACACATTTGCTATACATGGATGATCTAAAATTACTGGCAGCAGCTAATCAACACCTCAACCAATTACTAAAGATGATAAGAATTCAGCAATGACATAAATATGGCTTTTGGAACAGAAAAATGTAAGAAAAATAGCATAGTCAAGGGAAAACATACTAAACAAGATGATTACATATTGGATAACCACAGCGACTGCATAGAAGCAATGGAAAAAAACAGATGCCTATAAATATCTAGGATACAGACAAAAGATAGGAATAGATAATACAAATATTAAAGAAGAACTAACAGAAAAATATAGACAAAGACTAACAAAAATACTGAAAACAGAATTGACAGCAAGAAACAAGACAAAAGCTATAAATACTTATGCTATACCAATATTGACCTACTCATTTGGAGTAGTGAAATGGAATAACAGAGACCTAGAAGCACTCAATACACTTACATGATCACAATACCACAAATATAGAACACATCACATACATTCAGCAACAGAGAGATTCACATTAAGCAGAAAGGATGGAGGAAGGGGATTTATCAACATAAAAAACCTACATTATGGACAGGTAGACAATTTAAGAAAACTCTTCATAGAACGAGCAGAAACTAGCAAAATACACAAAGCAATCACTCATATAAATACATCGGCTACACCACTACAATTTCATAACCACCTCTACAACCCTTTAGATCACATAACATCAACAGATATGAAGAAAATAAATTGGAAAAAGCAAACACAACATGGCAAGCATCCGTATCATCTAACACAGCCACACACAGATAAAGACGCATCCAACACATGGCTAAGAAAAGGGAATATATACAGTGAGATGGAAGGATTCTTGATTGCAATACAGGATCAAACAATAAACACCAGATATTATAGCAAGCATATTATTAAAGATCCTAATACCACAACAGATAAATGCAGACTTTGCAAACAACAAGTAGAAACAGTAGATCACATCACAAGTGAATGTACAATACTAGCAAATACAGAATACACCAGAAGACATGACAATGTAGCAAAAATAATACATCAGCAGCTTGCCTCACAACATAAAATTATAAAACAACACGTTCCCACATACAAGTATGCACCATAAAATGTACTAGAGAATGATGAATACAAATTATACTGGAACAGAACCATTATAGCATATAAAACAACAACACATAACAAATCTGACATCATACTCACCAATAAAAAGAAGAAATTAACACAACTAATAGAAATATCCATACCCAATACAACAAATATACAGGAGAAAAAATTGAAAAATACATCCAACTGGCTGAGGAAGACAAAGAAATGTGGCATCAGGATAAAGTTGACATTATACCAATTATACTATCAACTACAGGAGTCATACCACACAATATCCACCAGTACATCAACGCAATACAGCTACATCCAAACATATATATGCAACTACAGAAATCTGTAATTATTGATACATGTTCAGTTACCTGAAAGTTCCTAAATGCAATGCAATGTAACATATACCGCACAGTTAAGAGGAAGTCACGCTTGATCAAGGTCCACATCACTTTCCATTTTTAACCAGACATAACGTCTGAGAAAGGAAAGAAATAATAATAATAATAATAATAAACAATTCATATCACACTTAAATTTGAAACATCAGATACGAAACTCAGAATGGTCAATTTGGAAAATTATGTAGCTGACACAGGATTAGAGTCAACTTCAGTTTTATCACAGTCAACAATTGGTAGTCTTACAGAAGCTAGTACTCCCAATAATTAAACATTATTTTAGTATAGCAGTGCAGGCACACAATTAGTCCCTACATGGGTAGTGTTTTACTTGAGTAACAGCACATTGCAGTACTCTAACTCAATTCTCCGCCTTTTTCTAATTCACACAGTCTGTTGAATAACACTATCTCATACAAAAATCAATACAGTTTTTCATATTAACTTCCAATGAATAAAATGAATTTTTACAATTGCAAACAGTTTTACCAGAGGATGCAGAAAATGGTACAGTAGTTGTCATAATGCAGAAACAGAGTGATGTTTCTGATGTTCAAAAACGCATGGTCATTGGATTTTGGACCAAGCCTGGAAGAATTTCTGAAATGACTAAGTCTGCAAAATGCCACTGTGTTTAAAGTGTAATGTGCATGGCAAAATGACATTATCCAAAACTGACATTGAGGCAACTGTGAGCTGGACAACTGACCAGCCCCATGTACCAAGGGATTGCCATAAATGTCTCCTTAATAACTGTCCAGCGAATGTTACTGCATATTGGCCTCCATGGCAGGTGCCTGATTTTTGCACCTATTCTGACTGCTGTTGATAGACGATGAAGGCTGAAATTTGCATGCCAGTACCACAACTAGACATCCACTGAATGGCAACAGATTGCCATTTCAGACGAAGCACATTTTATGCTCCATTGGATGGATGGTTGTTGGTGTGTATGGTGTGAGGCATCTGATAAAAAACCTTGCATACATCTACATCTACATTTATACTCTGCAAGCCACCCAACGGTGTGTGGCGGAGGGCACTTCATGTGCCACTGTCATTACCTCCCTATCCTGTTCCATTCACATATGGTTCGCGGGAAGAACGACTGCCAGAAAGCCTCTGTACGCACTCGAATCTCTTTAATTTCACATTCGTGATCTCCTCAGGAGGTATAAGTAGGATGAAGCAATATATTCGACACCTCATCCAGAAACGCACCCTCTCGAAACCTGAACAGCAAGCTACACCACGATGCAGAGCGCCTCTCTTGCAGAGTCTGCCACTTGAGTTTTCTAAACACCTCCATAACGCTATCACGCTTACCAAGTAACCCTGTGACGAAACGCACTGCTCTTCTTTGGATCATCTCTATCTCCTCTGTCAACCCAACTCCGTACGGATCCCACACTGATGAGCAATACTCAAGTATAGGCCGAACGAGTGTTTGGTAAGCCACCTCCTTTGTTGGTGGACTGCATTTTCTAAGGACTCTCCCAATGAACCTCAACCTGGCACCTGCCTTACCACCAGTTAATTTTATATGATCATTCCACTTCAAATCGTTCTGTACGCATACCCCCAGATATTTTACAGAAGTAACTGCTACCAGTGTTTGTCCTGCTATCATATAATCATACAATAAAGGATACTTCTTTCTATGTATTCACAATACATTACATTTGTCTATGTTAAGGGTCAATTGCCACTCCCTGCACCAAGTACCTATCCGCTGCAGATCTTCCTGCACTTCACTGCAATTTTCTAATGCTGCAACTTCTCTGTATACTGTAGCATCATCCGCAAAAAGCCGCATGGAACTTTCAACACTATCTACTAGGTCATTTATATATATTGTGAAAAGCAATGGTCCCGTAACACTCCCATGTGGTACTACAGAGGTTACTTTAACTTCTGTAGACATCGCTCCATTGAGAAATACATGCTGTGTTCTGTTTGCCAAAAACTCTTAAATCCAACCACACAGCTGATCTGATATTCCGGAGGCTCTTACTTTATCAGGTGACAGTGTCGTCCTAACCGCTGTCTGCATCATGTCTGCTGTGCAGAGAGCTACGTTAATTTAAGTATTAACTATATTTTTCTTACTTGGCACTTCTTCTTCCGTGTGTTTTTGCTTTTAGGAAGCTTTAATTGTCGAGTGCTATTAATAGTGTTCCATAGATTTCACGTTTTTTTAATACAGTCAGAGAGAGTCCATTTAGTTAGCCATAGTGCCAGTAGTGCTAGTGTTTGAAAATAGCACTACCCGTCTCTGACCTGTACTGAAAACATTGTTTTCTACAAGAAGTGGCTAGCAATCACAGTTTAGTCAATAATCAGCCGCCTTTAGTGAATTCGCAGTCTAGTTAAAAGTTGATTAAGTCTCTTCAGTAAATTGATTCCTTAGGATGGATAGGATGTGTGACGGCTGTGTATGGATGCAGGAGGAGCTGGCCACTCTTCACGAACAGCTGAGCATGTTGATGGCCGCTGTCAGCTGTCTTCAGGCTGCTGCCTCGGAGTGTAGCGGCAGTGGGGAGTCTGGTGCGTCGCAAGGTACACCCCAGGTGTTACATGCTTCACCTACTGTCCCTGCTGTTGAGACGTCTTCGCAGGTACCGTGCGCGGTTGGGCCACCCTCTCCCCAAGGAGAGTGGTGGGTTTAGCGGCATTTGCGGCGTACAAGGCGGAGGGTAAATGTGGAGGCTGGCCGTGTGGCATCGCTCGCTCTGCCTGTGAGTGGACATGGTGCTGCTCCTTCAGCAAGGTCCGAGCAGGCACCCAGGGGGAGGGGTTTATTAGTTATTGGGAGCTCCAACATTAGGCGGGTGATGGAGCCCCTTAGGGAAATAGCGGAAAGGTCGGGGAAGAAGGCCAGTGTTCACTCTGTCTGCTTGCCGGGGGGTCTCATCCGAGATGCGGAGGCGGCCCTACCAGTGACGATAGAGGGCACTGGATGCACCTGACTGGAAATTGTTGCTCATGTCGGCACCAATGACTCCTGCTGTCTGGGTTCAGAGGTCATCCTCAGTTCGTACAGGCGGTTGGCAGAATTGCTGAAGGCGGAAAGCCACGCTCGTGGGGTGGAATGAGTGCTAACTATTTGTAGTATCGTTCTCAGAACCGATCACAATCCTCTGGTTTGGAACCAAGTGGAAGGCTTAAACCAGAGGCTCAGTCGATTCTGCGGAGATCTGGGGTGCAAATTTCTCGACCTCCACTATCAGGTGGAGAAATGTAGGGTCCCCCTGAATAGGTCAGGCGTGCACTACACGCCGGAAGCGGCTACAAGGGTAGCGGAGTACGTGTGGAGTGCACATGGGGTTTTTTAGGTTAGTGAATTCCCTCCCTATGCCCGACAAGACGCCTCCTGAGACGCGGCAAGGTAGGAGTAGGCAAAATGCAACAGGGAATAACAATATTAATGTGCTAATAGTAAACTGCAGGAGTGTCTATAGGAAGGTCTCAGAACTACTCTCATTAATAAACGGTCACAACGCCCATATAGTACTAGTGACAGGAAGATGGCTAAAACCAGACGTAAACAGTAGTGGCATCCTAAACTCTGATTGGAATGTATACCGCAGAGACAGGCTGGACAGTGAATGGGGAGGCGTGTTTATAGTGATAAGAAGTGCAATAGTATCGAAGGAAATTGACGGAGATCCAAATTGTGAAATGATTTGGGTGAAGGTCACGGTTAAAGCAGGCTCAGACATGGTAATTGGATGTCTCTATAGGCCCCGGGCTCAGCAGCTGTTGTGGCTCAGCACCTGAATAATAATTTGGAAAATATTTCGAGTAGATTTACCCACCATGTTATAGTTCTGGGTGGAGATTTAAATTTTCCGAATATAGACTGGGAGACTCAAACGTTCATAACGGGCAGCAGGGAAAAAAGACACCAGTGAAATTTTTTTAAGTGCTTTATCTGAAAACTACCTTGAGCAGTTAAACAGAGAACTGACTCGTGGCGATAACATATTAGACCTTCTGGTGACAAACAGACCCGAACTATTTGAATCAGTTAATGCAGAACAGGGAATCAGCTATCATAAAGCGGTTACTGCATCGATGATTTCAGCCGTAAATAAAAATATTAAAAAAGGTAGGAAGATTTTTCTGTTTAGCAAAAGTGAGAAAAAGCAGATTACACAGTACCTGACGGCTCAACACAAAAGTTTTGTCTCAAGTACAGATAGTGTTGAATATCAGTGGACGAATTTCAAAACCATCGTACAATATGCATTAGATGAGTATGTGCCAAGCAAGATCATAAGAGATGGAAAAGAGCCACCGTGGTACAACAACCAACTTAGAAAACTGCTGCAGAAGCAAAGGGAACTTCACAGCAAACCTAAACATAGCCAAAGCTTTGTAGACAAACAAAAATTACGTGAAGCGAAATGTAGAGTGAGGAGGGCTATGCGAGAGGCGTTCAATGAATTCGAAAGTAAAGATCTATGTTCTGACTTGGCAGAAAATCCTAAGAAATTTTGGTCCTATGTCAAAGCAGTAGGTGGATCAAAACAAAATGTCCAGACACTCTGTGACCAAAATGGTACTGAAACAGAGGATGACAGACTAAAGGCCGAAATACGAAATGTCTTTTTCCAAAGCTGTTTCACAGAGGATGACTGCACTGTAGTTCCTTCTCTAGATTGTCGCACAGATGACAAAATGGTAGATACGGAAATAGATGACAGAGAGATAGAGAAACAATTAAAATCAGTTAAGTGAGGAAAGGTCGCTGGACCTGATTGGATACCAATTCGATTTTACACAGAGTACACAAAGGAACTTGCCCCCCTTCTTGCAACGGTGTACCGTAGGTCTCTAGAAGAGCGAAGCGTTCCAAAGGATTGGAAAAGGGCACAGGTCATCCCTGTTTTCAAGAAGGGACGTCTAACAGATGTGCAGAACTATAGACCTACATCTATAACGTCGATCAGTTGTAGAATTTTGGAACACGTATTATGTTCGAGTATAATGTCTTTTCTGGAGGCTAGAAATCTGCTCTGTAGGAATCAGCATGGGTTTCGAAAAAGACAGTCGTGTGAAACCCATCTCGCGCTGTTTGTCCACGAGACTCAGAGGACCATAGACACGGGTTCACAGGTAGATGCCGTGTTTCTTGACTTCCGCAAGGCGTTCGATACAGTTCCCCACAGTCGTTTAATGAACAAAGTAAGAGCATACGGACTATCAGACCAATTGTGTGATTGGATTGAGGAGTTCCTAGATAACAGAACGCAGCATGTCATTCTCAATGGAGAGAAGTCTTCCGAAGTAAGAGTGATTTCAGGTGTGGCGCAGGGGAGTGTCGTAGGACAGTTGCTATTCACAATATACATAAATGACCTGGTGGATGACATCGGAAGGCTTTTTGCAGATGATGCTGTGGTGTATCGAGAGGTTGCAACAATGGAAAATTGTACTGAAATGCAGGAGGATCTGCAGTGAATTGACGCATGGTGAAGGAAATGGCAATTGAATCTGAATGTAGACAAGTGTAATGTGCTGCGAATACATAGAAAGATAGATCCCTTATGATTTAGCTACAAAATAGCATGTCAGCAACTGGAAGCACTTAAATCCATAAATTATCTGGGACTATGCATTAGGAGTGATTTAAAATGAAATGATCATATAAAGTTGATCGTCAGTAAAGCAAATGCCAGAGTGAGATTCATTGGAAGAATCCTAAGGAAATGCAATCCGATAACAAAGCAAGTAGGTTACAGTGCGCTTGTTCGCCCACTGCTTGAATACTGCTCAGCAGAGTGGGATCCTTACCAGATAGGGTTGATAGAAGAGATAGAGAAGATCCAACAGAGAGCAACGCGCTTTGTTACAGGATCATTTAGTAATCGCAAAAGCATTACGGAGATGATAGATAAACTCCAGTGGAAGACTCTGCAGGAGAGACGCTCAGTAGCTCGGTACAGGTTTTTGTTGAAGTTTCCGGAACATACCTTCACCAAAGAGTCAAGCAGTATATTGCTCCCTCCTACGTATATCTCGCAAAGAGACCATGAGGATAAAATCAGAGAGATTAGAGCCCACACAGAAGCATACCGACAATCCTTCTTTCCACGAACAATATGAGACTGGAATAGAAGGGAGAACCGATAGAGGTACTCAACACCGTCAGGTGGCTTGCGGAGTATGGATGTAGATGTAGAACTGTATCAAATGCCTTTCGGAAGTCAAAATTGCATCTACCTGGGAGCCTGTATTTAATATTGTCTGGGTGTTATGAACAAATAAAGTGAGTTGGGTCTCACATGATCGCTGTTTCCAGAATCCATGTTGATTCCTACAGAGTAGATTCGGGGTTTCCAGAAGTGACATGACATGCGAGCAAAAATCATGTTCTAAAATTCTACAACAGATCGATGTCAGAGATATAGACCTTCAGTTTTGCGCATCTGCATGACAACCCTTCTTGAAAACTGGGACTACCTGTGCTCATTTCCAATCATTTGGAACCTTCTGTGCCTCTAGAGACTTGCCGTACACGGCTGTTAGATGGGGGGCCGGTTCTTTCGCGTACTCTGTGTAGAAACGAATTGGTATCCCATCAGGTCCAGTGGACTTTCCTCTGTTGAGTGATTTCAGTTGCTATTCTATTCCTTGGACACTTATTTCGATGTCAGCCATTTTTTCATTCATGTGAGGATTTAGAGAAGGAACTGCAGTGCAGTATTCCTTTGTGAAACAGCTTTGGAAAAAGGTGTTTAGTATTTCAGCTTTACGTGTGTCATCCTCTGTTTCAATGCCATCATCATCCCAGAGTGTCTGGATATGCTGTTTTGATCCACTTACTGATTTAACATAAGACCAGAACTTCCTAAGATTTTCTTTCAAGTTGGTACATAGAATTTTATTTTCAAATTCACTGAACGCTTCACGCATAGCCCTCCTTACGCTGACTTTGACATAATTTAGCTGCTGTTTGTCTGAGAAGTTTTGGCTGCATTTAAACTTGCAGTGAATCTCTCTTTGCTTTCGCAGTAGTTTCCTAACTTTGTTGTTGAGCCCTGGTGGGTTTTTCCCGTCCCCCACAGTTTTACTCAGCACATACCTTTCTAAAACGCATTTTACGATTGCCTTGAACTTTTTCCATCAACACTCAATGTTGTCAGTGTCAGAACAGAAATTTCATTTGATCTGTTAGGTAGTCTGAAATCTGCCTTCTATTACTCTAGCTAAACAGATAAACCTTCCTCGCTTTTTTGTATTCCTATTCACTTCGATATTCATGGATGCTGAAACAGCCATACGATCACTGATTCCCTGGTCTGCCCTTAGAGTCAAATAGTTTGGGTCTGTTTGTTATCAGTAGGCCCAAGATGTTATCTCCACAAGTCGGTTCTCTGTTTAATTGCTCGAGGTAATTTTCGGATAGTGCACTCAGTATGTCACTCGATGCTCTGTCCCTACCACTCGTCCTAAACATCTGAGTGTTCCAGTCTATATCTGGTAAATTGAAATCTCCACCTAAGACTATAACATGCTGAGGAAATTTATGTGAAATGTATTCCAGATTTTCTCTCAGTTGTTCTGCCATTAATGTCACTGAGTCAGGAGGTCGGTAAAAGGGGCCAATTATTAACCTAGCTCAGTTGTTGAGTATAACCTCCAGCCATAATAATTCGCAGGAAGTATCCACTTCTATTTCACTACAGGATAAACTACTACTAACAGTGATAAACATGCCACCACCGGTTGTATGCAATCTATCCTTTCTAAACAAAGTCTGTGCTTCTATAAAAATTTCCACAGAATTTATCTCTGGCTTCAGCCAGCTTTCCATACATATAACAATTTCAGCTTCACTGCTTTCTATCAGCGCTTGAAGTTCTGGTTCTTTACCAATGCAGCTTCAACAGTTTACAATTACAATTACGATACTGACTGCTGCTTGGTCCCCACATGTCGTGACTTTGCCCTGCACCCTTTGAGGCTGTTGCCCTTTCTGTACCTGTCCGAGGTCATATAACCTAAAAAACAATCGTCAGGAGGTTCCAGGCCAGAGGATGGAGTATTATGGTCTGATGAATGGTTCTGTGGCATTTCCAGGGTGAAATTGTTATCCCAGAAGGCACAGTGGATTGACCCAAGTAACCATATATCCTTTGGGACCATGTCAATCCCTACGTCAGTTTGTTTTTCGTCAGTGTGATGGCATCTGCCAGCAGGACAATGCAACACAGCTCGCAGTGTACATGCATGGCTCAAAAAGCGACATGATGAATTTACGATACTTGCCTGGCTGCTAAATTCCCCTGGGTATAAACGCAAATGAAAATCTGTGGTATCACCTCAGTCGGGTTGTATGCACTATGGAGCCTCAATGAAGAAACTTGGCACAGCTAGCCATGGGACTAGAGTCAGCATGGCTCCACATCCCTGTCACTACATTAAAGAAGCTCATACACTCATTCTGCACATCTTCCAGCAGTCTGCACACTGTGTGTGGACAGTGTATAAAAAAAAATTATGTGGATCAGTAAAGCTTTGACAGTTTATCTACTTTAACACGTTTATATACTTAGACATACAAAAACCACAACATAACAAAGGTGAACACAAAATCTTTTGCTTCATATTCTTCTAAACAGTTTGTTCACTGATTGCAGTGCATCAAATATGCCCAGCTTATGATTTGTATCTTAAATGAGTAAAAATGTTGTTAGGACAAATTTACTGATTTTGCAGTCTTTCCCTTTTAAGTTATTTTTAGGCATGTTAAGATGCTTCTTAGTTAATTTTTTTTGCCGCTACAGGACCACATTAGATATGTTTGTATATGTGTCAAGTGTCATTATACAGAGACAGCATATCATACAATTTCATTGGTAAAAAGATGCTATATAATAACATAGTTTGGCAAACACAGAACCCTTGTGATGAGCCTAGAACCCTTTCCACGTGTTCACTATTCCAGTGAAAACTACATTTATGTCTCACACTTGATATTACTTACATAATTATAGTAACTCTGAACCTCTGAATCTTGGCTACAGATGACAATATAAAAAAGTTTAAAGGTTTCCCAAGAACTTTGTCTTCAGTACATATAGTAAACTTATTGAAGATTTACCATGAATAAAAATAATAAAAGTGGTCATCCCCACCCCTGGTAGTTTACATACCCAACAATTTTTATAATACTTTCATAAGCCACCTAATGTCCACCATAGACCACACCTAATGCTAAAGAACTAACCAATTTGTTCAATTTGCCTGGGATGGAGGAAGTATGTAATGTTTAAATTTTGACCTAAAAATTGTCACTAGGCAAAGGGCTATCCTAAACACTTAACACATTATCTCTGTGTAGCGGGATATAGCTCACGTTCTATTGATGACAATCTCGTGTGAGGCCTTTTGGAATATACTTGTACAGTATGCTGCATGCATTGACCAATTGTAAGAGCATAAATAGATTTTCAGTGAAAAGGGGCGAGTGGAGTGGAATACAATTTTCAGTCAACTTGGATGAATTCAAGCAGCCTGCTGAAAAAAATTTTAGAAACAAAAGCATGTGCTGTCATCACATACCCCTTTCGCTCTACACAAACTCATTCCCATAGTACCATATCAGAAATGGTTTTTATAATTGAGGACTACCCAGGTGGCCACATTGGGCAGTATTTTGCTATCTGGGATTCTAATGACAGAATTTTGAGCAAATGTTGTAAACAAAGGTACCCATCACCATATAGATGATATTTTTGTTGATAAATGCGATTTTGCATGAAACGGGCAAATTCAAGTGCGTTTTCATGTACGTACAAATTTTTTTAATGTCATTTGTAATAACGTTCATCACACCACTACCTTGTGAAATAATTAAGTATTGCAACCCTGAAGTTCCACCAGTCTCCAAATAATTACTACAGTATTAACATTAAAGTGTTGTAGTTAGGTAATTGAGCCACTACAGCAGTGCGCATACATATTTTTAATCTACTGTAACACTTGCAGATGAATCGGAATTGGTTTTCCTCCTCTTTCTTATTACAAACCTATGCATAATTAGAAACTATAACACCACCACAAACCACAGAAACAGTAAATGCCAACTCTTACATTACATTCAACTGTAACTGAGAGCTGTGCTGATTAACAAAACAACAACCGGATTCAAGTAAGGCCAACAGAGTGAGGTGCCACAGTGGTTAGCACACTGAACTCACATTTGGGAGGATGATGCTTCAAACCCATGTCGAGCCATTCTGATTTGGGTTTTCTGTGATTTCACTGAATCACTTTAGACAAGTGCCGAGACGGTTACTATAAAAGAGCATGGCTGGCTTCATGCCCCATCCTTTCCTAATTCGATTGGACTGATGACCTCACTGTTTGGTCCCCCCCTCCCCTCAAATCACCCTCCCATCCTAAGGCCAACAGTGTACAGTAGTTGTTCTTGGCTAAAGAAGGGATGGACGATAGTCAATAGTGATATCTATATATTAATAGTTTAAATTTATTGATGGTCTTGTTCACTATCGATAGTGAGTCCTTTTGCATTCCCTTATTGAAAATCGTAATATTTTTCAATTTAACTACACAGCAAGTATTTCATGTGCAATTTCTCAATGTCCTTACTCCCTTCAAAATTATTTGCAATGGTTGCACTTACTAAACAAATAACTTATATCTTTACACTGCCTTTGCATTCTATATTACACAAATTAATTTCATGTATGTTGCTTAAATTACACCTATTAAATAAGTATTTTGCACAGTGACTCGAGACTGCATGAATATAGTCAAGTTCACAACTCAATTCTTTGTGCCCTGCATTACTATCTAGTCAGATGACACTCTTACAACATTATATCACAATAATTTTGTAGTAATATATAAAAACAAAATACATTAATATGAACTATTTATGCAGAAGCTAATATTCATGTGTAATTGTGGCAAAATTTCTGTATTGGCACATAAGCATTGTAGCACAATGTAACTGGATACATAAAAAAATTTACTCACCAAGTGGTGACAGAACACATGTGTAAAAGAAATTGTACTTATGAAAGTTATTGGAGCCAGTGGTTCCTTCTTCTGGCAGAAGGCTTGAATGGAAAGGAAGGGGTGTGCAGGAAAAGGGGTAGATTTCAGAAGTCACCCAGAACCATGGGTCAGGGGAGACTCCTTGATGGGATGAGAAGGAAAGACTGATTGTTGGGGACTGCATCAGATGAGATTTGAAAACCTGAGAGCTTAACAGTGGAAGACAGGGTAAAATGCAATACAGAGATTATAGCAAAAACATGATGCACCCCTTAATAAGAGTGAAAAGCTAAGTGCATTGTATGTAACAGAGTTGGAAGGGGGCAGTGAAAAATAGACAGGTCAGGAAATAAAGGCGTATAAAACTGAAAGCAAGTGAATAAAGGAATAGTTACTGTGAAGAAATGATGAGACAGAAGAAATTAACATAAATTAAGGACAGGCGGGTGGTGAGAACCAAGGACATGTTGGAGAGCTAATTCCCATCTGTGGAGTTCTGAGAAACTGGTGTCTAAGGGTAGAATCCAAATGATGTATGTGGTGAAACAGGCACTGAGGTCATGACTGTCATGTTGTAGACTATGCTCTCCAGCAGGATTCATGTGTTTCTGGTATACACTCTCTGTCTATGCCTATTCATCCTAACTATAACTTGGTGGTAGTCATGCCATTGTAATAGGCCAAACAGTGTTTACATGAGAGCTAGTATATGATGTGTTATTTCACAGGTGGCTATCCATTTGATAGTAAGCATTTTGTCAGTTACAGGGCCAATATAGGTGGTCATAGGAGGGTGCATAGGGCAAATCTTGCTGTGGGACAGTCGCAGGGGTAGGAGCCAAAGGGTAGGAGATGGGTGGGTGCAGGAGGATCATAGGGTCTGACAAGGATATTACAGAGACTGGAAGGGTGACTGAAAGCTTTTGTAGACATGGTGGACAAAATCTCGGACTGATTTCGGTGACTGTTCCACCACATATGCCATTTGGATTTTTCCTCCAAACACCAGTTTCTGAGATCTCTGCACGTTGGAACTAGTGGTACAACATGTCCTCAGTTCTTGCCACACATCTGGTCTTAATTTACTTTAATTTATTCCATCTCCACATATCTTCACAGTAACTCCCCTCTCCACTTTGTTTTAGTTTTCTGCATCTTTCATTTTCTGACCTGTCTATTTTTTGCTGATTCTCTCCCACTTTTGTATCCCGCCTGGGAGACGGAGCAGGGTAGGGACAGGAAAAAGGTAATACAAGTCAGTACTGCAAGAAAATGGTTTACTGGTACAAAAACAAGGTGATAACTGATTACATAACTTTGTACGTAGGTGTGATGCTGAAGTGAAATGTCCTGGTCGGCTGCATCTGATGAAATGGGCTGAAACAGTCACGGAGCTCGTAGACCTCGACAGCACTGGCTAGAGGGTGCTGTCATCTGTCTCTCTCGTAGTGCCAACTTGAAAAAGTATTCCTTGTCATCATTGCTATCGATACCACATCCCTTGCCATGAAACGACTTGCCTTCATCGAGTATGGTCTCCGGAGCCAGGTGGAGAGACCCAGGGGTGGCATAGCTGAGGGGGCGGACAGTGGAATTGCCGGGGCGAGCTGTCCACCTGCAACCTTGAATTGGTCCCGAGGGGGCGAGGAAAATGTCCCGTGGGAAAACCAGCCCAGGCCGTGCACCGCTACTGAGTGTGTGCGGAGGCGGAGCAACGACTTCCATGGGCGGCGGCAGCCTAAGTGTCCATCCGTTCCGGCACCGTGGGGGAATGTGGTGGCGGCGGGAGGCGTCTGTATGGTGCAGTGGCGACGACTGGAGGCGTGCCCGTTGTGGAGGCGCCATTGGTGGTGCCGTGGGCCATGGCAGTGGAAGCTGCGAAACCTCCGATTCTGCTGGAAAACAACCAGCGGCAGAAAACTGAAGACGGCACAAATGAATCTGGTTCCGGTGTCACTTGACAGTGCCATGGGGACCAGAAATGACAAATAAGGCGTGGTCAAGCTGGATACGAATGCGCCCCTGCTACCGACGCCGCACGCCAGAGAAAACACGATAAAACACCAAATCATGCAGCGCCAAGCCAGAACAAGGCAAAGCAGTGGGAGTGAGTGGCGGCAAGTGCAAGAGCTTCAGGAGCAACTGATGGGCGTGGCCTTGTAGCAATTCTGCTGGGGAACGGGTGTCGCGTGGCTGAGAGCAATAGGAAGCAAGTACAGTCCAGAGCGCGTGCTCACAAGAGTGCGTGGCATGCAACTTGCTCATCTGTGACTTAAATGTATGCACAAAGTGTTCAGCCTCTCCATCCGACTGGGGTTGGAACGGGGCTGAGGTCAGATGGTGAATGCCATTAGCAGCACAGAACGCTTCAAACTCTGAGGACACAAATTGGGGGCCATTGTAGGAGACAATAACTTCAGGAAGGCCCTCAATGCAAAAAATAGATGTCAAAGCCTGAATAGTGCTGGCAGAGGTAGTAGAGGACAGAGGTACAACAAAAAGTAAGTTGCTGTACGCATCAATAACAATCAACCAGCTGGTGTCCCAGAAAGTACCAGCAAAATCAATATGAACGCATTGTCAAGGTGCAGTAGGAGTTGGCCACGCAAAGAAGCGCTGGCGGGGAGCAGATTGATGCTTCACGCAAGAGCGACAGTTTGCAAGCAAATTATCAATTTGTTTGTCAATGCCGACCCAAGTGCAGTGACGACACACTAATTGCTTCGTCTGCCGTATACCCCAATGACCATCGTGCAGTAAATGGAGGATTTCCAACTGCAACGAACAAGGTACAACCACTCGAGACTGATCATTGTCAGTTCGTAACAAGATAACACTGTGGTATACAGACAGGTTGTGACAATGCGCAAAGTAATGTCAAACAAGTGGATTGTGAATTTGCAAAGCGGATGGAGGCCATTGAGTACAAATATACTGCAAAAGAATCTATAAAGAAGTGTCAGCAGCAGTCGCAGTAGCAATGCGACTAAAATCCACTGGAAAACCTTGAGCTAATTCCTTATCCTGCGAGTCAATAAATATGCAGGACAGTTCAGAAGAATCAAACACTTTGTCAGGACCGATAGGTAGATGAGACAAAGCATCAGCATTGCCATGATGAGCTGTAGGCCGAAACAAGATTTCATAATTGTACTTAGACAAAACCAAAGACCAACATTGCAACTTTTGTGCAGTATGGGCTGGAACTGGCCTGGATGGGTGGAACGACGGCGTCAAAGGCTTATGGTCGCTTACCAAATAGAACTTTTGACCGTAAAAAAAATCATGAGACTTAGTCACTCCATATGCAATAGCTAAAGTTTCCTTCTCGATTTGAGAATAGTTTTGCTCGCCAGAATTGAGCAATTTAGACGCAAAAGCAATCAGGTGATGGATGAATTAATGCGGTGTGAGAGAACCACTCCGATGCTGAGACACGATGCATCGACAGCCAAAACAACTGGTTTGAAGGGATCAAAAGGAATCAAACAGCGTTCACTCAGCAATGCAGATTTGAGCTTGCGGAAAGCAGCGTCACATGCCGAAGACCAAACAAAAGGAACCTTCTTATGCCAAAGGCGATGCGCTGCATTTGGTATAAACCGAATATAGTAAGTGATTTTGCCCAACACAGGCTGAAGTTCTTTAAAGTTTCTGGGTGCTGGCAAGTGTCTAATTGCACTGAGATGTGACGGTGAGGGGTGGATACACTGACCATTAAGCACATGTCCTAAATACTGAATCTCAGTTCGAAAAAATTTGCACTTGTCCCTGTTACACTTTAGTCCTGCCTGCAAAACTACAGCAAACAAGGCACGCAAATTCTGCAAATGTTCGGCAGAGGTGCGACCTGATACGACTATATCGTCCAGATAATTGGCACAACTAGGGACAGTGGCACACAACTGCTGCAAATAAGACTGAAAAATAGCACGAGCTGAAGCATAACCGAATGGAAGGCGGTGAAACTTGAACAAGCCAAGGTGGATGTTTATCACAAAATAACGCTGTGACTGTTTGTCGAGCGAAATCTGAAAGTATGCGTCCCGCAAGTCAACTGTGGAAAAGAATTTTCCCGCACCAAGCTTATCAAAAATGTCTTCAGGACGTGGTAAGGGAAATGTAACTACCACTGTCTGGGGATTTACTGTAGACTTAGTCAGCACAAATATGGAGACAACCGTTGGGTTTCTTCACACACAGGATAGACAAAGCCCATGGTGAAGCAGAAACAAGTTCAATGACACCACTGTCTTGCAGTTGCATAAGTTCAGCAGCTACAATGTCGCATATTGCGTGCGGTACCAGGTGTGGGTGCCAGAAAATGGACAGGGCATTGTTTTTAACTACAACATGTGCTGCAAAGTCCTTGGCACAACCAAGTCCATCAGAAAAGCGTTCAGCAAAATCATTGCATAAAGCGGCAACTCTGTCTGCATGGTCACTAGCGTTGATGCAAAGTACATTGTCCTGAACTGAGAGGCCAAAAAGTTCAAATGTCTCATGCCAAAAATGTTCATAGCATCACTAGTGGAGCACATGGAAAGAAACAGTACATGTTGTTGCACCATATGTGGCTTGCAAACTACACACACGGAGCACTGATATCTCCTGTCCAGTAAATGCAGTCAGTGTGGAATGCGAATGGCAAAGTGGGGGCAAACCAAGCAAGTCATACATAGATTTGTTCAGTAAAGAAACTGACACACCAGTGTCCAGCTGCATGCAAACAGAACATTCACAAATATGCAAAGTAACAAAGTTTCCTCGCATCATGCTGAATGCAAGAGAAAGTGACTGGCAAAACTTGGTTCACACAACGAGCTGTTGAAGCATGTAAAGGAGACTTTGAATAAATGGCGTTAACGTCCATAGGCTGATGTGAAACCTGATTATGGTGGTTGCCATTGTGGTGATGCCCACGCGAATGAGAGACAAGTTCGGATTTCAGTTTCTTAGAGGGTGCCTGGTTTGAACCATATTTACGTGAGAGCACATGGCATGGCATGGCGTGGCTGGCTTGAACCATATTTACGTGAGAGCACATGGCATGGCGTGGCTGGCTTGAAGGGCACTTCTTGTGCCGCGCTAACAGTACACACACCCAGGGTCACGTTGAACGCAGAAGTAGCCATGTCTAATGTGTCTTGTCTGTCTAGCAAGTCCACTACTTCCTGCAAAGACTGGTTTTTAAATCGGAAGATTTGTTCACGGATGCAGTGATCTGACACATTCTATGCAATAGCGTCTCTAATCATTATATCCGCATATGAGCGTCCACATGAGCAATTAAATTCAGAATCAGAAGTTGGTCCCTGAAGTTCAGCTAACCAAGATTTATATGACTGAGTAGGGCCATGCCGGAGGCGAAAGAATTTGTATTGTGCAGCTGCCACATTTACACTGTCACTGAAGTGCGGGTTCAAAGCATCAATCATTTTGCCGTATGTTTTAGTTTCTGGGCAAGTGGTGGGAAACAATTTCATGCACACACAGTACAACACAACACTCACATTGGCAATGAAAATAAGCAAGCTGCTCTGTACATGGTACATTTTAAGCTGCCTCGAGCTGGGTAATGTATTCTGCTGAGCATTCAACGTCAGGATTGAAGGCATGAAATGGCGGCACCATCGACGACGGCATCGGTATAGGTGGTGGCGTCGGAGGCGCTAAAGTAGCTGCAGTTTGTAGTGTGACCAATCCATTTATGGCAGCAAGCAGCTGCGTATTTTGCTGAGCCTGAAAACGAACAAGATCGGACAGCAAAGTCTGTTCCTGTGGCGAAGCCATGGTTGACACAACTGAAAGTCTTATAGGGAATGGTGGGAACACTCATAAACCCACATGGTCACACTGGGAAATCACAAAAAAGCTAAAGCAGTACTGAGCAAAAAAAGGAAATGATAGGAAATCAAATGCCGCATCCTTGTTGCCAAAATTTTGTATCCCGCCTGGGAGGCGGCGCGTGGGTAGGAATGCGGAAAAAGGTAATACAAGTCGGTACTGCAAGAAAATGGTTTACTGGTGCAAAAATAAGGTGATAAACGATTACATAACTTTGTTCGTAGGTGCAACGCTGAAGCAAATTGTCCTGGCTGGCTGCACCTGATGAAATGGGCTGAAGCAGTCATGGAGCTCGTAGGCCTCGACAGCACCGGCTAGAGGGCGCTGTCGTCTGTGTCTCTCATAGTGCCAACTTGAGAAATTATTCCGTGGCATCGTTGCTATCGATACCACACCCATCTCTATTATTTACAATGCACTTAGCTTTTCACTCTTATTAACTTGTGCATGATGTTTTTACAGTAATCTCTGTCTTCCATATTATCATGCCTTCCACCTTTAAGCTCTCAGGTTTTCATCTCTCATCTGGTTCCGTCCTCACCAGTCAGTCTTCCCTTCTCATCCCATCTGATAGGTCTCTCCTGACACATGGCACTGGGTGACTTTCCCAAAATGTATCCTTTTTCCTAAACCTTTGCAGTTCTTTTCCTTCAGCCCTCTCCCTTCACCTTGAACCCTTGTGCCAGAAGAAGCAGCCATGGGCTCTGGAAGCTTGCATAAGTATAACCTCCTTTTATGTGTGTGTTCTCCCGCTACTGCTTGCTGAGTAGATCTCTAGATTTATCTATCCAATTACATTATATTGTCATTATTTCGTTATTATATTAAACCACTGTAGTTCAATGTTTTTTGTCTATGAAATTTCCTCTTGTATTTAACAACAGCTCATCCCGTAACTGTCTTCATCCTCTTTCATATGACACGTCATTTGTTTCTGGAAAGCATGTGTGTGTACTGTAAGTAATTCTACTATAATCAGTATGTATACATACTGTTTATAACATTAATATGTGTATAAAGACTTTATTGGCCTTGTCATTTTAGTGTGATGATTTTAATTTCTTTTGGTGACTATATAGTTCAGTTTTTTAGGTACACTCAGGACATCGCCACCTTCCGCCTGTAAGTGCTCGGCCGTGTGATGTTCTTAAGGACTTGAGGATTTCCTGGAAGCAGTAGCATACAGCTGTATCTCAGCAATTCCAACCCACCTTGTGGCACTCAGTATAACTAGTCTACCTTAAACAGTCATTTTGCTGTAACTCACCATCTGTGTGTTGCTCATAAAGCTCTGTCTGTTTCACAGTATAGGAGATGTATTAGTTCATACACGTAAAAGCTATAGCTTGTAGCATTACAGTATTAATGATCCGGACTTACTAATACTGAGATTGGGACTGGACCACTCAGATATGTGTATTTTTCATGTTACTTTTGTGTATTCCCTGAGCCTTTTGACTCTAGAGTTCACTCTTGTGTGCTTAAAATTTCAACCTACATTCTTAGTATTTCAAATCATTGTAACAATCTACTGATTTTCATTCATTTTCCCTGTTCATTAAATACCAAGTTTGTGATTTTAGCTATGCCTACTAGTCAAATTCAGTTGTCTCCTTAGAATGAACAGTAGCAGTAATTGCACTTGGGGTGTTGCTTACCAAAAATAGGAATGTTCTTGTTTAGATAATGGTGACTGATGGTAGCTACTGCAGTTGAGGTTTTTCTTTTAAAAAAAAAAAAAAAAAAAAAAAAAAAGTGTGTGTGTGTGTGTGTGTGTGTGTGTGTGTGTGTGTGTGTGTGTGTGTGTGTGTGTGTGCGCACACTCACACGCACACACGCGTGCACTCTCACTCTCTTATAGCTTCTTAATGCAAAACATTGTTCACAATGCAGGAGATGTACTGTTTGGTTAGCACCTATTGATACAAATCCTTCTGTCTCCCTTCTCAGTCAGTTTTAAACCATTGTGATCACACTTTGTTGCTCTTGTATTTGGGCATATGCATAAGACATCTGTTCCTGTAATTGGTGCATTTGTTGATGATTTGTGTGGCATACACCAGTGCCTTGTAATTTCCATGTAACCACAATAAATCCAAAGTTTAAACGTCGCATCATCTAGGGAGATCATGCCACTAGGTTGCCTAGACCAATAATAAGAATAATAAGACTCCATTTTTCTTTGTCAGTCACACACCACAGGACAATCACCTTGTTCTAATTTCAACTTAACGTCAGTGTTGTACACACAGAAGGTCTTGTGAAGGGCCAGTGGACAGAAGAAATCTGCAAACATAATACAGAAAAACAAACCAATAAGGAAATCAAGAATGAACTTCAGCAGGAAGACAGCCCCCAGCCCTGAGAACTGAACACTCCAGATACAAATAAAATGAAATTTATGTCAGTAGATATTTGTACAAACAGGTGGGCTTATATAGTTTCAATGATATTCTCTCCTATGAGACTATAGAAAAACTACATGGCTAACCAAATGAATATGTAATCACCACTCCTGACAAATAAGCCTATACTTCTCAAGAAAATAAGATAATTTTCAGAATTTTCTTTTCTCAAAAATTAGCAATGCACATCAATATTTCACTGTTCAGGGTATCCAACTAGTGTTTCCATAACATGTGACCTCAGCACTTGTAACATGTCTTAAGAAACGGAAATATCATTCTTACTATATTTTCATTTCTGATTATAAATTGGTGTGAATGTTAGTAATGTATAGGGTAATTCCTGTAGTGATGCATAGCAATTTCTTCGTGTAATGAAACATAGCAGTTTAATTTGCCATGATTATTTATAAAAGTGAAATTTCTCAATGATTTTGTTACTATTATGTCTTATAAGAAAGTCTCTTACTGGTACACAGTTGCAACAGAGACTTACTTCTATGTCTACATGTCCATTTAGTTTGATGTGACAAGATCTTCAAAACATTTTTGTTTTTATTAGTTTGCATTATTAGTAACACATTTAAATCCTATTATTTTCTCTTACAGATACTAATAAAAGAGCAAATAGCTAACAATAACAATAATCATTGATAAGGGCCTGTTACATTTCTTGTACATTTAATATATTTATGCAACAACTGTGAGTAGTGAGAAGAGCTACCTATTTTTGCAGGTATGTCGTCCTTTGTTCATAATGCTAAGTAAGTGGATTCTGGATGGAGAATTGGAGGATCCTCACAATGAATTCTTCATAGCTGCAAATCCAGGTGTTAAAGGCAACCGCTTGTGGCACGACAAGTATTATGTCCAGTAAGTTTTTATTTATGGTATATGAATTTTGTGGTGTTGTCATTGTAATTCAATAAAACTATATTAACTTTCTTTTCCTTCCAGGGAATCTCTTGTTCCTAGTTTCATCTCTCTGGAACAAGCCTGTAAAATTCTTGCCACAGGCAAGAGCATCAACTTTCTTCGTGAAGTATGCCAAGATCACGGCCCTATAAAATGTCGTGCAGCCCTCCGATGCACATTGGAAAGCACAAGCGGTATAATTTTTCTTGTCTAGTGGTTTAGTAAGAAAGACAACTGAGATACTTAAATGTTCTTGTTATCAATAATTTGTAATACAAGGTACCTCGTGGAGGAATGAAAATTTTTCTTGAGTACACAAATCTCATAATTTAGAGTTAACATGGTTTGCGCAAGTAAAAGTGTTTGGAGGTAAAATCAGTGTTACAGGAAAGGAATGGAAGCTGTAGGTTTCTTGGAAGGATACTGGTAAAATGCAATACACTGCAAAGGAAATTGCATACAAGATGCAAGTGGGGACCAATTTTAGACTATTAGTGATCCTTCACACCCAGATTATTTATAGAATCACACTCCTATGTCTAAAACTGCTTCAAATGTCTGATTAATTTACAAGTGAGTTAGTGTGTTACATATTTAATGTCAGCAAGTTTTTAGAAAAGCTAGTTTTCACAGCTTAATAATTGATAAATGGTACATTGCACATCTTTTAAGAAGTAGGCAGTAGGTAGCACCAGCCACCAGTAGCAGTAGCTTGTACTGACCTAGTACTGCAGTCATATGCTGTATGCTTATCACTGCTAGATGGCAATGACAGTGCAGGAGCTTTAATTCATCATAGTTCACCCAACTGCCACAAAATGTTTATAAATTATATACACAAACATTTCTTGTTAATTGGTTGTTGACAACAGTGTCTAAAATCCCCACGGGAGTTCTTGAAATTAACCTCAACATACAGGGCAGATAATATAACACACACACAAAAGTGCGGAAGCTGTTACATAGGCAGCTTCCATATGTATGCTAAGTGACAATTATGTTCTCGGATACAGAAAAGAGTAGAGGTAAACAAACCACTTGCTGCATAGTTCAAGTGTTAAGCATTTGACATGGTATAACACAGACTGAAAATGTTGCTGGGCTTCTATACAATGTCCTTTAGAGTTTAATAATACACAGTACTGCAACTCATCTTTTCAGAATTATATAATGATGTTGTTGTCAGTCTCATAGTTCATTGCAGTGTGAGAAGACTGGCATTGTCACATATTTACCATATTTACTCAGGCAGAACTTTAAATTAATATTTTTCCAATCTGCAGTCATTTTTATTCTTAAGTAAATTCATTTTACTTTCATTTTTGTAGCATGCGAATACTTGCCTTTTGTGTACCTGGAATCCTGTTTGCCATTATGATGATGTCACATGGCGAGTACTGTTTGTCAAACTACAGTATTGTACTGAAACTGTGTTTTGCTATTTAAGTAACTGTATCATTTAAGATCTGTTATGCATGTTTGTTTTTATTTTGGTGTGTTGGTGGAAAAAATATGGAACTAGTATTTTGTCTAAAATATATTATGATTCAAAATAATTAGCCAGGTGACACAAATGAATTTAAAAAATGTGCGAACATCTCTGTAGCTGAACAGTTACCAGTGCTGCCTTCAGTGCAGAAGGACCCAGGTTCACTTCTTGGTACCACCTCAGACTTTTTCTGAGGTGGTGAGGTCTGGTACAGGGTCCATTAAGTCATTATGAGGTCTCATGAGGAGCTGTTTGAATAAAAAAAAGTACTGGCATCAAGAAGATTCATCTACAGACATTAATTGCTGGAGGGATTGGTAACAAGCTGATAACACATCCTATGATTATAGATGGCTCCTCATACAGCAGCAGCCAGCCAGTTGCAACAGGCATAAGGCCTAAACCATTAGTGGTATTTACTGAAAAAATGCACAAATCCTAGACTGCAGTTGTCATCTACAGATAGTAGGAATGGACACCATATTGTCTGTGGGAAATGAGATAACCATTCAATGTGGTGGAAATATGTTTATAAAGGAATATTTGCTGCTTTTCTTTCCCTAAACCACCTTTATTTTTGACTATGACTCATTTTCCTTTTCTATCAGGCCAAGTCACACATCATGTTTTAGCACTAGTACATTGGGACCCATTTAACTTTGGTTCAATCCCGTCTCCAGCCATCCTGATTTAGGTTTTCCATGATTTCCTTAAATCGTTTCAGGCAAATGCCGGGATGGTTCCTTTGTAAGGGCACAGCCGATTTCCTTCCCACTCCTTCCCTAACCCGAGATAACCGCCACCACCATTTAACTTTAATACTTTAATAATGAAAATATTTATTTCTGCCGATTCTTTTATGTTTTTCTGATTCTAAATAATTTTTACCTTCCAGATCCATCTTATTTGTTGTCCCTAAAGTGCTTGAAGATTTGTTGAGTTAGTATTTTGTTTACTCTGTATAAGCGTCCATTTCCATATTGTTTCTGTCTTTTTTTCTCTCTTTTGATATATGTCTCACAGATTTGTAATTTTCAAGCATCTGTGCTCCTCATCTGACCTTAAATTTTCCTCATTCTTCTTGTCACTATTTCTAGTTCGTTTAGGCACTCGCTTGCTTAGGATCTTCTTGGTTTCACTTGTGCATTGTAATGTAATGTAATGTATAGGTAACAAGTCACTATATACACACATAAATAAGGCCAAAGCATTCAGTCAATTGTCTTTAAAGCTAGCCCCTTCAATCTTGTGGGAGAAGGGAGGAAGAACGTGGGGAGGGGGATGAACAGTTGAAAGGAAGAGTGGCTGACATCTGGGTGGTAAAATGCAGCAAGCACATAATGTGGGATGGTGACACAATGTGTTCGCATTGACACAGGCAGGGGGAGTTACGTATGGCACATAGTGATGTGTAAAAGTGGAGGATGAAGTGAAACAGAGGAGTCTGGAGGTTGAGGAGAATGGTGTGCGAATATGAGTGTAGAATGAGTGATGTTTGAGACCAGCTAGATTGCATGATCAAAGATATATTGTAGTTCTGAGAACAGTTTTTGCACTTCTGAATTTGCAGTTTTTGTTGTAAATGTCTTTCATTATTCCATAGGCTCTTCATTTTGTTTAGCTGTTCCTCTGTAGCAGATTTTTCAGTTTCTACATTTTACCATCGATGGCTGTGTGTTCCAAGAGAAAGTCGTGTATTTTTGCATGTGCTTGATTTTTAAATATTACGGCAAAGTCACCCACAAAAGCCAGGCAATTTATGTAAATAAATTGCTTCCTGTTCCTCAGCTTCATGGATAACGGTCTGGCCTTTTAATTTTTGATTCCAAATTCTTACTATTTCTCTTCTAATACCTAACTGAAGGAGACAATTGAATTTTATTGCAATTAACACACAGCAGTGCTGCCTTTCTTTCTTAGTTCATTTGCCCCCATGATATTTTCCTCTACAACAGAAAATATATCTACATCTACATCCATACTCCGCAAGCCACCTGACGGTGTGTGGCGGAGGGTACCCTGAGATTTGAAAGAAGCAAATTATATGACACATCAGTTTTGTTAAAGTTGAAAAATTGTGTGGGCTCATATCTTTGTATCAGCTCTGGCAAAGTGCTCCTTCCAGTATTCCACAATTTGTCTCCTAACAGCATCACATTCTCCACTTGAATTATGAGGATTTTAGTATTTCCTGTACTGATACTAGCATTTGCTGAATTTTCAGTCCCAATCTTCAGAGCTATGTCTCAATATTCTATCACAACACATTAGCCCTCTAGGAATGTTCCAACTCTCATTTCAGGGAACTATTTTATGAGGAAGGTTTGTAAATATTTGAATGATGACACATGAATAGTCTTCATTTGCAGTGCTGATGACATTTAGCTTCAGTAATTGGGAAGGTCAACTTATTTATCAATATACCACAGAAAAACATCTCATCTTTGATATGTTGTAAAATAAAATGGTAAGACTATTTTGAGCATAATAATAGTTCTCAGGTTCTGCAAAGAAGTATTTCCTTTGTTTATTAGTCATAATTACAGAAAATTGCACAGGAACACAGTTAAACAATTAGTCATGAATTCACAGGCTTGGATTTTGTTTATTTTATACTTCTTTTTAAGTGAAGTTGTCCTTGAATGATGATAACAATTTTTAAAAAATGTGTTTCAATAACAATGTTCTTGTGGCTGTATTACAAAGATTCTTAAATATTGACACATTCTATTTTGTTTATAGATGCTCTGGCAACTGGATTCCTTTGCATAGATTTCTGCAACTTTTGGAATTTCCGAGAAGTCAGTCACTTAAAATGTTGATTTATTTAAATTCGTGAGATAGATGGTTCTGGAATAGTTCTCAGAACAACTGACAACTTCTTATCAAAGTAATTCATGTGGAATGAATTCATGATTATCCAACTTAGCTTTCAAAATCTTTTCAAGAAAATTCATTAAATAAATAAAATTGAAGGCACTAAAAGATGTTCATGCCCTTCTGAAAGTTTACAACTGACTTGCCAATCAGTTGCAAGTGGACATACAGTTTAATGTGGACTCCAAACAACAGTTTAACTGGGAATTTTTCACGTTAATAAATCACTACCTGAGGCGAAAGAAGAGATAATTGTCAGAAAAAAGTCCTTGGACCATAGACCAAGTCACAAATTCTTTTACAGTATCTCATAAATATAAAATTTGTTTTGTTGTTGTTGCTGTGTTAATCATTCCAAGTGCAGTCGATATCTCCTCGGAGACTTGATGTTTTGATATGCTTTTTCTGTTAACAGTGGAAGCGCTTTTTGTCGAGGACCAGGATGGAGAGTTGCAGGTTATGCTAGAGCTAGCGTATCGTGAAACATCTAGACGTGTTCTTGATGTCCTCAATAATCAGTACAAATTCATGGACCACCTGCAAGCTCTGAGGAGGTATCTCCTCCTCGGCCAAGGAGACTTCATTGGCCACCTTATGGAGCTACTTCAGTAAGATGGAGGAGTATTTTACCTTGCAGTTGTTAATAATAAAGTCACTTGGTTACTTAGTAGTTCCTTTTCTGCCTTTCATGTTAACCAGTAGAAACATGCTCCTATTGGAGCACAAAATATGTGAATATGTTCTTGTTTATTTAAAAGGCTCTGACTAAAAAGGAGGTATCAGCTGCTTCATTCTACCTTCCTCAGCACCTTCAAAAATTTTGGAATGGGAACTTACTCATGCTTTTTTATATGCACTTCACCTGTCACTCCCACAAGTTCCCCTAACTGTAACTCACTCACAGCCACTAGTCCATCACTGTAAGTTGCTCATACTCATCCACTCTCAGTAACCATTAGTCACTCAATCATTGTCACTATCTTTTTGTCTCTCACTGTCATTGTCTCCTGTGTCACAGCCAGTCCCCTTCATCCTATCCTACTTCTACAGTCTCATCTCACTATCATTGTCTCCCTCTTGCTTTCTCTTACAGCTAATATCTCAATGCTTCCTTCCTGTGGTTGCTCTCTCTCTTCTCACTGTCCCTCATTGTCATTTACTCTGTCTCTGATTATCACTGGCTTTCACCAACTTCCACTTTCTCTTTCTCTTTCTCCTCCCCCACCACCCCACCCCCCGCCTCAGTGTCTCAATTCCCCCCCCCCCCCTCTCTCTCTCTCTCTCTCTCTCTCTCTCTCTCTCTCTCTCTCTCTCTCTCTCTCTCTCTCTCAGCATAAGCAGCATTTTCCACTGGTTCCATTCTTTACCTTGCCGGAGCAGTGCATGTGAAAAGAAATGTAGTGGTCAGTAAAATTTAGGTAGTTTACTTATGTGAAAATGAAATAATGGAAAACTAATTTTCCACCTCAGACCTTATTTTACTTGCAAAAATTTTGAATGTGCTACAACATGTGGTCCCAAGATGATATTGGAGATACTTTATAGCATATTTCTCCATGCTACATCACTTTATAAACTACCTTTTCACCTCACACTAGATTTTATGTGTACAAGTAGTGTAACTTTGAACATATGTATCTTGGAAACTGATAAAGTATGAAGAAAATTTTCAAGGTGGTTAGAGGTTAGGATCTTAAAGTACATCTTAATAATTTATACAATTTTATGTGTATAGCCAGCCCTTTGTAGACCACATCAAATGCAAAAAGAACCAATACATTTGCACCATTTGCCTAAACAAGAGGAAGAGTGTAATATTTATATGACACTCTACTGTAGGATGGTGACACTAAGACAATCCTCCTGTTGGGTATGAAAATCGTCCCTATCCCAAGGATTATCCAAACCACTGGACTGTACCTTTTTATAACAAACAAAGCTTCAGGTAGTGCATGCTGTCACTTGCATAACAATATAAAAATAAGTTTTTCATTTCTTCTTTAGTTTAAAGTCATCTGTATCTTTTGACAGAAAATGTGAACTTTCACGGGTTATAAATAAGTCAGAAACTCCAGTGGTGGGTGAGGAACTGCCCACTAAAGTTCACTGCATCACTAAAGAAGTGTAGTAATGTTAGCAATATGACATATGAGACATACAAATGTTGGTGCTATAATGTAGAATAAGAATATTACTTATCTTACTTTATTTGGAAGTTATCCATATGTTTGGTTTCAGCCTATAGACAAATACAAGGAGTTCCGGGAGTAGTGGTCAATATTCAGGGGTATGAAAAGAAGGATCATTCAGAACATAAGTAAAGTAAACATGGGCTCTAAAATACGTACCTCAAGAGTTACATGCACTTGTTCAGTAGAAAAGGAGTGTTTCACAGTAGTGAAGATGAACAAGAGCTCATAGCTTGTGCACTTCAGAGACCATGTTTACTGAACATATTTTTTTTCCTTTTGGTCCATACTATGACCTTTTACAATATGGAAAACAAAGAGCTTGCAGTATAAGAGATTTGTTTCGTAGTGTCAAAGATGAAATGCTCATAGTTCCTGAGGCACGCATTTTCCATCCCAATGAATGTTGACCATTCCTCGCAGGATACTTGGTGTAGTTGTGTGCTGAAGCTTGTTGATGAAACAGTTATAACGTTAAAGGTTTTGAATTTGTGGTTCTGAAAGGAAGTGAACACACTCTGATAGGATGATTGTCATGTCCTCCAAAAATTGAAAATTAATAATGAGTTGGGAGCAGTATGAACTAAGTTTAGAACAATGCATATGAATGGGAGATAGAGGCATTGATCTTGCATGAGCATCCCATTTTTGTTCTTTAATTTTTCTCTGCAATATGACACACAAAACTAATTAATAATTTCATGTAATTTACTGTGATGTTCAATATGGTCCTTACACATGTAAATAACAGGATTCATATCACATGAATAATGGTGACATCTACATCTACGTTTATACTCCGCAAGCCACCCAACAGTGAGTGGCAGAGGGCACTTTACGTGCCACTGTCATTACCTCCCTTCCTGTTCCAGTCGTGTATGGTTCGCGGGAAGAACGACTGTCTGAAAGCCTCCGTGTGCGCCCTAATCTCTCTAATTTTACATTCGTGATCTCCTCGGGAGGTATAAGTAGCTGGAAGCAATATATTCGATACCTCATCCAGAAATGCTCCCTCTCGAAACCTGGCAAGCAAGCTACACTGCGATGCAGAGCACCTTTCTTGCAGAGTTTGCCACTTGAGTTTGTTAAACATCTCTGTAACACTATCACGGTTGCCAAATAACCCTGTGAGGAAACTCGCCGCTCTTATTTGGATCTTCTCTATCTCCTCCGTCAACCCTATCTGGTATGGATCCCACACTGATGAGCAGTACTCAAGTATAGGTCGAACAAGTGTTTTGTAAGCCACCTCCTTTGTTGATGGACTACATTTTCTAAGGACTCTCCCAATGAATCCCAACCTGGTACCCACCTTACCAACAATTAATTTTATATGATCATTCCACTTCAAATCATTCCGTGTGCATACTCCCAGGTATTTTACAGAAGTAACTGCTACCAGTGTTTGTTCCACTATCATATAATCATACAATAAAGAATCCTTCTTTCTATGTATTCGCAATACATTACATTTGTCTATGTTAAGGGTCAGTTGCCACTTCCTGCACCAAGTGCCTATCCGCTGCAGATCTTCCTGCATTTCGCTACAATTTTCTAATGCTGCATCTTCTCTGTATACTACAGCATCACCTGCGAAAAGCCGCATGGAACTTCCGACACCAGGTATTTTTCTAAATTTCTGACCAGCTACATTTTCTATAAACCAAAATCACATAAATTGTGGTAGTTTATCCAAAACAGTAAAATCCAGCTTAGCCAATTTTCAAAGTATATTGTAATTTATGAAATAACAGTTTATTCTTATGTCTGTCAACAAATTGACAGCTCATATTTAGCAAGCTCATGATTAAGACTTTCATTGGGTGCACCGCTGGTGTTGAGTAAAACCACAACTATGCACATTCTGTGTGCAAAAATGTGTGAACCAATATCCACAAAACTCAAGAACTTCAAACATTAAAGACACAAGAGTGATGTCAGTAACCTAAACTAATGAACATTTTAATTGCACTGTGTTGTGATTAACAAGTGTTAAGTGTTGTGGAATTTATTTATTTATTTATTTTTATTTTTTTAGTTTACACATCAAGTTCCATAGGACCAAATTGAAGACCAAATCTCAAAGGTCATGAAACATGCCAGTACATAAAAATACAGCATAAAAGTAATAACAGATAAAAATAAAATGTTTATGAACCGAAAAAAAGACAGTACCTAAGTTCAAGTAAATGCAATCAATAATACAAGAAGAATCAGCTTAATTTTTCAAGGAACTCCTCGACAGAATAGGAGGAGTGACCCATTAGGAAACTCTTCAGTTTCGATTTGAAAGCACATGGATTACTGCTAAGATTTTTGAATTTGAATGGTAGCTTATTGAAAATGGATGCAGCAGTAAACTGCACACCTTTCTGCAAAAGTGTTACAGAAGTCCGATCCAAATGCAGATTTGATATCTGCTGAGTATTAACTGAGTGAAAGCTGCTGATTCTTGGGAATACCACATTACACCTGTGGGTAGTTGTACATTGTCTACCACAAAAACATAACATTCCTTTGATTTGAGTCAGTTGGCTGAGAATTAGAATACAAAATATGTCAAGAATGGTAATGTGAAAGAACACTTGCACATATTGCATATGAGTACTTTTGATGCCTGCCTCTGCAACAAGAGTCTAAGGGTGTGAAGATGGTTGTCAGGAGTTATGCCTATAACAAAGATATCATAGAGGTATGAGACACAATTTCTAATGTGTTGATGCATAAAATGCTGGAACATGGCAGGGGCTGTCTTTCCAAGACTAACAGATTGCAATGGCAGAGGCCATTTGGCATATTGAGCACTAATCATGCTTGTGATGCTGCATCCAAGATAATTTGAAAATATGTCTTTGAGGTCAATTTTATGTAGTAAGGTGCCATGGATTAATTTTACATAGTTCATCTATGGTTGGTAGGGGCTATACTTCCATTTTAGCTTATATGTTTATAGCTTTAAAGTTCCCACTAAGTCGAAGTGCTGTTGGGCTTGGGTACTGTTATCAATGGAGTGGACCTTTGACTATGGGAAATAAGTATTCACACATCTTCATGAATGAGTCTCTCCAGTTCTATTTTGAGAGCATCCTTTACAGCCAGGTGAACTTTGAAGAAGCACAGAGAAGTCATTGCTTAAGTGACACAAGATTTGAAATCAGTCAGGTTCTCTAACCCAGGAGAGAAAATATGAGCATAACTATTACCGAGTCTTTAGGGTGGCACAAGGTCCTTCATACTGTGTGGTGTGTACTGTTTCATGAACTGCAAACCCTAAGGCATAGAAAAAGTAAACCAAAAAATGTTTTGCATTTTGGGATAAGCTACCATCATCAAATTTCGTAGCAAACGCACATGATGAGTCCATAGTCCCAAAGCTTTGTCTCATTTCTGCCTCAAAATTTGGATACACTTAAGTTAGGAGTGTTTGTTTAACAAGAACATGGAAGCACCAGTGTCATGGAGTAGCCTAACTGAGTGCTTATCTATGAATGTATGTAATTACATTTGCTGGCCTGTATTCCGAGAAGTTTGCACTACCGTAGATTTCTCTCTGTTGGTTCATTTCCACAGCATGAAGCATGTTTGTGGCTGAGCTGCTGAAACATACCTCCTAAATGTGCCCCCTTTCGGCACACCTGTGGCATATTTCATGGCCCTGCCAGAAGTGGCATGACATCCCACATGACCAATGCTGGAGAACTAACTGCCTTGAATTCTTCTTCTATTGTAAACAAACTCTGGACTGCATGAGCAGTTTCATAGTTTTGAGCTGTTCACATTCTATCAGAGAAAGATACAATTTCCTCAATGCATGGCTCCTGACTTCTGGGATGGATAGGGGAAGGGGGGGGGGGGGGGCGCTCTTAGATGCACTGTATCATTGCTAGTCAACCTGGTCCCTGCTGCTCAGTACTAGATGTTTTAGGTTTCGTGATGGGCATTAGTGGTATTAAAAATATTTTCATCAAATTTTTACATTTATTTGGTAACATAATAATTATGGGTTTATTTCACTGTAACTCTGCTTTATAAATTTTATGCTGTTGTTACTTCTCTAGTTTGTAAATCACCAATACTGTGGAACCAGTGGACAGTTAGAGCATTTTAGTACTATCAGAGATACAAAAGTGGGCACTAGCAAAAAAAGGTTTACTACTACTACTACTACTACTACTACTACTACTAAACTATATCATCCATGGTTATAGAGTTAGTGTAGTTCTGCCTGTACACACATTTAAAATTGCAGTTCCTACTTAATCTGTGTGGTTTGGTAGCCGAGACTGCATAAGATGTATTGGGGTCTTTTTCCAGTACCAGAAATTTTAATGTGGCTGCAATAACCCTCGCATTGTTGAAATATGTTCTTGTAATAAAAGAAAGTATTATAGGCAACTGATGTTCCACAACATTCATTAGTGGCTCTATTTTCTGCATGATCTGATGCAGTTTGAGGATATCTCAACAAGAACATGGTCTTTTGTCTTAGTAATTCAGAATTTTAGCAAGCCATAAAATGTAAATGCCATAATCGTTGGTAAACATCCCACTTTTCAGTTGGTCCATTAAAAGGTTGGAACACTGTAGACACTGATGGCATGAAAGACATTCCTGTTGCATTTGCTAACACTTGAACTCCCTATAATTTTTCTGCCATTAGCTCTTGATAACTCCAAACAGTTTCCATTAGTATTTGTTGTAATTGCTGCACGTTTGAAGACACACACTCTTGGGTAATTGTGAAACACTCGAAGGAAACACTTTTAAATAAAGACCATAGTGAGAACCAAACCAATAGACTGACCAAAGATTGTTTCTATCGTGTCAGAACTATGACAGAGTTACAAGCTCAGATTGGCCCTTGTCCAGACTGTATGAAGGATTCTGCTAGGTGTCACCTCATGAGAGGGTGCTCGTTGTAATAAGCACCATCTGATCAGATGGGCAACTGCCATTGGCAGTAATGTTGTGCCAACTAAACTGTTTTGAATGGGTGACTGATGACTTCCTTGCACTTCCATTCCCAATGTTACTGATGCATTGTTATTGTTTGTACTTCATGTTTGCTGTACACATTTCAGCCTCCTGATGTTTCAGTGTGACAAACATGTCATCACAAGGTACAAGCAAGTACAATGGGGGTTCCTCATGAAAGCAGTGGATCAGACATAATTGATGTGGTGAATTTTTTATAATGCTGTCATCAACCACTTAGGAGTGATTATATATTGCTGGTCAGTGGCTGGAATGTACTCAGCCAAAAGATCCTGAAAACTAAGCATGGAAACCTGTGAAGAGTTTTACAAAATAGTTACCATATTATTTTTTGCTGTTTGTGTACTTACATCAGGCATGGGCAACCTTTGTGTGACCCAAGGGCCTAATTCACATACTTAAGCTCATGGGCCACATCATCACGTAATGCAACAACACTACCCCTAGCACATAATCAGAACTACAGTACCTGTGATGTAAATGGTTATGGATTAATGCACCAATACGAATGGCACCATCCAACTTAGGTACTCCAAAAAACAAACTCCAATGAGGTAACTCAGCTGCAGATTGAACTTACTTTCCTCAGACTACTTTCACCAACGATGATTCCTTCTAATACTTATAATGCTAATAGTTTTTCCACTATGCTGAACTTCACAGCTACACCATGAACAAAACCTGCTAACAGCTTTGTCAGACAAATTAGTGCTTCCATCCAAAGTGGCTGCAAATGCTTTGAATGTGGCAGCAAAATCACACACACTTTTTTTTAATGTAATATGCCTTCATACCAATTCAACAAACAACTGTTCATCTTGATAAACTTAATTGATTTACTCCCCCACCCCTCGAGGTGTAGTACAGTCAAAGAGGCACTGATCATTAATAGACTTTCAGCAAAAGACTTAAACAACTTGATAATTTTTCTGCTTACTATAAAACTAGCTTTAACCGATTTGTTGTGCTACAGTCCTCAGTTGGACATATATTTGCTGTTGCTTGTCCAAACTGGAAATTAATATTTTAATTTTGTCTCCTGCAATTGCCCTGTAAGCTCTTGAGGAGCATTGTTTTTGTGGGGAAAGTGCATTTTCAAATCACATTCCTTCACAACAGATGGTAATTCACCACACAAGAAGAAAACAGATTTAGGTGGTAGAGAAATAATCCTCTGTCCATTTCCTCTGGAACTGGAAACATTCAGCATCTACTTTTCTGTTCTTAATGCCTGACCTTTTGTGAATAAATTTGGTAAAAATGCTCACACTTGCATGAAATAAACAGACAATGAGTACACAATATTATACATGAAATGACAACTGATAACTTGTTTGTTTACCAAGATACAGTCCCTGCTGCCATTGTTAAAATCAGCATAATTCAATTTTCATTCAAGCACCTCCCTTTCTCATCCACAATGTTGTTCTGTGGGCTTGAATTGAAAAATCAATTATGGGCCATATCCAGCCTGCAGGCCGCTGATTACCCACCCGTGACTTACAGTATAGCAAAGGTTGCCAATGAGAATTGGAGTTCCTGTTTTAAGCTACTTGACAGAGCACAGAGTTTAATTGCCCATCTCTCAATAAAACAAATGTTAATTGGAGAGCTAATGGCATGAAGTCTGAGGGAGAGAACTGTGTATTAATGTTTTTTCTTATAACCTAACAGAAGTATGAGCTTAATGAGAGCATTCATGGTGACAATCAAGGGTCCAAATTTGAGTCTTAGTCTGATCCATAGTTTTTGTCTCGCAGGAAGTTTCAGTACAGGATGATATCTGTTGCAGAGTAAAATATACATTGCGAAATGAATGCTGTCTTTGCATCTCTCTTCATCCTTGGGAAATCAGCTCATAGAAATTTTGTTCTTATTAATATTATTTTTATTACTTATCCTTTGTTAAGTTTGCTTAGGCCCATTGGATAGAGCTCTCCTGCCTCCAAAAACAAAAATAATGGAAAATGTTAATCAACAAATCCTGTGAAACCAATGACTGTTTTACGAAGCTATGTCAAAGAACTATTAATAGAGAACAATGCTTTGTGGATGAAAGTTAGTATAGAAAAAATAACTTGTTCATTTAAGGACTATTCCCTCTCATTTGAAAGTCACAAATATTTCAAAACTGTCCTTGTCTTTGTTCTGTGATGAATAAAAAATAATCTCCATATGTGTAATTTATTTATGCTTGTCAAAACTCACAGACTATAAGAAAGTTATGTGATTCCTTGCACATTGTGTTTTAGGCCAGAGTTGGCAAAACCAGCCTCTAAATTGTCTCCTCACAATTTATCTGCAATTCTTGAGTCTGCAGTCCGTTCTACAAGTGCCCAGTATGAAGATGAAGATATTCTTAGTAGACTGGAAGTGAGATTACTAGAAATATCAAGAGGAGATACCGGGTGGGACGTATTCACGTTGGACTACAATGTTGTAGGTCCCATAGGAACAGTAAGTCTTTCTTATTAGGTATTTTTAAAGCTATTGCTCTTATAGTGGAATAGCTATTAATAAAATGAGAATATTATTTAAATAAATGTTTTAATAGTGTGGCTCTGCAATTTATCAATTTTAGTCACAAGCTACTGTCTCACTTTCTGCATCTTGTAAGATTAGTAGTTGTCTTTTTAAATATGTTAATTGATGACTAATGCCATGAAATGTAATGTTTAATACTACTGAATGTCAGCCCCTTCTCACCTCACTGTTGATCAGCTACTCACAATGTTAGATGTAGAGAGCTAACTGCAGTAGTCTTTGTCATCTCTTATCTTAACTTTGTTGTGGATCATGTAGGCAGTGGGGACTAAGGTTTGTGTCCTACTTGCAGTCCATTAGATCAACAGGAAATGAAATGAAGTTTATCTTATGAAGCCTTCAACACCACTAAAGTGATGGGTAATGAATTACAGCATGTTACATCACAGACAACAGTAGAATACACTTTTACACTTTTCAACACACTTAAAAATTGTGTGAATTGTGGGTAAATTAAAGTAGTGGAAAATTAATTTTTAAGCATGTACTTCAAAAAAAAAAAAAATAATAATAATAAACATTTCCATAAATTGTATTGGACTTGAATTTCAAATCCTTAGTTTAAATGTTCTTACTACTCATTTAACTCGCAGCAATTTAAGCTATGCTGTTAGCTCCCAAACTACCTACAGTCCCCGGAAATTGTTACATTTTCCAAAAACCGAACTGTATACCATAAACATCTTAATACTGTCTCACTGCGAACAAAAGTTATTGCATATTTTATAACATAATTTTCCCAACAAACCCTTGTAGTTCATACATTTTCAGCATGAAGCATCACTTCTGCTATGTTTTCAAACAAGTTCATAAATTATCTGGAAGGGGCACTAATATCACTCTTTCTTCTGTTCAGACTAAAATTTAGCCCAACACAACATACAATATACAACATAAAATTAACATGGCTTAATGGCAGCAAACAATGCTACATGGAGGGTGGAGCAATATCTCTTTGTCAGTGAATTTAAGACTGTCGGCTCACGCCTGAGTATGGCAGGTAGTCCAGCTGTAGACTGCAGGGGTGACAGACATATCAGTGCACCCACAGTGTGATAATAAGGGTGAGGGATAGTTGGGGTGGAGAGAGTGGTTCTGTCTTTATAAATTTCCAAATTGTGATCCCCTTACTTACCCAGCCACATATCGCCAAAGGCAGAGGGTCATAACCTGGTGGAGGTGGTGTAGAGAGAGGACGAGAGACCTGGCTGGAGGCAGCCCTGGTATCTGGTCTGTGGGTCAGAGGTGGAGGCAAGGCACAGGGGCACCAATTAAGACTGTTTCTGTGGCCAGAACTGGTTGCAGTGATGGATCAGATGAACATGCCCAGCCTCAACATTGAACTGATGGCTCCTGTGACCTACAATGATTCCTATGGTCCACCTTGGATGCTAGTCTGACATGCAAGCCAAGACACAGCTGCCCCACATGTAAGTGACTGCCAGCAAAAACACAGTGCCCTCAAATGGCCCTTCTTAATTGATGCTGACCATCACCCAAGGGTGGTCAGGGCAGCGTTTTGCTGGAAATACTTGATTGAGGGGGCAGGCACAGGAGGAGTGGGATATGCATTTAATGTTAGCATCAATGCTGGGCAAGTGAATGTGCCACTTGGCCAATGCTTTCTTGTGTGTCATCCCCAATGTGATGCATCAAGGAGCTGGAGGATGTGAGGGGGGTGCAGGGGGGCGGCAGGGCAATGATTAACATACTTCTGTCTTTCATGATATGCTGGAAACATGGAAGACCGTGAACTTGGGTCATACTTACTTGTAGAAATAGATATGATGAGTCAGAATCATCAGCTGATTTAGCAGTTTTAAGCACCAGGACTCGCTGCTGGAGGCTGTCATCCTTCTTGCAGGTACGTGCTTGGTCAACATGGGGCTCTAACCCTTACAGCACCACTTCCCTTTCCCTGCTGCAAGTCCTTCTTTCTGCTATTCTTTCTCCTCCTTTGCCTTTCCATTGGATGGTCTTCTTGGTGCTGACCATGCTTGGATTTGGTTTAAGATTTTGGACACTCATTTTTTTGTGTTCTGGCATTTCCCACAACGTTTCGTCCTTCACTGCATGGTCCTGTTGTTTGGTTTGCCTTACCATTCCTCCTCCAAATGTTACAGAAGTGCATATCAATTGACGAAAGTCACCAAATGTGGTGTGTGTTCCACCTTTTTGCTTATCTGTATTTTTCCTCTCTGGCAAAAGTAATAGACCCAAACCTAACACAGCAGCCAATCTGTTGTGAGGCATTGTTATGTACCTGTACAGTCATAGCCTTCTGACCATGCAGGAATTGCACTATTGGTGCTTGTACTGAAAACTCCCCACATGTTAGGAGGAGTATGTGCCCATCATGGCTAGGGCATGGGAACTCTGAGCAACAGTTACCCGGCCAGATAGCCATTAATGTGGCTTGGTGGTGCCCTTGGGGAGAGCCCCTATTTGGAGTAGGTGGCACCAAGGTGGATGACTCACAAATGAAGTGGCTCAGACTTTCTTCTTCTGCTGGTGGCAGCTTGGCCCCAGAAATCTCTTCTGAAGGAAAGGATTATTACAACATGGAGAGATATGACCTCACAATATTTCGTTCCCAGACTATGCCGTGACAGGAATGTAGGCGTAAGAAACAAATGGAGAAATACTCCTCACAATACTTAAATTGCTCTAGGACTGACAGTATTTCATTTTTGGCAACAAATCCATTATTCTATGTTGAACACATTGAGGACAGCCTTGGTGAATTATCAACAACTTCAAAAAAGGAAAGTGATGCTATTGTGATTAAAATGACATCCCCTGCTCAGTTGCCGGTACTCTCACCTGTAACAAGGTGGGTGAAATTCCTATAGCTATTAGTCCATAATAGTCTTAGTATCACCTCCCACTGCAACCTGCTTTTGCAGACTGCTGATGAGTTATGTGCCAGTTTGTAGTTAAAGGGTATGCATTTTGTCCATCATGTCCAGTGGTAACCTAAGGACAATAGTGTTGATACTAGGACTTTCATTTTAGAAGATGACACATTGTCTGAAAAGGTTAAGGTGGTGATATATCAGTGCAGTGTGCAACCTCATGTTCTCCCTCCCCTGCAGTGCTTACAATGCGTGAGACACAAGGCACACGTCTTTGCATTGTAATACCATCCCCCCCCCCCCCCCTCCCGTCTGACTGCACTGTCTTCAAAATAGAAAATTCAAGAGTGCAAGACCCTTAACTGACTTGGGTATGAGGAGGTCAAAAAGAAATATGGTTGTTTACATCCTGTACATATGATGATTAAAGTTTGTACACCAATGATGATGTCATCCTGTCTAGCAGTGGCACCACTGCTCTTTGTTCCTTCAAAACCAGGCACTTGGGGCTGCTCAATTACACCCACTCACTTGGTAGCTGGGAATCCCTTCGTTACTGTTTCTTCCCACACCCACTTCAGGAGCATCAACTCCCTACCCAGTGAGGACTTTGATCCCAAACCTATGGCTACAGAAGCACCACCCCATCTGGCATCTCCCACCAGGATGGTGTCCTTTGGGATACTCGCCTACCAGGCTCCCAGGATTCTGTTGGTCTACAACCTGTGGCCAAAACTATGGCAGACAAGCCCTTGTGAACACTGAAATTATCCAAGGAAGAGAGGGACAGGAAGAAGATGTCAAAGAAGAAGTAGTAGTAGTAGTAGTAGTAGTAGTCCCAGTGGGCCTTTGCCTTTGCCTTTGCCTTTGCTTTTGCCTTTGCCTTTGCCTTTGCCTTTGCCACTGGACCCTATACGTTTCTGATTGCTAACTGAGGTGGAGTTCCTGGTGGGTTCTCTGGTCCTGAAGCAGGTTGTATGGGGAGATCTGGTGGCAAGGTGTACTGATGCCATATTCTCGTAAATTATTGCAGCAGATGACCACCTGTCTCCTGCATTGCCCTCCAGGAAACTTAGCTCCCAGCATTGTGGATCCCTCCTGGGTCTATTTTAAGAATTGAGCTACCTGCGACAGAGCATATGGTGGAGTTTGCAAACATGTCCACTTGATAAGACTTTGGAGACTATGGTTGTTCATGTGATTTTACTGTCTGTAATGTCTGTGCCCTTCCCAGTAGCAAAGTGCCTAAGAACACATTGTCTTCAATGATTTCTCTGCTCTATCCCGCATTCCTCATTTTGGATAACTTCAATGCCCACAACACTTTTTGGGATGGACTACAATCACTGGCTACAGTAAAGCTGTCGAAAATTCACTTGCGGAGCTCGATCTTTGTCTCTTGAATACCGGTGACCCCACACACCTCAGTGTGGCACATGGATCTTTTTAGCCATTAATCTTTACATTTGCAGCCCAGGTCTTTTCCCCTCAATCCACTGGAAAGATCTTGATGAGGTATAGACAAGTGACTGTTTCCTGATTATCCTGTCACTAACTAAGCTTCTCTTGCCTGGGTGTTCACTCAGATGGGCTCTATACAATACTGACTGGGATCCCTTTGTCTCTCCATTCATCCTCAGCAGACTATCATAGAGAAGTATCAATTGAGCTGTCGAGAGCACAACCACTGCCATTATATGATCAGTGGACTCGGTGATCCCCCATCTGAAGACAACACCTTGGTTGACTTCAGAAATCACTCTGGCCATTAGAGATAACAGGCAGGCTCTCGAACATCCACTGATAGAGCACTGCATTGCCTTTAAATATCTCCATGCCCAGGCCTGCCACTTAATCAAATGACAGGAACAATAATGCTGAGAATGGTATGTTACTACCATTGAACCACACCCTTCCTTTGCAAGTTCAGGAAAATGTTAGACATCTCTTCATATACCAGTTAGGGCCTCCCAGAATAGTGTTCTGTGCACTGATCTAGATTATATTACCAAAAAAATTTGTTCTGAATTATGCTTGAGCCTCTGCATCTAAGAATTATCAACCTGCATTTCATGTCTCAAACTGTGGGTTGGAGTGAATTCACATACATTTCACAACATGTCCCTTTGATCGATATAACACTCCATTCAGTGAGTGGGAATTCCTTAATGCCCTAGCCCTTTGCCCTGACATGGGTCCAGGGCCAGACTGCATCCACAGCCAAATGCTCAAACACCTATTGATGAATTCCCAATGCCATGTCCTTGCCGTTTTCAACTGTATCTGGAGTGAGGGTGTGTTTCCATCTCAATGGTGAGAAAGCATGATCCTCCAATTCTGAAAACAGGTAATCATCCCCTTGAGATGGGTAGCTGTCACCCAATTAACCTCACTAATGTTCTTTGCAACTTGGTAATGTTAATGAGCTGGCACCTATGTTGGTACCTCAAATCTTAAGGGTTTTTGACTCTGCCCCAGGGTGGTTTTCACCAAGTCTGACAACTTGGTCTGCCAGGAGACTGCTGTCTCATCAGATTTTGCTCAGTGTCAACACCTTATCACTGTCTTTTTCGATTTGAAAAAGGCTTGTGACACCACGTGGCATCATTGTATCTTATCAGGCCATACTTTCTAGGTTCAGGTTGGTGCTTCCCACAGTACCTCCAATATACAAGAGAATCATGTCCCGAAGGGCTCTGTATTGTTAGTGCTCTTTTCCAGTGGTTTTCAATGGTCTAAATGCAGCTGCTGGGTCTACAGTGTCACTCTCCATGTATGCTGATGATTTTTGCATTTACTGTTACACCTCCACTGTAGGTGTTGCTGAACTCCAACTGTAGGGTGCCATATGGAAAATGCACGCCTGTGCTCTCACCTGGGGCTTCTAGTTTTCAGCCACCAAGACGTGTGTGCACTTCTGTCATCATCACAGGGCCCATCCAGACTCATAACTCTACATCAATGACCAATTAGTCAATGTAGTGGAGTCCTATTGCTTTCTGAGTCTGATCTTTGTTGCCCAGATGGTGTGATGTGGCTACTCCCATCTTCTCCAACTTAAATTAATGTGCTACTCAAACCTTAATACCCTTTGCTGTTTCAGTAACACCATTTGGGGCACAGACCACTCGACACTTCGGCAGCTTTACAAAGCTGTGATCCATATCTGACATATGGCTTGGTATTGCCTTCAGTACTGTGGATACTGGACCCAAAACACCACACATGGGCTTGACTTGTGACAGATTCATTTCAGACCAGCTCTGTTAACAGCCTGTTCAGAGGCAGAGGTCCCTCCTCTACAAATCAGGCACCATAAGTGCTCCTCAACAATGTGATACATGTTTACTGCTCCCATGGACATCCAAATGCTCATGTCCTCTTTCCTGATAGGGAAATCCACCTACCACTACAGTGGCCCAGGAGTGGGGTCACAATAGAGTTCACATACACAGTCTCTGCTCTGAACTTATACTTTCTCCCTCATTGTCATCTCTAATTAAGGAGCCCTTGCATATGCCCCTATGGTGTGTACACCATCCTTGGATCAGTCTCAACCTATCCTTTGGACTGAAAGAGTACCTTAACCCCATTGTTTTTCACCAGCAGTTTGTGGTTATCCTTGATGCATTTCCGGGTTCAGAATTGGTATACACTGACAGCTCTACAGCTGGCAGATGAACCAGTTTTGCCTACATCCATACAGTGTGGAATGAACAATGCTCCCTGCTACACAGATATAGTGTATTCCCTCCAGGATTGGTGGCCCTGGTGTGATCCCTTAATCATGTTAGTTCTTGTGCTCACAAGGCATTTTTAATCAGCAGTGACACCATGAGTAGCCTTCAGGCTATCTTGCTCAATGATCAGGCATGGCCCCTGTCCTTTCCACCTTTTTAATACTCCTTATTCTTTTACTTATGTCATTGGTTTTCTGTCTTGTCATTGTTCTCTTCCTGAGGTTTTATCAACTTTTTCATGTCATTAGTTTTCTTGTGGTAATGGAGGGTGAGGAAACACTGGTCAGTTGCAGAAGGTATGTCTCTTATCATATAACTTCTCCTTGGGACCTCCAGCTGGTTTCTGTAGCTGACCGACCTTCGTCCTCTTACCCCTCTCTCATTTCTACTTGCTTCTGTCTCTTGGTTTTATTGATTCTCTGTGACAATAAGGTTCATCAAGATTTGTCTTCTGTGTCCCTTCTATCTGAGGACAACTCCTGGCTTGACACACAAAGGATGGAGGGACTGACTGCCTCATAGTTTGCTCTCTTTAACCACATCGTCCAGTTCAATCCAATCACTTGGACTAGGGTCAGGCTTAGTGAATGCCTTAGGATTGGCCTTCCTTGCAGTCTCAAATTAAATGTTCCACATATGAAACTTTACTGTTCTGCCATGTGAAATTCCACTTGCGTATGATACTTTGCAAGTCTACAGCCCAACCTTTGTACCAGTGCCAATGATACAACTGGAGCCTAGCAGCAAGGCGCATCTGCTGACTGTGGTATGCAGTTGACAGTGCACAGAGATCACTGAAATACAATTAACCAGGGTCCAAAAGTGGTTTCAGTTTCTTCACCATTTGGTATAAATGACTACTTGCAGATAAAAGCAAAGCACTCTGCTGCTTACCAAAAATGTTGTTAGGAGAACACTGCAGCAGTGGAGGTGGAATTCCCAGCTCTCCAATAACTCATCAAATGCAGCGAATGTAAAGAAAGATTGTCATTAAACCTCCATGTTAGCGCTCCTTTCTTGAATTTTCTCTTGTGGTCATTTTGTGAGATGTTCATGAGAGGAAGTAATGAGTTGCCAGATGCTTCCTAGAATGAACTGTCTCAGTTTTGGTGGTGAACCACTACATGTTGCAAAAAGCATCTCTTGAAACATCTGCCACTAGAGTTAATTCAGCATCTTTGTAATGTATTCACCCTAACTAAACAATCCCTTGATGCAATGTTCACTCTTCATTGGATGTCGTCCACCTCCTCTATCACGATGACCTGGTAAGGTTTCCAGACTAATGGAAATTGCCCAGAAATTGAGGGAACAAGTGTTTTGTAAGTAGTGTTTTCCATGGATGAATCAAAGTTCCTTAAAATTATTCCTATGAATCTTTCTGCCTACTGATGCTCTTGTAAGAGAGATGGTAAACAGTAACATTGGTAAACAGTAACATGCCTATCACACTACCTAGGGGTGCTTTTGAAACTATCTTCACATCTGTCACTTGCATTTTGTTAAGAGTCATGTTCTGTTTTGTCTACAAGGAAATGCTTAATGCAGTCGCAAATCCAATCTGATACTCAGTAAGCTTGTACTTTTTTTAAATCAAAGGATACTGCAGGACTGTGTCAAATGCCTATCTGAAATAAAGGAACATGGCATCTGCCCAAGTGCCAATTAGTGGATCTCATGGAAGAATAGAGAAAACAGTTTCCCAAGATCTTTGTTTGTGGAATGCAGTTGATATTTATAGAGGAGATTTTCATTCTCCAAAAATTTTGTAATACACTATGTAATCAAAAGTATCCGAACATCTGGCTGAAGAAGACTTAAAAGTTTGTGGCACCCTCCATTGGAACTACTGGAATTCAATATGGTGTTGGCCCACCCTTAGCCTTGATGACACCTTCCAATTTCACAGGCATATGTTCCATGAGGTTCTGGAAGGTTTCTTGGGAATGGCAGCCCATTCTTCAAGGAGTGCTGCACTGAGGAGAGGTATTGATGTCGGTCAATGAAGCCTGGCATGAAGTCTGTGTTCTATGTTATTCAGGTCAGGACTCTGTGCAGGCCAGTCCATTACAGGCCATGCTTTGTGAACAGGTGCTCGATTGTGCTGAAAGATGCAATTGCCATCCCCGAATTGCTCTTCAACAGTTGGAAGCAAGAAGGTGCTTAAAACATCAATGCAGACCTGTGCTGTGATAGTGCACACAAAACAACAAGGGGTGCAAGACCCCTCCATGAAAAACACGACAATACCGTACCACCACCACCACCACCACCACCACCACCACCACCACCACCACCACCACCACCTACACCTCCCAATTTTGCTGTTGGGCTACACACGCTGGCAGATGATGATCACCGGGCATTTGCCATACCCACACCCTGACATTTGATCGCCACATTGTGTATCGTGATTCGTCAAACCACACAGCAGTTTTTCCACTGTTCATACGTCCAATGTTTACGCTCGTTGCACCAAGCGAGACATCGTTTGGCATTTACCGTTGTGATGTGTGGCTTATGAGCAGCCGCTCAACCGTGAAGTCAATGTTTTCTCACTTTCTGCGTGACTGCTATAGTACTTGCAGTGGATCCTGATTCAACTTGGATTTATTGTGTGATAGTGTGGATAGCTGTCTGCCTATTACACATTACGACCCTCTTCAACTGTCAGTGATCTCTGCTAGTCAAGAGATGAGGTCGGCCTGTATGCTTTTGAGCTACGTGTCCCTCCACATTTCCACTTCACTATCACATCGGAAACAGTGGACCTAGGGATGTTCAGGAGTGTGGAAATCTTGCATACAGACATATGACACAAGTGACACCCAATCACCTGACCACATTTGAAGTCCATGAGTTCTGCAGAGCTCCCCATTCTGCTTTCTCATGATGTCTAATGACTACTAAGATCGCTGATATGGAGTACATGGAAGTAGGTGGCAGAACAATGCACCTAATATGAAAAGTGTATGTTCACTTTTGATCACTTAGTGTATATGAGCATAAAACGTGCTCCATAATTCTAAAACAGATTGATGTCAGTGATACAGGCATATAACTGTTTGCATCTGCCCTACAACTCTTCTTGAAAATGGAAATGAACTGCAATTTTTTTGTCACTAGGTACCCTTCATTGCTCCAGTGACCTACAATAACCTGTTGGTGGAAGGGAAGCAGTTTCCTTCATAGGATGTCTGTAGAATCTTAGAGATATCTCATCTCATTGATATGCTTTTTTGCTACCATTCATTTGTAGTTGCTTTTTTCATTGTGTGATTACTTCTCCGTATCAGCCATTTTGAAGTTTGTTTGATAGTTGAAAGGGAGGCGGCCTGTATCCTGATCTTCAGTGATGTAGCAATTTAGGAGTATAGAATTCAACATTTCAGTATTCTCTCTGTCATCTTCTGTTAGAGTACCAAGTATGGTCCCTAGGCGACTGAATAAATAATTTTGATCCACTTACTGATTAAAAACTTTTTAGGGTTGTTAGTCACACCAGTTTGCTAAATTTTACTTTCAAAATAATTCAGTGCCCTCTTCATGCTCATTTGCTGCTTAGTTCAGCTTCTGTTTGACAGCTGGGTTTTGTCATTTTTAAATCCGTGATGCTCTCTCTGGTTAAGTAGCAATTTTCTAATGTGGCTGTTAAACCATGGGAGACATTTCCCATCCCAGAAAACCTTGCTCTGGACATACTTCTCTATTGAATGACACCTTTGAATTTTATCCATTTGTGCTGCACATCTTCATTCCCAACACTGAATATTTTATGTTGAGTACTCAGATACTCTGTAATTTATATTGGTTTCTTGTGCCAAATAAGAATATTTTCCTATGTTTTTTAATGGTTCTTATAACCCCTCAAGTCACTGATGCTATCACAGCCTTAGGATCATGCATACCCTCTTCTTACATTAACCAATTCAAAAATTTTGGGGCAGGCCTACAGTTTTCTAGCCAAAAGCAGAAGTCAAGAAATTTGCTTCCACTGTCATCATGGAATTGTTTACTCATCAAATTTAGATCTTCCACACTGCTCGAAATAAGAGATTTCATTCAACTCTGGATATGATGCTACAAATAGTGAGCTTATTCTGCACCCTGCTTGTGATGTTAGCTGCCTTTACAAATTGGACAATTGCTGGAAATAACTGAGGATGGCCTCAGTGCAAGTGACAGGCAATGCATTCGTCCTGACATTAGCCATGATTTGCAACTGATTGCACATAGTTTGTTAGATAGCTGCCAGCACAGACTTCCCCACATCACTGACAAGAGCTCCAGTCTGGCCGGAGTGGCCTAGTGGTTCTAGGCGCTACAGTTTGGAACCGCACGACCGCTACGGTGATGTCCTTATTAGTTAGGTTTTAGTAGTTCTAAGATCTTGGGGACTGATGACCTCAGAAGTTACGTCCCATAGTGCTCAGAACCATTTGAACCAAGATCTCCAGGCAAACTTATCCTGCTATTTTCCCAAGGGGCACCATCAACAATCTAATATTAGAACTCCCAATGAGTTTCACCACATTTCTTAACATTTCTTCTTGTGGGGCACACTTTACAAAACCCCCCTGTGTGATTCTCCTCCCCTTAGATGCAAAAAATCAAACACAATTAAGAATGTGCAATACGTTTTTTGTTACAGAATGACTGTGGCACACACATTTTATAGATTTATTACTCCAAGGAAAGATTTGATGATGATTTTTTTTATTTTCTAGATATTTTATTTGCAGAAGATTAGAAGACATCTTGCAACACACCTAACAAATGCATCCCTGTATCTATAGGGCTCTTAGAAAGACATGATACATAAGCTCCCTTTTGGCAGTTTCTACCATCTAAATAGATATATTCATTAACTTTGTGATTTTTTAAAGTCCTCTAATATTCTGACGCATAATGGGAAGATTGTTCTTACAAGTTTCTTTTGTATGTGGCACTTAATTTATCTAGATCTCTCTTCAACATGTGCTATAGATTGGTTTATTTAACTTAACGAAGGCTTCTATCTCTCACCTGTATTTTAGGAATTCAGAAGGGAGCATTTCACATAGACTCTTGAAGTAATTATACTGGTGGATAAAAATTTGTGAGTAAAAATTCATCATCAAAACAGTAAAAATGCCATATCAAATTTGGGTAAAATCTCAAGCTTTTGCTGACTGACTGCCATCATTGAAAGACTGCAATTTTACCCAAGTTTGACACAAGTTTACCATGAACTTTTTATTTGGAACTGTCTCTTTGAAATACTTATAGCCATACGCATACTGTTATTTGTTGATTAATTGGTTAATCAATTTCATATCCCTTGGATCATTTGTACAGTTCATCAGAATGATGCAGAACATGTCATTTTACATTCACAATACACATTCATGTGTTAACATAGCTACATGCTGACTATTTGCAGGTGGTGGTTTTCTTTCTTTCTTTTAATATGGCTGTAAATAGTAATTACTTACATATTACAAAAATAGAATTTTTCTATGAATCACGAAACTTTGCTGTTTGTCAGACATTTTATATAACTGGGTAAGTGATCAAAAATTTTGGTGGCAGCATTATGCATTCCTTATTGTTCTAAAAATAGCCTTGATGCTGAGTAATGAGCATAATTTTTCTTCTGGTATTGTAATTATGTACATAATTATTACTTCTGAACTGCAGTGGATTAATAACGGCAAACTTCATGAGGGAAGAAATATACTGTGAGCCAGTAGTCAGAATGCCTAACTTATTACACAGACATCAACAAGACGATCATGCATGAGCACCATATATTATTCTTACAGCATATTTTTTAGCAGTGAAGACATTTTTTTTTCTTAAAAATAAGTTACCTTTGAACATTATTCCATTTTATAGCCTGGCTGCCTGATTGACTGCACATTACCTGTTTGTCCACTGCTGATCACTACTGCCTGTGGGCAACCAGCTGCCCACAGGCAGCCATTCAAGCTGGAACAGCCTTGTATAGTACCTTCAGATGTCCAGAACTTAATGTGTTGTCTCTTTTTTAAAATGATAGTGACACCATTTGCAGAAAACCACTCAATAATACTTCTAAAAACACTTATTTCCGTTTCTTCTGTTCCTATTTGTGTCTTTGGGTTGAATAAAATGCTAGCATCATCCACAAAAAGAACTAATTTTGCTTGTTATATATCAGACGGAAGATTGTTCACAGATAAGAAAAACAGTGGACCTAAGATTGAGCCTTGTGGAAGCCCATAGGTTATTTCTCTACAAGTGGAAAATTTTCCACTGCATATGCTGGTTAAATTATTAAGTACAACTTCCAGCATTCTTGTGATTACATATGATACTAACTATTGGTTGGCTGCACAATCAGTTCCACAAAACCTCACTTTAACTAGGAGAATATTGTGAGTCACATAGTCAAATGCCTTGGATAAATCATAGATAATCAGCAACCAGTGCTGTTTTGTTATTTCAAGCTTGTAAAATTTCGTGAGTGAATGTGTAAATTGTGTTCCCAGTGGAGAAAATCTTCTGAAATTCATACTGATTTACTGAGGTCATTAGTGTCACACAAGTGGGATACTATAATAGAACACATCACCTTCTTATAAAGTTTGGAAAATTCCTGTTGTGAAAGGGGTTGCTAGTTTTTGACATCTTTCCTGCTATCTTTCTTATAAGGGATTCAACAATGGCATATTTCATTTCTCTGAAAAAATGTCTTGAATTAGTGATGATGATGATGATGATGATGATGATGATGGGGGAACGATGCCAGTAACCCACACTGCCGTACTAGGCAAGGTCCTAGTGGAGGTGGTTTTCCATTGTCTTCCTTTGGATGTGTTGAAAGATATCCCTTATTAAATGGCAACAAATCTTAAGCACTCTGTTAGAAATGTCATGAAATCCAGATTAGCTTCTATTTTTGAGAGAATATATTATACTCTTTATTTCAGAATAGCTGGATGAGACATCAACATGACTGAATTTTATGAGCGTTGCTTTATCAACATACTGCTTTGATTTTTCTGTTGAACTGCTTATCCTTATATTTCCTACTTCACTTATGAAATGATTGTTAAGCATACCTGCTGTGTATGACCATTCGCAGCCCTTCCATTAAAATCAATAGTCATGTTACTCGGATATAGGACTTCTTGTCCTCCCTCTCATTTCACTACATTCCATAAAGACTTAAGCTTATTTAATTCTGAGAACAGGCTTAATGTCTTCCGAAGTTTTTTTGTAGTTACATGCAATAGAACTCCTCTAATCCGACCTTGAATAGTCCGTCACTCCGGTTAGTCCGACCATGTTCAGGCTCGTGAGCCTGTGCCGACTTGTCACTGACTGGACGGCTGTCGGGCCATTGTTGCGGTGACTATCACTGTCCATATTGTTATACTGTACGTTATTGTGCAGTTTTATCCTTTCTTGGGATTAGAAAACGTCGTTGTTTGCTTTATTCCGTGTTCTCTACAGTACTTACCACTGTAGATTCACGCGGATTTCACACAACGATGCAAAAAAACGCTTTTTACATCACCCTTCAATAAATCGAGCAGAATCTAACTTCAGCTCCAATGGATGTTGTGTGGAAAAAAGGGACACTGCAGCTAAATCTAGAGTAACATCTGCTAAACAAAAATGTATCACTAACTTTTTTCCAAGTAATTTGTTTTCGTTTTTACTGTAAAAACAATGCATACAGTATAATCATATCTTAGTTTATACATACAGTAGTGTATTTCTTTGTAAAAAAAATTTCTTTTTATATACAGTGCTATAATTTTTTTTTTTTTTAGTTTACAATATATATAATTTATACGTTATTAAGTGCAGCACAGTACAGTACTGTAACTTGTTTGTTGTTTTTCCTTTTAAACCCAATACATATTATAGTGTGTGTAGACGTTTTTTAGTTAATATATTGTTTAACACTGTGTAAAAATCATCTTTTTATATTACAGTAGACGTCTTTCAGTTCTTAAATCGTTGAATCTTTTGTACTAAATGTCTTTTTTATATTTTTTTGCAATATTAGATTTTTCGGATAATCCGACCTTTTTAAGTTCCGGCCGTGGTCCCGGTCCCAAAGGTGACGGATTAGAGGGGTTCTACTATACATGAATTGTTTGTAATCTTACACTAAAAAGTAAAATAATCTTTTATGAAACAAGCAAATACAACATTAATTTCTCAACAGTATGAAAACATGCAATGATATCACAATTTTACTTAAGATGTAGAATGTAATGAGACAGTTCAAGTAATGAAAACCTGTAAAGTAATACCTCTTTCTAAAACTAGTAAATGATACTTTGGTTTCTGTACAGGTTCTTGCTCTGAATATGTCAACATACTTGATGCTGTTCAATGCTCTTTGGCGAGCTAAGAGAATGGAATTTGTATTAAGCCTGGCATTCAAACGGCAGTTGACAGCTGCTAAGCAAATGAAATGTCTACCTGGAATGAAGCCTTTATTGCAGAGATTACATCTCTTAATTTCTGAAATGGTGCACTTCGTACATCAAGTGCAGTACTACACCCTATTTGAGGTATTGGAATGCTCCTGGGAGGCATTTAACAAGGAAGTGCAGCAAGCAGAAGGCTTGGATGATGTTATTAGAGCACATAATGCATTCCTAGCAAAAGTTCGAGCAGGAGCTTTACTAGATGAAGGAACACAGGTAACATCTTGGAAAATGATTGTTGTAATGAACCATTCTTTGCTTCTCCATTATGAAAGCTACATAACTTATTTATCTTATTATATGTTTACTTAGGGCATGTTATATTGTATCAGCTATCAGGAAAACAACTTACCAAGTAGATAATTTTAAACATTTTGGAAAGGAATGTATTAGCATTATGAGAAACTTCTTTAATTGCTTCAATCTCGCCATTAGTAAACGTAAAAGAAAAAGAAAAAAGTATTTTTGAATTCCAAATCACACACACATACATAGTAAAGAACATGCACATTCAAACAAATAAGTCCCTGTTGACTGATTGACCTGAACAGTATTGGGTATGTAAATACGTACACCGACTCTCAATTATACTGATCTGACATGAAGCCATAAGTAACAAGAAATACTCCATTATCTGATCAGTCTGACTTTATAAACAGTACTTAACATTAAATCTGTCCTAATATATAAAGACAGGTCATTGTTTAACTTTGTTACCAAAAATTTCGGAGTTCTTGACTGATTTACTTCAGGTTTTTACATGATGCTCTAATAAACATTTGTGGCAACTCTGTCATATTATGTACTAACAAACATAGATCTACAGAAGCAATGGGTAAGAAAAGGAATTTTTTATTTTCTAAGGCAGGCAGGCTTCATCAGCTCCAGTTACAAGAACTTAGTTGATTTCATTTCATATCTGAATGCTGTACACTTTAAAATACACCTTATCATTAATATTTCATGAATCCTGCCATGTGGGTGAATTGTGTTATATTGCTCTCATAACATACACTTACAAATCATGTGATTATGGTACAGGAGACACATCAAAAATTACAAACTAAAATTTAATATTAATTTTTAAAACTATATTTAATCTATGTCGCAGTATCTATATTTTCTTATTTTCCAGCATAGGTAAATATGTTTCTTGATAATGGAAAAATTGTTTTTCCACAATATAATGCTAATTTGCTATTGGATTCTGCTAAAATTATCGATTCATCTTCCATGAACTCTTCTAATGAGTAGTAACATTTGTGCATAAGAATTTCATGTAACGTCTTTTTCAGTATCCCTAGTTCTATATTTGGAATGTTTTTGCCTTTAATTTTGTTGTAGACTTTCATCCTCATATATTGTGCAGACTGAGCATATGATTTCAATCTATGGGGAGGAAGCATAAAATTATCTCTCTTCCTTGTACTGTATGGATGATCAAATTGGTTTCTAATGAACAATTCCGGTTTGTTGCGTAAAAATATCATTAGCTCATATATGTATAGGGAGGGGACAGTCAAAATGTTTAGTTTCTGTAATAATGGGCAACATGATTCTCTTTGCCTGTGCAGTGCACATATTTCTGATAATTTTCTTCTGGAGCTTCAGTACACAAGATATATTATTGGAGCTCTTTAGAATGTGGGAAGAGGACAAAAATGTACCTTTTTATTTAAATTACACACAATAAAACAACTTAATTTTTGAAAGACTAAATTATTACAGTGCTAATATTAATTATATTTAATACACCATTGTTAAGAATTCCTATGAAATAGTCTCTACAGGAGGAAGAAGAGCAGCCCAACACAACGGACTTCAGTTAAGTCTTGAACACCATCATGTTAACCACAATACAGCTAATATTCTGTAGCAGGTTGCAGAATGCATATCTGCCCATGTGTTCGACTCCTTTCACTGTTAATATTAACCACATATAGTGTTATTATATTTTTGTTTTCAATTATTTTCAAGGAAATAGAAATACTGGTAATGATAGTAGCCATTAATTATTCTGTGTAGATTGTGAAATGCTTGTGGAAGTATCAAGTTTTTTTGAAAGGGGTCTCTGCAGGATGTTCTAGAATTAACAACAGGTATGAATATCATCACATGTTCCAGTAATATGCACTTATTACTACCCTCTCCCCACCTCCCCTCCTTCCAGCCCTCCTAAAATAATGTATCTCATAAGTGAATGTAAATATTCATAATAAAATAGGGTCTTTATTTTTAAATCAACTGTAGCAGTAATTACACACATTGTAGATGATGCTGAACTGGGATGCTTCATTAAATCTAGAGTCTGGGTTTTCCAGTTGAGGATATGAGCTCTCTGTAGTTCCAAAAACATAAAATTATCTTTTTCTTATATTTCATTATTTGAGCGTACTATTCCTAAGTTGAAGAGTTCTAAGAGAAGTCCTGAGTTGTATGTAGTGAGACTAGCCAAAATTTTATGATAAACGATTTGCTATGAACAACTGGTTAATATTTCCAAATATGCTCTTATGACAAAAAAGCACACCTCAGAGGAATTATTTCACTGGAATGGAAATTAGTAGAGGTGGTGTGCATGTACAGATAAACAAATGGTCATAACTTCGTAAAAATTGTCTGAGTTATTCAAGAGAAAGAACTTCACAAATTCAGCACATGAGTAACATGCTGGTTCACCTCTGACCCTTATGCATGTGATTACTCAGCTTGCCATTGACTGATAAAGTTGTTGGATGCACTCTTGAGTGATATTGTGACAATATCTCTCCAATTCGCATTTTAGATTGTCAAAATACCTAACTGGTTGAGGGGACCCTGCCCATAATGCTCCAGATGTCCTCAGTAGGGAAGAGATCAGTGACCTTGCTGGCCAAGATAAGTTTTGGCAAGTGTGAAGACAAGCAGTAGGAACTCTTGTCATGTGTGGGTGGGCATTATTTTTCTGGAATTTAAGCCCCTTTCTCCCCCTGCCAAACCCCGTCCGACCCAGCCCTGTACTACCCCCCCCCCCCCCCCCGTAGCCCCGTCCTAACCCCCCCCCCCTCGTAGCCCTGTCCTAACCCATCCCCACACAAATCTGCTTGACACAACTGTGGATGTGTCACATAATAGGACAGTCCTCACAACAACTCTTACCCACATTTCACTTCTTCTTTCGATGCCTCTGTGCTGGAGGTTGGAACCATGATGCCTTGCACTGAAATCTCACAGTTTTCATGTGGATTGTGGAGGACAACATTTCAAACTAAGCATCAATCCGAATCAAAACAAAAAGGCTCAGGGTTGGCTAAAGAATATTAATGAAACCACCCCATTCTTTGGGATGTTGATTCCCTCACATTTTGTAATAAAAAAAACTGCAGTTCACAGTGAAATGAGCGAAAGGACGGCACTTTGACACTTTCTGGATGATTCAGCCTTTCTCATTGGACATATTGATGCTACAGCTCCACGGAACATGATCTCACCTTTTTTGGAGTCCAGTGTAACTGCAATGTTTGCTCTGGTGTACAGGGTGAAACTACTACGGACTATTAAGAATTTATTTTGGACATGATCCAAAGCAGCAAATGGTCCTTCCACTTCTCCAGTGCTCCTGTTTTCATATTGGGTGTGTGCGACACTGACACATGCATGAATAATACAACAAAGTGTCCTCCTAGGACCACTCCACTCTGGCAAGACCCTAGGTGATACCTGCCCACATTTAGAGAGTATTTTAAAAATTTAGCATTAGAGAGAAGACCTGTGAAATACTCACAAAAGCCTGCAAGCAGGCAACCAGCCTCGGGGATGTGTCAAGTTGTTGCCTACCGGCAGGTGCCTTGCCTACTTAGCAGGTTTTTTCTGTAAAGGTACATCTATAAAATTCTCAATAAATGTGATGGGTGCCATTGGGGGTTTTGCTAAACTGGGGAGCCTTGGAGGGCACCTCCGCCATTTAATTCCAGTGGACATCAGTGTTACAATCGTCCATGGTCATGCAACAGGAGGTTGTGAAACAAGATCTGAAAAAGCATAAGGACCTTTTGCTGCTTCAGATCACATTTGAATTTCATTGAATGGTTTTGATCAGTCCCTAGTGGCTCCAACCAGTATGCAAAAGCAAAAGTTGCTGCACTCCTAAAGTGAGGAATCATGTTCAATGGGGATTCAGCCCCATAACAGAAGGATCAAGACACAAAGGGTGTCAGTTGTGTCAAGGGCTGCCAAGAATGTCTTCCTGTTGCTCATCATGCTGCAAACTGCAACATCCATCAACATATGATGGCATGTGATAGATTCATTGACGCCATTTGTGTCACTGCCTGATGCCTTTTTATTGAGTTTTGGTTCTGATGGGCAGTGTGTCTCAAACATTTTTCTCTGTCACCCATAAGAACACCAGATGATTTCAACGCAAGACATCGTGGTTCTGGCATCAGTTGCAGGCATCAAAAGAAGGGATGAAATGGAAGTATGAATGACTATGAAGACCTTCCCATCATGTGACACATCTGCGATGGTGTGGGGCAGAATTTGTTGAGCCTGAGTGTGACATCACAGGGTGCTCAGTTTAACATCCTTATAAGAGGAGATTGTAGGCACCTTTGAGCTAAATTTCAAAATTACATGTTGGGATGGGATAGAATTACAGGGTTTCAAAAAATTCAGTTGTTCAGAGTACATAAAATAAACAAAAGGCAACCACTCACTGTTGACTGATGTGACACAACATGCACTAACTTTCGAACTCTCACCCATTCTCTAGTAGAACTACACACACACCTGCCGTAAGACTGACTGTTGAATCAAAAGCAGTTGCCTGAGTAGATGGAGGTGGGGACCAGGTAGGGAAGGACACACAAGGTGAGGAGGTGGTAATGGAATAATGTGAAGCAGGCCATTTTGAGAGTGAAAGAAGATGCTATAGAAAGAATTCCCATCAGTGTAGTTCAGAGAAACTAGTGTTGGAGTGCAGTATTCAGATCACACCTCTAATGAAGCAGCTGTTGAAGTCAACTCTGTAGTTGTGCACAGCATGTTTGGCAACTGGATGGTAAAGTTCACAGTTTGCCACAGTTTGGCAGTGCCCCTTGATGTGACATGTTGGTCACTTGTCTTGGGCGCACAGATTACTGTACAGTAATTGCAGATAACTGCTTGCAGATGGCTGCTTTCACATGTGGCACTGGGTTTTGCAAAGTAGAAAATGCCTATGACTGGACTACAGTAAGAGGTGGTGTGTGGGGGTTTGGAACAGGTCTTGCACCTGGACTGACTAGAATGGAATGATCCATGAGAAGGGGGGAGGGGGCACTAGTGGGAGGGGGTGGCAGGATTGCCAGAAGGATTGGAATAGGTAGGGATAGACAGTGACATTCTGGAGTTTGGGTGGATGACGGAACATAGCTTTGAGTGATGTGGTTGGGATTTTGGCTGGATATCCATCACTTCAGGGGACAACAAGAGGTGGCTGAAGTCCTACTGACAAATGGGATTTAGCATTTAGAGACCAGAGTAATATGGAATGATTAGAGAAGTGCTGGTTGGTGGCTGGTTAACAGGGCTACTGGTATGGATGGGCTGGATAGGATATTGTCTGTTAGTCTCTGATAAGATTATTGGTATATTTAGGGAACGTTTGGTTTCCACTTTACTGGTGGTGAGGCTGTAAGGAAGAGACTTTTCATCATGGAACAGGTGACAGCTGTCAAAGTGGAGGTACTGTTAGTGATTGGTGATCTTGATATGAACATATTATGGAGCCATCTGAGAGGTGGAGGTAGACAATTAGGAATTATGGCTCATTGGGTTTAGAATGACCAGGTGAAACAGATTTGGCAACCAGTAAGGTGGCTCATTGAGTTGAGAAGGACCAGATGAAGCAGATTTGACAGTAGGTGTCAATGTTATGGAGGAGGTTGTCCCTGTCAAGAGTCCATATCATGAAAGTGTCATGAGTGAATCTGAACCATACATGGCGTTTTGTGTGTTGACAGTATAGGATGGATTTCTCCAGATGGTCCATAAGTAAGTTGGCATACGATAGTGCCATGTGAGAACCCATGGCTGTACCACAGAGTTGTTTATAGGTTTGGCTTTTAAAAGTGAAATATATTATGGGTCAACACATGGTTGGCTAGGAAGCTAAAGGGGTTAGGAAAGAGGTGATGGGTTTGTATCAGGACGATGATCACAAAGGTAGTGTTCCATGCTCATGAGCATCCACAATGAAAAACAAGTGTCCAATAGCAATGGGACAAGAATGGTGGAAAGGCAGTGAAGAGAGTGAGTGGTGTCTTGAGTGCCGGGACTTAGTTGTGTGAGGAGGGAGATGGATCAGGTATTAGATTATGGGTTCAACTTGAGGCCTTGAGGAGCTGCTGAAGGTCCTGTTGGTCTTCAGGGATGGGATCATGGTCGTAAGGTTTGTACACAGAGATGTCAGAAAGTAGGTGGAGACCCTCAACAACATAGTCAATACTACTAATGACCGAATCTCTGTCTGTGCGAAGGACAAGGTACAGATAGGTCTTCAGGATGTTGATAACTGTGTGTTCCATAGGAGTTATATTGGACTCATGGGGGAAGGATTTAGGAATGGAAGATAAGGCTAAGTTACAAATCAGTTCATATCAAATGCACATACAATGAACACTACCTCTGTAACCTGTTCCATGTCAAAAAGCCTCTTCCTTATAGCCTCACCCATGGATCACACATCTGCAGCTATGTTATGCATCAGTTATGCTGCAGTTACTGTGCAGCATTCTATGTGAGCATGCCAAGTAACTAACTGTCCACAACAAAATCAACCATCCACTTGTCAACATGCTGTGCACCACATCAATGAATTTAACAGCAGCTTCACTATGCAAACCTTTTGAGTACTCCCTCTTGGCACTAGTTTCTCTGAACTATGCAGGTGGGAATTGTCTCTCCAGTACGTCATGGCCTCCTGTAACTCCCTGGTCTAAATCTCAGCAAACATGTTTCCCACTGCCTCACCTCCCAGCACCCAAGTCCCTTCTCCTCTGTCCACACCAATACTTCCCATCCAAAACATGTTCTGCCTTCTCCCACCACTTTTCCTCCCCCACCCCCAACTCTAGGAATTCATTCTCCTCCTCCGCCTTCTCCCCTCTTTAGACTAAATATTCTATCTTAAGTATATTGACACTGGTCATACTGGTCTAGAAAAATCATTTTTTCCGATAGATGTACCAGCCTACTGTTTCTTACATTACTTTCTTCTTAAATAGAAATGAGGCTTAAAATGGTTAAACAATTTTTAGTTAAAAGTAAATTTGAGTATTTTAATAAATACTGGAAGTACTATGAACAACTTTTTATCACAAACATAAAAAGAAATATTCTTAATTAACTCAAAACTTCTTTTTGCATAAGACTAAAAGAAGCAATTGAACAACTAGGAATTTCTTTGATAAACAAATTTTTCTTTTTTTTCTTGAAAATAGTCAGTACTCAATGTCCTGACTAAAGAACACTGCAGCTTTGTTACATGAAAATGCATACACATGAGAGACAACGTACATACAACAGGCAACACATAAGTGGCCTGCAGAGGCTTGAACTCTGGCCTATATAGTCATTACTTCTAACAGAGTGTGCAACTTGTAGACTGTACACACATCTGCTGTCATACTAGCAGGCTGAGTGGCTTCTAGTGGCTGAATTAAGCGCAGGCTTCACGTGTGAACTATGAAGTTGTGCACACACAAATTTGGAAGTTACAGCACTCCTCTTCCTTTGCATAGACCTGAACACTGAGCTCATGTCCAGTTGTTCTGTCATTGATGTTGGTTGTTGAGTCATGCAACATGCTGGCACCAGTGCATAGGGCTGGAAATGGTGTGAGCGTGGACGAGTGCACTGCCCACTCCCCTATAAGAGACAGGTGATGCTGGCACAGCTTCTGTTTCCATGTCTTAAGTCCAGCCCCAATGAAGAAGGCCATAGTGAAAATGGCTGCAATTGAGGTGGCAATGGTGGAGCTATCGGCTGCAACAGCATGGGAACCAGGGTCCCATCATGGCACCCACAGCAGAGGGGATAGTTCTGAAGGCATCAGTAGTGGCAGCAGAGAAGACAAGGGCACTGGCCAAGATGTAGGAGACAGCTGAGCAGGAGGAGGAGGAGTTGAGGTTAGTGGAGGATCTCCTGGTGCACATCTGCCCACATGAGGTCATAGCTGGTCAAAATGTCATGACACCCACCCCTCAGCAATGCATATGATGCAGAGGCATTGGCTGTGGTGACTCTCAATGATTGCCGGAACCCATTTTGGTCAGCGACCAAAACAGCGATCCAAAACAGCTGTGCCATGACAGAAGCATTGTGGTGTCAGTGTCAGCAGATGTCCTGACCAGTCAAGAACCACTTCCAGTGACACATCGGAACTACTTTCTCATTTCATTCTGTGGATCTGGCCACATTGACAAAAAAGCATGGGGAGCTGCATAATGTGGGCAGGCTGCAACAACTTGCACCATTTGCTCATCAACGCCTGATCAGAAAACATTTCCTGTGAGTTAATGTTTTTGTACATGATACGCTGCAGTTGCAGTGGTGCACATGTAATAAACTTACACCAAAGGCTGGATGGAAGTATGAGGTCTGTTCAAAAAATTCTGGAACATTCATAATTTTGCACCAATGGTGTGTTGGAGTGAAATGCAGCTGGCATCTATGCACACATCTGTGTTTAATGTGTAACTGCCAGAAGTTCGAATGTTGTATTTCTGTTACTTATTGTTCAGTGCCGCATTAAAGAGAACATTGTCACACACAGTTAATGAATTTCAAGATGGCAGAGCTAGAGGAGTAACATGTCTGCATTAAATTTTGCATGAAACTCAAGAAGTGTAAGCATTGTCCACAACTAGAAATGTTAATGAATGAACCACTTTACAGAGGCTGACCAAATGGTGCAGGAAGCTTACAGTGAAAAGTGCTTAACCTATATTCAATGTTACAAGTGGTTCACATGGTTTAAAAATGGCTGGACGGAAGTTAAAGATGACCCTCATCCAGGATGCCCTTCAACAATACCGATGACACTCTTGAGGGAATGTGAATGAAATTGTGTTTGCCACTCAGTCTGTCAGAGGGATTACAGAAGAAAGAAACATTTCAGTTGGATCATGTCATGAAATCGTGTTACAATGCCTTGGAATGCATCATGTTGCCACCAAGCTCATCCCACACCTCATGAGTGCAATCTGTGAAGGGCTTTCAGATTTTACAAATGAGAATGAGCTTTTCCTTGAGACCATCATAACTGGTATTGAGACATCAGTCTATGGTTATGATGTTGAGACAAACATTAAATATTCACTGTGGGTTGGGAAAGGTTCTCAAAGACCGAAGAAAGCTCATCAGGTAGGGTCAAATATTAAAGCTATGCTGATATTTTTCTTTGACTTTGGAGGATTAGTTCATCATCAATAAATGACACACGGTCAATTGGTGGTAGTATCAGGACTCACTGCAATGCCTGTGAGAAAGTATGAGAAGGAAGTGGCCTTAAATGCGGTGAGACAAATCATGGCTCTTGCATTACAATAATGCACCCATACATTCATTGCTGTTGGTGCATGACTGTTGCACAAACAACAAAATCACTGTGCTATCTCATCCTCCATACTCTCCAGACCTGTTCCCTGTGGACTTGTTTCATTTCCATAGTTGAAAACCCCATTGGAAAGATGAAGATTTGTAATGATAGACAAGATAAAAGAAAATTCTCACAAACCGCTTTGCCTGATCCAGCAAGACACATAGCAAGACTGCTCCAGAAGTGGAAAAGCATTGGGAGTGGTGGATCGATTGTGGAGGAGAGTATTTCAAAGGAGACCACACACAATAAGTAAAAATTAAGCATAGAAAAAATTTGTGTACCAAGTTCCAGAATTTTTTCAGCAGACCTCTTACGACCAAGGGAACAGTGTCCTCCTTAGCTAACAGAACAACTCTGCCCCAAACAGAAAGACAGTTCTGTAAAACAAAATAATTTCTTAAAGGATCATAACAATATCCCAGAGGTTTGTCCAGACAGCTATATTGCACAAAAGAAACGACTTTTTTTGTTACTAAAGACAGGATTCACAGCCACTGTGGCTGCAATTTTATTACTATTAGAAGGAAAACCATCAACAGTATCTTGAGCTTCCACATCTAAATGAAAACAAAGCTATTCTATTTATCAAACTCTGGATACAGACCAATCAGCAGATGCAATAATGCATCAGCTGTAGATCTGAAATGTATTTCATAATTGTATTGTGACAGGAAAAGGGCCCACTGCTCTAAGCAATGTGCAGTTTCATCCAGCAACAATGCTGAAGGATTAAAAAGAGATACCAGTGGTTTGTGGTCTGTGATAAAATGAAATTTAGACCCCTACGGGAAATAATGAAATGTTTTTAGATCACACAGGATTGCTAAAGCTCCTTTCTCTATCTGAGAATAACACTGCTCCACTGAATTTAAATTTTTAGAGGCATATGCAGTAGGACATTCTGATCCATCCACATACCTATGAGCAAGGAGGGTACCAAGGTCAAAGTGAGATGCATCCATGGCTAACAAAAGATGCTAGCCTGGTTGAAAAGTGACCAAACAAGTAGCCAACTGTAACCTAGATTTCAACAACTCAAATGCCTGGTCGCAATCTGGGGAGCAGTAGAGAACATCTTTACATAATAATACATGGAGTGATTGTACCACAGTAGCAGCATCTACTATGAATTTCTATTAGTGCGCAATTTTGTCTAAAAAGTGTGTAATTCCTTGACAGATATGGGGTGTGACAATGTGGTGATAGTGTCAGTATGCAGGTGTAATGGTTTAATGCCAGCATGTGACACTTAAGAACCCAAACAAAGAATGGGTGGTTGAAGAACCTGTGTCTTGTCCAAATTGCATTTTAATCCTGATGACTCTAAAACAGAAAATAGAGCACAAACGTTCTGCAAATGTGCCTCTCTAGGGGCACCAGACACACTGTCATCTAAATAGTTAATGCATCCTGGTCCTGCTGCAATAGTTGTTGTGCTTGCCACACCAAAAGGTAAATGCTGGTATTGATAAAGCCCAAATGGTGTATTGATGACGTTGCAGTCAGAGTGCAAGAACCCATGTCCCCCTAAGTCTGAGAATTCACCAGTGTTGCTGCTGTATCCATGTTCACCTGAATTCTCAGTGCATTGTTAAACAAATGCATTTCAGTGTACGACTTGTTCGGAGACACCTTCAGTGCTAACAAACTGTTTACATTCATGTTCATTTCATCCTCATTCAGGTTTGAGAGTTACACACAGAAGCAATATGTCTTTCTTTATGGCAAATAGTACACATTGCCCAGTGAACGGGGCATGCAATCCATTCATATGTAATGAAACATCATGGGTATGAAGGCAGCAGATCCCAAGGCTGTTGCTGCTCTGATGCAGACTGTTGTCACAAATGACGATTACCTGTATGACTCTAAGACATCTGTTGGCCTGTGGCAATAGCTTCTTCATTCCCTTGGAAAGTGACTGAAGACTGGGAGGGGTGAGAGGAACTGATTTCTGATACTTCAGACCAGGCTTCTATCTTCTACCTGCATCTTATGAAACTGCAAATGACTGAACTATGTTTAATAGTTCTCTTAGTGTAGGATTTCCATACTGAGAATTGGCTCTGACTTCCCTATCAGGAGCAATTTATATGATTGCATCTCAAACCATTTGATCTACATAGGATTCCTTATGAATATTTTTCACAGAACTATGATAATGACTGTGGTTCTGCTGCCCATGTCATGCATGGCTGTTTTGGCCACTTTTGACAATGATGAAACTCCACACAGTGATAGGTGGAAAGTAACTCACACATCTGATCAAAAGAAAGACTAGAAGGTTCTTGTAAGGTAATGATCTGACACAACTGATAGATGGGGTGAGATCCATGACAAAAAAGAACCTAGCACAATTTTACATATGCTACCCCAAATGCATGGAAACGTCATCACAGCCCCTTTTTTTAAATTTATCCCAGTCTTCTGCTGGATTTTTGTATTCAGGGAGTGGTGATGGCTCTGTTGTTGGTGGGGGTGCACAGTGTTAGAATCCGTGGAGAAGAAATAAAAACTTTGAGGTTTGCCAACAACATTTTAATTCTGTCGGAGACAGCAAAGGACGTGGAAGAGCAGCTAAATGGAATGGACAGTGTCTTGAAAGAAGGATAGAAGATGAACATCAACAAAAGCCTGACAAGGATAATGGAATGCAGTCAAATTAGATCAGGTGATGCTGAGGGAATTAGATTAGAAAACGAGACACTTGAAGTAGTAAATGAGTTTTGGTATTTGGGAAGCAAAATAACTGATGAAACTTCCTGGTAGATTAAAACTGTGTGCCGGACTGAGACTCAATCAGGACCTTTGTCTTTCGCGGGCAAGTGCTCTACCAACTGAGCTACCCAAGCATGACTCACACCCCATCCTCACAGCTTTACTTCTCCCAGTACCTCGTCTCCTACCTTCCAAACTTTACAGAAACGAACCTTGCAGAACTAGCACTCCTGAAAGAAAGGATATTCCGGAGACACGGCTTAGCCACAGCCTGGTGGCCAGAATGAGATTTTCGCTCTGCAGCGGCAGTCCAGCACTCAGTTTTAATCTTCCAGGAAGTTTCATATCAGCACACACTCCACTGCAGAGTGAAAATCTTAAGTGAAAAACTTGACTAGAAGAAGGGGTCAGTTGGCGGAACACATTCTGAGCCATCAAGGGACCACGAAATTAATATTGGAGGGAAGCCTGGAGGATAAAAATCATAGAGGGAGACAAAGAGATATTTACGGCAAACAGATGCAGAAGGATGTAGGTTGCAGTACTTAATCAAAGATGACGAGGCTTGCACAGGATAGAGTAGCATGGAGAGCTGCATCAAACCAGTTTCTGAACTGAAGACCACAAAAACAACAACAACAACATCAGATTGCCATCCCAACTTTCCAAAAATATTAATAAATCTCATATACTGAACATTATTTCAGTTGATCTGCAGTGTAGGTAACATAAAAATTGAAAACAAAACATTTTTTCCACTTGGGAGTACAACCTCATGACCCTCAAATTATCATTCTGCACTCTTTATTCTGCCTGATAACTATAACAACATAAATGGCTAATCCGTTTCCCAACCTATGCATAAAATGCTATTTTTTCTAAACATTTGTCCAGCTGGAGCTCCCACTTCTGTCACTTTTATTTCTGGCCCGTCACTGCACAGGCCATAAATTTTGACTGAGTGAGGGGGCGCAGTGGTTAGCACACTGGACTCATTCTGGAGGACACCAATTCAATCCTGCTTCCAGCAGTCCTAGTTTAGGTTTTATGCGATTTCCCTAAATTGTTCCAGGCAAATGCCATGATAGTTCCTTTGAAATTGCATGGCCAATTTCCTTCCTCGTTCTTCCCTAATCTGGTGAGACCAATAACCTTGCAGTTTGGTCTCTTCCCCCAAACGACCCAACCCCATAAATTTGGATGAAATTGGTGATAGGTAGGCTTAGTCCCCTTGTTAGCTTAGTTGACAGCTCATAAAATCTTACTTCCACTGATGCTGTAGACAAAAAAGGGACTGTCTTAGTAATTTGTTTTATTTCTAACCAGTTTAAGTAGCTACAGTGGTATTTTTTGTTGATATTACAATACCGTAGTTGACGTGTGTAATCAAAGAATAGCAAAGCCATTGACAGACTACACAGACAAGTCTGAACGGAATCAATGTCCAACCCTTAAACAGTCCTGCAGTACTGGCCATATGATGACTCTTGGTGGTAGGAACAAATCTGGGCATCAGTTAAAGTGATGAAAACTTTCAGTAATTGCTAACTACTGTGCTTCTGAGAAATATAGACCTCATCTATTCTCTTGGCGAATGATGTCCTTTTCTACGTGATCTACTGTGTTCCCTGTGTCATAATATTCAGTTTGAATTATTAAACTGCTGGTGCATTCACAAACTAGTGATTGTTAGGAAAAGATAATTTCCTCATGAACGACCATCTTATTTCAAAAAGACATGGGAAACATTTCAGTTTCTTGGTTTCAAAAAAAAAAAAACAAAAAAAAAATACACACTTTCCATAAGCAAGTCCACAAGTAAATATTGTGAAAGGTATTGACAAACCAGGTAACGCACAAAAGAAGGCTCTTCGATAGTAGGTTTATGATTGTGTAAATCGGGAACAAAGAGAGTTCACAGCTTACACTTATTTTTGAATCAGTGAGTAGATGTAGGTGAGAAATGGTACTACAAACTGTGTGTTGGTTTTCAGGCAATATTGTCAGGCAATGAGAAACATCACTTTAAAAACTGACTGTTGAGAAATGTAAAAAAGAAATAAGAAACTACAAAATATTAAATGGGGGGATACAATTTTTTTTTTTTTTTTTTTACCTGGAATACCACAAATATTGGGACCAAAGCCATCAGACCATGCTTCATAATTCTTGACTGATGATTCAATAACAGATCAACACATAAATACATAAACTTCAAAATCAGTCTGAGGAATTCAGCATGCCTCTCCACCGACTTACTTTATCAAGGATAAAGTAACCACCACAGTGTGATTACTATATAACAGATAAATGTTACTGTGTAGGTACTGACACTTGCAACCCAAAATAGCTTCCTATAATTGCATCTACAAGCAATCTATATTAAAATCTGATACTCATTTGCTATGAGGCTTAGTAACCTCCCCAGAATTGAAGATTTCTGTGGGAAGATGGCAAATGATGATGTGGCTTTTCATTCATGCTTGTCACTATGATTGTTTCTCCTGTACACCAGACAGTCAGGTTGTTACTAATTCTTACCTTTTCCTTTTGTCTCAACTGTCAAGCAGTTGTTACAGTTTATCTGTTTAACAAGGCTTGACCCTGCATTCTCATAAAAATATAAAAATAATTCCTCTAAAGTTAAGTTGTGCAGCTCCTGTAGTTCCTCCTTCAAGAAGATTCAGTGAACAAAGTGTGCTGGAAGATCCTACATTCATTTGCATAAAAACTAGTGATGAGAATCTCATACTGTCAGAGGGTGTCAATATTTTAAACAGGAGTGGGGAGGTTGTTCTTGTCTACTTTATCTTTTGTTAAGCTACTCCTTCTACCCCTGCAGGTTCAGCTCAGTAATAAACGGCCATTTATTTATAAAGGAGTTTTAGAGTTTAACAGCAAATTCACAACATGAGGTGAGAATAGATTTTGTGCATTTGTCATATATTATTATATAGAATCCTGACACTCTTACAGTCAGTCATTATATTGTAGTCAGAACATGCAGCTACTTTGTCAGAGACCAAATGGACACTTGCATTGGGCACATGTAAAACATTTTCTATTCCAGCACTGTACTATTCATTGTTCCAGCTCACTTAAATATACTCATAACTGTTCCTTGACTAAATGCATGCATCTTAGCACACCAACTATATTTGATCATAAATGCACAGAGTAGGAAGTAGATCCCAGCAGTGCCAGCTGCAGGAAAGCATATACGCTCCTGGAAATTGAAATAAGAACACCGTGAATTCATTGTCCCAGGAAGGGGATACTTTATTGACACATTCCTGGGGTCAGATACATCACATGATTACACTGACAGAACCACAGGCACATAGACACAGGCAACAGAGCATGCACAATGTCGGCACTAGTACAGTGTATATCCACCTTTCGCAGCAATGCAGGCTGCTATTCTCCCATGGAGACGATCATAGAGATGCTGGATGTAGTTCTGTGGAACGGCTTGCCATGCCATTTCCACCTGGCGCCTCAGTTGGACCAGCGCTCGTGCTGGATGTGCAGACCGCGTGAGACGACGCTTCATCCAGTCCCAAACATGCTCAATGGGGGACAGATCAGGAGATCTTGCTGGCCAGGGTAGTTGACTTACACCTTCTAGAGCACGTTGGGTGGCACGGGATACATGCGGACGTGCATTGTCCTGTTGGAACAGCAAGTTCCCTTGCCGGCCTAGGAATGGTAGAACGATGGGTTCGATGACGGTTTGGATGTACCGTGCACTATTCAGTGTCCCCTCGACGATCACCAGAGGTGTACGGCCAGTGTAGGAGATCGCTCACCACACCATGATGCCGGGTGTTGGTCCTGTGTGCCTCGGTCTTATGCAGTCCTGATTGTGGCGCTCACCTGCACGGCGCCAAACATGCATACCACCATCATTGGCACCAAGGCAGAAGCGACTCTCATCGCTGAAGACGACACGTCTCCATTCATCCCTCCATTCACGCCTGTCGCGACACCACTGGAGGTGGGCTGCACGATGATGGGGCGTGAGCGGAAGATGGCCTAATGGTGTGCGGGACCGTAGCCCAGCTTCATGGAGACGGTTGATAATGGTTCTCGCCGATACCCCATGAGCAACAGTGTCCTTAATTTGCTGGGAAGTGGCGGTGCGGTCCCCTACGGCACTGCGTAGGATCCTACGGTCTTGGCGTGCATCCGTGCATTGCTGCGGTCTGGTCGCAGGTCGACAGGCACATGCACCTTCCGCCGACCACTGGCGACAACATCGATGTACTGTGGAGGCCTCACGCCCCACGTGTTGAGCAATTTGGCGGTACGTCCACCCGGCCTCCCGCATGCCCACTATACGCCCTCGCTCAAAGTCCATCAACTGCACATACGGTTCACGTCCACGCTGTCGCGGCATGTTACCAGTGTTAAAGACTGCGATGGAGCTCCGTATGCCACGGCAAACTGGCTGACACTGACGGCGGCGGTGCACAAATGCTGCGCAGCTAGCGCCATTCGACGGCCAACACCGCGGTTCCTGGTGTATCCGCTGTGCCGTGCGTGTGATCATTGCTTGTACAACCCTCTCGCAGTGTCCAGAGCAAGAATGGTGGGTCTGACACACCGGTGTCAATGTGTTCTTTTTTCCATTTCCAGGAGTGTATGTTATGCCTGACAAAATAAAACACAGCCATTGCAATGTTGTGAGACATGCTGGCTTGGCAAGGTGTAAAAGCCGTTGAAACAGCCATACATCCGTAGAAGAAGGTGGAAGCCTTTCCACACTGTCTACTGCAAAAGTGTTTAGCATACGTGCCACAACACACACCAAACCTCAAGCAAGCACGACCATTTTGTGTTAGTATTGCAGCCAAGGGGCTGGGATGCTTGGGTCACCAGCCATAACGCTGTTCGTGTACCCAATTCGACCCTGTGGCAGGGCAGTCTGCCCTGAGACCACAGACGCTGGAGCCACTGCCACATCAGGCCACCTCTGACCGTGGGAAGCAGTTTGTCGGCCATCAACTCACAGCAGTGGGTCGTGGTCATTACGTCACCTGCCCACCACCTGCTGGACAGCGCTGAGGGCACTAGTTGCCCCAACACACTCGTGCATGTAGTCGGCCTCCAGGACTGGAGTCACTGCTGACAGAGGTAGTTGTGCCATGCACCACCTCTTGGCGAATGCTGCACTCCATCAGCAATTGCTTCATGACACACACTCAAACATTAAGCCACTGGACATCTCGGCTGTGCAGCTGTTGCCTGTAAAGAACCACGAATGGGGAGCTGTAATAAAGATATTTAGTGTTTCTGACTGTTTGTATAGTGCCACATGAATCACCGTATACCCCCCTGGCTCCACACCACTTCACTGGTGTCAGCGTACTGAGTTTGCCTTTTCAGTGCAATGCTTTAACCTATGGCCAATGTTCCTCTGCGGGCCCAGGGGTCAGAATAGACCTGAGGTATTCCTGTCTGTTGTAACAGGTGACTAAAAGGAGTCTCGCTCCCTTCGGCCTTTGTGATGGTCCCCTGTAGGATTTGACTTCCATTTTTCAAAAATTTCCAGAAGAGCGAGCCAATTGTGGAAGGGCACCTTACATGGTGCGTCATGTACATTGTGCATTGACATCTTTAGCCCAGTTTCTCATCGTCGCTTTGCAGTACCACTCGCTCTCCATCTCTTCGGCGAGGATACATTCCTGGGTGCAGTTTCTGCCATGCGCTATGCAGTGTCACTTTCTGCTCCAACAATGACCATTGACTTCTTTGTACCTGATATCCAGCATGGTAGCCAGTCTGTTGAGGTGGGGCTGCCATGTACCCTGTTGGTTGTAGCCCGCTGACAACCCAGGGATCGCTCTGCTGATGCCTTGCGCCATTAACTTCCAATGTATGCCAAGATGATGATGTCTATCTCAGTGGGGCAGTGGGACTCCCGGCATGACCATCTTGCAAGGTGGCCCTTTGAACCGTTTGGGTGGCATCAGGGCAAATGACACACAAGGAAGCATGGTACATCCTCTGTTGCTGGTGGCCAGCTGCCAGCAGTCTCTAAGCATTCCAGGGATAATACGTATGACCCCAAATCATTTCCCTCCCTGGTCACACCATGTAAGGAATGAAAAGCTAAGGATCGCAGCGACGATCATTCGCTTCGGTACCTACTATGTACGAGAGCTGATGGGGAATCCTTTGTGTCCATGAAGCCTTAGTTCTTTGTAGAGCATTTAGAGGACAAGTTTGGGGGGTGGAGGGCTTGTCCAAAATATGGTCTGGGTCAGTCTTAATAAAATCAGCATCCTCTGCCCCGTCACGGGCATTATTCGCTTGTGACAAGCTGTTGTATGTTTCTATTACTATCATGCCGCACAAGAGTTTAAATATGCTCCAGGGTATTATCTTCCACAGGGATCTTATTTTACAATCCAATGACAAGCTGCACACGAACTTAGTGATGAGGTGTCCATTTCTTCTGGTGCATCCACCGGGATCTGAGTGATAATCATGTTGCCACCGATGCCTTCATCTTGGCCTTTGAGGGTGACACATTACCGGAGAAGGTGAAGGTGATGGTGTCAAGCCATATATCCCTCCCCCGATGCGGTATCTTAAGTGTTGGAAGTTCAGCCTTATGTCTTCCCACTGTGCTTCCAGCCTCATATGTTTAGATTGTGGTCATCCATCCCATCCGAATACTCCATGTGCCTCGCCTCCCATCTGTCAGCTGCAGATAGCATCATTCCCCTTGCTCACCAGACTATTGGCTTCTACAGAAGGAAAGGAAAAATAATGGAATACAAGACCCTGGACTGACTGACCTACACTGAGGCTAAAAGGAAACTTGAAAGGCTCCATCCCATGCTCATGGCAACATCTTACACTGTCGCTATCACTACTGTTACAACCCCATCCGTTGCACCAATTCCAGTCAGCTCTCAGAGGTGTAAGACTACACCTGCCCTCTTGATGGTGGGGGGCACTTCCCTCCCTGTTGTTCTCGCACCACCTACCCCTCAGGAACAGCACCCCCCCCCCCCCCCCCCCTCCCCAAGCAATCGGGGTCATCAGTCAGAGTTTTTTCCACCACCTTGCTTAGTTCTGCCAATTTATCAGCCTCCACCTCCACAATGCGAACCTCAGCCCTCCATGGCTATCATGGTTGTTGTTATAAGAATTGGTCAGCTTACACAAGGACGTCTTGCGGAGTCTGCATCTACGTCCGTAACACTCTTTAGAGCGAGTGTGTACCTCTTCAAACACCTGTAGAGGCTGTCACTGTTTGGGTGTGGACACCTCATACTGTTTGTTAGTGTCTGCATTCCCGAGCCTGATGCCTTATTCGCCAATGGAAGCAGGAATGCTGGGAACAGTATGTCACCACAATTGGCATCCGAACATCTCCATCACAGGTTTGGAGCAATATTAGGCAACTCTGTGGGTATCCAACACCCGTCAGCATACCTGGGCTTTCCCTGAATGGAGCAGTCTGTAATGAATCGGGCATGATGGCAGAACTCTTGGCATAGCATTATGCTCAGAGTTCCTCTTCTACAAATTACCCACTGGCCTTCCACTCCCTGAAAGAGTGGTTGGAACATCAGTGTGTTTCATTCCATACGTGCCATCCCGAATCGTACAATGCTCCGTTCAGTGAGTGGGAACTCCAAAGTGCCCTAGCCGCTTGCCCTGATATGTCTCCCAGGCTGGATCACATCCACTGTCGGATGCTCAAACACTTCTCGGTGGACTGCCAGCGACACCTCCTCGACCTTTCAACTGTATCTGGGTTGAGGGTGAGTTCCCCTCTCAGTGGCGGGAAAGCATTATCATCACAGTGTTGAAGCCTGGTGATAACCTCCTGGAAGTGGACAGCTACCGCCTCATTAGCCTCACCAATGTTCCATGCAAGTTGCTTGAATGAATGGTGAGCCAGAGGTTGAGTTGGCTAGTTGAGTCTCAGGGGCCTTCTGGCTCTGTCCCAGGGTGGGTTCCATAAGGGCCACTCTGCCACCAATAATCTGGTCTGCCTAGAGTCTACCACCTGCACAGCATTTGACAGCTTTCAGCATCTGGTTGCCATCTTTTTTGTCATGCAGAAGGTGTACAGTACAACGGGGCAACATCACATCCTCACCATTCTTCATGGGTGGGTTCTTAGGGACCTGCTCCTAATTTTTACTCAAAATTTTCTGTCACTTCATTCCTTCCGCATGCTAGTTGGCTTATGGTTCAGCATTGCCTTCTGCATTGTGGTTGCTTGACCCCATACTTCATTGCGGGGTCCAACTGGCAACTGGGGCTTTCCGCACAAGCCCTGTAAACAGCATACTTGTGGAGGCTGGTGTCCTGCCCAGGTGAGTTCTTCGTTATCTGTAGTGAATCCCTGAGTGGTTTACAAGCTATTGACAAGTGTTTCCCTCACTCTCATCTGTTGATGGCTTTCCAGGAGTCCCTCCATACTCTTGCCCATTGCAGCTACTCCATGGTCTTTGCCTGGACTCCGGGTCTTGTCGGCATCCTGAGTAATGAGTGTATTGATATGCTGACCAAACAGACTGTCGGTGCACTGACCTTGGATATTGGTCCTTTGGAGTGTGATCACCAGTCAGTTTTGCGGCAGAAGGTGCTTGCTACCTGGGGTGAGGAATGGTGCACCCTGCCTTCACTCAACAAACTTAGGTTTGTCAAGGAGACTACAGGTGTGTGGCCCTCCTCCTTGTGGGCCTCTTGCAAGGACTCCATTCTCCTCTGCTGGTTACCCATTGGCCACACCTGGCTGATGGACAGTTATTTATTGCACTGCGAGGACCCACGTCTCTGTCTCTGTGATTCAGCATTGACGGTGGTCCACATTTTTTTGGACTGTCTGCTTTTAACTGCACTCAGGCAGACGTTTGCGCTGGCTGATATGCTCCCTGCACTTTTAGCAGGGGTGGCACTTCCATCCCTGTTGCTCCCACACCACCTACTTTAGGAGCAACACCCCCAACCATCGGGGACATCAATCCCCACTTCTCAGCTGGAGAAGTGTAAGTCATCTTCGGTTCCTCTCGCTAGGAAGGGGTCCCTTGGGTTACTCCCTTCCCAAGTTTCTGCTAGTGGGAAAGATGACACCTGCCAGTGATTGAAGAGCCCTAAAGCAGCTGGTCGTAGTGCTTCATGCTCATCCTCAGTCCTGGAGACTGAATCAGTGAAGTCCTCCAAGCTACGGAAACCCAAGGAGCAGCGAGAGAAATACAAAGAGAAGGTCCCCAAGACCAAGGGAGTGGCGGTAGCACCAACACCACCACTACCTACTCGTACGAGCTCTGTGTCTGTGGATGAGGTAGAGATTCTAGTGTCCATTGAGGACCTAGATCTCCCCGGACCCTCAGACACAATGTATAAAGACTGCCCACATAAAAAGTCGGTGGCAACAGGCGACCCTGAGACATAAACTGCCTCATTGAATGTTCCATGCCTTCCCAGTCTCACAATGACTTCATCCTCCAGTGGAATTGCGATGGTTTTTTCCACCACCTGGCTGAGCTACAGCAACTGTTAAGCTTTACACCTGCTTTCTGCATGGCCCTCCAGGAAACCTGCTTCTCAGCAATGCGGACCCCTGCCTTCCATGGCTATAAGGGTTACTATAGTAGCCATGCCTATAAGGGATACTACAGTAACCATTGTGACTATAATTGTCAGGTGGAGTTTGCATTTATGTCCTAAACTCAATCTGTAGTGGAACTGTGCCCCTTCAAACCCCTTTTGAAGCTGTGGCTGTCAGAATAAGGATGATACAGGAAGTATATCTTCCTCCAGATGGTGCAGTATCCCTGAATGTATTAACTGCACTGATTGATCAACTCCCTAAACCTTTCCTACTTTTGGGAGGTTTTAATGGCCATAACCCCTTGTGGGGTGACACCATGCTTACTGGTCAAGGCAGAGATGTCTAAACTTTACTGTCTCAGTTCGACCTCGGCCTCTTAAATACTGGGGCTGCTACACATTTCAGTGTGGCTCATAGTAGCTACTCTGCCATTGATTTATCAGGACTTCTCCCATCTATCAACTGGATACCACATGTTGACCTCTGTGGTAGTGACCTCTTCCTGTCACTGCACTGGTGTCAGGCTCATGGACGCCTGCCCAGATGGGCATTAAACTAGGCGGACTAGGAAACTTTCACCTCTGCTGTCACCATTGAATCTTCCCGACATGGTAACATAAATGTGATGGTTGAACAGGTGACTACAACAATCGTTCCAGTGGCAGAAAACATGATCCCACACTCTTCAGGGTACCCTTGGTGAAAGGAAGTCCCTTGGTGGTTGCTGGAAGTCACTGAAGCAATTAAGGAGTGTTGGCAAGCTCTACAGTGGCATAAGCAGCACCCTTCTGTGCAGCACCTCAGCCTTTAAACATCTCCATGCCTGCATTAACCAACTTAGCAAACAGCGGAAGCAGGAGTGTTGGGAGAGAGATGTCTCGACCGTTGGGTACCATACGACACCTCCTGAAGTCTGGGCAAAGATCAGACATGTTGTCGGATACCAGATCCCAACAGGTGTTCCAGATATTAATGTGAATGGCGTCTTATCTACAGATGCAAACGCGATTGCTGAGCACTTTGCTCGAGCTTCTGTGTCGGAGAATTACTCCCCCGCCTTTCGCACTCTCAAACAGCAGCTGCAAGGGTAAGTCCTCTGTCTTACTACATGCCACAGTGAACCCTGTAATGCCTCATTTGCAGAGTGGGAGCTCCTCAGCGTACTTGATATTCCCCCGACACAGCTCCTGGACCAGATCGGATCCACAGTCAGAAGATTAAACGTCTCTCATCCGACTACAAGCAACGTCTCCTCATTTTCTTCAATTGGATGTGGTGCAATGGCATCTTTCCACTGCAGTGGCGGGAGAGCACCACCATTCCAGGGCACAAACACAGTAAAAACCCACTTAATAATTCTGCCAGTAGTAGCAGTATCGAAGCTGTGGGGATGGGTCATGAGTTGTGCTTCAGTAGTTCAGATGGTAGAGCACTTCCCCACTAAAGGCAAAGGCTTTGGCTTTGACTTTGAGTCTTAGTCGTGCACATAGTTTTAATCTGCCAAGAAGTTTCATATGAGTGCATGCTCTGCTACAGAGTGAAAATCTCATTTTAATCACACTAAGACTCGATTCATGCAATTGTGTACCTAAGGGTACCAGGAAACCACTTTGGGTTGATGTTCAGTATAGCACACTGGTAGGGATGTTGTGTATGGTGGAAATATTGGAAGCAAATGGCATATTGTATCAGGCAGGTTGCTTAGTGAAAGAAGTGGTGTATTTGTACAGTATGTAAATTGTGAAAAATGATACTTGTGTTTGTGGATAAGTTTAGCACCCAGGATTTAAGGTTAACCACGGTGGTGTTGATAACTAAAGTGAGTATCCTGTAGGAGGTGGTGTTGGATACTAGGGATGTCGGCCTTGGAAAATCGCCAAACACCAATGAAACTGTATTATGAGGGAAAGTGAAGCGCCAAAAGGGGAGCGATTAGGAAGAAAAAAAGTGCTGTTTTTGGAATTTATGGGTTAGGTTTTTTCCAAAAGTGTCATTGACAGCAGTGCATATTATGCAATACCAAATACCAAAGGAAATGAATTACTGGATAACATAAACCATACAGAGCCTGAAGTACTTGAAATTGATTATGAAGGAATTTATCAGTCAGCAGCTGAAGGATGGGATTATGGAGGAATGCTGTAGCCTATAGGTGGCTGCAATGGTCATTGTGCCCAAGAAATCGGCAGATGTATCACCAAAATACAGATTTTGTTGTGATTATTAACGCCTGAATGCTAAGACTATAATAGACATGTGCCATTTGCCAAACATTCTAGAAACCAAATACCATTTGGGGCCAGTGCAAGTATTTTTCAACGATGGACTTAAGTGCATACCATCAGTTTGAAGTCATTTCAGAGGACTAACCAAAAACAGTTTTTTCTTTGTTGTGGGGACATCATAAGTTCAGTAGGGTGCCTTTCAGATTGAAGAACACATCTGTGATGTTTCAGAGGTTGTTGGATGGAGTTTCCCAAGGATTGAAACCACATCAGTACATGGTAAATTTTGATGATACAATCATATGTTTGAGTGATATGAAGCAGCACAGACAATGCCTATGAGAAGTATTCCTGAGACCGAGAGCCACAATGTTAATGTTGAGTAAGGAGAAGTGTAATTTTGTGTTGGAAGAGGTGGCATACCTTGGTGGCATGATTATTAGTGATGGGGTTAGAACAAACCCCAAGGTTGGTTAAAGCCCTACATAAATTTTCTATATCTGGATTGGTGTAGGAACTACAATCATTTCTTGGAGTTGCGAATTATTATAGGAGATTCATAAAAGGATTTACAGATGTTGCCAGACCACTGACACAATTACTAAAGAAAGATTCAAGTTTTGTTTCGTCAGAGGTTTGTCAATGTGCTTTTGAGAAACTGAAAGAAATTTTCAGATAGTCTGATCTTGGTGTTTACAAATTTTACTAAGGAGTTAATTTTCTCATGCAATACATCCAACTAAGCCCTAGTTTGTGTTTGTGTCAGGAAACAGATGGCATAGGACAACTGGTTGTATATGCATCAAGGCAAATAAAGTCAGCAGAGAAGAAATGTTGACCCTTATCAGTGGCATCACCTACTTCAAGTTCTCTCTGTGGGAAAATGTTTCAAGTGATAATGGATCATGCAGGATTGAATAGTTGCAAGAGTTGGAGGAGCCATCTAGTAGGTTGAATCAATGGGCAGTACAATTGAGTATGTTTGATTTTGACGTCATATATAAACCTGCAAAAAACAAGGGACTGCCAACAGATTAAGTAGGAAAGTAGCAGTATTGCAGATACATTTTAATGAATTGAAGGAATAGCATACAGTGCAGAAGACAGGTAGTGACTGTATGCAGTTTAGTTTGATAAGAGTACCATTGCAGATGTTACTTCAAGCATTAGCACAATTTCAGTGGCCCAGAATTGATGTTTCAGGTCCTTTCAACAAAACACCTGCAGGGAATAAATATGTTCTCATGATAATCAACCATGTTTTGAGATAAGTGGAAATAGTCGCTATGCCCAACCTACAGGCAGCAACAGTGGTGCAAGCACTAGGAAATAGATACTAAGGTTCAGGGTACCTGAGATGGTGATGGTTCAGATACTGTGTAAGCTGTTAAACATGAAAAAGTTGCGAAAGAGACCAAACTATAAAGATGATGATAGTATACTATGTGGACACGCACCATTCCAATTGTGATGTTTAATCTGAGGTATGTGGTCTCAGTGTATAGCTCAGAACATGACACAAATACAAGATTGTCACCTTAAGAAGAATTATAGGCCCATAAGATGCCATCACCATTAAACAAGTTAACAAAATAAGAAGGCGAGACAGGAGATCCTGTAAAAGGGCTCATGAGAGTAATAAGGGAAATATGCTACAGGGTGTCCAAGGCTAATACCAGGACACTAGAAAAGCAAGAAGCAGCAGTGGGATGTACAGCAAGAATGCCTCAATGCAAGGTTGGCCAATGGGTAATGTTACTGACTTTTTATACTCAAAAGGGGAATATAAAAAAGGTTGAGAAGTGTCAAGGGGTATATCAACTTGTGGAAACTGCTCACTAGAGAATGTAAAGATTGAATTGCCATGATGGCAACAGTTTTTCATGTGGTACATTTGAAATAATTTCAAGAGAGTCAAGCAGTTATTCCAGGATTTATGGATTTGAATCTGAAGGGTAAAGGGAAAAAGAAAGTGCAAAAAAGCAAGTGAGAAGTTTTGGACAAACCAATTAGTAGTAGTCCATATGTATTAAGGCCTAAGAGATAAGAATAGATTTATTGTCTGTCTGTTGGGTATAAATATAAAATGAGGTATAATGTAGGTGAGATGAATTGCTGCAGGTTGGTAGAGGACTTCAGGGAGAGGATAGGGTAAAGAGTATCCCTTTCCTCACATTAGATATTCCAGTTGACTGGGGGCGTAATGAATTGTGCAGTAACTGTGGAAGAATCATTGAACCTTGAACATTAAGAGGTTACAAACTGAAGTAAAAGTGTTGGATAGGGAATTAGTGATCATGAAGTGACTACAGTCCTTGGAGAATAGCATATCAGAAGTATGGTAAGAGGTATTGGAATTGCTGGGAGCTATGCAGCAGGTTGTATGAGAATGCTGAGACTAAACTGTTGTCTCCAGATCAGCACCTGCAGGAGCTGTGGAAATTGCAAAAGAAGCTACCACTAGAAGTAAATTTGGTCTTAAACCTAGTAATAAGAACTAGCCTTCTAATTTTAACCTAGCCATGGTGGAAGCAAAGAACCAATGGAGTCAAAGTTTACATTTTGGTTTCTTTACCAGTAGCACAGAAGCAGTCATGGCACCCGTGTTACAAGGACCACAGGTATCCCATTGCATTAGTGATACCAAAGAAGTTTGTCAGGGTAAAAATGCAGTGGTTGTTATTAATTGCACAGGACAAGAACAGGCATGTGAAAATAGAAGCAGTGGAGTTGCAAAAGCGTTACTGAGGAGAGGTTACCATTTGTCTGAACAGGGTAGTGAGAGGAAATCGGAACACCTGTACAGTGAAGTTGCTGCTGGGTCATAAAAAGGAAAGATTACAGCAAAGAGATGACTAGGCCCCAGTTCCATTTCCAACAGTGAGGCACATTTTGCTGTACTATACTTTTGCTAAAGTGACAGTAGTGGCTCGTCTTGAATAGGGAATCTTACAACAGTGAAAAGGTTGTAGCTAGTGGAAAATGGGTTGTTGATTAATGGGACATTGTGTGAAATAGTGAGAATAACCTGTCTGAACATTTTGCAGCCTCAATTGAATTGGCCAGAGGAACCTATGGAACTTTCACCAGCTACAAATCTGACTTTGTTGAATGAGACTTTAGAACCTGAGTTTATTCAGGTCTGGTCAATGGCGGCCGAGAAACTGGCTCATCACAATACGTCAGTCACTACTCTTGATGAACTGTGGTATAGTGTTGAAGCTGCATGGGAAGTTGTGCCTGTACACGCCATTCGAGCTTTGTTTGACTCAATACCAGGTGTATCAAGGCCATTATTACAGCCAGAGGTGGTTATTCTGGGTACTGATTTCTAAGGATCTACGCACCCAAATTGCATGAGAATGTAATCACATATCAGTTGTAGTATAATATATTTGTCTAATGAATACCCATTTATCATCTGCATTTCTTCTTGTTGAAGCAATTTTAATGGCCAGTAGTGTGTTTGTTTGTGACTCGGAGCCGGCCTTGTGGCCGTGCGGTTCTAGGCACTTCAGTCTGGAACCGTGCGACTGCTACGGTTGCAGGTTCGGATCCTGCCTCTGGCATGGATGTGTGTGATGTTCTTAGGTTAGTTAGGTTTAAGTAGTTCTAAGTTCTAGGGGACTGATGACCTCAGATGTTAAGTCCCATAGTGCTCAGAGCCATTTGAACTATTAATCCAGTAAAAGAAACTCCAATTGAAAATGGTACAAAAAAGGTATTTGTAAAAGTCATTAATTGGTTTTCTGCAAATGGGCTTGCTCTAAACATTGAAAAAGCACAGTACATCCAATTTTATGCTGCAAAAAGTACAGTTCCTTCAATAAAAATAACACATCAACAGAAGTCAGTAGACAGGGTAGAGCATACTAAGTTTTTGGGTGTAAATATAGATGAGAATCTTAATTGGAAAATTCATATTTTTGATCTCCTAAAGCGACTAGTTTCAGCACCTTTTGCAATCTGAATAATTGCCAATTTTGAGGGTATAGAAATTAGTAAGCTAATATACTTTGCTTACTTTCACTCTCTGATGTCATACGGAATAATATTTTGAGGTATCTCAACACTTAGACAAAAACTGTTCACTGCTCAAAAGAAAGTGGTTAGAATAATGTGTGGCGTTCATAGTCGCACATCTTGTAGGCATCTTTTTAAAAGATTGGGAATTCTTACAACAGCCTCACAGCACAGTTACTTACTAATGAAATAAGTTCTCAACAACATGAACTTGTTTAAAAACAACAGTGACATTCGTGATTATAATACCAGAAAAAAAACTTACACTATCATTTGCTCAACCTATCTTTGGCATAGAAACAGGTAAAATACGCTGCTATAACGATTTTTGACAAATTACCAGGTGAAATAAAATGTCTGGCAGACATCAGTAATAGCTTCAAAAATAAATTGAAATCGTATCTCCTTGACAACTCCTTCTATACCATAGATGAATTCTTGAATATGAATAAATAAGTCTATAATTAAAATATATGCATGTTGTGCCATTTAAGGGAATGGGGTAAATAGTAGAAATATTAATCTTTAACACTGTACTGTAATATATATATTTAAAAAATCTTGTTTCCTTTGTTCATTTCATGTGCGCTTCGCATGTTCCACATCATAATGGCTACTGTACCATGCCATTGATCAATGAAACTCGCAACTAACTAACTAACTAACTTCGAGTCAGTAGTGTTTGTGAGTTTCTTGAGCAAATTGATTTGGAAAGTGAGGATTTTCTGAGCTCTGTTGTAATTGAAGGTGAAACGTGTGGCTTGTTACATGCCTGACATAGAGAGACATTTGTCACAATAATTATCCATCTGCCAAAAATTCAAAACCATAATGTTGCACACAAAAAAGTGTTGTCAATGTTTTAGGACTGGAAAGGCATCGTTTTGATCAAATTTCTGCCTCATGGGGAGACAATCAATGCACAACAATATTGTCAGACCCTAAAAAACTGAAAAGGAGCACTCAAAACAAAAGAGGGGGAATGCTGCCAAAAGGAATGTGTTTGTTGCATGACATTGTCACCAAGACACTCTTGGTCCTATTTTATTGAGATGTTCAGAACTACCCCCAGTATTCCTTTGACTTAACAGTTTTAGATTATCAGCTTTTTACCTCTCTTAAGGCACTAAAGAACTGAATTAAATTTTCAACCATTGAGCAAGTGGAGAATGAGGTTCTTAGTTGGACAAGGAGCTGTTGGGAGAGTCTTCAAGGAGGGCATAAAGAAGCTTGTGCCATGACTCACCACATGCACTGAACAGGATGGTAATCCATACGGAAAAATTGTCATTAAGTGTATCAACAATATCATGTAATTTGTTTCAGGATATCTAGTAAACTTACTTTCTGAACATGACTCATAGATGGTAGTCAGGTGGTTTCAATTACAAACTTTCAGATCACCAAACTGAGTGAAGTGCCACTGTTCCTAAAATATGTACTAAGAATAACAAATGAAGTTGCTTAATAATGTAAATGTACCTCCTCTTCCTCCTCCTCCTCTTCCTCTTCCTCCTCTTCCTCCTCTTCCTCTTCCTCCTCTTCCTCTTCCTCCTTCCTCTTCCTCCTTCCTCTTCCTCCTTCCTCTTCCTCCTCCTTCCTCCTCCTCCTCCTCCTCCTCCTCCTCCTCCTCCTCCTCCTCCTCAAATGTTTCTGCTTTAGCCAATCATTCATAGAGCCTCTTCCAAGCTTCTCTTTTCTCCCACATTCTGATGTTTGGCATTTCCTCCCATTGCAGTCTTCTTCAATTCACATCATCCTTCATCTCATCTTTCCATCTTTTTCATGATCTTCCAGTTGGTCTCCTTACAGATTTTGTCCATTCTAGAGCTCTTCTTGGAAGTATTTCTTGTCCTGTTTTTTAAAGTGGTGGAACCATGTAAGTCTATTTCTCCCCATAGTTTCTTTTAGGGTATTGATCTGAAGGGTGTTTCATATTGTTTCATTCCTTATCCTGTCTCTTCTCATCTTATCCAGGATACCTTGTAGAACATGCACCTCTCTCACTTGTATTCGGCTCGGACCTTCCTTTGTCCAGGTCCAACATTCTGATCCATAGGTCAAAATTGGCAGACATGACTTATATCTCATGATCTTTGCTTTGGCAAGTATTTATGATTTGTAACTGTCTGATATCGATATGCAATAAACAAAGTTTTGAATAGTTTTCTATCCTCTCTGAATTTCCATTCTTGATGTTTCCTTTCTTGTTTAACTTACTTCCTGGATATTTGAAAGTATCTACTTCTTTAATAATTTTTCCTTTACTACTTAATTTCCTTCTTTTTTCCTGCTGATTTTGATCATCTCACTCTTTGTGAAGCTTATTTCCATGCCTGATTCTTAAATTGCTCTCTGCCAGGTATTTAGTTATTCTTGGAGTTTCTGCTAATTTTCTTCTCAGATCATCATCATTTGCTGTTGACCCTTGATGAACTTCCGTTATGTTGTTCATTGTCCATGGCTATATTAAAGAACACTGGAGAGCACACTTCCTTGTAGAACTCATCTGTATGTTCTAGGCGATTCTGATTTTTGCCATCTATCCTAACACATTTCTTACAGATGTTTATGATTCTGAGTTTCATTCTTTTTGACAATTCCAGTCTATTTAGAACTTGTCTTTCCATTCTACCCATGTCATAAACCTTTTTTCATACCTATGACTGCAATTGTGATATCTTCCCCAAATTCCCCTTCTACCTGTCTAGATGTAAATATGGCATGTATAGTTGATCCCCCAGACTGAAATCCTTGTTGTTCTTCTTCTCTTAATTGTTGTTCTATCCAGTTTCTGATTTCCTGTAAAATTCTCTATTCATAAATCTTCATGCAGTGGCACAGTAATGCTATTCTTTTGTAGATTTGACAGAGTGCCTTGTTACCCTTCTTTAAAACAGGTACAATAATTGCCTTTACCCATTTGCCTGGAATCATTCCATGTGTCCATGCTATCCTCACTATTCTCATGGTGGGATGAGAGAACTGCAGAAGCAGTCAACAACAACAACAACTACTACTACTACTACTACTACTACTACTACACATGGAGAGAATGATTCAGAAACAGAACATAAGATAGAAATGGAAATGACTGAGCAGAGCAGCAAAGAAAAGAATAGCATTGGCTAAGATAATGTCTTAGGAAAAATTCACAAAATAAATAGAAGATAATTTTAAGGATGACATGATGATATACTGCATATTAGATATGATATAGTGCGTATTAGATGACAGCAGGAAGCAAAAAGAAAATATTTCAAAAGTGATAAAAAAAAAGATGGAAAATCCCATGTGGGTGGAGGTAGTTATGAAAGGATGAAAAGAATACATCCAAGATGTTTATGGACAGGATGAAACACACACATCTAATGAAATGGAGGGAGATGAAGGAAATAACATCTTCACAGAGGAAACAGGGAGAGATAATCTGCAGATATTGGATGAAGACAATACTGTATTAGAAATGAAAAATTCCACTGAATTCCAAAAGGTCCTGTGGTTTAGTCACTTTTACTCTGATATCATCTACTCCAGATACTTTACCATTTTACATTTCTAATACGGCTTTATTTACATCTGACATCTGCATATCCACTCTTTCTGTTTCCTTTGTGAAGATGATATTTCCTTCCTTGACCTGTTTCATTGCATGCATTCGTTTCATCCTGATCCTCATATAGATTTTGGAAGTATCCTTTCCATACTTTCACAATTTATTCCTTCTGCCAATTGATTTTCCCTCTCTGTTGACGACTCTTGAAGTATTTTCTTTCTGCTTCCTTCTGTTACCTGATATGAGGTATAATATCTTCTTTTTCATCCTTAAGATTCTTGTCTATTTCTTTAGTGATTTTTTTTTCCAAGACAGCTTCTTAGCCAATGCTATCATTTTCTAAGCTGCTCTGCTTAGTCATTTCCATTTCTCTCTCTCTTATGTTCTGTTCTGTTCTTGAACCATTCTCTCCATGTGGTCTTGTTCTTCTTGACTGCTTGTGCAATTCTCTCATTCAACCATGGAGTTTCTTTGTGTGTGAATTTTGTCAATGTTTTCCCTATGTTTCTTCCACTGCCTTGACTATGGCCTGTTTGAACCTTCTCCATTCTTCCTCTACATCCCTTCCTCTCATCTTTGGGAAGCTGTGTCATAATCTTTCCCTTGTGTATCTTTTGGGTTTCTCTTATCTTTCGGTTTCCAGCACTTGATTTTTGCCTGTCTTCCCCCCCCCCCCCCCCCCCTTTCCCTCCCTCCCTCCCTCCGTAGGTACTATTTCTGAATTTTCTCAGTGTTCCTACCGATAGTCTGTGCATGCTGCCAAGATTGATGCTTGGTATCACTTGTACTTCCGTAAGGCCGAGTTTCAACTATGGGAAACACATTTAACTATTATTTCTTCAGGAACAGTATAATAATCGTAGTAAAGCAGCTTCAAATTATTCAACAAAAGCTATTTCAATTTGTTTCCAGAGTTTGGCAGCCCACTTGCGGTCTGTGTATGGTTTGATGCTACAGCTGCAAAGCCTAGAACAAGAATTGCATGACAGAGCATCAGAGGAGCTGGAAGCTCGTAAGGAATATGAGAAGCTAGTTGAAAATTCTGGCATGGACAGTACGATGGAGCAAAGGGAATCTGCAAGGGTGAATGACTTCATAAATAAGTTCCTGCCTCGTATGCGCACTCAGCTGAATGTATTGGCAAAAAGCTATCAGGTAACATATTTTGGCATTGTTGAAGGGTGAGAACTTTCTTCCAGTGCATTTTGATAATCTAAGATGTTCAAATTTGTCGTTCGACTTGAGTGTAGGCATACTATAATTGTAAAACCGTCTCATTCAATATCATAGTGAGATGTCACAATTATGATCCAAAGAATATGGGAACACTTAAACAAATGAGGTTTTCATCAGGAGTTTTTTTATGTGAAATTTTCCAGATTTAGAATCAGTTGCTCAGGATGGAACTCTACATGTTTTGCCAAATAACTTCTCTGCCTTCATTTAGGCGAGATGGTAATGTATCAGACAAATACTGTATTGGTACTATGTGTATTGTGGAATACAAAGACTTGTAAAATGGAACTGTCATTCTACAGCAAAATGTACAATATAATGATCTTAGTCACGGAATTGTGTTCTGTTCTGTTCTGTTCCAGACTAGGCAATGAACCCAGATATTGTCTTTAGCCCTGCTTAGAACAATTAAGTTACAGTACAAGAGAAAATGAATATGGCAGAAAATGACTTAGTTGTTGACTATAGCTCTCTTAAACTATGAAACTGTCGTGCTGATTGCTTTGTATACTATAATGAAATTTTTGGAGTTTGACAGTTAAGCATGCTCTGTAGGATCCCAGTATGAGAGTACATGATGGTATGGAATTTCCTTACCCGATTTCTGTTTCCCTTTTAAACTTCTCACTATCTGGAAGAAACCTAATGAAAACAATAATGTTGATGCATGTATTCTTTACCAAAAGAGCAGTTGTTAAAACAGTCTACTTTCTCAAAGGTTGTTAGTACAGATTTAGCTCAAACTTAGCCAGGAGCTTTCTCAAAATCTTTTTTTCTCAGGCCAAGTAATAATTCGTACTCATTGCTCCATTCTGTAGTTTCGTTCAGGACTTGCAAATTGTCTGTTGTATTTTGATGGTTTGCTTAGTAATTGTTCATTATTCCTCTGTGGTTGGTGATTTTAGTGAATATTGTGTATATAATGAGGAGACTGATAGTCTTGTAAGTTAGACATGCCTGTATCCTTTTTTGTGAAGCAAATTGGTTACAGCATTGTTCAATATTTGGGAAACACTCTTCCTTCACAATTATTCTGTAAATAATTTTCCAAATTCCTTTTATATTACTTCCCCTTTACCTTTAATTGTTTTAACTGAAACATCATATCCAGGCACCTTTCCCTTCTTCACACATCAAATGGTATTATACGCCTCACCTGACATTATTTCTGCAACCTCTTTATTTTCATTGTTATCTGTGCATTATACAAACACTTAAAGATATCTTTTAAATGCTTGTACTTTTTTCTGTTAGTTACTGTACAAACTATCATGTTAACTCTTCAAGCCAGTAGTTCCCATGGTCAAATTCTGTAACTCTAAGCCTCACTTCAGCTGTCTTTCAGCTGTATTGTCCCTTAAATAACTCAAGAGACCATCTTTCCTTAGTTTCAGACAGGGAATAGGAATGTCTCTCTTATTTTTCTCTTTTGCTCATTTGAAAAGTTGTAAACAGTACAAATACATTGTGAATATAAGTTATATACATTTATTTATTATTTGTGCCATAGATCAAATCAGTACAATGGCTTGTACAGCTGATATGGGATAAGTCAATACAAATATACAGTTTACAGCAGTCTAAAACAGTAAATAAGAACACAGAAGAATGATTATTTTACATTACCTACAAAATTATGTTACTTAAAGTTACAGCTTTCCAGAGAATTGTTACATGATGTGACAAAATTGACTTAATGACATTCAGCTTTGATACATTATCATGCACTAAGACAATTTTGATTCCAAATATTCCTGGATGGTATAAAAGCAGTCTTTTATTAAAAGAGATTTCACTGTCTGTCTGAATTTATTTATTTCTTGGATTTCTTGTATAAAAGTTGGAAGATGATTATAGAATTTTATTCTCATGCACTTGACACCATCACTGAACAGTTTTGTTGAGTGGGGAAGAATTCTTAGAGAGGTTTTTGAACTTGTCATAATCGTGGTAATCCATATTTATGCAAATTTTGTTGATACTTTTTTTGGTAAAGAATAATAATTCTAGTATGTATTGGGATGGGAGAGGCAAAATATTTAGTTTCTTAAATAATGGTTTACAAGTGTCTCTTTGTTTTTTGAACATAATTGTTCTGACTATCTTCTTTTGCAGTTTGAATATCTTAATTGATTCAGAATTTTGGCCCCAGAAGATGATTCCGTAGTTAAGTACAGAGTGAGAGAGTTCATGGTACATTGTGGTTAGGATACTTGTGTTAGTGACATTCCTTATTGATCTAATCATGAAGCATACTTTACTAAGTTTTGTGCTGGTAACGTCAATGTGCCTTTTCCATGTGAGCGTATCAGTAATAGTGACGCCCAAAAATTTTATTTCATTTTCAAGTATAACATTATTTCTCATTGTCTCACAAAGGATTTATTTCATTCTGCACAATCTTTGGTTTCATTGCAAGTCTTCATAAAGATTTCACAGCAGCTCTCTGGATGAATGTGGATGGTATGAGTCTTGTAGCACCTGTGTATATTCTACATTTACATCTACATCGATACTCCGCAAGCCACGCAACAGTGTGTGGTGGAGGGCACTTCACGTGCCACTGTCATTACCTCCCTTTTCTGTTCCAGTCGCGTATGGTTTGCGGGAAGAACGACTGTCGGAAAACCTCCGTGCACGCTCGAATCTCTCTAATTTTACATTCATGATCTCCTCAGAAGGTATAAGTAGGGGGAAGCAATATATTCAATACCTAATCCAGAAACGCACCCTCTCAAAACCTGGCAAGCAAGCTACACCGCAATGCAGCGTGCCTCTCTTGCAGATTCTGCCACTTGAGTTTGCTAAACATCTCCGTAATGCTATCACGGTTACCAAATAACCCTGTGACAAAATGCGCCGCTCTTCTTTGGATCTTCTCCATCTCCTCCACCAACCCGACCTGGTACGGATCCCACACTGATGAGCAATACTCAAGTATAGGTCGAACGAGTGTTTTGTAAGCCACTTCCTTTGTTGATGGACTACATTTTCTAAGGAGTCTCCCAATGAATCTCAACCTGGTACCAGCCTTACCAACAATTAATTTTATGTTATCATTTCACTTCAAATCGTTCCATACGCATACTCCCAGATATTCTACAGAAGTAACTGCTACCAGTGTTTGTTCCGCTATCATATAATCATACAATAAAGAATCCTTCTTTCTATGTATTTGCAACACATTACATTTGTCTATGTTAAGGGTCAGTTGCCATTCCCTGCATCAAGTGCCTATTCGCTGTAGATCTTCCTGCATTTCGCTACAATTTTCTATTGCTGCAACTTCTCTGTATACTACAGCATCATCTGCAAAAAGCCGCATGGAACTTCCAACACTATCTACTAGGTCATTTATATATATTGTGAAAAGCAATGGTCCCATAACACTCCCCTGTGGCACGTCAGAGGTTACTTTAACGTCTGTAGACATCTCTCCATTGAGAACAACAAACTGTGTTTTGTTCGCTAAAAACTCTTCAATCCAGCCACATAGCTGGTCTGATATTCCGTAGGCTCTTACTTTATCAGGCGACAGTGCAGAACTGTATCAAATGCCTTCTGGAAGTCAAGGAAAATAGCATCTACCTGGGAGCCTGTATGTAATATTTTCTGGGTCTCATGAACAAGTAAAGCGAGTTGGGTCTCACACGATCGCTGTTTCCGGAATCTATGTTGGTTCCTACACAGTAGATTCTGGGTTTCCAAAAAAGACATGATAAGCGAGCAAAAAACATGTTCTAAAATTCTACAACAGATCGACGTCAGAGATATGGGTCTATAGTTTTGCGCATCTGCTTGACAACCCTTCTTGAAGACTGGGACTACCTGTGCTCTTTTCCAATCATTTGGAACCTTCCCTTCCTCTAGAGTCTTGCGGTACATGGCTGTTAGAAGGGGGGCAAGTTCTTTCACATACTGTGTGTACAATCGAATTGGCATCCCATCAGGTCCAGTGGACTTTCCTCTGTTGAGTGTTTTCAGTTGCTTTTCTATTCCTTTGACACTTATATCGATGTCAGCCATTTTTTCGTTTGTGCAAGGATTTAGAGAAGGAACTGCAGTGCGGTCTTCCTCTGTGAAACAGCTTTGTAATAAGGTGTTTAGTATTTCAGCTTTACGTGTGTCATCCTCTGTTTCAATGCCATCATCATCTCAGTGTGTCTGGATATGCTGTTTTGAGCCACTTACTGATTTAACATAAGAAGAGAACTTTGTAGGATTTTCTGTCAAGTCAGTACATAGAATTTTACTTTCGAACTCACTGAACGCTTCAAGCATAGCCCTCCTTACACTAACTTTGACATCGTTTAGCTCTGCTATACATCCTCATATAGCGAATCTCTCTGCCTGGAATACTGTAGCCAGCTTCCCCAGAGAGACTGCACAATCTAGTCTAGGGTGTAACCCATTTATGCTAGCCCAAACCCCAACACCACCTTTTGTTTTGGACTTGTCAGTCATCCCGACCATCACTGGAATCGTGTTGAAGTTCATTCTTCCACTGATCCCTAGTTCCAATCATTACAATGAAAGGTTTCTTGAAGCAGATGAAAGCTATTGCATAGTCAGCCAACATTTCCCTGACTATTCCTATATTCACTACATCAATTGTGTGTGTGTGTGTGGAATTCTGGATATACTAAAGGTTTCCAGTTTTTAGCCCGTATACACCTGTTGCTGCCTCCATTGTAACACAAAGATGTAACAGGAATGTACGCAATGTAGTCTCCATCCCATCAGTGAGTGTGCTGCTAATTCCACCTGTTACAGGTTGGCAGGAAAATCTGCACCTCCCCAGGCTCTTTAGCAACCACCTTCTTTTCTACTTTATTCCACCATACTGTAACTCCACAAATTATCATAGGTCTTACTTCAGAGGTGTATATCTAGTACATTCTCCTTGTACTTACACCCCAATTTTTTCCACAGGCCCATCTAGTGTGCATGAGAAGCACCTCTTGCCTTGGAACTTACATTCTATATGCAACAGATCCGTGTAAATTTTGCATCCCAGGTTACCCCTAGGAACTTAACCATGCTCTCTACTGGTAGATGTTCATAGAAGAGCTTCAGATTCGAGTGTATGTCCCAGTTGTGCTTCCTCAAGAATTTCACAACAACAGTTTTCCTGGGGCTGATCCTTAGATCCTCTTTCCTACAGTAGTTTTGTTGCCATCAGGAATCCACTGTCACCCATGGTGTCCAACTATTTTGTGGAAGACTTTGAGGAAAAACCACTGCAGTAGGCAAGTCTCAAACTTCCCTACTTCTGGTGGTACACGGTAAGTCACCAGATTTGTTTCATGAGTAACACATTTGTTGTTGACAAGATTTGTAATTTATTGATGTAGAAGTAAAGACTACAGCTTGGAAATACTACCTAATGAGTCACATGCTTAATATGACTGCCGTTTTGGTTTAAAACTTCAAGTCGCACACGTGCATTTGTGATTACTCTCTGACACAAATCTTCTGGAATGGCATGTCATGGCATAACTCCACAATGATGGCCCTAAGTTGCACTGCATTTTTGGTTTTCTGTCCTGGTTTTGGCTGGGAATTAAGTGTTCTGCATGTAGAGACTTCAGACAGACAGAAGGAACAAGCTGTTGCAGCAAAATAATCCTTCAATATCTGAAATAAAGTGTGAGAGACTGACAGCCAATTAACTTTTGCCATCTTCCTAAGGTTTGAGTAATCACATATTTCATTATTAACTTTCCAAACTAGTTCCTTGATGTAATAACAATCCATTTGGTACCATGTTTCAGGATATGGTGAAGAAGTTCTTGCTCATGTTGACAACTCAACCAAATGAAATGTTGCAGCTGTTGAGCTTCCGTCTCGACTTCAATGAGCACTACCAGAGACTAGATTCAAGGCTAAATGTACCGCTCACATTTCAACATCGTCGTCTCAGTTTGGGAGGAAAACATCTGTCTCAAACATAATTCAAATTACAATCAGCTCCAGTACCTTCTGTTGAGCTTTCTTCAATAAAAGTTTAATGAAATAATGTGTTTACATTTTATTGTGTTATATACATTGTGCTACTCACTTTCGGGTTAAGGTTGTGGTGTGCCTCACCTGTGATAACATTGTCCCTCAATAGTTGCACTGCTGTTCCTGCCTGTTATCTTGCTGTAATTTGATTAACGACAAGTCCAAAATGATGGACACATTACTGCATCAGTTAGATTGTCAGTTTTTCCAGGTTCATGACACAAGTATTATATCAATAATTAGCTTGTCTAAGTTATACTGTACAGTTTATACACCACAAATGAGCGCACACACAATCTGCCATGAAATACTTGACAGTGGCTACAGATTTTAAGTTAACATTCCCTATAGTTCTTAGGTAGGGACAGTATGAAGAAAAATCCATTTGGCTATTCAGTGCACAATAAAGTCATTTGTTTTGGTAACTTTAACACAGAGATGTACACATATTGAATAACTTTTGTGGATACAAACACTTCAACTCGGTACTAATTACATGTTGTTCATTTTGAGTGACTCTTGGTTGTTAGCTGCAAGAATGCAAGCCAAGGACTCGTTAAAACATTTGCATGTGGATGTTTGGGTGTTGGTGGCTAAGTGAGGATTGCCTGAAACATTGTCCAGTGCTCCTAATTATAGATAAGCATATGAATAATTATTGAATTTGGCTATGAACATATAATTTGCCACAAGGAAAACAGCAAAATTTGTGAACTTGGAATTAAAATTAGCCAAGAAGTAATATAGTTTAACTATGAAATTGATAACTGGAAAAGTGATCAAATTATATGGACTTTATTGTTAATACAATGTACACTGTTCTGGGATTTCGAGCTCCTACCAAATTTGGCTGTTTAACATAATTTTCTTGGTCATATAATTAAAAAGTAATATATTCCATCAGACAAATTAGGGCTGCAAATCCAGATAACTGAATTTAGGAAATGAGCACTAGGTAAAATGGAAGGTCCTAGAAGAGGAAAGATATAATAACTTCAAAAACAGGAAGTTTTGGAGAAAGTAAGATAATTACTGAAAAGAGGAACCAGATGACTTTCAGATGAAGTATACTACATCAAAGTAACTTATCATCATAGATGGAGGCCAATGCTTGAATACAATAAGCATATTCAAGTGGATGTAGGTTGCAGTAGTTACGCAGAGATAAAGAGGTGTGAATAGAACAGACTAGCATGGAAAGCTGCACAAATCCAGTCATCGGAGTAAAGACGACGACCACCACCACCACCACCACCACCCCAACAGCAACAGCAACAACAACAACAACAACAACATTATTATTATTATTATTATTATTATTATTATAAATATTCACAAACATAAGACATGGAATACAACTATGGATTATACATGTACGTGGATACTGGACTTGGTCTTTCAGGAACTTTCCTATACTGTAAAATGACTCTTGCAGTAGGAACTGACATAAGTTTTGTGTTTCTAAACAAGAATTCTTTTTTTAAAAATGGAAGGCGTTAAAAAATCTTACAGCCACTGTAATGAACCCCCTTTCGCACCATGTGCCATACTCAGGTTTGTACGCTCATTTCTAGTATCATGACTGAGACATTCTCCCCATCAGGGAGAATGTATATTGTAAACCACCTGGATAGACATGTGTGCTGTAGAGCCCACTTCTGTGATGGGGAGGCAATCCGGCCCTGCTTAAAATACACCCAATGGGTTAATTGGGGGGGAGGGTGGGGGGGGGTTGTCAGTGTACCAACCAACTTGGATGTGGACATTGCACTAGGTGGATACCAGGCTGGTACCCACATCCTGCCTCAGATACACGCTACCCAAATATTTAGGAAAGTTTCTCACACTTGCACATAAAATTTGTTAGATGCAGAGAGATGAGGTACACTGATTCCATCCTGGGGGAGATGGTTACCTTAGATGTTTAGCCTCCTTAAACCTATAAGTATCAACATACATTGCACAGTTGATGTAAGAATTTCAAGATATTGAGAGGATTTTTCATGTCATTCTAGGGTGGACACTGTTCATGATTCTTATGCCTGTTTTCTTTACATATAGCACTTCTCTATTCAGAGGCCATTTCCACAAAATAAGATTCCGTATGCCGCAATGGCACGAAAATAAGCAGATGAAATATTTTTCATGTTTCTGTAAGAGCATACATTGCATTAAATGTTGCAGAACACCGTACTTAGCAGATATCAAGGATGTAATTGGCCCATTTAGTTTGCTATCAATATATAATCTGACGTATTTTGAAGTATACAATAGTCAGTAAACTTTTTCCTAGTTCTTCACCATTAGAGGTTGAGTGAAACTGAATAAAGCTTGTTTTACTGTAATTAACAGGAAGACCATTCTTATTAAATCATTTCACAATATCCCTAAAAATCTTATTAGCTGACATTCAAGTTCGTAAATCAAATAATCAAGAAGTGATGTAGTGTCAATTCTCCATATTAAGTGTTGACAACATTACCTACAGAAACATAGATCTTTAATATAAATGACATGGTCAAATGCTTTCATTGGGTCCCAAAATATTCCAACAATCTTCATTGTTTGTTGTTGACAGCACATTTTAATTTGCATTTTCTATTAGTGATCCTTTCTAAAATCTAAACCAAATCTGATGATATTATGGTCATTAAGAGACATACCAATCCTGGCATGCATTTGTTTCTCTGAAACCTTTGAAAAACTTGGGGCTAATGTGTTCAGCCAGTCTTTAGAAGTATCTGACTTATCTCCCTTCTTACACAGTGGACTTTGAGGAAATATTCCCTGTTTATATGAGGCCTTGAAAATATGGCGAAGGATTTTACTTATGTGTTTGCAACAATATTTTAATAACTCAGTAGTTATGTTGTCAACTCTAGTAGAGTTTTTACTTTTTAGAGACTCAATAATCCTTTCAGGTTCATGTATTGGGACCATTTTTACTTGGTTATATTTGTACTGTACTAGGTATATTCATTTGCAGAAAATTCATGGCTTGATTTATGGAGCCTTGCAATCCTATATGTTCTGTTAAAAATGTTTTTTGAATTTTTGTTTCTTGAAAGTGAGTTTCTCCACAATATCACTCCATACTGCAGATAGTGTTCAAAGAGTACATAGTATATTGTGCACAGAAGCTGTTTGTATGCATACTGTGATGCCTGCTTCATTATGAATATGGCGCAGCTGAGTTTCTTACAGACTGAATTTATATTCTGTTTCTATTTCAGATCATTACCCACAGCAGTTCCCAAAAATCTAGTGAATGCTACTACTTGTAACCTCATTTCATCCACCTCTAAATCCATATGAACAGCCTTCTGTGTGTTTCTGAACGCTCCATACATAGTCTTTTTTAGGTTTATAACCAGTTCCTTTTCCAAGAGCCATGGGCTATGACATTTGCAGAAAAGTATACTCTGTTCTCAAGATTTCCACATTTTTCTCACTGTACAGTATTGTCATGTCATCAGCGTACAATATTTTCTTCTCTTCTCTTCAGTATCTATATAATTAACAATCAGATAAAATAACAATGGTCCCATTACCAAATACTGTGGCACTTCATATTTGATTGCTTTCATTTCTAGCTGGTTTGAGTTCCATGTTCATACATACTGTTCTGTGTCACATAATTATCATTATAGCCTCTGTTCAGGTTTCCCTTGAATGCCATAGTTTTCCAATTTTTGTGTTAGTACTTGATGGTCAGTAGTGTTGAATGGTTTGGAAAGATCCAGAAACAATGCAGATAAAACTGTTTTTCATGTAGGTATTGTAAACTGTATTCTGTCAGACCACTGATCCTGTAGGTGTTTCTCAATGCTTGTATGGTCTTGTTACGAGTTTAATGGCCCTAGTAATTGAAGACCTATAACCTGATTTAGACAGGTTCCCTCTCTCACTTTTTAGGGCATATTTATTCAGATAGACTTTTGTAGTAACCTTGACAAATGCATTAAAGTTGGATTAAACATCAGCTGCAGTATATGGAAGATACCAGTCAACAAGTTGTAGTTAATGATTAAAATTATCCATGATGAGAGTTAATAACATCATATTGTGCTGGTCTGAGTTATTTATTCAAAAAGCATTTGTTCTACCTTTTTGCTAGTTCAGGAACTAAAAGGCTTTATGAAGTAAGCATTATAAACACACCTCTACGCTGACACCAGTGTTGCAGGAAGGCCCCTTCGGTCCCCAAAGTGGCATCTGCAGGGAGCTTTGGGATGGGATCCCCAGTACTGCAATGGGCTTGTAGTCAAGAATACTAACTCAAAAACATTACTTTTTATTAGTCAGTGCTTCTATACAAGAAGTGTGGCCAATGAATTGGCCATGGCTAGCAGGTGGAGGGTGAGTATGCTGAGGCAGCAGAATGCTGTGACAGCATAACAATGACCAGCAACTACTGCAGCCTTGGTTATGAAAGTCCAGTCTCCACTCCACAGCAAGTGATATTAGATGGCTGGGCTGGCATACACTGCCTGTGGCCCAAGGCAGCCAGCAGGTTCATGCTTAGACTCCAACTCAGATCCTCTCATACTCTTTGAGAGTGGCTGGCCAACATGGTAATGGCACGGAAAGGATGCCCTCACTTCAGTGCATCCAGTTCAAAGCCCATAACCATCAGGGCTAGTGGATAGATCAAAGATGAGCAGCTTTGCTTAGATTATGATGTTGCTTAGTGAGGCTGTAGCTGCTTGGCTCCACATTCAACCAAAAACCAGCATGAAAACTGTGCCCTTCAAATGCACAGTGCTGATGGAATGCTGCTAATGTCAGAGTAGGGAACATTTATACTCACTCCAACTGTGGATGTGTTATGACAAGAGCTAGGCTCTTATCACATAGCCATATTCAGAAATGCAGCATTGAGCTACAGTATGCAGCAGTCTAGTCCACCGCTGATGGTAGAATGCCAGTTAGCAAAATGTAGTAGTCGCAGAATTGTGTGATTTCCTGGCTTGCTTACCCCTTAGCTGGTTGCACTGGCCTGCCTGAGGCCAGTTCCACAACATAAACAGAGTGTTTAATCCTGAAGCACAGCTTGTGAATTTGTAGTTGTATGAAGAAGATTAAAAATGTTACTGTGTATGAAATTCTTATTACCATGACTTGTTGCTAGCAACCACTGCAGTATTCTTGAATATACTGGAACAACTCTTCTGCACTAAAGTAACCAATCTGTGCTGCTGTCAGCTTGTCAAGAGAACTAAGTGTGGTAGAATGACTATAGTATTAATGTAAGTTAATTTTTTTTAATAAAAGTAAGTAATTTAGAGATCCAATAGCTTTTTGTGGTTAGACTGTGTAACATTTAACGATTTTTCCCAATATTATGTGTATTTCTGCAGATTTTTTTCCCAACTCACTACCACTCCCCCTCCCCCTCACACAACCCCCCCACCCACTCAAAGACCCATGGACCTTGCCATTGGTGGGGAGGCTTGTGTGCCTCGACGATACAGATAGCTGTACCATAGGTACAACCACAACGGAGGGTATCTGTTGAGAGGCCAGACAAACATGTGGTTCTTGAAGAGGGGCAGCAGCCTTTTCAGTGGTTGCAGGGACAAGAGTCTGGATGATTGACTGATCTGGCCTTGCAACACCAACCAAAATGGCCTTGCTGTGCTGGTACTGCAAACAGCTGAAAGCAAGGGGAAACTACAGCCGTAATTTTTCCTGAGGGCATGCAGCTTTACTGTATGGTTACATGCTGATGGTGTCCTCTTGGGTAAAATATTCCGGAGGTAAAACAGTCCCCCATTCGGATCTCCGGGTGGGGACTACTCAGGAGGATGTCGTTATCAGGAGGAAGAAAATTGGTGTCCTATGGATCTGAGCGTGGAATGCCCGATCCCTTAATCGGGCAGGTAGGTTAGATAATTTAAAAAGGGAAATGGATAGATTAAAGTTAGATATCGTGGGAATTAGTGAAGTTCGGTGGCAGGAGGGACAAGACTTCTGGTCAGGTGAATACAGGGTTATAAATACAAAATCAAATAGGGGTAAGGCAGGAGTAGGTTTAATAATGAATAGGAAAATAGGAATACAGGTAAGCTACTACAAACAGCATAGTGAATGCATTATTGTAGCCAAGACAGATGCAAAGCCCATGCCTACCACAGTAGTACAAGTTTAGATGCCAGCTAGCTCTGCAGATGCCAGCTAGCTCTGCAGATGCCAGCTAGCTCTGCAGATGCCAGCTAGCTCTGCAGATGCCAGCTAGCTCTGCAGATGCCAGCTAGCTCTGCAGATGCCAGCTAGCTCTGCAGATGCCAGCTAGCTCTGCAGATGCCAGCTAGCTCTGCAGATGCCAGCTAGCTCTGCAGATGCCAGCTAGCTCTGCAGATGCCAGCTAGCTCTGCAGATGCCGAAGAGATGATGAGATAAAAGAAATTATTCAGACAGTGAAGGATGACGAAAATTTAATAGTCATGGGTGACTGGAATTCTATAGTAGGAAAAGGAAGAGAATGAAATGTAGTAGGTGAATATGGAATGGGGTTAAGGAATGAAAGAGGAAGCCGCTCGGTAGAATTTTGCAAAGAGCATAACTTAATCATAGCTAACACTTGGTTTAGAAATCATAAAAGAAGGTTGTACACATGGAAGAATCCTGGAGATACTAGAAGGTTTCAGGTAGATTATAGAATGGTAAGACAGAGATTTAGGAACCAGGTTTTAAAATGTAAGACATCTCCAGGGGCAGATGTGGACTCCAACCACAATCTCCACAAAAAGGTGGGAAATTAAGGAGATGGGACGTGGATAAACTGACGGAACCAGGGGTTGTGGAGAGTTTCAGGGAGAGCATAAGGGAATGGGGGAAAGAAATACAATAGATGAAGAATGAGTGGCATTGAGAGATGAAATAGTGAAGGCAGCAAAGGATCAAGTAGGTAAAAAGATGAGGGCAGGTAGAAATCCTTGGGTAACTGAAGAAATACTGAATTCAATTGATAAAAGGAGAAAATATAAAAATGCAATAAATGAGGCAATCAAAAAGGAATACAAAAGTCTCAAAAATGAGTTTGACAGGAAGTGAAAAATGGCTAAGCAGGGATGGCTAGAGGACAAATATAAGGATGTAGAGGCTTACATCACTAGGGGTAAGATAGATACTGCCTACAGGAAAATTAGAGAGACCTTTGGAGAGAAGAGAACCATGTGTATGAATATCAAGAGCTCAGATGGCAGCCCAGTTCTAAGCAAAGAAGGGAAGGCAGAAAGGTGGAAGGAGTATATAGAAGGTTTATACAAGGGCAATATACTTGAGGACAATATTATGGAAATGGAAGATGATGCAGATGAAGATGAAATGGGAGATATGATACTGCATGAAAAGTTTGACAGAGCACTGACAGATCGAGAGAGCCAGCCCTGATAAAACTCTTCCATCTGGTGAGCAAGGTATATACGACAGGCGAAATACCCCCAGACTTCAAGAAGAATATAATAATTCCAATCCCAAAGTAAGCAGGTGTTGACAGATGCGAAAATTACTGAATTATCAGTTTAATAAGTCAAAATGCAAATTACTAACACACATTCTTTACAGATGAATGGAAAAACTGGTAGAAGCTGACTCCGGGGAGGATCAGTTTGGATTCTGTAGAAATATTGGAACACATGAGGCAATACTGACCCTACAACTTACCTTAGAAGACAGATTAAGGAAAGGCAAACCTACATTTCTAGTATTTGTAGACTTAGAGAAAGCATTTGAAAATGTTGACTGGAATACTCTCTTTCAAATTCTGAGGGTAGCAGGGGTCAAATACAGGGTGTGAAACGTTATTTACAATTTGTACAAAACCAGATGGCAGTTACGAGAGTCGAGGAGCATGAAAGAGAAGCAGTGGTTGTGAACAGATAGAGACAGGGTTGTAGCCTATGCCCGATGTTATTCAATCTGTATATTGAGCAAGAAGTAAAGGAAACAAAAGAAAAACTCGGAGTAGGAATTAAAATACATGGAGAAGAAATAAAAACTTTGAGGTTCACTGAGTACCTTGTAATTCTGTTAGAAACAGCAAAGGACATGGAAGAGCAGTTGAATGGAATGGACAAAGTCTTGAAAGGAGGATATAAGATGAATATCAACAAAAGCAAAACAAGGATAATGGAATGTAGTCAAATTAAATCATGTGATCCTCAGGGAATTAGATTAGGAAATGAAACACTTCAAGTATTAAATGAATTTTGTTAATTGGGGAGCAAAATAACTGATGATGGTCAGAGTAGAGAGGATATAAAATGTAGACTGGCAATGGCAAGGAAAGCATTTCTGAAGAAGAGAAATTTGTTTACATCGAGTATAGATTTAAGTGTCAGGAAGTCGTTTCTGAAAGTATTTGTGTGTGGAGTGTAGCCATGTATGGAAGTAAAAGATGGACAATAAATAGTTTGGACAAGAAGAGAATAGAAGCTTTCGAAATGTGGTGCTACAGAAGAATGCTGAAGATTAGATGGGTAGAACACATAACTAATGAGAAGGTATTGAATTGAATTGGGGAGAAGAGAATTTTGTGGCACAATTAGACTAGAAGGGCAGATACGTTGGTAGAATATGTTCAGAGTCATCAAGGGATCACCAATTTAGTATTGGAGGGCAGCGTGGAGGGTAAAAATCTTAGAGGGAGACCAAGAGATTAATACACTAAGCAGATTCAGAAGAATGTAGGTTGCAGAAGGTATTGGGAGATGAAGAAGTTTGCACAGGATAGAGTACCATGGAGAGGTTCATCAAACCAGTCTCTTGGCTGAAGACAACACCACCACCACCACCACCACCACCACCAACAACAACAACAACAACAACAACAACAACAAACACTTTTCCTTTTCTTAATTCAGGCACACATGCAATTCCGTTATGTTTGTGGATGTGGTTTCCAATGTGGATGGTGAGCTCTCAAATATGATAATGTGGGACATTCTTGACAATGTTATCTGTAGCTGAAGTGGTCTACAGCAGCAGTTTTAACTACATGTGATCCATTAATTACACCAATTTTATTCCTGAAAATGAATACATGTGAAACAGTTGCATTAAGTTCATAGGAGATTCTCCAAGATGCATGGAGAACTTAAAAATATTCCAGTTGTTCACTGACGTATTGTTGTTTATTCTGCATCATATTTGACATAGCAGCAAACAAAGTTCCAAAGATTTGTAACAAGACAAAATTTTTTGTTTGACAAGGAAATGAATATAAATAGTGTAATCAGTACACTGCTGCTTTTGTGGTTTAAGGACACAAGTATAGCCTAATATTATCATCTAAACTGTTATTTCAAGCCCGCATCTCGTGGTCGTGTGGTAGCGTTCTCACTTTCCACGCCCGGGTTCCCGGGTTTGATTCCCGGCGGGGTCAGGGATTTTCTCTGTCTCGTGATGGCTGGGTGTCGTGTGATGTCCTTAGGTTAGTTAGGTTTAAGCTGTTCTAAGTTCTAGGGGACTGATGACCATAGATGTTAAGTCCCATAGTGCTCACAGCCATTTGAACCATTTTTTTTGTATTTCAACCTTGTCTGTGTTCATTCCTTCCAGGTCTGTTTGAAACAAAGTTTTCATTTCTACATGATCCCCCCAAGAGATGAATGCAGACATAGTTAGAGAAAAATTTCTAGTGAGGTTTAAATTTCCATTTACATATTTGTATTTTTTGGTACTGTGTCATATCACTTTTAACCACTCGCATACCCTTTCAATACATTTAGTTATAACAGATCATACCCAAATGTTGCAGTTTTGATGCATAATTAATGTTTAGGTACCTTAAAACAACATATTTTTCTAGCAGCCAAGTTCTAATACAAAAACCAAAAAATAAGATACCTTAGGTATAGAAAGCTATATTCCAATACAGCATCTGTTTAGCCCAGTTTGTGATGTATGAGTAGAAGGCAATCATATATTGCATTGACTCACATTTTGTAACATTTCCCATAAATCTGGTGTGAGTTATTCTATATTGCATTTTCATAGAGGCTCCAAAATACAATTTATTATTATTATTATTATTATTATTATTATTATTATTATTATTATCATCATCATCATCATCATCATCATCATCATCATCATCATCATCATTGATTATTCTCTTTTAAGAGAGCAATTGAACTTAAGTAGTCATGATTTCTTCTTCTTTCTTCCCAAATTCTCTTCATACATTCACTGTGTTCTCTCTTGTGTTCTTCCGACCATCTTTTTCCCATTGTGTTCTTAGTGTGTCTATTGTTTATGTTGTCTTCTGTGATCCCCAGTTCTTTAAAGTCATCTTCTGTTTCAGTGATCCACTTTGTCTTGTTTTTGCTCTTGTTTACTATCTCAAAGATTTGCCTTCTGAGCCTGCTTTTATTCATTCTGCTGATATGTCCATAAAATTTCATCCTTCTCTTTCTAATGGTGTCTGTTATTGTTTCTATGACTTTGTAAATCTCTCTAGTTGGCCTCTTCATCCAAATTCCTTCCCAAAACACTGGAAGTAACTTGCAAAAGTACTGAAAAATGCTATGAAATTTGGCAAACCCCCAAGAAAGAGAAAACACAGATGGTGGAACAGCACATGTGATCAAGCAATAGAAGAAAGAATACAAGCTTGGAAAACTTTCAGTAGCAACAAAACTATAGAAAAATGGCAGGAATTTTTGAAAATACAGAAGAGTTCATCCAAGGCAATATGAAGAGAAAAAGAAATTGCACAAGAATTTATCAACAACAACACCAGAATTTTTTTACAAAATTTTCAAAGAAAATCTAACAGGGTATCAACCACCTAATCTGCGCATTTGCTGGCCCAATGGATCACTGGAAACTAAACCTAAAAAGAACTGTCAAATTTTAGCTAAATATTTTCACTCACTTCTGACCTGTGAGCCTCTGACAGAACAACTATATTTCGAAAAACCCACATCCAATCCCGATACAAATCTGCCATCACTTAACGAAGTAAAGGAAATAATCAATTCTTTGAAGAACAAAAAGTTTCCAGGGGAAGACAGAATCATAGCAGAAGTATGGAAATTAAATGACAGTAGTCTCACACAAGCAAACCACAGAATTATATAAAATATTTGGGAAACTGAACAAATACCTGCAGAGTGGAAATGTGCATTAATTCACCCTCTCCACGCAAAAAGGTGCAAAAACTGATCCAGGGGAATTTCACTGCTCCCAGTAATATACAAAATTCTTTCAAAGGCCCTGTTAAACAGATGAGAACAACACGTGGACCAGTTTATAGGGGAGTACCAGGCAGGGTTTCACAAAGGTCAATCTTGCATCGAACAGATATGGAACTTAAAAACAATCCTACAAATGAGATGATGTAGAAATACTGTGGTAATTTTTGTCAATTTTAAAAAGGATTATGATTCAATAGACAGAAAAACATTATTCCACACTTTAGAAGAGTTCAGGATTGACAGTTAAATGAGGTAAATTATTCAACTGGCATTAACAGTTACAACCCACTAAGTTACATTCATGGGAGAAACATCCAAAGCAATTCATATCCATACCAGTGTTTACCAAGGAGATGGAATTTAACATGATTCTAGAAAATATTGTGAGGACATGTGAAAAGGAAGTAAAAGGAATTCAGCTTGGGATTTAAAGAGAGCAGAGAATCAGGGTGAAGTGTCTGGCTTTCGTTGATGAACTTTCCATCCTAATTAACAATAGAGAGAGAACCAAACTTTCATTGGAAAAACTACATGAAATCTCACAGAAAACTGGGTTACAAATCTCCTATGACGAAATGCAGTATATGGAAAACAAACGTGTTGATTATCTCCCTATTACTACTCAATACAGGAAAGTGGCACAAGTTGCCCACTTCAGATATCTGGGAGAGATAATCCAACCATTATGTCTGAACTCAATAGCCAATAAAAATAGAATCTCTAGATTACAAAAAGCACTATAATAAGGAATCTATTTCTGCCAATGCGAAACTAAGGCTTTACAACACAGTAGTCCTACCAGAAGCACTTTATGCTGTAGAAACTACAGTGATTCATGGTCATACATAGATCAGGGAGATTGAAAAGCAGGAATGTAACTGTTATGAGAACCAATTTAAGTTGCATAGGTAGTTTTATTTATTTATTTATTTATTTATTTATTTATTTATTTATTTATTTATTTATTTATTTATTTATTTATTTATTTATTTATTGATGATTAAATACAGACATCTTGTTGATTATCAGATCATCCATGTACATCACTCTTGCATTACAGACCGACCTATATGTAATTGCAGGCCCCCACTGCTACCTGATATATAGTTGGAAAGTGGCAAGTCACATATTTAGTTTCTTCTGTTTTTGTAATAGTATATTGACTAAATTTTATGCATGTTTTCTCTTTTTCCCCCCTACGTGTTTAGAAATGTAAAGTGTTGTCAGGCAGTTTGTAATGAAGTTTTAATTTCTGCTGAACAGTCAGCATTACAGCTCATAAGGCGTCAGTCTCCATCGGTGACACAGTGGGAGGTTAGCAAGCCGCATATTTACATCTATATACACCTACACTTACATCCACATAGATATTCCACAAGTCACTGTACAGTGCCTGGCAGAGTTTACTTCGTACCACCACTTGTCAATTCCTTTCCTGTTCCACTTGCAAATAGAGCAAGGGAAAAATGACTGTCTGTATGCCTGCAGATAAGCTCTAATTTATTGTACCTTATCTTCATGGTCCTTTTGCACAATGTATGTTGGCAACAGTAACATCATTTGGCAGTTAGCTTCAAATACCAGTTCTCTAGATTTTCTCAATAGCGTTTCTCAAAAAGAACATTGACTTACCTCCAGAGCTTCCCGTTTGAGTTCCAGAAGCATCTCTGTAACACTTACATGTTGTTTGTACCCACCTGTAACAAATCCAGCAGCCCACCTCTGAATTGTTTCAATGTCTTCCATCAATCTGACCTGGTATGGATCCCAAACATGTGAGCAGTACTCGAGAATAGGTTGCACCAGCATCCTGTATGTGATCTCCTTTAGAGATGAACCACTCTTCCATAAAATTCTCTCAATAAACTGAAGCCAACCATTCACCTTCCCTACCACTGTTCTCACATCCTTGTTCCACCTCATATCATTGTGTAACATTATGCCTAGATTTTTAAATGACTTGACTGTGTCAAGCAGAACACTAGTAATTTTGTATCAAAATGTTACAGATTTGATCTTCCTACTCATACACTTTAATACATTTTTCCACATTCAGGGATAGCTGCAATGCATCACACCAACTGTAAATTTTGTCTAAGTCACCTTGTATATTCATACAGTCACTCAGCTTTGATACCTTACCATACACCATGGCATCATTAGGAAACAACTGCAAATTGCTGTCCACCCTGTCAGCCAAATCATTTATGTGTATATACACTCCTGGAAATGGAAAAAAGAACACATTGACACCGGTGTGTCAGACCCACCATACTTGCTCCGGACACTGCGAGAGGGCTGTACAAGCAATGATCACACGCACGGCACAGCGGACACACCAGGAACCGCGGTGTTGGCCGTCGAATGGCGCTAGCTGCGCAGCATTTGTGCACCGCCACCGTCAGTGTCAGCCAGTTTGCCGTGGCATATGGAGCTCCATCGCAGTCTTTAACACTGGTAGCATGCCACGACAGCGTGGACGTGAACCGTATGTGCAGTTGATGGACTTTGAGCGAGGGCGTACAGTGGGCATGCGGGAGGCCGGGTGGACGTACCGCCGAATTACTCAACACATGGGGCATGAGGTCTCCACAGTACATCGATGTTGTCGCCAGTGGTCGGCAGAAGGTGCACGTGCCCTTCGACCTGCGACCGGACCGCAGCGACGCACGCATGCACGCCAAGACCGTAGGATCCTACGCAGTGCCGTAGGGGACCGCACCGCCACTTCCCAGCAAATTAGGGACACTGTTGCTCCTGGGGTATCGGCGAGGACCATTCGCAACCGTCTCCATGAAGCTGGGCTACGGTCCCGCACACCGTTAGGCCGTCTTCCGCTCACGCCCCAACATCGTGCAGTCCACCTCCAGTGGTGTAGCGACAGGCGTGAATGGAGGGACGAATGGAGACGTGTTGTCTTCAGCGATGAGAGTCGCTTCTGCCTTGGTGCCAATGATGGTCATATGCGTGTTTGGCGCCGTGCAGGTGAGCGCCACAATCAGGACTGCATACGACCGAGGCACACAGGGCCAACACCCGGCATCATGGTGTGGGGAGCGATCTCCTACACTGGCCGCACACCTCTGGTGATTGTCGAGGGGACACTGAATAGTGCACGGTACATCCAAACCGTCATCGAACCCATCGTTCTACCATTCCTAGGCCGGCAAGGGAACTTGCTGTTCCAACAGGACAATGCACGTCCGCATGTATCCCGTGCCACCCAATGTGCTCTAGAAGGTGTAAGTCAACTACCCTGGCCAGCAAGATCTCTGGATGTGTCCCCCATTGAGCATGTTTGGGACTGGATGAAGCGTCGTCTCACGCGTTCTGCATGTCCAGCACAAACGCTGGTCCAACTGAGGCGCCAGGTGGAAATAGCATGGCAAGCCGTTCCACAGGACTACATCCAGCATATCTACTATCGTCTCCGTGGGAGAATAGCAGCCTGCATTGCTGCGAAAGGTGGATATACACTGTACTAGTGCCGCCATTGTGCATGCTCTGTTGCCTGTGTCTATGTGCCTGTGGTTCTGTCAGTGTAATCATGTGATGTATCTGACCCCAGGAATGTGTCAATAAAGTTTCCCCTTCCTGGGACAATGAATTCACGGTGTTCTTATTTCAATTTCCAGGAGTGTATAACAGCAGCAGTCCTGTCACACTTTACTGGTCACTCCTGTGATGTCCTTGCCTCTTATGAACACTCACCCTCGAGGACAACACACTGGGTTCTTGGCCTGTTACCCTTCGTCCATAGTTCTCACAAGGGAACCTCCCCATTGCACCCCCCTCAGATTTAGTTATAAGTTGGCACAGTGGATAGGCCTTGAAAAGCCGAACACAGATCAATCGAGAAAGCACGTTGTGTGCAACTACGAAAAAAATAAGCAAAATATACAAACTGAGTAGTCAATGCGCAAGATAGGCAACATCATGGAGAGTGTGAGCTCAGGAGTGCCGTTGTCCTGTGGTTTGCGTGAGCAGCTGCGGAATGAGAGGTTCTTCGTTCAAGTCTTCCCTCGAGTGAAAAATTTAATTTTTTGAGAATGATTATCACATCCACAAGAAAACCTAAATCGGGCAAGGTAGAAGGATCTTTTTACCCATTCACCAAGTGTACAAGTTAGGTGGGTCGACAACATATTCCTGTCATGTGACACACATGCAGTCACCAGCGTCGTATAGAATGTATCAGACATGTTTTCCTGTGGAGGAATCGGTTGACCTATGACCTTGCGATCAAATGTTTGTGGTTCCCATCGGAGAGGCACGTCCTTTCAGCTACTAATCGCACAGTTTTGCGGTGCGGTCACAAAACACAGACACAAAACTTATTACAGTGACCAGAGACGTCAATGAACGAACGGACAGCTCATAACTTTGCGAAAATAAATAAATTAAACTTTTCAGCCGAGGGAAGACTTGAACCAAGAACTTCTCGTTCTGCAGCTGCTAATGGCAACCATGGGACCACGGCACTCCTGAGCTCACACCAACTGTGATGTTGCCTATGCTGTGCATGGACTACTCAGTTTGTATATTTTGCTTATTTTTTCATAGTTCCACACAACTTCTTCCTGTTTTCTCGATTGACCAGTGTTCAGTTTTTCAAGGCCTATCCACTGTGCCAACTTATAACTAAATCTGAGGGGGGTGCGATGGGGAGGTTCCCTTGTCAGTATATCATGTGAGAAGAGGACAAGGTGTATTTCACACAAGTGACGCTTTCTAAAACCCTGCTGATTTGTGCACATCAGCTTCTCAGTCTCAAGAAAGTTTATTATATTAAAACTGGGGATATGTCCAAGGATTCTGCAGCAAACAGAAGTTAGGGATATTGGTTCTTAATTTTGCGGGTCTGTTCCTTTACCTTTCTTATATACTGGAGTCACCTGCACTTTTTACAGTCTCTTGGGACTTTGCACTGGGTGAGAGATTCATAATAATTGCAAGGTATGTAAGGGGCCAATCTGTAAAGTACTATTTGTAAAATTGAATTGGGACTCCGTCCGGACCAGGTGATTTATTTGCTATCAAAGCTCTCAGTTGTTTCTTTACGTCAGGTATGCTTATTACTATGTCATCCATATAGGAGTCTGTCTGATGGTCAGATGATCATATGTTTGTACAATTCTCCTGCGTGAGCAATTTCTTGAATGTGAAATGTAAAACTTGAGCTTTTGTTTCACTGTCTTCAAATGGCACACTAGGCTGCTCAAGAAGGGACTGACTGAATGAAAGCCTTAGACCTGCTTAAGGATTTTACATGCAGCCAGAATATTCTCAGATTCTCTACCAGATCTTTTGCTAAGCTGTAAAAGTTGTGGTTGTTCTATGTCTCACACATAGGTCTTTTGATAGCCACATGAATCTCTACCAACCTTTGATTGTTGTCATTTACACGTTCCCTTTTAAACTGAGAAGTGCAATCGACTCTGCTTCCTCAGCATCTGCTGAATTTCATTATTAAACTGTGGTCTTATCTAGGTTCCTGTTTGTGTTTTTACAGTCAATTGTTAAGTTAGTAATATTGGGATGGGTAGGACGTGTGTATGCTGTGTGCAGACACAGGAGGAACTGGCCTCAGTTCACGAGCATCTGAATGAGTGTTTGGCTATCTTCAGGCAGCTGCTGCCTCAGGGTGTAGCAGTGGTGAAGAATCTGGCACCATTTGTTTTCGCCATGATCTCTACTACTACTCGATGCAGTGGACACTTCCTCACAGGACAACACGCAGCAGATGGTTCGTGTTGGTGTCACTTGAGGTGGACAGCAAATCTGGAGGCTATTTGTCTGGCCTTGCCCATTCACCCTGTGAGTGGTCAAGTGCCCACTCCTTCAGGAGAGTCCAAGCAGGCAATGGGGGGAGGGGTGTACTGGTTATCGGAAACTCAAACATAGGGCACATTATGTAGCCTCTTAGGAAGATAGTGTACAGGGCTGGAAAGACAGCCAATGTGCACTCAGTATGTCTGCCAAGGTGCCTCATCCGTGATGTGGAGGAAGCTATCGAGTGTGCAGGGTGCAGTCATCTGAAAGTTGTGGGTCACACCAGTGCCAACAACACTTGTCACTTGACTTCTGACACTATCCTCAGTTTATACAGGAAGCTGGCAGAATTGTAAGCAGAACTCAGAATTTACAGCACTGTTCCCAGAGTCAGTCAGGATTCACTGGTTTGGAGTGATGTGGAGGGTCTCAACCAAGAGCTTAGTTGACTCTGATGGTCTTGACTGCAGATTTTTGGACTGGTGTTATTGGGTGGGTAATTTTATGACTCCAATTTATAGATCATGGGTGCACTACACAAAGGGTGTAGCCACTCAAGTAGCAAAATACTTCACGTGTGCAGATGGTTTTTTTTAGGCTGGGTTGTAGGTTGATGTTCTGTGATGAACACTCACCAGATGCCTTGCAGATAGCAAAATCAGGCTGCATTTAAAGTAAAGACACTTACACAGTCAAAATTTTATCAGTAAATTGTCAAAGTATCCATAACAAAGTTCCTAAATTTACTGCCCTCCAGAAAACGTCTTTACTCAAATTACTCTCGGGGCTGAGGGCTTGCTGAAACCTAACGCACGACTATGGAGTGGAGTGAGTAAGAGGTTTGTGAACTGCTGTTTAGACATAGGTAACATGTTCATTGTCTCAAAGTCTTCAGTTTGTAATCTGTAGCTGGTGCCGGAGGTCTCTTCACTTTGAACATTTCTGTGTTGCTATTCATATGTGCAGTGTAAATGAATGAAATGAGTTAATGCTTCTAAAGAAACATTTTAGTGATATGTATTTATTACCATCACTCTGTGCATTGTTTTCTTTGGATGCTAAAACTGGCATTGTTGAAGTGAAGTATGATTGCAAGAAATGTGATATTCTTAAATGTGATTGGCATGATTAAATTGTAAATTATTAACTTCATTTCATAATAATTTTTCAGTTGCTTAGTTTTATTCATTTCGATTTTGAGGTGTATATACTCCTACAGAATATCAATATGAGAATAGTGTTAAAATAATACCGAATATGTATGTGCATGAGGTGGTCATATTTCATATTCATATTATTTATTATTTTTCACATAGAATAACATGTGTTCTTGAAAAGATTTCAAAATACGTTGGGCTGGTGTGCCCACTTCCTGCCGCCTCTTCCCTCACCTTCAACACTGTGTGAATGAAGGAGCTCTGGTTGTTAATCTGCTGCACAGTATTTGGTGCTCAAGCATTAGGCAGCTGCAGTGGGGTAGAGTGAGTAACAAATATGAGAGAGAGAGAGAGAGAGAGAGCAATTTACTGAGGTGAGGTGTTTTGCTAGATGGAATGGGTGGCTGACAGCTCGAAGGAAGGCAACAAGTGCAAACTGATTCAGGGACAGAAGCTTTACCATTTCAAGGAAATTTATTATATTGGAACTGAGAAAATGATCAAGAATTCTGCAGCAATTGCTTAAAATAAGTGTGAAGAGTGAAAGGAAATCCATTGACTTAGAAAAGATGCTTTCAGTATTATTCCATTCAGCATACTGAATAAATTGCCTCAAAGGAAATGAAACAACAGTTTTGTTAAGTGGCACTTTTTAGTGTGTACATTGCTAAGCTTGAGGCACTTGGAAACCAGCAAGGGCACTCAAAGATAGGAAATCAGAGACACATTGCAGGGAGCAGTCATAGAATGTATGTTACCAGAGGCCAATTCTAGGCACTCTGGGCAGTTGTCCAAGGTGAGAAGTTTCATTTCAGAAAATTTACTAGTAACTCTATCCATTGCCTACACAATGTTGAATGGAATCACAGTAGAAGAGGGTCTCAAGAAAGCACACCATAGCAGATGCTGAGAGTTTGATGCTTTCCCCTGAGAACCATATCATCAGTGGGTTTACACTGCTTAACATGCTACACCAGTGGTCCTCACACAAAACACTGTTGTTGTTGGCCATAAGGGGAAGGGAAGTGACATTTCGCTTCCAGCTGAACGCTGTTGCTACCAAATTTGGTGTTCGTTAATGTAAAGTCAAGAAACATCCCTACCTTCTGAATAGGAGAAGGGAATACATTAAATTTGGTTGGCCAGAGGTGCCCTGGAGCTGCAGAGTCACTTGTCAGATGGGCTGAATCCTGTAAAATGCCGGTGGATAGGTGGAACAGCTATAGGAAGGGAGAAATAGTGTGTCACCACAATATTTTAAAAACCCATGTTTTTATATTCAGACAGAGTTCTCAGTCAGGTCATTGGAATGTGAACTCCGTGTTGCTCATTACCAGCCTCTGTAAGTTCTGACAAGTCTGTTTCTCTCAGTTGGAGTGCTACTCTCAAAGTTTGTAAAAGTTCGTACTTCAAATGCTGCTAACGTTCATTACTTCTGTTGGTGCTGACACTATTGGCTCAGAAACTGACTTCTGTTGTGCAAACAGTTGCACCCTTTGCTTTTTATACAGTGCTAACCATTCACACAACCCACTTGTCCTTCCAACCTTGTAAAACCATATCTCCCTTCCAACAGTACATACTTTCCCTTTCTTGATATTGTTTACAACAGTTGACAACTCAGGTGGAAGTCCCCTATTTGCCCTTATAGCCCCACAGGCCCATTGTCTCCTGTGAAAGTGGGTTTTCTAAGTTATCTGAAGTTGGCAGGTTGTTACAGTAGTTGTCCTGATAGACATAATGCCAGTACACAAAACATGGGTTCATCTAGTCTTTCCCTTTCCCCATTATATATTACCATGTCGCATATAATCTGTTGTGGCCTCATATACAGTTCACACAAGTAGGCCATATTTCACCAGCTAGCCAAGGTTATAGGTCCTAAACCTTAGGTGGCCTCTTAGACGTATCATGGGCTGATCAGGTGGTATCTCACGGATGGATTTATATACAATCTGAAAACAATCCACAAAATGCTGGAGGACTGGTCGGACATTATAGAGCCTGCCAACTGGTTCATCCTGTCATGAATTTTTGGAAAAGTGGCATGCATTCCATATCTGTTCCCATTGATAGCAACTCATTAGCTATCTGACAGTAGGAGTTTGAATCAAAGGGTCTCTGCTCTAGTATTCCCAATAATTCTCTCTCCTAACTTTTCTGATCACAAGTATGATCACTACAAATCATTTAATTTCAGCAACTGAAATGTCAGTCCACTTTAGTCTCCTGGGTGATGCTCTATGCTTATGTAATAACTGACTGTGACATAGGTTAGATTGTGTTATGAAAATATCAAATTATTTGTCACCAAAGAAGTGAGCTACAACCTCTGAAATACTGTGGATCATCAGGAACAAATGGAAGGCCCGGCTGATCTTCAAAAGGTTCCAGTTGTGTGACATAATTGTCTTGTCTCTATTCCATGTAAACAAATGTCTACTTCATCACCACTACTGGTACTACTGGCACTACTGGCATCACTGGCATTTGCCAAGACACATGGCTGTTGCTGATGTTATATCACTCACTGTCATTATCTATATCACTTAGTACATCTGGTAATGACCCTGCATATGTATCATGAAACATTTTATTTTTGCACAAAGCACATAGCCAATGGCATGCTGTCTCATGTATTAACTGCTGGAACTTAAGATCACCTTTGTATACATGCACATTTCACAGCTATCATGATTGTATAAGTGGTCAAATATAACAACATTTGTACTCTTCTGCTACATATCATGCCAGCAAATAGTTTGAACTTTACCCAACAAAGAATACAATAGGCCATAAACAATACCCGTGCAGGAAAATCGAGATTTCTGTGGCCTGTCAGCTGTGGCTGTCTATTGCAATACGGAGAGCTCAAAGCTCTGTCATTAATGTGTTAAAATCCGTGCCTCTCGTAGGTGCCTTGTGACAGTGCTTGTCACTACTGCAAATAATGAACCTGCCTTCACTGGAAGTTCGCCTTTCTGCATTTGCTCCTAATCGCTTGGGAATTATAGACTGACCGGTAACCCCAGTCTTCCCTCTACCTATGTTAGGACACAAGCTAGCTCACATATAATTAAGGCAGTGACCACATGTGAAATGTAATAATTAATTTATTAATAAGATATTTATCTTATGCCCTCCAGGTTTATGTCTGTGTTGTGGATCAGGCATAACTTGTGTATTGCGTATGAGAAAAATGTAAAGCCAGTTAAAAATCAGTTTTTACAAATTAATTAAATTTTTCCCCAATATTAAGATAGTGTATCAATTTTAGGAAATGCATAAATTAACATTTGTTTGATTATTCCAAGACTTTTTTCTTTCCAGAAATTCAGCTGTGATTTTGTTTTAAAAAAAGTCATTTAAGCTCACACTCTTTAATAATGTTGCAAGATGACTTGCTGTTGTATACTATTACATGCTTATCTCTGGTGCATACACTATTCATGCAACTATCTTGCCACATCATGTCAGCCAATTGTTACTACGCACTTTTACCAGTCTCCCCCCCCCCCCCCCCTCCGTATTGGATAAATCACATTATCTTTGGTATCAAGCATACCTTAGGTACCATGGTTTTTCTAAAGGGATAAGTCTTCAGATTTCCTGTTACCTTTGGTGATCCAATTTATGGTTTCATAATCTGCTTGTCACTAATCTAAATGCTTAACATTACTTTCCTCCATTCATATACTTCCTTTTTTTTCACCTAATTGCCATGCATAAAGAAGCAAATTAGTTACATGTATTTGAAATCTGAATCTTAAAAATGAAAATTTAACCAGTCAATCACAACTATCTTCTCTCAGTATTACACTAATGGCCATTAAAATTGCTACACTACGAAGAAATGCAGATGATAGACGGGTATTCATCGGACAAATATATTATACTAGAACTGACATGTGATTACATTCTCACGCACTTTGGGTGCATATATCCTGAGAAATCAGTAGGCCTACCCAGAACAACCACCTCTGGCCGTAATAACGGCCTTGATAAGCCTGGGCATTGAGTCAAAGAGAGCTTGGATGGCGTGTACAGGTACAGCTGCCCATGCAGCTTCAACATGATACCACAGTTCATCAAGAGTAGTGACTGGCATATTGTGACGAGCCAGTTGCTCGGCCACCATTGGTGAGATGTTTTCAATTGGTGAGAGATCTGGAGAATGTGCTGGCAAGGGCAGCAGTGGAACATTTTCTGTATCCAGAAAGGCCCATACAGGAGCTTCAACATGCAGTCGTGCATTATCCTGCTGAAATGAAGGGTAGAGCCACGGGTCATAACACATCTGAAATGTAATGTGCACCGTTCAAAGTGCTGTCAATGCGAACAAGAGGTGACCGAGGCGTGTAACCAGTGGCACCCCATACCATCACGCCAGGTGATTCGCCAGTATGGCAATGAATACATGCTTCCAGAGTGTGTTCACCGTGATGTTGCCAAACACGGATGCGACGATCATGATGCTGTAAACAGAACCTGGGTTCATCTGAAAAAATGATGTTTTGCCATTCGTGCACCCATGTTCATGATTGAGTACACTATCACAGACGCTCCTGCCTGTGATGCAGCGTCAAGGGTAACTGCAGCCATGGTCTTAGAGTTGATAGTCCATGCTGCTGCAAACGCCGTCGACCTGTTCGTGCAGATGGTTGTTGTCTTGCAAACATCCCCATCTGTTGACTTGGGGATCGAGACATGGCTGCACGATCCATTACAGCCATGTGGATAAGATGCCTGTCATCTCAACTGCTACTGATATGAGGCCATTGGGACCCTGCACGGCTTTCCATATTACCCTCCTGAACCCACCGATTCCATATTCTGCTGAAAGTCATTGGATCTCGACCAACGTGAGCAGCAGTGTCACGATACAATAAACCTTAATCGCGATAGGCTACAATCCGACCTTTATCAAAGTCGGAAACATGATGGTACGCATTTCTCCTCCTTACACGAGGCATCACAACAACGTTTCACCAGGCAACGCTGTTCAACTGCTGTTTGTGTATGAGAAATCGGTTGGAAACTTTCCTCATGTCAGGACATTGTAGGTGTCGCCACCAGCATGAGCCTTGTGTTAATGCTCTGAAAAGCTAATCGTTTGCATATCACAGCATCTTCTTCCTGTCAGTTAAATTTCGTGTCTCTATCAAATCATCTTTGTGGTGCAGCGATTTTAATGACTGTTAGTGTGTGTACCTGCATATGGGAGTGTATGGTCATATGTGCAAATCTAGGCTAGAGAGCCAGTACACAATACAGACATGGCATGGCCACACTCAGTGTGGTTTCAGTTGCCTGAAACTGTAGTTGTGTGTAAATTGCATTTGCGTGAGTGTGTGTATGTGGGTATGTGTGTGTATTGTTGATGAAGGCCAATGGGCAAAAGCTTTAATTGTGTCTTTTTGTTGTGCCTATCTGCAACTGAGCATCTCCACTCTATGGTGAGTAGCATCTTTCCTTCTCATAAGATTGTTACATTCCATTCTGGATTTTCCAAGTTATGCCATTCCTTTGACCAAAAGGAACAAAACTTCCAATGTGAAAAGTGGCTCATTGGTGGCTATACTGTTGTTTGGTACTGCTTCAGTGGCAAAGAATGTAACTAGTTGCAGAATAGTAGGTGTTGGTGTAAATGTTGATATTAACATCTAAACAATGTGCTGGAAGTTATGGAAAGTTTCCACAACAAAAACCAACGTAGCCCACTTTAACAGGCCCCCAAAGTCAATGTGCAGGCAATCCCATGGTTGATAAAGAGTAGACCATGGGAAAAGCATTGCGTGTGTTTAGTAGTCCTAGATGGCACATTCAATGTTGGCATCAATGCCTGGTCAATAAACATGACACCTTCTCAACATTTCCATCCTCTATATCGCACAGTAATGCCTCTTATAGTAACTTGAGCTATGAGGTCAAGTAGTAGTTGGATTGCAAACTAGCACTCAGACTTCTGTGCTCAGCAGAACAATCCCGATTAACACTGAGCTGGTGATGCATCGAAAAATGGTTTCTTGAGATGTGCATAACATGCTACTCTGCACAGCATCAGCCCCTGATATGGGGCTCTTGCCACCTCCTGGAACAACATCGATAATTTTTCCAGTGTATCCCTAATGTTTTTGTTGAGATGGAAACAAAGTGTATCTTGCACATCAAAACTGCACCCAGCTGTAACGAGGCATTAGCATTGGTATGTTGACTAGTGGGCCAGTAGTGTATGTCATAATGGTGGTTTCTCAAATGCAAGAACCATCACTGTACTACTTTTGATGTCTTATCTGATAGATCCACTAGGGGGCCAAAGAGCAAAATATTGGCTTGTCATCCATAACCAAGTGTAATTTTATTCCATATAAGAAAAAAATGAAATTTCTTGATAATTTTAGAAGTAGTCAGTGCCTCCAATACAGTATTGTTGCAGAAGAAGCTGAGTAGCACCATGGTTTAGTGATTATGATACTTAACTGTTGCATGGAGGGTCATGAGTTCAAAACTCACTTGGACTGTACAATTTTAATTTGTATATTTGGTTCGAGTAAATTCTAGGAGTATCCACAAAAGTCAAAAATCATTGTACTGGAATGTTCTGTCGCTGTATGTATACAATGTGCGTTCTGGCCAGATGCAGTACATACCGTGCTCTTGTATGTGTAAGTGCTGAATAAACCTTTGTTAAGCAAAGTTAGTGTTCGTCATTCATCTAATTACACCTACTTCTATCTGACAATATGCTTATAATTCACATGCACTGCTGTTGATGTTTTAAATGAGCATTCAGTCATTTATTCCATGTATATATTTCCATTTAATTAGGATCTGCCGTGGCCTATACCGACGGTTCGATGGTCTCTGGTCGCACTGGTTACGCTCTTACTCTAGAGGATCATTGTGAGCAACGGTCGCTGGCACCCGGGAACAGTGTATACACTGCCGAGTTGGTTGCCATCTATCGCGCCCTAGAGTATATCCGCTCCCGCTCAGGTGAGTCCTTTGTCATCTGTTGTGACTCCCTGAGTGGTTTAAGAGCTCTTGACCAGTGCTTTCCTCGTTCCCGTCTGGTGATGGCCATCCACGAGTCGCTCCATGCTCTTGCCCATTGCGGCCGCTCCGTGGTCTTTGTTTGGACCCCAGGTCATGTCGGCATGCCGGGCAATGAGCAGGTTGACATGCTGGCTAAACAGGCAGTGAGTTCACCGGCTCTGGAACTCGGCCTTATGGAGTGTGATCTCCTGTCGCTTTTGCGCCAGAAAGTGCTTGGTGCCTGGGGTGACGAGTGGCGCACCATGCCCACACCCAACAAACTTCGGGCGGTGAAGGAAACGACCGGTGTGTGGCGCTCCTCCATGCGGGCCTCTCGGAAGGACTCTGTCGTCCTCTGCCGACTGCGCGTTGGCCACACGTGGCTGACGCACGGCCATTTGTTGCGCCGTGAGGACCCACCGCTATGTCGCTGCGGGGCAGCTCTGACGGTGGTCCACATTTTGGTGGACTGCCCACTTTTAACAGGACTCAGGCAGACGTTTGTGCTGCCTGATACCCTCCCTGCCCTTTTATGTGATGACGTTGCTATGGCGGACCTCGTGTTGGGTTTTATTCGGGCAGGGGGTTTTTATCGTATAATTTGAGTGTTTGTCCTTTTATTTCCTGTATTGACTTGGGCCTTTGGCCTGTGGTTTTAAACTGTGGGTTTTAATGTCATTTGGTGGTTGGCTTTTCCTTATTTTTATGGTCGGCCAACCACCTTCACACTCGGTGTGATTTTAGTTCTGTTTGTCTGGTCTTTGTCTGTCTTTCTTGTATTGTGTCGTCCCTTGTCTCAGTTCTCTGTTTTTTAATGAATGACAGTTTTTATTTCGTGTGATTTTATCGTGGAACAAGGGACCGATGACCTTAGCAGTCTGGTCCCTTCAATCCCACACCCAACCAACCATTTCTTCTCTTATAATAATGTTAAGTGTGCCACTACTTTCATATTCATTTTGTATCTGTGGGCATTTGCTAATAGTGAAAGAGTTAACAAAAAGTGTCTTACTGCATTAAATCATCAACTAGAAATAACTTCTTTGGCATTATCTCCATGTTCACAAAGATGGAATTAAGGGAATGCGCAGAGAATGTGAACCTTTGCCCTACTTTATCACAGATGATAAAATCTATTTCATATTTAGACAATGATATGATTTATTGCTTTGTTCAAGGCTGGGGGGGAGCGCAGGGGTGAAGATACTACATTGCTCGCACTGTAGGCAGCAAGTATTCAGATTGGAATCATTTCTACCTACATTTATGTATTTGTTTTGTTATTGAATGCTGTTTCTCAGTAGCATGGGAGAGATATTAACCTTTTAAGTATTGAAAACTTAACTCTTTATATTATCTGTAAAATTTCTTGAATTTGTCACTCTAGGATGATAACTCCCCCTCTTGTACTTTGAGAGTCCACTATTTAAAGTTCAATTTTATTTATTATTGTCAATACTATTCAGTCTTTGAAATGACATTCATGATATTCTAAGCTATTCCTTGATGAAGAGAGAGAGAGAGAGAGAGGAAAATTCACTAATACTAATGAAGAAATGGTAGGCAGGTCAAAAAACATGTTTACATCTAAAATGTGTTGCAGTTACTGCATCATAATCCACACTACATTAGAGTCTCAGATTTTCACTTTTCACAATTTATCAGACACAAAGAAAAATAATTTTCTGACACACTATTTATTTATAATGCAATTTTTACACAATCATTACATAAGACAAATGAACAAATTGCGTAAATACACAGGAATCCATCTTACAAATCTTCTCTTTGTGCATGGTTAGAAGCTGTTTATCTTGTTGATGCCAGGAATTAATTTAATAGAATTTAAAGGGGATGGGTGTTTTAATCTTTGCCTCAGTGTCCACTATGTAGTTGGAAAAATTATTCGAAGAACCAACAGCACAGCAACTACTGATGTTCTCGTTGCACCTTAACACACAGTTTGCAGTACAGCTTTGATATCAAACAGGTGTGATGTCTTGACAACAGCAGTTTGGGATGACAGAATATGTTGTCAACAGGAATATGGTACTGTGTTTTTATGATGCAGCCCATTGTGGTATACATTAAACAAATTATGTGACAAATGTTAGTTTAATTAATTACAAACAATATAATGATCACAGTGACCTCTACACTAGGGCATATATTTGTGGTTTCTGTCATAGTTGTTATGAAAAGAAACACATAATACAAGAGGTAGCAAAATAAGATCAAATAGCTGCAATCTTATGGTAAATCCAAGGTGTAATTTATGCTGATAAATGTAAAAAAAAATGGAAATGTATAGTATTTTTTTTATTTAACATGCTCGTTTCCAAATAACTTTCCAGTCATTAATGTTATTTAGTAGATTAACAGCTGCAAGAATCGGACAAGTTCAAAGTACTGCCACGTCACTTTACTCTTCCATATTCAATATTTGCATTATTGGATAACCCCTTGCAGCAATTTTTCTGTCTAGTGTCTGATAGCAGTTGGACAGACACATCATCACAACACTCAACAGACAAGTATTTCTCAATACATTGTCAGACTTTAACACACTGATAGACACAAGGTGGCTGGCAGCCACAGCAGAGCCTTACACCTTACACCTGACGCCATTGCCTGGCAGTGAAACATCTGTCATTATATGTGGCTGTCCAGATTTTAACTGTCCCTCCACCACAGTGAAAATGCATATGTAAGTTATATGGTAAGTGACTTATAACATCATGTTGCAGAACATCTGTAAAATCATTAAAACTGTGGAAAACTAATATTTACTGGAGGGGATGTAAGGAAAGAAAGAAAAGCCTGTTAGCTGAAAAGAAAACTGCCAAACAATGCTTATGAAAAGGTATCCTTAGTACCATTGAAACAAGCGAAAATTTTTATTTGCTGTACTGGAATATAAATGACTTAAATTCAAAATCCTCCAGCAATCTAAGCTAGAAACTTTATGACTTAGAAATTCTTCTCTCAGAATGTAAAAACACAAAAACTATTTGTTTAAATAAACATTGGATTAGCTCTAATAAAACAAATATTTTAAATAACATTGAAAACTTCAATGTTTGCAAACAGCTATTGCAGGGAGAAAAAAGTCTCACACAGGTTCCTGCATACTCTTAGATTCTTCTGAAATTTATGAAGTGAAAGCAGATTTTAATTGTTTAAATGAAGGTTGTCTATTTGAAAGCTGTTGCATAGAGCTTAAAGACCTTAACATGTTAGTCATTTCAATTTATAGAATTCCAAATGGGCATTAGTCACACCTTTCCTCTCTTAAATTCCAGTGCTTGCTAGAAAAACTAAAGAAAGAAAATAAGAAAAATTTTGATACCAGCTAATTTTAATGTAAGCACTGCAACTGTCATTAAAGAATCAATGAAATTTATTATTCAATTAAAAAGTCTGACTTTAAATTAATTACATTAATTAAGAGAAAATATTTACTGAGCAACAAGCATTGTTAACATTGTAACAAATTACTACTTTGATAATGTTCATAAATTCTGTCTAGACTTAGGACTTTCTGGTCACTCAGCCTTGTTTTTGTCTCTGCCAAAAACTGATAAATTTAATGCAAGAAAAACTTGTATCAAAAGAAGTTTCAATAAAACAAGTATTGAAATATTCTATGAGAAACGAAGTAAAGTTAAGTGACCTCTCATGGATGGTGAGTCAACAAATGAAAACTTAAACAGTTTTCGTGAAGTATTTAATGAAACTTTCCAACCAAAGTCATATTGCTATAAAATATCAAGTAAGACAAGGTGGATCTCACCTGGGATAAAGATTTCTAGTGAGAGGAAAAGGAAGCTACACAATCAGCTGACGTGCAACAAAGATCCTGATTTTGCGAACTATGTTTGGAACTATAAAACTTTTTTAAAAAGTTATGAAAGATTCAAAACAAATGGCAAATAATAAATTAATTCTAGGGGAAAAATAAAACAAGGGAAATATGGGGATTACAAGCAAGACATCTCAGAAATCAAACTTAAAGAAAAATCTGTTGTAAATCTAGATCAAATATCTAAGTGATTCAATAAGCACTTCATAAATGTAGCAAATTCTGATTTGTATGTAGCAAATTATGAGCAGAAAGTAAATAGTTTTGAGTTGAAAGGCAAATATCAGTGAATGTCTCAAAAAATTTGTTGAAAAATCATGCTCTCCTTAAAAAACAAAGACTCTGCAGGTTAGAATGGGATACCCATTAAAGTAGTGGAAAAAAGTTCACATAATAAACACACACTCTCTCATAATAAACAAAGCAATTGAAGGAGGTTACTTCCCTGACCTCTTGAAATATGCAGCAGTAAAACCACTGTTCAAAAACGTTCAGAAGATGATATGGGAAATTATCTCCCCATTTCTATACTCCCAGTTATTTCAAAAAATTGTGCTTTACAGATACAAACCTTCATCACACAGTATGATAGTATTTCAAACAACCAGTTTGGCTTCCAACTAGGTAAAAACACAGTAGATGCAATAAATGAGTTTACTGAAAAAATTACTTCATCATTAGATAGGGAAACTAAAGTTGCAGGAATATTCTGTGACCTTACAAAAGCATTCGTCTCTGTAAACAATGCCCAACTGCTTTTCAAACCCATCAAGGTGTATCAACAATACCTGTCAGCAGTTGAGGGTTTCAATTAATTATCATTTATTCTAGAGAAGCTGCACGGTCATCAATGGCATCTATTCTTTCGAGAACAGTTACTATCTTCATATAAAGAAACTTTCTGATGGTAAAACAATAGAGGCAGGCTGACAGACAAAATTATTGATGAACTACAACAGTATTATGGGATGGCCATTAGAAATAATACTGAGGATTTGTTGAAAATGAAGCAGGCAGTATGGGCTACCTTCTTCCACAGACTGTCAACTGATGGAAAACCAGTACACTACCTTTGCCCTCCTGGATCTGATTCATGGTGCAATTATGGCAATGCCCAGCACTCAAACATTTCATACAGCCATAAACATTCCATCCTAGCAGCAGTCCTGGTCATCATAAATAGTATTTACAGAGACCTGGAAAATCCTGAATTACTGAAGTGTGTGCACGGTCAGACTTAAAATCCCAATGAGTTGTTCAATAATATTATCTTGACTCACTTACCAAAAAATACTAAAGTAGGGGGGGGGGGGAGATTGTCAGTTATGCTGTTATTGCTTTTAATGATGGCAACATTGGTAGGGTGAAAGTGTTGCAGCATATGGGAATTAATCCTGGAGCAAACTGCATCAGGGAACTTGAGCCAATGGGCAAGGTTTGCATTGATAAAGCAGAGTATGCAACACAATTGGCCACTCCCCCTGCGGGTCCGGGATAAGAATAGGCCCGAGGTATTCCTGCCTGTCGTAAGAAGCGTCTAAAAGGAGTTTCAACCGTTTCGGCCTTCCATGTGATGGTCCCCCTTGGGGTTTGACCTCCATTTTTCAAAATTCTACAGAAGTTCAAGCCTTTTGGGGAAGGACGCCTTACGTGGTGTATCATTGGTCCTCAGTGCACTAAGACCTTGGCACTCAGCATTGTAACGGCATTGTAACCACACCCACTATTCCTCAAATTGGGCCTAAATGCCTGATGGGTTGCACAAGTTACACCCGTAGTGCGTCCCCATCTGCACCTACGATCGTGACGGACTTTCCATGGCACCCAAAATCCAGTACGGTAGCCAGCCCGTTGTCGTGGGGTTGTCATGTACCCTCTAGGTTGTAGCCCCCTGACAACACAGGGTTCGTACTGCCGATACCTGAGCTGCACCCTCCCCACGTCGGCCAAGGAGTAGATGCCCGTCTCCTTGGGGCATCAGGATTCCTGGCAATGGTCATCTTGCCAGGTGGCCCTTGCTGAGGCTGGGTGGCGCCCGTGGGGAGAGCACCTGGTCGGAGTGGGTGGTATCGAGGCGGACGTTTCACAGATGAAACGCCAACATGTATCAGGTCGGTCTGCGGCCGAGTCTTTTAAAAAGAAAGGTACTGTATCTGGTTCTGGTTCTCATGCCCTTTCCACCTTGGCCACTCCCTGGGAGAAGGGCAGGCCTGTCGGCTTGGGACGAAGTACTTCCCCTCCTATTTAGTCTGTACTCGGGCCGATGGGGGGACGTTCGCCACCTCCAAGCCCATGTTCCTTGTCCAGCACATCGAGGACATCTTCAGGGAAATCGAGGCTCTCAATAAAATGGGTTCGGGGTCCGTTCTTATAAAGACAACCTCCACCACACAGTCAGAGGCGCTCCAGGCATGCGACTGACTAGGGGACATCCCAGTGTCCATTGTCCCGCATCTGGCACTGAATAGGACGCAGGGGGTTATTTTTCATCGGGACCTCCTGCTGCAATCTGATGAGCTCAGGGCCAACCTGGAGCGCCGAGGCGTGCATTTCGTCCAGTGAGTCCAGCGCGGCCCCAAAGACCATCGCATCGACACCAGGGCCTTTATCCTCGCCTTTGAGGGGGACGTTCTCCTGGAGAAGGAAAGGTGATGTGCTACCGGTGCGACGTGTGACCTTGCGTTCCGCCTCCTATGCGCTGCTATCGGTGATTGCACTTCGGGCACATGTCGTCACGGTGTGAGGCTGAGCCCCTTTGTGGCGATTGTGGACGTCCTCTTTGTGAGGAACATACATGCACCCCACCACCTTGGGGCGTCAATTGTAATGGCCTCCACTTGCCTAGATCTTTAGACTGCCCCGCGTATCAGACGGAGAAGAAGATTCAAGAATTAAAAACTTTGGACCGTCTCTCTTATTCTGAGGCCAGGAAGAATAATGACCGCCTCCATCCCATGACGTTAACAACTTCGTTTGCCTCGCTCGTGTCCACTCCTTCCACAGTATCCTCACCCCTATCCTGTCCCCCCTCCACCTCCTCACCCCATCCGGGGTCTATGCCTCCGCCTCCCAAATCCCTCCCTTCCAAATCCTCCTCCCTCGCAGCCCCTGCCCCCTCTGCCGCAGGGGCCACCTTTCCTCCTCCCCCCCCCCCCCCCCCCGGGCCGCCTGAGTAGCGATCCTCTTCTCAGGCATCCATCGGGGAAACGTTCCGGACCCCGGCTTCCGAGGTCCGGCGTTCCAAAATGGACCCCGCGCATGAGGACCTTCTTCGGGTCCAGCCCATCATCCCCGTGCCTCATCGGACTTCCAAGAAGGCCTCCAAGAAGTAGTCTTTATCCCCCTCTCCACCGCGGAGCGTTTCGTCTGACGCTCCATCCGTGAGTCACTGCTCCCGGCCGTCCTCAGTTTCGCCGGGACGCTCTGCTGCCAGGCGCTCAGCTGGCCTGTTGTCAGCGAATAATGGTGCCCCTCCTACGCAACCCAGGAATGCGGTCGCAGCTGGTGACAACTCGATGGAACAGGATCCGCCCCCCCGCCGGTTGTAGTATTGTTCCGTCGAAACCCGGCCCTCCGCGGCCGTCGAGGTTCACCAGCTCTTCGCCCGTTTTGTTCCCCCTTTTTTCTGACTAGCGATGGCTTTGTTACATTGGAACATAAGAGGTATTCGATCTAATCAGGAGGAATTACAACTGCTCCTCCGCCTGCACTGTCCGCTCATTCTTGGTCTCCAGGAAACCAAGTTGGGCCCAACTGACTGTATTGCTTGTACCCACTATACCTCGGAGCAGTCTGACCTCACCCCTGTGGACGGTATTCCAGCTCATGGTGGGGTCATGTTGCTCATTCGGGATGATGTCTATTACCATCCCATCCCATTGACTACCCCACTGCAAGCAATAGCTGTCCGTATTACTCTTTCTGCCTTTACTTTTTCTGTTTGTACTGTCTACGCTCCATCGTCATCCGCAGTTAGTCGGGCTGACATGATGCACCTGATTGTTCATCTTCCTCCGCCGTTTTTATTGTTTGGCGGCTTCAATGCACATCATCCCCTTTGGGGCTCTCCTGCATCCTGTCAGAGAGGCTCCCTCTTGGCAGATGTCTTCAACCAGCTCAATCTTGTCTGCCTCAACACTGGCGCCCCGACTTTCCTCTCGGACTCTACTCATACCTACTCCCACTTGGACCTCTCTATCTGTTCTACCACTCTTGCCCATCGGTTCAAGTGGTATGTCCTTTCTGACACCTCTTCGAGCGACAATTTCCCCTGTGTCGTTCGTCTCCTGCACCACACCCCATCCCCATGTCCTTCGAGCTGGAACATACTGAAATCTGACCGGGGACTTTACTCCTCCCTGGCGACCTTTCCGGACCACGATTTTCTCAGTTGTGAAAGTCAGGTCAAATACCTCATGGCTGTTATCATCAATGCTCCTGAACGTTCCATTCCTCGTACTACCTCTTCTTCAAGTCGCGTTTCCGTCCCCTGGTGGAATGAGGCTTGTAGAGACACTATCCGTGCTCGACAACGTGCTTTACTCACCTTTCGCTGCCATCCTACGTTGGCGAATTGTATTGGATACAAACGACTCCGAGCGCGATGCCGTAGAGTCAACAATGACAGCAAAAAAAGCTTGTTGGGCCTCTTTCACCAGCTCCTTTAACAGTTTTACTCCCTCTTCTGTCGTCTGGGGTGGCCTGCGCCGGCTGTCTGGCATTAAGGCCCACTCCTTGGTACCTGGCCTGACTTCAGGTAATGAGATACTTGTCGATCCTGTGGATGTCTCCAACTCCTTCGGCCGCTTCTTCGTGGAGGTTTCAAGCTCCGCCCATTACCACCCTGCCTTCCTTCCCAGGAAAGAGGCAGACGAGGCTCGGCGACCTTCCTTCCACTCGCTGAATCTGGAAAATTGTAATGCCCCCTTTACTATGCGGGAACTCGAACGTGCACTTGCACTGTCCTGGTCCTCTGCTCCGGGGCCAGATGCCATTCACATTCAGATGCTGACACACCTTTCTCCGGCAAGCAAAAGCTTTCTTCTTTGTACCTACAATCGGGTCTGGACCGAAGGTCAAGTCCCCATGTGTTGGCGTGACGCTGTCATTGTTCCTATACCCAAACCCGGGAAGGATAGACACCTTCCTTCTAGTTACCGCCCCATTTCTCTTACAAGCTGTGTCTGTAAGGTGATGGAGGACATGGTTAACGCTCAGATAGTTTGGATTCTTGAATCTCGACGGCTACTTACCAATGTTCAATGTGGCTTTCGACGCTGCTGCTCCGCTGTTCACCACCTTGTGACCTTGTCGACATTCATCATGACCAACTTTTTGCGAAAGCACGAAATGGTAGCCATGTTCTTCGATTTGGAAAAGGCTTATGATACCTGTTGGAGAGGAGGTATCCTCCGCACTATGCACAGGTGGGGTCTACGCGGTCGCCTGCCCCTTTTTTTATCCCCTTTTTTTATTGATTCCTTTTTAACAGATCGAAAGTTTAGGGTACGTGTGAGTTCCGTATTGTCCGACGTCTTCCTCCAGGAGAACGGAGTGCCTCAGGGCTCCGTCTTGAGCATACCCCTTTTTGCCATAGTGATCAATCCAATTATGGATTGCATTCTACCTAATGTCTCATGCTCTTTTTTTGCCGATGACTTCGCGATCTACTGCAGTGCCTAGAGAACATGCCTCCTGGAGCGCTGCCTTCAGCGTTGTCTTGACAGCCTATACTTGTGGAGTGTGGCTAATGGTTTCCGGTTCTCTGAAGAGAAGACGGTTTGCATCAACTTTTGGCGATATAAAGCAATCCTTTCGCCATCCTTACATCTCGGTCCCGTTGTTCTCTCATTCGTGGAAACAACTAAGTTTCTAGGGCTCACACTGGACAGGAAACCTTGTTGGTCTCCGCACGTATCTTATTTGGCTGCCCATTGTACACGTTCCCTTAATGTCCTCAGAGTTCTTAGTGGTTCATCTTGGGGAGCGGATCGCGCTGTCCTGCTTCGCTTGTATCAGTACATAGTCCGATCGAAGCTGTATTATGAGAGCCTCATCTGCTCGGCCTTCCTTCTTACGCCGTCTCAACTCCATCCACCATCGGGGGTTACGTCTTGCGACCGGTGCAGTCTACACTAGTCCCGTCGAGAGTCTTTATGCTGAAGCTGCCGAATTACCATTGACCTTCCGGCATGGCGTACTGCTTTGTCGGTATGCCTGCCGGCTGTTGTCAATGCCCGACCACCCCTCTTATCAGTCCTTCTTTGCCGATTCACTCGACCGTCAGTATGGGTTGTATGGGTTGTATGTGTCTGCCCTGCTGCCCCCTGGAGTCCGCTGTCGTCACCTGCTTCGGCAATTGGATTTTTCCCTCCCTCCCTCCCACCTTCAGAGAGGATGAGAGCCCGACACCACCTGGGCTCCAGGCTCTGGTTCATATTCATCTTGACCTCAGCTTGCTCCCGAAGGAGGGTACTCCGGCTGCAGTGTGTTGCTCACGGTTTGTCGAACTTTGTGCGCGACTTGCAGTCACACCTTGATTTACACGTATGGCTCCAAAACTGATGATGGTGTCGGCTGTGCCTTTGTCGTCGGGGCCATCACCTTTAAATACCGGCTCCTCGACCAGTGTTCTGGCTTTACGGTCGAGCTTTTTGCTCTCCATCAGGCCGTTCAGTATGCCCGCCGCCACCGCCATTCATCGTATGTACTCTGCTCTGATTCACTCAGTGCTCTTCAGAGCCTTGGAGCTCCATATCTGGTCCATCCCTTGGTGCAACGGATCCAGCAGTCCCGCCATTCTTTTGCTGATGATGGCTCTGCTGTCAGCTTTCTGTGGGTTCTCGGCCACGTAGGAGTGCCTGGGAATGAGGCTGCTGATGCTGCAGCCAAGGCTGCAGTCCTCCTGCCTCGGCCAGCCTCCCATTGTGTCCCGTCATCTGACATTAGTGGGGTTGTTTGTAAGAGGCTTGTGTCATTGTGGTGGGATACTTGGTCATCACTTCAAGGAAACAAGCTCCGGGCCATAAAACTGTTCCCTACTGCTTGGACAACCTCCTCCCAACCATCTCGGTGAGACGAGGTCCTTCTGACCAGGTTGCGGATTGGGCATTGCCGGTTTAGCCACCACTACCTGCTCTCCGGTGACCCAGCCCCGCAGTGCCCTTGTGGTCATGCATTGACAGTGCGCCATGTTTTATTGTTGTGTACCCATTTGAGTCATCTCGTGTTGTCCTGTCTCTGCCATCTACTTTACAGGATATTTTAGCTGATGACGCTTGAGCAGCTGCTCATGTTCTTTGTTTTATTACTTTGACTGGCTTGTCCAAAGACATCTAACTCTTTCACTTATTTTATCTGCATCTTTGTAAGAACTTTCTGGTGTCTCCCCCCCCCCCCCCCCCTTGAGTTTTACTAGATTCTATGTGCTCTTACAATTGTGACTGGGCGCTAATGACCTCAGTAGTTGAGCGCCCTTAAACCCCAAACAAAAAAACAAAACAAACAAAAAAAACAAAAAAAAAAGAAATTGGCCACTAAGGAGTCCAGAAAGAAGAAAAGAAGAAAAAATGTGAAAGAAGATCAAGAGGACGATATACAGTATGGTGCAGGGTGCTTCTGAGTGACTAAAAATAAAAAAAAAGCACATATTGAGTGAGTTACAGTCTTTTGAAACTTTACAAGCCATTCCTGAATATTTACACTTTCTGTTGCATTTTTTCTTAATTCCTGGAAACCACTTCAAGTAGAATATTAAAATTTTTCAGAAGTAATAACTTACATATCCTGAGTCTACTGAACTAAAAGAACATAATGTTACGTATAATTAAAATTGTTTAGGATAAATAATAAAAAAGTACACAAAATTTTAGTGGTGTAATTAAAAAAATTATTTCTGAAAGGAGTGGCTGAAATGCAATTATTGTAGTTCAGTAGACTCAGAACATACAGTTTAATGTACTGTAAAAGTTTCATCTCAATGGCTAAGTGGTTCCTGAAATACAGGGAAGCCAATTCACTAAATTTAACATGGTCAAGATAGTGTGTTCCAACTCCACTTAACACTAAACATTTTGAAAACTGACATTATGTGTTTTAAGACCAAACAATCAAAAACTGAAAAAAATCTGTATGATTTTCAGACGGGAATTTGAGTTGGAATTCACATATAGAATACCTAGCAAATAAATTAAACAGCATTGCATCTGCAATGGAAATTTTAGCCATTGTCACTCATTTGGGCACCAGGAAAATAGTGTACTTTGAATCTGTTATTAGATATGACATAATTTTTGGGAAAACCCAGGAAACATTACATGCATTTTAAAGGTGCAAAAAAGAATCTCTCATAACATGTGCACTGCACAGCCAAGAGCATGATGTTGATCATTATTTAAAGACCAAAAAATAACTGACCCCTGTTTATATATTTTTGAGGTGATTCTTTTCCTATGCAGCAGAGCTGATCTATTATATATAAACCATTTTCAACACCCATATAACAAAAAACATAAAGAAAACTTTATACTCACTTCACATCACTGAAAACTGTGCACTTAAACTCCCCATTATATAGCTACGAAAATGCACAACAAAATAAAAAGGTGTGACATAATGAATATTAGGATAAATATTTTAAAAAACGAGTCATGTGATTTTCTAATTGAAAGATGGTACTACTCAGTTACAGTCGATGTAAATATTGTAAGTTTGAACAAAATTTCTAATAAGCAAATTGTAACCTTGTCATGTCTCATGCGTATTGGACATATGTTTTGAAATTTTGTACATTATGAGATGAATAAAACACATTTCACAACATTCATAAGTGCACCACCAATTACATATTTCTAGTTAGTCTTCACTCCACAAACCTCACACACTGAATTAAGTCATATATCAGAAGGTAAGCTTCAAGCACATCATATTGGCAGCACAATTAAGACATATATGTCCATCTGACATGTGACATGATGTACATTTTAAAGTAAACATCACAACCTCTGATATACATTTGTAATTAGGAATATTCTATCTGCAATGGAAAGCGTAGCAAATTATATGTTCACCAGGTCAAGCTCTGTCATAGCTAACCAGAGTGATCTGTAAGAATTATCTTATTTCCAAGAGGAAGAAAGACTTACATTAATTACCTTGTTACATGGTTGCAAGTTGGCCCCAGACAGTTACGGCTCTCTGTACTGGTATTACAATCAGGACTAGACAGGCCAACTCTGAATTGAGTTTGTTCCCAAAATTGCAATGATAGGATAAAAAGCACAAACATGTCTCATCAGGACAGGACAGTAAACCATTGGCAAATAGTCAATATCTGTACTGGTTGAGCATAACATGCACGTAACACCTACAAAAGAATTTGACTATCTTGCTCCCCTTGCAAAATGCCCTCATGGTTTTATGTTCCCTGGCCTGAAAATTAACCGTGAGGTGGTCACCAATTTAAGAGCTAATTTACAAGTACACAACTTTAAGGCCTTGGGCATAGATCCTAAAGTGTGAGATTTGACAATAAATAATGTGATATGAAAATTTTGAACAAAAACAGTCTTTCATTTAAATACACAAGTTTATTCCAAAAAAAGATGATTGACCCTTATTACAAGAAATGGAGAAACAATCTGTGTGAAGCTAATGATTACTGGTTTTTTGGATAACAGCTAACCTTTTGTTTCTCACACAGACACAGTGAACTCCAACACAATCTGAAGCTTACATTCACTACACAAATTCCTTTCAGAAACAGTGGCTCCTTCAAGTGTAGGGCATCTTAACCTATCACACTGGTGCTGCCTGCAGTGCTCACAGTGAATACTCATGCACCATGAGGAGTGGCACTGACATGGATGTGGATCTGCAGGGAAGTTGAGGGTGTAGGAGACACAACATTGTTGTTCAGGGTAGTATGCAGAAACCAGTTCATAGATTTTGGACACTGATGGAATTGTGTGTACGATTGGAGTTAATCCCCTCAGCATGAGTTAAGATCTCAAGACAGTGTACTGCAGCACCAGTGTACTGTAGCCGTACAATAAAGAACATCGTAAGGACGGCAGTAGGTGTTCCAATTTATTACCTGAGGGACATTACGGAGCCACTGCTAGGGTACTGGTGGGCAGTCTTGCAAAGTACTTTTGAACACATTTTACAAAAACTGTCTTGAGCAGCCAGCGGAAAGAGGTGTCCTGTCACTACTAGAGTAGGCCCTGGTAGTACTTCACTCGTGCTGACTGCCATGCTGTCTTCTCATACCAACTGCACTCCTGGCCATGGCAGCAGCAGATGACACTGGCAACATGTGCCCACCCTCAATGACTGTCGCCCCCACAGAAAAGGTGAAAAAGTATCACTCGAACCCAGAGCCTGAATAGAAACCTTCATAAAACCAATGTGATCCACAGATACTTGTCTCTGTCAGTTATCTCACACTGAATGAAACAACACAAACACAGTGAGTGGAAATATTCACATAACAGCCAAAGGCAATGAAGACTTGTTTCAACTGATTGTCTTACACTGTGTGAGCCACATAAATCTGGCGAGTGAGTGAAAAAGATCATATAGCTGACATGACCACAGAGACTAGTTTCATTCAGTTGTTTCATTTGTCTGAAAAACCCAACTGACGGAAAATCCAATTGACTGACCAGTCAGTTTTTGAAAACAGATGGTTGTCCCATTCCTAATGAGCATCTAAGGATTGTAGTATGATAAGTGAATGATCTACTTTGGTTTAGTTGAATAATTTTGGGGAAGTGTGGTTCATTTGTAAAGGAAACCACATGCAGGACACTAGTAAGTCCCACAGCTGAATACTGCTTAAGTGTTTGAGACCCATGTCACATTGGATTAAAGGAAGACATAAAAGCAGTTCAGAGGTGGGAGATGCTTCAGAAACTTGAATAGGAATTCTCGTCAAAAGTACCACTAATTTTTAAGACATTCTGCAGAGCAGCCCACTGTTGATTAATAGTATCACTTTATTCAGATAATTTATCTTCAGTGGCTGTTACTAAATCATTGACACTGCAAGTGTTTAAGGCGCTAAGGCGTGTGGATGCAGGTTTTGTCTTGTCCATGTGCACTTGTTGGACCATTTGCACTTGTACTTGTGTACTGAACTGGCTGTGGCTTTCAGCTGAAGCTGGTAAAATGGCCCCCACAGTATGGCTTCCTAGTCATACAACAAATGTTTCTGGAAAAAAGTTTAAGATAGATATTTTCTCTGCTAGGAATGAAGACATAGTATCAAATTGGACACCAGAATGTCGAATATAAGGAAGGTGTGTCACCACTACCTGTTGTTTAAGATTTTCTTCAAGACAGGCCTGTAGTTTTATTGCCTTACTTTGTGTACTTGCAGCACCTAATCCTCTGTATGTGCTAAAAGGTACGGGTTTTCAAAAATAAGAATAGTGTGTGTTGTGGCCCTCAACTATGTACCCACAGACTCAGAGTTGGAATTTTAAAATTTTTGGCTGATTTCATTGTCTAGGGGCTTGGATACATAGTTGCCGCATTACAAGCCAAATACTACTGAGTCTACGGTATACAATTTGAATATACACATGAACTGAATGGTCAAAGGTTCCTATTACTTGACAATTGCAAATTTTGAATGTAACATAGTATTTATGAATGAAAGATAGCAATTAAATAAAATCTGCAGGTACTATTTTTAATGACGTTAAATAATGATTACGACAGCAGAAGTACCTTTAAGAATGCTGTTTATTACTACAAAACACTTATTGGTGTCAATGGTCCAGCAATTAAATAACATATAAGTTTAATAACAGGCAAACAATAGAGTCCTACTTCATATAATTAGTTATGAACAACAACATAGCTCACGAGATATTCACTTCTAAATGCATACTGTGTCTTCACTGCAGAAGCCACAGAAGTCTCACAAGCGCACAAGTCAGCACTACGAAATATTTCTCTTCCACTCTCAAGTCTTTCCCATGACTGCCCCTCACTGCTTCCCATCCAGCACCCCCCCCCCCCCCCCCTGTCCAGCACTTCCATCCAGTCCCCCCATTAACTAGCACTGTGATTGGCTAGAGCACTGTCGCCATGTCTTCAAGTCAACGCACAGTCACAGACATATTCAAACACATACAAAATACTGGATTTACATTTAAAAACTTCCAGTTAAGTAAATATTCCTACAGCGGGACCATAAACATCATTAAGTACATAAACAAATCAAATAAACATATATCAGAGGAATAGAAAAAGAGGGTAGGCCAACAGCCTAATGTCTCTGTGCTTTCTAAAACACAGTAAATATTTAACCGATTTCTCCATAAATAGTATATATCAGATATAAACAAAGATGTAGATGAATAAATATATTTATAAGCATGCTGCTACCATTTTTTAATGTAACTGTGGGGTACTTACGGCCTGATGCAGTCAATAGTAATCAGCCACTTTGATGTGCAATAACTCGTGTACTATTCAAGTTACATGCCTGTAATTCATACCAATTTAGGTTTACACTAATAGCTTTCTAAAGACATGTTGATTGAAAAAATCAGATGAATCGTTTAGATTTTGGAAATTTGTTGCTGGGTGGTACTTGTATAATTTACAGTCAGATACTAAACTTCAATCTAATGAAGATATTGAAAATCTGCTTACACCATCAGAATTATCATGCAAATAATGGTAAAGTACATGTTTATTTTTAAAGTATCATAATTCCTCTGGCTATTATTAAGTTCTACATGAGCTGTGAAATGTCTGCCATTATGGTTTCACAAAGCCATCCATTTTTGGCACTCCCGGCATACAAATCTCCATCATCAACATGAGGCACAGTCCTCATCACAGCGTCAACATAGAATTCCCAGCCATGCAGTTGGCCTGGACCATGTGCTGGGGCTACCCCACTTGCTCTGGCTAATGTACAGCACCATGTGGCCAGCCTGCTGAGTGGCCCGTGTGGGCCACGCCAACTCCAAACTTAGAATATTTTCAGGGTGCCACAACTCACCCGTTACCTCACACAGGTAACTCAGAAATCATCTTCAGAAATTCGTCTGAAAATGGTGGTCAGGATCAATACTATCTTGGTCCCTGGGTCAGTAACTGCTGCTGTATCAATTCCTTCAGTTTGAATGGTAATAGCCAATTGCTTCTAATTATGTTTGATCCATGGACAACTTTTGTAGATAGCTTGCACCCTGTTCTTCGTGTCCACACCATCATTGCAGCATAACATGGACGTCTCAATTTGCCTCCCCCCCCCCTCCCCCCCCCCCCCCCCCCCCCCCCCACAGTCCCTTTTTGAGCAGTACGTTGTGCCTGTAAGTTGCGGCATTCAATGGGTTTATGCACACCACAATGCTGATTATGACCCTTTTTTTTTGTATATGGGGTGGTAATACCATTTCATTTATTTTTGCACCAACAGTTACTTGACCTTTGCAAGTCCCATTTGTTGCTATTTACATTATTTTGGCACTCACCACTCGCGTGCAGCACCTGTCAACCTCACATGAGTACTGGCAATTCTATTTATTTTTGCATTCATAGTTGTTGTTGCATGGTGTGTGAGCATTATTCTTGCATTGTACCTATCCTCTTTCAGTAAACCAATTTTATCAGTTGTGGGTAGAAATTCATCAGTATCTTAATGATCACACCTCATGTCAGGAGGCAAGTAGGTGTCAAGCTCTGAGGGCTAGTGAGTGTTTCCATTTTATGCACAAAGGCACCAGAGAAACAGTGGTTTCCGAAATAACATTTTATTAATGTATTTGCTATTAATTGTGTCTTTTCCGGTGGTTTGCCCAGGTGCCAGCGAGAAATGGTGGACACAGCACCCAAACAGCTTGAGTGGTGTGTGGCAGGTCAGGCACACTGCCTGACAGAAAATCAGCACAGGGGCAGCAGTGGGACACTCTGTGGTGGCCTTTGTGCATTTTGCAGTGGACTTGAAAGCTTACACGTACTGGAAGAGGGTTATGGGCTTAGAGCTGTACTCACAGCATTACCTATATGGTGATGTCACAAAGGTGGAAACTGGGGGTTCTCCAAGTACACACAACATGCAACCAGGAAGGCTGTACACATACAGCTTCAGGGTGGCATTCAGACACCTACCCAGCGAGCACAAAATGGCAGCTTACAGTCAGTTGTTTAGGCCCTTCACCACAGCAATGTCCTATAGGTCTGCATCTTCTACCAGTCTTGCCTGTGACCTATCGGAAGCAACTAAATAACACAACTAAGTCCACATAAAGCTGGTAGGTTGCAGTCTTGTAGTTCAAGTCTTCAGACAAGTGGCAAGCATTATATCATTACTGACCAGCAGCATTAACTTGTACCTAGTGAAATTTCATTCCATTGCAATCAGTGGTGAAGACAGAGTGAACAGACACACCACATCTCCATTTACATCTACATCTACAGGGATACAGCACATATCATACTTAACTGCCTGACAGAGGGTTCATTAAACTGCCTTCACAAAAATCCTCTATTCCATTCTCGAATAGGCACAGAAAAGACGAACACCTAAATATTCCTGTGCAAGCTCTGATTTCCCTTATTTTATTATGATGATCCTTTCTCCCCATGTAGGTTGGCGTCCACAAAATACTTCTTAATTCAGAGGAGAAAGTTGGTGATCAAAATTTCATTAGAAGATTCCACTGCAAGGAGAAACGCTTTTGTTTTAATGATGACCACCCTAAATTCTGTATCATGTCCATGATACTTCGGCGCCACCCTCCCATTTTTGAACAGCAGTATTCCAAAAGAGGACGACCAAGTGTAGTGTAACTGGTCCCTTTAGTAGATCTGTTACATCTCTTAAGTGATTTGCCAATAAAACATGATCATTAGTTTGCCTTCCACTCAACATTCCAATTTAAGTTGTTTGTAATTCCTATGTATTTAGTTGAGCTTACGGCCTTTAGATTTGATTGTTTTATCATGTAACTGAAGTTTAATGGTTTCCTTTCAGCACTCATGTGGATGACCTCACACTTTTCATTATTTACGGCCAACTGCTAATTTTTGCTCAATACAGATATCTTTTCTAAATTGTTTCCCAATTTGTTTTGATATTCTGATGACTTTATTAGATGATAAATGGCAGCATCATCTGCAAACAACCTAAAATGGCTGCTCAAATGGTCTTCTGAATTATTTATATACATACGGAACAGCAGAGGGCCTATAACACTACCTTGGAGGATGCCAAAAATCACTTCTGTTTTACTTGATGACTTTCCATCAACTACTACAAACTGTGACCACTCTGACAGGAAATCATGAACCCAGTTACATTTCCTGCTGCATATTGATGTTAATCATATGGGCCTGCACTTTAGTGAATTACTCTTACTGCCGTTCTTGAATATTGGCGTGACCTGTGCAACTTTTCAATCTTTGGGTATGGATCATTCGTCGAGTGAGCGGTTGTATATGTTCGTTATGTATGGATCTACTGCTATGAAAGAAACCTAATTGGTACACAGTCTGGACCAGGAGACTTGCTTTTATTAAGCAGTTTAAGTTGCCCTGAGGATATCTACTTCTAGTTACTCATGTTCCCAGTTTCTCCCTTTCGGAACCCCCCACCCCGGAGGCTTGCCACTCTTTGGCAGGTTCATGCTTGGCTGCCACAGGGCCCCAGCCTTTGCAGAATTTTTTCCCTTCCATGTCTATCCTCTTGCTATTCTTCTTACCCTCACTTGGGGAACATGTCTGGGATGTCATTGGGAATGTTCTGCACTGTCTGTCATTGATGGTAAGAACAGTCTCACCTTTGTTTCACTCCTTTTTTCCTTTCTTTGTTTCTCTTCTCCTCTCAGTCCTCTTCTTTGGTATTTGAGATTCTTCTTTTCCTTCTTGCTCTGTGTGTGCTCCTGAAGGCTGGCCCATGCATCTGAAACATAACAGGTGGTGGGTAATGTGTAATTCCCAGCCCTGGGTCGACAGGTAGGGTTCGCATGTACCCCCTGGTACAGACCAGGCCCAGCCTGCCACCTTCCCAAATTGCTGTTTGGTCCCTCTCTCAGGTGTTCGGGAGGTCTGACCTGAGGTGTGAATAATCACCGAAGGTGGGTGTGTCCCTTTGTGAATTAGGTCCCCAGTTGGAAGGAACACGCCATCGGAGACGCTGCCAGTCATGGGGGATTTTCTTGGAATGCGTCAATCATCTTCCCAATCAGTGTCTACGAAACATAAACATAATGAGGCTAATGATTCAAAGACTCTTCCCACTGCACCACAGTTCCTCGTGGTCTCACATACTGAAGGAGGTCAGTCCTTCACCACAGTAAATCCATTTATTATGCAGAAATGTGTGGATGCAATTGCCAGCCCTGTGAAATCTTGCTCTCATTTATGGGATGGTACTTTGCTTTTGAAGACTACAGCTGATTCTCAAGCACAATAACTGCTTGCTGCCTCACTTCTCCACAGCTACCCTGCTCGTGTCGAGGCCCATAGAACCTTAAATTCTTCATGCTCGATGATCTAACTGAGGCCAAAATACAATCTTACCTCTCTGATCAGGGTGTCAGTGCCATCCATCATGTAATGAAAAACGTAGATTACTCCTCAATGCCCACCCGCACTCTTTTTCTCGCCTTCGATAGAGTGTTGCTTCTGTCCAAGATCACAGCAGGCTATGAAATTATCACAGGCCGGCGGTACATTCCAAACCTGATGCACTGCTACCAGTGTCATCATTTCAGCCACACTAGAACATCTTGTCAACACCCAGTCAAATGTGTAACCTGTGGTAGGAATGCGCATGAGGGCAATTGTCAGCCTCCTCCTTCTCCTCGCTGTATCAACTGCAATGGCAGTTGTGCCACCTCCTCTTCAGATTGTACCATGTATCTCGATGAGCAGGCTGTCCAAGAGATCTGGGTAAAGAAAAAGTGTCTCATCCAGTCACTCGCACGTTACTGGCTAGTTGCAAACCCTGCATTCTCCAGTCTGGCACATGTAGTTCTGCTCTTGTTACTCCTTGCTCCATGAAGGACATGACCACACACATATGAAACCTCCAATTCAGCTCTGAGGTTGTGAAATTTCCTAGTGTCAAGGTAGCATTACCATCTCCCCATCCAGCTGTGCAACAAGACGTCAAACTCTTGCCTCAAGGGGTGAAGCCACCAGCTATACAACCAGTAGGCTGGAAAGGACAGAAGAAGTGCTCCCGTGAAGACTTCCTCTGTCCCTCCAGCCAAACAACACCTGAGTCTTCCTCTAACCAGAAAGGTTTGAAGAATTCCACCAAAAGCAAATGGTCCTCTCCTTCACCAACTCGAACATCCTCTTCGATGGTGTCCCCATGCGATACCTAAGCCCAGCCAGCCTCTGTGTCGCTGGTCCACACCACCTACCATTTTTCAGCTTTGGACTCCACAGACCAACCACACAAGCTAGCTGATGCTTCCGTGGACCCCATGGAGCAGGAGCCTCCTGCTTCTGTGCCCTGGGAAGCAACTCTTCACAAGCTGTCACTTGGCAACCGCCGAGGCGACACCGCTAGATCTCTTGCTCATCATGACTCTTCTCCAATGGAACATTCATGATCTTTGGTCCCACAAAGAGGGTTTTAGCATCTCAGTGTCCCCTTTCACTGTGCCTTCAGGAAACTAAATTGAGCCCTCACGACTACTTTGAGCTTCCACATTTCTTATCGATTCATTTTGACCTTCCCTCTGAGGTCAGCATTCCATCTCATGGAGGCATCTGCTGCTCATATGGGTTGACATTCATAGTCAACCCATCTCCCTGACTACCCATCTTCAAACTGTTGCAGTTCACCTTTTCCTTCCCCACCTCACTTTTTCCCTATGTATCATTTATGTCCTTCTGTCATTCAGTGTCACCGGGGCAGACTTCCTTCAGCTTATTGGGCAGCTGTCTTCTCCATTTTTGCTATGCGGTGACTTCAATGCACATCCTCCCCTTCGGGGTTCTCCCAGGACCTGTCAGAGAGGTGCCCTCTGTGGCGACCTTCTTAACCAACTTAACCTCTTCTGCCTAACACTGGAGCACCCACTTCCCATTCTGACTCCTCACACACCTATTCCCATTTGGACCCATCCTTCTGCACTGCCCAGCTTGCCCATTGTCTTGAGCAATCTATTCTTTTTGACACCTACTTGAGCGATCATTTCCCATGTGCTATCAGTTTTCTGACTCCTACCCCATCCATGTGCACGCCCAAATGGCAGCTTACTAAGACTGACTGGCAGCTTTACTCCTCCCCCATGCATGGAGACATGCTCTCCACATTTTTAACCATCATCCTACAATAGCAAAATGCATTTGTTATGAACAGATGCGAGCAAAGTGTCATCACATTCTTCAGGATAGCAAAATAGCTCGCTGGATTTCATTCACTTGTTCTTTTAACAGTTCCACCCCTTTCTCTGTTGTGTGGGCCAACCTCCAATGGCTCTCTGGGACCAAGATCCATTCCCCAATTTCTGGCCTGACAGCAGCAGACGATGTCATTGTGGGCCCCTTTTGCTATCTCCAACACCTTGGGCTGCCATTTTGCGGAAGTTCTGAGCTCTTCTCACTATCACCATTGCTTTCTCCATTGGAAACAAGTGGAAGAGGCTCAAGTGATACACTTCTCTTCTCCGAATTGTGAGTGTTACAGTGCCGCCTTTGCTGTGAGGGAGCTAGATTATGCTCTCACTTCATTCCAATCCTCCACCCCAGGGCCAGACAGTTTCTACATTCAGATGTTGCAGCACCTTTCTCTTGCAGGCAAGCACTTCCTCCTTAACATGTACAACCACATCTGGGCAGAAGGCACATTTCCCAGATACTGGCGTGAAGCCACCATCATGCCCATACCTAAGCCCAGTAAGGACAAAAACCTTACTTCCAGCTACCACTCCATTTCTCTTACCAGCTGCGTTTGCAAGATGATGGAATGTATGATTTGTGCCCAGCTGGTATGGCAGATCTAGTCTCGCAATTTACTTTGTCCACCCATGTCATGAATGATTCCACCTGTGGCTGTGTTTTCCCATTTGGAGAGGGCCTACAACACCTGCTGGAGAACTAGTATCCTCTAAACTCTTTACATGTGGGGCTTCTGTGGCCACCTGCGCTGTTTCCTTCAGGCATTTTTAAAAGACCGAGTTTTCAAGGTACGTGTGAGTTCTGCCTTGTCAGACACATTTATCCAGGAAATCAGTGTGCCTGAGCGTCATTCTCTTTGCTGTCGCCATTAACCCTATGATAGCCTGTCTCCCGCCGGGCATCTCTGGCCCCTGTTTTGTTGACAATTTTGACATCTATTGCAGTTCTCCACGTTCCTGTCTCACTGAGCAGCATCTTCAGCAATGTCTTGATCATGTTTACTCCAGGAACATCAACAGTGGCTTTTGTTTTTCCACTGACAAAACTGTCTGCATGAATTTCTGGCAATGCAAGTGGTTTCTCCCACCATCTTTATGTCTTGCACCTTTTGCCCTTCCGTTCATTGAAACTACAAAATTCCTGGGGCTCATGCTCAATAGGAAACACTCTTGGTCCTCCCATTTGTCTTACATGGCAGCCCACTGTACACAGTTCCTTAATGCCCTGTGTCCTCAATGGTACTTCTTGGGGTGCCAATCGAACCACCCTCCTCCATTTGTACCGATCCCTAGTTCATTCAAAATTCTACTATGGGTGCTTTGTTCATGCATCTGCGTGCGTCCATCCCTCTTATGCCATCTCAACACTATCCACAATTGTGGCATCCATTTGGCCACAGGTGCCTTTTACACTAGCCCAGTTGAGAATCTGTATGCTGAAGCCGCTGAACTACCACTGTTCTACTACCGTGACTTTCTCCTCAGCAGGTATGCATGCCATTTGTCTGCCTTGTGTGGCCACCCCTCCTATGCCTCCTTCTTTGATGATTCCTTTGATCACCAGTATGGGGCCACACCCCTCTTCTCTATTACCTCCTGGATTCTGCTTTTGGCACTTCCTACGGTGGCTTAACTTCACACTACCTGCAACTTTCCCAGTGGGTGTGAACCCTTTACCACCATGGCTTCATGAAGTGGCCCATGTTAACTTTGGCCTTCATTCACTTCCTAAGGGCATTACTCCAGCCTCTGTCTGTCACCTTCAGTTTCATGATCTTTGAATGGAACTTCGCGATAGTACATTTGCATACACTGATCGCTCTTGGGCTGACCATGCGGTCAGGTGTGCCTTTGTCATTGGCACCTGTGTCTTTCGATATCGGCTTGTGGCACACAGCTCAGTATTTACAGCTAAGCTCTTCACCCTGTATCAGGCCATGGAGTACATCCATCAACACAACCTTTACAATTGTGTCTTCTGCTCAGACTTACTCAGCGCTTCAAAGTCTATGTGAGTTGTGAGCTGTACACCACCCATTCCTTAGTGCAGTGGGTCCAGGAAAACTGTCACTTGCTCGCTCTTGGTGGAGCCAGTGTGATGTGTCTGTGTGTGCCTGGTCATGTTGGTCTGCAAGGAAACAGGTCTGCTGATGCTGCTGCCAAGGCTGCAGACCTCATACCTCAGTCCATGAGTTCCTATATTCCTCCAATGATCTATGTGTTGATGTCTGTTAGGAGGTGGTGTCCCTTTGGCATTACCAATAATCCTCCCTTCACGGGAATAAGCTCCGGCTTATTTAGCTTCTCCCAGCAGCTTGGAGACATCCCCTCGGCCCTCCTGCTTCGAGGAGGTCATTTTAACTAGGCTGCATATTGGGCACTACCTTTTTAGTAATCATCATTTGATAAGTGTTGCTACCCCACCACTTTGTACACATTGCACCCAAATTTTAACTGTCTTCCACTTCCTGATGGAATGCTCATTTTTTAAATGTTTATGTTCCGGGTTGGGTGTGCCATCTGAGTTGTCGGCCGTTTTAGCAAATGACACACAGGCTGTCGACTACGTTTTACTTTTTATCTGCCAAAGCAATATGGCAAAGGCCATTTAATTTTTAGTTTTGGACCTTCGTTTCTGTATGCTTTCTTTTTTAGACCTTTTTCCACATGCCTGTTTTTAGCTGTCTTCAGTTATGGGAATTAGGACTGATGGATAGTCATTTTTTAACTCCTCTCTCTCTTTGTGTTCTGTAGTTTTGACTTGGGTGCATGTGATCCCAGTTGTCTTTTGTGCCCTAAAACAAAGTAAAACGAAACCAAAACCAATCCCTTTCGGAAGGCTGTGTTTAGTAATTCTGCTTTAGAAGCACTGTCATCGATTGTATGTCCATTGCTATTGCACAGAGATGGCACTGATTGTGTCTTGCCATTAGCACACTTTACACATGAACAGAATGTCTTTGGATTTTCTGCCAGTTTTGTGACAGTTTCATTGCGGAAACTATTATTAACATTTTGCTTTGAAATTCATGCTAAATTTCAAACTTCTGTAAGAGATCGCCTATCTTGGTAATTTTACATTCATTTAAATTTGGCATGATTTGTTTGTGGTTTCTGAGACAGTGTTCTGACCTGTTTTGTGTACCAGGGAGTGTCAGCTTCATTGTTTGTTAATTTCTTTGATATAAATCTTTCAGTTGCTGTCAATACTATTTCTTTGAATTCAAACCACATCTGATCTACACTTACATTGCTTGGAATGAGGAGAGATTGTTTCTCAGGATGGTGTCAAGGGAATTTTTATCTGCTTTTTTGAATAGATGTATTTTTCATTTATTTTTGAAGGGTTTGGGAGTTATGGTATTCGGTCTCGCTATGACAACCCTGTGTTCACTAAGCCCTATATCTGTTATTAGCTCAGGATTATTTGTTGCCAAGATGTCAAGTGTGTTTTCAAAACCATTCACTATTTGAGTGGGCTGTTGAACTAATTGTTCGAAATAATTTTCGGAGACTGCATTTAGCATAAATTTGGAAGAAACTTCCTGGCAGATTAAAACTGTGTGCCGAACCGAGACTCAAACTCAGGACCTTTGCCTTTTGCGGGCAAGTGCTCTACCATCTGAGATACCCAAGCACGACTCCCGCCTCATCCTCACAGCCTTACTTCTGCCAGTACCTCTTCTCCTACCTCCCAAGCTTTACAGAAGCCCTCCTGCGAACCTTGCAGAACTAGCACTCCTGAAAGAAAGGATATTGCGGAGACATGGCTTAGCCACAGCTTGGGGGATGTTTCCAGAATGAGAATCTCATTCTGGAAACAATTTTGGAAGTATTTTTATGCATAACTCCTGATTCAAACATGAGGATGTGGATGAACTGTCCAAAACAGGGGTATTTAAAGCCAGATATCACATCATTTCAGCAGGTTAGGTGGTCATTTGCTATCATTTCAACAGAGGTGTCAGTGATCCTATCCACATTGTGGTGTCCGAAGTAAAGACAGTTTTCCCTGCCTCTGCATTTCTCATTAGTACTAGCATACCTTAGAGCAGTGGAGCTCATATGTTGGATTTTTATAGTTTATATTGTAGAGCTAGTAGGATGACATTCTGGGTGCAATCACACTGTGCCCTTTGCCTTTGCACTCCTTGTTATAGCCCTGCTCACTGTATAGCAATGAGGTACTGGCACAGGCAATGCCATTCTTTTGCAATACTAGCACTCTTCATTTACTCTAGATAACCGTTGTGACACATGGTCTGCATTGGACTTAGTTCTTTTACCATATGTGTGGAGAAATAGCTTAGAAAATTTTTTTTTGCAACTGGAAACAGGATTGCTGCACAACAATATCATGATCAGGAACAGTGACTAACATTTTGCACCAGCCAGATTTTTCCTGATACCAACATTATATTTTATTTAAATATTTCTGGAGTATGTATGCAGAATGCTTTGCTTATTGTTGCATGTAATGGGATTAAATTCCCCATCATTGGACCATATTGTAAATGGGTTGTCCCAACACTGCAGTTTTCATTTGCAGTACACATATTACTACAATGATTTCTGTTACCGTTGCCACTTTCACTCGACACACTGTGTTCATCAAAAATAGACATGTCAGCATCCAACAGTCTTAATTTATCTTATGATTCTGTTATATCATGGTGCATGGACCTTATTGCTTGCTAAGGTTTTTTCATGGCCAGTATCAGTTTCATTTAATTGTTTTGCCATGACTTCAGAAATTCTTACGTACATATCTAGTAAATGATTTTCGAGCTCAGTTCAGGATTTGCAGTGAATTTGCTTAGACTAGTTGTGACACCATCTTGAAATCTGTTGGTTTTTTTTTTTTTTTTTTTTTTTTCTTTTTTTTTTTTTTTTTTTTTTTTGAGAAAGCATATTGTGTCAGCAGTTGTCTCAATTTTTTCGTCATTTTTTGCTTGGTTCAGTTGCACATCTCTTCTGTCATCATGCTAACTTGCTTATAAAGTGTCCCATCATTGTGTTTTTCTGTCTCATTCCTGATGATGGTTCATTCAGCAATGCAGATCTACAGTGATCTGATTAACTGGAGCTTTTACACAAGCTAAGAGGTTTTTGCTCGGATTTGATTTGGTAAATTCTTTTCTATTTTTAAATATATTCATTTTTGATCATTTTCAATTGAACCTATCGTATTTATTTTTTCCACAGTGCAGTCATGTTCTGTAGCCACTGTGGTAACTACACTTATAATCAATTCTGATTTCTACTGCATATCAGACAGCTTACCTTCAGTGGTCTGTGCACTTGCATTTGGGCACATGATTTCTGGTTTGGCAGTCAACCGTTCCTCATTTTGTGGCCTAAATTCACTCTGACTATGTAATTCAATTTTTATTTCAATATATGTTTTAGATTAGGAAAATTAAAAATACTGTAACCCTGTCAGTTAGTACTATAATTCTCTTTGAATTGAATACAATTAAGCTTTTCTTAAAAGCTGGTTGCAATTAACAGTGGCTGACAAAATTACAGAAATAATCTCTGAGTGTTACAGTTAACAAAGGAAGATCCATGTTTTGGACAGATTACCAAGTAACTATAGCTGACTAAAGTCTGCATGGTGTTGCTGTTTGCTAACTTCGCTGCAGTGAAACTTCTACAGTTAATTTTCAGTGCAGTATGAGCAACTGAAAAGTAGATCTGCATGGTTAATGTAACAAAATGTACATCAGTGGATTAGTTGTACAGCAAATATTTGCACATATATAGTTCAACTACATAAAAACAATCATATTATTTGTTATGTGTCCTGGGTCTTCTCTCTCCTCTCCTCCTCCTCCTCCTCCTCCTCCTCCTCCTCCTCCTCCTCCTCCCCCTCTATACATAAATTCAAGTCACCTCCTCACATTTCTATGTATGTGCAGGCTAATCTCACAAACAGCTGTAGGGATTTTTATCTGGTTTTATACATTGATTCATGAAGAAGGGCTTTATATATAATTTATAGATATTTTGTACAAATTATCTGGCTTAAGATGAGTTAAAGTTGAGTTGTGAAAACAGTGCCACTGCTACCATGTAACAGCTGCCATATTATGGAGAGTAGCAGTGCCACCAGACAACAGTAAACATGATCAAATTCACATGCAGAATGATGATCTAGCATTAGAGCATTCACCAAGAAACTGATAGATCATAGGATTGAATCTTATCTTGACTGGGGTTACCTCTTTTTTTCCACTTGGCCTTTTAATCTAGCAATCACCTCTCAGTGATATGGAGATTCATCAGAAATGAAACATGGCTCAGATTCCACATTACACTGTAGCATCCCTTTGCCCAGTTGTGTAACTGGTTATAGGCAAGCAAGCTACCGAAGTTTCGTCCTGTTTCCTTGCAGTCATTTCAGAACAACTACATACTGAAAAAAATTTGAGAGTCCCAAACCTGCAGTTTTCAATTATTTATATATAGAGTACAGCATAGTATGGAATGCTGCTTTGCTTCATTTATATAAGACATTTTGCAGTAATGCAGCAAATGATTCAACTTCAATTTCTCTGCTTTTCTTCAGACAAATGTAGATGTGAACACAGTTCCCTAAATGATGGGCTGAAAGATGTTATTTGTTTGGACACTTTCAAATTATACAGAAGGCTTGTTATTGAGTCACCACTAATAAGAAAGAGATTTATACCTTTTAAAAATCATAAAGACATGGGCACAACTTTTTTTAATGGAATTCAGAAATTTCTTGCGGATGAACACACAAGATTCCAAAATACATCTACAGATGGCTGAGGGGGACATTTTGATAAATGATGACAATTTCAGACTGCCAACTTCTGCTTTTCTCCGATTGTCATTCACAGTTTCTACTTTAACTCATTACTGCAAAGCAGTAGGAGAATAATATTTTATATTCTAAAACGTTGTGCTGGTAAGTTGTTATATGCATAGTTTCCAGTTTATCCTGAAATTTCTTCCACGGAGGTAAGAAGCTAAACCTCACATTCCTTCAAGTATCTATTTTTCCCCCTACTTTGCTTTGAACTATCCATGTAAAAAGTGCTTATTTTTTATTATTTCCCTTAAGAGAGTGCAAAAAAGTTGTACAAATGGCCTAGTTTTGTTTCTTTGAAGAAAATGTAGCCAGAAATGATATGTCTCAAAGTTGCCGAAAAGTCAGGGAGTGTACCTTCAATAGTTGCAATATGGATTCAAACAAATTACTGTTCAGGGGAAAAATTATGTTGGTGAAAGTAAAATTTACCAATGTTCACTGTTAATACGTTAGAATGTTCAGAAAAAATTACAGCAAAATCGGTAATGCGCATGTGGGAACCGTTAAACCACTTGGCATGGAATGACCTTATTGCAAATCATCTACCACTCTGACTAAACTTCCCCCTGATGCAAGTATGCACAAGGATGGTGCACACACAAACATTGTGCAAGAATGCTGCTTGACTAGTAGCACACCACTTACATCTGAGTCCCTTTTATTGAAAGCTAATTGAAAGGGGGCATGATATCTGTGCAACATTTCCTATAAATTTGTTATAATTTATCTTGCTCAGGAATGACTGGAGCTATAAGTGACTATAGCATTATCTAGAAAATTCACAAATTGTGGTACCCCATATAAAACTGATTTAAGTATTTTTGAAATATTGCAAGAGTGCTTAAAATACCAAAAGAAAATCTACTGCACCAGTATTGATATATTCCAAAGGTTGTATTAATTACCATGAAACACTTTGGATCTCCATCCAAGGGAAATTGCAGGTGATCTTAGAACAGAACTAGCTACACAATAACTTTGCCAATAGCTCTTCAGAACTCTGTATCAAATAAATATTATGTGACTGATCATAAATGTGATTTGGTTGAGCGTTGTTAGATGATTAAAATTTTCAACAAATACAAATTGTGTTGTTAGAATTTTTAATTAAACCATGGGGGTAGCCCATTAACTAATAGTCATGTTGTCCCAAAAGCTGAGGATTGTAAACAGTATAAGTTTAGCCCCTCCAAGCCCATACTTGCACGGTGACCATCAGATAAAGTTCTACTGTCACCACTGTGAAAGGGTTAGCATTTCTATTCAGGAGTCATAGCATGCAGGACTATTATGATGTCTGTATGTCTGGGTGCAGTTACCCACTAATACGGTCCTGTTGAAGAATAGTGGTTTTTGTGTTGAGGGGAAAAAGTGCCATTGCAAGCATCATGGGGAAAAACATCTGCACCAGTTTGGGTGGGTAGTAGGACTAGTGGCTGATTTGTTGTCAGTAGTAACAATTCATGCATAGGTCTAAGAAAATGTTAGAAGAGGATATGTTACCGCTGTTGCTTGGCACTGACAATGTCCAGCATTAGCATGGCTGTAACTTGCTGAGGTCATCATCAGAGAGGTTCATTTGATTATAGATCAGTTCCTCTGTGTAAAATTTAGTGTGAATTTTGTTTGGATTTGAGTATATGGCATCTGTGTCATTGTGGTCTGTGTAAGGGAAGCTGGTGGTGCCAGTCATATTTGCTGCGATACAAGATTTTGCAGATATTGCGTTGTCTGTGCACTTTGTTGGCCACGTGTGGTTAAGTGACCATAAGGAAAAGTGTTGTTAATGTCTCGAGTTCTGGTATAGTCATGTGGTGAGTTTCTTGAGTATCTCCACAATAGCTTCGAGGTGGAATTCATTGTGGTACATCCATGGTGAATGCATATTGTGGAGCATTTCTTATGATTTGGAGACTTTGTTCTGTATGACATGCAGAAACACAGTTACAACTGGAGCTCCATAACCCCAGACTGGCACAGCATTGGTCAAATAAGTCTCATGTACATGGGCCTCAATACCCTTCTGTTTAGTGTACTTCACTCGTTTAGCATCAGATAGTGTTGTTTGAGCCCCACATGTGCTTTTTTGGTGACATGTTGTATGTGATAGCCTTCTGGAAATTTCCAGTCCAGCCAGACACTGAGATAACTGTCTTTCACATGGAATCATATTGGGTGTGCATGTAGTGTAATTTGTCTACAGTGTTGATGTTTATGCAGTTGTTTGTCTATGTGTGAACAACACTGCCTTGCTCTTATTGTTTACTCTAACATGCCATTCCTCCAACCTAGGTCCGACAGTTCTGGGTGCTGTCCGTAGTCATGAATTAATGGTTGATGGCTTCCAGTCATGTGACAGGATGGTGGTGTCAACAGCTTAGGTTGCTACCATTGTGGTAGATGTCATTGTGATATTGTTAATACAGGCGCTAAACAATAGGGCCTCAAGATGCTACTTTGGCATACTCTGGCTTGTATGCTATGCTATGTTGTGTTGGTTGTTTACCAGGAATGTCAACATTGAGATACTAGTGTAAGAGGCATAAGAGTCTATTGAGGAAACCAATTTCTGCTGAGGCCATTATGCCAGAGACTATCAAAGAACTTTTTGAGGCCCAGGAACACATCCCAATTTACGTTGTTGATTTTGTACTCCACTACATGGAGGAGGTGCTCTGTTGTCAAGTGGTGATTCCTGAAGCCCAATTGCTCTACTGCCAGGATGTTAGCAGTAATGCAGTGCACAGAGATTAGTTTCAGAATTACTATATCACCAGTTTTACTGGACAAAACAATGGGTCAGTAATGTTGTGGGAGGAAGTAGTCTATCCTAGAATTCCTGAAAATCTCCAACTTAGCTACCTTCCAAAAAGTAGCAGAGTATTTGTGTCAGAGGATGACATTTGAGATGCATGTTACATATTCTACAGTTTCATTTGGCAGCTCATTGAGAACACTGTTTTGACTGCCATCTGGACCAGTAGCTTTGCAAGCTGGTGTGTGATTAATAGCCCATGTGATCTATGTCTGTTAGCATGTCCATTTTTGTCACACACTGTCTGGGCTGGTCTGTTTCAAGTTTGAGTGCTGCGTCTGAGGGACCCAGATACAATGGGAATGGTGCTGCTCAACTCATGGCCATTAGTACCCTAGTGTGGGTGGATAGTTGCCTGGTGAAGTGTCGATCGAAATTCCTCAAATTTGAGCAAGTGGTATCCACCTCAGTGAGTTTCTGGTCTCATTGTGCTCTTCGGAATATTTGTATTTTCTTCAATATAATTCCCTGGAGTCTGCTGACGTGCAGTTTATACAACAGGCACTTGGTGTGCTTCCAGTATCTTCGCATATCTACATGGATACTCCCCAAATCACTCTTAAGTGCCTGGCAAAGGATTCATAAACCCACATTCACAATAATTCTCTATTATTACACTCTCGAACAGCCCAAGGAAGAAACATACCCCTCCATGAGAACCCAGATTCCCCTTATTCTATTATGATGAACGCTCTGTAGGTCAGCATCAACAAAACATTTTCGCATTCAGAGGAGAATGTTGGTGATTAAAATTTCGTGAGAAGATCCCGCTACAACAAGAAACGTCTTTGTTTGAATGATCTCCACCCCAAATCCTGTATCATGTCTATGAAACACACTTCCTGTAAGTAAGTAGGTGTCGTGTGACTAGGGCCTCCCGTCCACTAGATAGTCTTTCGATCTGACGCCATTTCGGCGACATGCGCGTCGATGGGGATGAATTGATGATGATTAGGACAACACGTCAACCAGTCCCTGAGCGGAGAAAATCTCCAACCCAGCCGGGAATCGAACCCGGGCCCTTAGGATTGACATTATATCGCGCTGACCACTCAGCTACCAGTGGCGAAGAGTCTCTTCCTGTTTCTTGATAATACAAAACGTGTTGCTCTTCTTTGAACTTTATCGATGAACGCTCTTAATCTTATCTGGTAAGGATACCACACCACACAGCAGTACTCCAAAAGAGGGTAGACAAACATACTGTAGCAGTCTCTTTAGTAGATTTGTTGCATCTTCTAAGTGTTCTGCCAATAAAACACAGTCTTTGGTTCGCCTTCCCCACAACATTTTCCATCTGTACTTCCCAATTTAAATTGTTTGTAATTGTGATTCCTAGGTATTTAGTTAAACTTAAGGCCTTTAGATTTGATTCATTTATCGTGTAACCGAAGTTTTAAAGGATTCTTTTTAGCACTCATGTGAATGACCTCTCGCTTTTCATTGTTTATGGTCAACTGCCAATTTTCGTACTATACAGATATCTTTTCTAAATTGTTTCGCAATTTGTTTTGATCTTCTGATGACTTTACTAGGTGACAAATGACCGCATCACCTGCAAACAACCTAAGAATGCTGCTCAGATGGTCTCCTAAATCGTTTACATAGATAAGAAACAGCAGAGGTCCTATAACACTACCATGTGGGACGCCAAAAAATCATTTCTGTTCTACTCTATGGCTTTCCGTCAGACGATATTCCATAAACATGCAATTCGATTACAAGCTGCTTACGAGGTATGGTGGCGAAAGCCTCCGGAAACCTAGAAATAGGGAATCAATTTAAACTCCCTCGTCAATAGCACTCATCATTTGGTGTCAGTAAAAAGAGAGTGATGTTTCACAAGAACTATGTTTTCTAAATCCATGTTGTTTGGTTGGTTGATCTGAGGGAGGGGACCAAACAGCAAGGCCATCAGTCCCATTGGATTAAGGAAGGGCGTCGGCCGTGCCCTTTCAAAGAAACCATCCCGACATTTGCCTGAAGCAATTTAGGGAAATTGCAATGAAATGAACACCCTTAGCTGCTTACAGGCGTTGACATATGTCAACAGGGACAGATGAAAATGTGTGTCCCGATCGGGACTCGAACCCGGGATCTTCTGCTTACGTGGCAGACGCTCTACCCATCATTTTTTTTCTTTTTTTCGTTGTGTTTGGTTGTTGCGGACGTCGCAAGACTTCCTGTTCAAGTTCGGTAGTTGATCCTTCAACTCAGTTTTTTATTACAGAGTCCAACCGGCTCTCTGACCGAACATGCTGAGCTACCGTGCCGGCTATCCATCTGAGCCACCGAGGACACAGAGGATAGCGCGACTGCAGGGATTTATCTCTGGCGCTCCTCCCGCGAAACCCACCTTCTCAAAGTATTGTCCCGCACTACATTCGTGGTGCCCCCACCCATTATACTCATTACTCGCGGCGCGTTGCCGATTCCCGTAAGAGTTCGGGCACTGTTTGTGCATTCGCACAGAAGAAGAAGATGGTCAAGTGGCCGGTGAGCCTTGACTATATATATACTAAGATGGTATCTGTTCTTTCGGACATGTCCGAAAGAACAGATACCATCTTAGTATATATTTAGGGAAATCACGGAAAACCTAAATCAGGATGGCCGGACGCGCGTCTGAACCGTCATCCTCCCGAACGCGAGTGCAGTGTGTTAACCACTGCGCCATCTCGCTTGGTTATCCATGTTGATTGTGTGTCAAGAGACTGTTCTCTTCGAGGAATTCATGATGTTCGGGCACAATATATCTTCCAAAATCCTTTCTGAATATCGACGTTAATGGCATGGGCCTGTAATTTAGTGTATTACTCTTATTATCTTTCTTGAAAATTGGTGTGACCTGTGCAACTTTCCAGTCTTTGGGTTCGGATCATTCGTCGAGCGATCGGTTGTATATGAGTGTTAAGTATGGAGCTATTGCAGCAGCATACTCTGAAAAGAACCTGATTGGTATACAGTCTGGACCGGAAGGCTTGCCTTTATTAAGCGATTTAAGTTGCTTCACTACTCCGTGGATAATATCTACTTCTCAGTTACTGATGTTCCTAGCTTCTCCCTTTCGAAGGATGTGCTTTTTATGCACTGTCTTCGATAGTATTTCCATTGCTATCGCGCAGAAAAGGCACTGATGGTGTCTTGTCGTTAGCATACTTTATATATGACCAGAATATCTGTGGATTTTCTGCCAGGTTTCGAAACAAAGTTTCATTGTGGAAACTATCATAAGCATTTCGCATTGAACTCCATACTAGATTTCGAGCTTCTAGGGGATTCTGCGCACGTTTAAATCTGGAATGCTTTTTTCGCTGTTTCTGCAACAGTGTTCTGACCGGTTTTGTGTACCAAGGGGGATCAGGTCCGTCGTTTGTTGATATATTTGGTATAAATCACTCAATTGCTGTCGATACTATTTCACTGAATTCAAGCCACATATAGTCTACATTTATATTTTTAATTTCGAACATGTGTACAGTGTCTCTAAGGAAGGTGTCAAACGAATTTTTATCTTATTTTTTGAACAGGTATATTTTCGTTTATTTTTGGAGGATTTGGGAGTTACGGTATTCAGTCTCGCTACGACAATCCTGTATTCACTAATCCCTGAATCCGTTTTGAAGCTCTTTATTAGCTCAGGATTATTTGTTGCTAAGAGGTCAAGTGTGGTTTTACAACCATTCACTATTCTAGTGAGCTCATATGCTAACTGCTCGAAATAATTTTCAGAGAATGCGTGTAGCACAATTTCAGAGGACGTTTCATGTGTACCTCCGGATTTAAACATGTATTTTTGCCAACATATCGAGGGTAAATTGAAGTCACCACCTACTGTAGTTGTATGAGTGTCGTACGTTTTTGAACATAGACTCCAGTTTTGTTTGAACCTTAAGCAACTGTATCATCTGAGCTGGAAGGTCGGTAAAAAAAAGCCAATTATTATTCTGTCCCGGTCTGAGGTGATTTATCATGGTGCTAATGACCAGGACTTCGTGGGGTAGGGCTGTCAAGTGTTATTGTGGTGTGATAATTGGAATGGCGTCAGCCACTACATCCTGCTCTACAGTAGAAAGTACTTCGATAAATTGATTAATCTGTGATGTGCTCTTAAATCAGTGAATTTCTGAAATATGCCTAGCAAGCGGTTCCTTGAACGAAGTGCAATTTGTGCACTTGTAGTTTAGTATCCCACATGATTCCGTGTTCTCCTGTCTCTCTTCCATATAGTAACTGACATGTGGTTGGGGGCCACACTGTTTTCAGCTACACAATTGAGTCCTCTTATGATGCCCTTTCATTTCTGGCCCCTGTCGTCAAGCGTTTGATTTGAATGTTGGTAAGTCCTGTCCTACACTACTGGCCATTAAAATTGCTACACCACGAAGATGACGTGCTACAGACGTGAAGTTTACCGACAGGAAGAAGATACTGTGATATGCAAATTATTGGCTTTTCAGAGCATTCACACAAGGTTGGCGCCGGTGGCGACCCCTACAACGTGCTGACATGAGGAAAGTTTCCCACCGATTTCTCATACACAAACAGCAGTTGACCGGCGTTGGCTGGTGAAACGTTGTTGTGATGCCTCGTGTAAGGACGAGAAATGCGTACCATCACGTTTCCGACTTTGATAAAGGTCGGATTGTAGCCTATCGCGATTGCGGTTTATCGTATCGCGACATTGCTCCTCGCGTTGGTTGAGATCCAATGACTGTTACCAGATTATGGAATCGGTGGGTTCACGAGGGTAATACGGAACGCCGTGTTGGATCCCAACGACCTCGTATCACTAGCAGTCGAGATGACAGGCATCTTATCGGCATGGCTGTAACGAATCGTGCAGCCACGACACCATCCCTGAGTCAACAGATGGGGACGTTTGCTAGACAACAACCATCTGCACGAAAAGTTCGACGACGTTTGCAACAGCATGGACTATCAGCTCGGGGGCCATGGCTTCGGTTACCCTTGACGGTGCATCACAGACAGAAGCGCCTGCGATGGTGTACTCAACGACGAACCTGGGTGCACGAATGGAAAATGTCAGTTTTTCGGACGAATCCAGGTTCTGTTTACAGCATCATGATGGTCGCATCCGGGTTTGGCGACATCGCGGTGAACGCACATTGGAAGCGTGTATTCGTCATCGCCATACTGGCGTATCACCCAGCGTGATGGTATGGGGTGCCATTGGTTACACGTCTCGGTCACCTCTTGTTCGCATTGGCGGCACTTTGAATAGTGGACTTTACATTTCAGATGTGTTATGACCCCTTCATTTGAAACCCTACATTTCAGCAGGATAATGCACGGCTGCATGTTGCAGGTCATGTACGGGCCTTTCTGGATATAGAAAATGTTCGACTGCTGCCCTGGCCAGCACATTCCCCAGATATCTCACCAATTGAAAATGCCTTGTCAATGGTGGCTGAGCAACTGGCTCGTCACAATACGCCAGTCACTACTCTTGATGAACTGCGGTATCATGTTGAAACCGCATGGGCAGCTGTACCTGTACACACCATCCAAGCTCTGTTAGACTTAATGCCCAGTCGTACCAAGGCCGTTATTACGGCCAGAGGTGGTTGTTCTGGGTACTGATTTGTCACGATCTATGCACCCAAATTGCGTGAAAATGTAATCACATGTCAGTTCTAGTATAATATATTTGTCCAATGAATACCCATTTATTATCTGCATTTCGTCTTGGTGTGGCAATTTTAATGGCCAGTAGTGTAGTATGATGTACTTTCGGCCTACTAGTTGTTGATAAAGCCTTTTGCTGTTTAAGTTTCGCATTCATAAAATCCAGTTAGGATGTTTATTGTTAAAATCTTCTGCAATGATGACTCGTGGTACAACTCTGAGCAGTGCACTGATATTTCATGTTTTAATATCTCTTGGCAAGTTGTATACTGATACCAGTGTAGGCTTTGTTGAACTTCACTCTGACAGTCATGGGCTCCAGCTTCTCGCGTTCAGTGAGCTTAATGTTTGTGTGTATGATGATTGTTGTACTAACTCCAGCCCTGTCGCCCAATCAGTCAGTATGATGGACACAATAGCCTGAGATGTGTAGTTGTGTATGAGACTTGAGCACTGTCTCGTTCACGAAGGCACTTTGGATTCTCATGCACTACATGACTGCAACTAATTCAGTTCTCTTTTATGGTAGATCCTGAAGGTATTCCAGAACAGGATCTGTGTATGAGTTATATTGTTTGCATAGTGGGGCAGTCGGGAGAAGGTGGGAGGAATGTTTCTGTAACAATCCACTTTCAGCCAGGTTCAGGTAAGAATCGCTGCATGACGAAGGTTGCAAATATTAAAAAAAGCAAACAAGTGCATCTGTCATGAGATAGAATAATTGTGTCATCGCTAAGTCCCCATATGTGTGTTTGCATTGGCCTGTGACTTGCTGGGTAAATGTTTCACAGCCACTGGTTCTTGTGTGGCTGTGATGTGTGGGAAGGTTGTGTATTGGTGGAATGAGTCTTGACTGTTAGTACGTGTGAGTCTGCTGTTGTGAGGTGTCGTGTTGTGTGTGTGGTAATTCAAATGGCTCTGAGCACTACGGGACTTAACATCTGAGGTTATCAGTCCTCTAGAACTTAGAACTACTTAAGCCTAACTAACCTAAGGACATCACACACACCCATGCCCGAAGCAGGATTCGAACCTACGACTGTAGCGCTCACGTGGTTCCAGACTGAAGCGCCTAAAACTGCTCGGCCATTCCGGCCGGCTGTGTGTGGAAGTCTCTGTGTCCGATTTGTGAAAGTTTGGCTCGTTATCTTGCTGTATATGGTGGTGGTATGGCGCTGGAATGTTCTAGTTCTCCTCTTCCCCCTAGGGTTTCCATTGTGTGGGTGCATTTGCCTCGCTCTCCTTTGTGTTGCACTCCATACTCCAAGCTCACTGGTTCGCACTGTGAATGTTTCCACCACTAAACATGGTGCAGGTTCTGTGTCTTATGCTGGCTGTATGGATTGCGTGGCTGTCGCTGGGGATGTGGCTCGTGTGAATTCTGAGCACTGAGGGTCCTCCTCCCCAGTGTCACTCACAGCACCATCAAAGGAGACACCACTCCTCACTGGTTGGAAAACAGGTTTTGGAGTAGGTGCTGCGATCGGTTTTGTGTTCTTGGCACTTTTGCACCTCAACGCCTCCTTGGCTGCTATGCACCTCTTGTAGTTGGCTACTGCTGACAGGTGATGCTGAAACCATTATCTGTATATCTACCATCCCCCCAGGTGACATATGCCATCTATTCTATCGCTTGCTCCTTTGTCCCACATTTTGCGCGGGGTTGGCGTGGTTAAATCGGATTTGGCAAGTTAATGTGAAGGGTTGGATGGATGCTCTTCCTACCGCCACCCCATACCCTCTGGGATGGAATCAGAGTACACCATCTGTCTGCATCCAGTGTAAATCGTGGAAAAGTGCAGATGTGTTGCAAATGTCTGTGAGTCTCGTAACTGAGGCGGGACATGGGGACCAGCCTGGTATTTACCTAGAGGGATGTGGAAAACCGCCTAAAAACCACATCCAAGCTGGCTGGCACACTGGCCCTCGTCATTAATCCGACGGGCGGATTCGATCTGGGGCCGGCGCGCCTTCCCGTGTCCAGGAAGCAGTGCATTAGCACTCTCGGCTAACCTGGCGGGTCAGTTGACATATGCCATCATCAGATCAAAATAGATGTCCTCTTTCCAGGTGTAATAATTTTTTCAAGTAGTGTATATTTTCCTTAAGAAAGCTCATGAGGTTTTGTGTAATTTGTTCTTGCTCACATGTACTGTGATGTGTGTTCCCTTGATAGTTCTTTGTGGTAAGTGAGGTGTTAGTGCCTACTAAAGAACATGGTGTTTAAAGGACTCAGGTCGTCACAGTTCCGTATTATGTTCTGCTGGAAACCCAGTTCGTGTTTTTGTGGCTTGCACAGCGTCTTGGATAAATGTATTCTTTGCTGCCAGTGGGCGGTTTGTGTTGTCCCTAGTCATTGTGTTGCTGTTGCTATCTGTGTCTAGTGTTGGCGACAACATTCCATCATCCCCATGTGAGCATGGGGGCTCATTTGTTCAGGAGTCGTTTCTTGGTCTGCACTTGCTATTTAGCGGTTGCCGGAATCAGTCTTAGCAACTGTGTACCTGTTGTTTGTCAATCTGGAGTGTGGGCACATCCAGTGTAATCTCTATTGTCTCTGTTTCGCTTATGCCATAGTCCCGCAGAGATCGCAGGCTCGGCGCGGTTAGAACGGATTTGGCAAGGTTAGTTTTAGGGGTGGCCGGATGCCCTTCCTGCCACCACCCCGTACCCCCCAGGACGGAATTAGTGTACTCCAACTGTCTGTGTCTAGTGTAATCCATGGAATAGTGCAAATGTGTTCAGATGTCTGCAAGACATGTAACTGAGGCGAGACGTGGGGACCAGCCTGATGTTCACCTAGTGGGATGTGGGAAACCGCCTGAAAACCACATCCAGGACACATTCGATCTGGGGCCGGCGCGTCTACCCGAGTCCAGGAAGCAACGCATTAGCCCTCTCGGCTACCCTGGCGGGTCATCTCTATTGACTCTGTGTGAAGTATAATTGCATTGGGTGTGTCATCTCCACCGGCTTCGATGAGATCTCGGTAGGTAGGGAGTGGGACATTTGTGCTGGGGAGTGTCACTCCCACTTCTTGCACCTGCTTCTTGTTGCAGACAAGATAATGACTTCTGGAAAGATCCAACATCACCCGAGGACTTGGGATTTTTTATTTACGGAGATGAAAAGTTTGCTTTTTTTGGATATCACAGGTTAATTGTGCTATAGATCTACTGAAGTGGGAGGCCCTAGTGCTAACACCACAAATGAATATTGATAGAAGAAATAAGCCTGCAGTGTCTGCAGTGATCTGGCATGAATGGGCCCCTGACATTGGAATCCGCTACCAAGAAATGGGAGAGTCCCACCAGAGAGTGAGAGAGCTATGAGTCAAAACTCTGCTGAGCACCTGAAAAGCATCTGCTAAGCTCTCAAGGAGCTGTCGCCGACGTTCGTGCTTTGTCTGCTGCAGCTGCTACTTCACCCACTGCTGCCGCTTCAGATCGCTGAACCTGGCACCACAGTTTAACACAGCGACACTCACTGCTGTAAAAGTTGTTACCGTTTGACAGATGGAGCGACACTAGCGCTCCAAGCGGCGAGTAAGATGAACGTCAGACGTGTTGTATGCATTTTTGTTTTGCATCCATTTCCCACGTCGTTTACGAAATATTTGAATTATCTTCATGCCTCCAAGGGTTTGTGTAGTATCAGAAGGCATATATATATTTCTAAAAATGATTCTAAAATAAGCACAAGTATGGACAAAAACCATGAATCGAGTGGCAAGCTACAACACATTCGTGAAGAAACACTTGTGACGTTGGATAGAATTGCAGCTTACCACGTTGATATCAAAAGAATATAAACACACAGATTCACAAGTAAGAAGCACAGACATGTACGTCTATATGCAAAAGCGACCGACAGCTCATTTATCGTTCTGTAGGCCTACTGTGTTTGTCATTGTTGCCTGTTGCCACAAGTATGACCTTCATCTTTATATTATTCTAACAGAGTAACAACAGAAGTGAATGAAATACATACCAAACATTACGCTTTCGTAAGACAAGAATAACTGCACTTGATCTAACCACTTCATCGTCAAAGCAGGCCAGTGTTGACGATTCGCACGAAACTGGCACTGATATATGGAGAGTTGATCTGGCTGCTTCTGTGTCATAGGATTGTTTTACTGCCTTAGATGGATTGTCGAATCTTTGTGGCAGTTTCCGCTTCATCATCAGTTGAGGTGGCTTATTTGGGATGTCAAACAGTGTGGGTACTGCATTCCACACTAGTTTATTATTGTCTGTGTTCATGAACTGGTTTTGTTTGAAATGTAGCGAACAAAACCTAATATTATTGTGCAGGTAAACTGGGTCTTTTTTCATAAAGTTTTCTCGTCTGCTATTGACTAGCCATTTTCTGCTCCTAAAACGAATTATTAATCATTAATGCAAATGTAGTTTGCAAGTGAATCCTGACGATGCAGTTTAGTAACATAACGGTATATACCGGGTGATCAAAAAGGTCAGTATAAATTTGAAAACTTAATAAAACACAGAATAATGTAGATAGAGAGGCAAAAATTGACACACGTGCTTGGAATGACATGGGGTTTTATTAGAAGCAAAAAAAAAAAAAAAAAGCGATATTGCTAGACGCGTGAAAGATCTCTCCCGCGCGTCGTTTGGTGATGATCGTGTGCTCAGCCGCCACTTTCGTCATGCTTGGCCTCCCAGGTCTCCAGACCTCAGTCCGTGCGATTATTGGCTTTGGGGTTACCTGAAGTCGCAAGTGTATCGTGATCGACCGACATCTCTAGGGATGCTGAAAGACAACATCCGACGCCAATGCCTCACCATAACTCCGGACATGCTTTACAGTGCTGTTCACAACATTATTCCACGACTACAGCTGTTGTTGAGGAATGATGGTGGACATATTGAGCATTTTCTGTAAATAACATCGTCTTTGCTTTGTCTTACTTTGTTATGCTAATTATTGCTATTCTGATCAGATGAAGCGTCATCTGTCGGACATTTTTTGAACTTTTGTATTTTTTTGGTTCTAATAAAACCCCATGACATTCCAAGCATGTGTGTCAATTCGTACCTTTCTATCTACATTATTCCATGATTTACTCAGTTTTCAAATCTATACTAACTTTTTGATCACCCGGTACCTCTCAGGTTCCTTAGCGCACCTAAAAATAAAAAAATAAAAGACAGCTGTGATGTCTTGATCCTGCTGTTGCTGCATCTTATTGCGGTACAAACGCTCCCGCTTGTAAAAACCATTGTAGAAACCAAAATAAACGACTACTATTCGCTTTCACGATCGCGCCGAACTTACAGTTTAAGTGACTGGCCATTTGGAGCGCTACTGGCGCGGTAGACAACAAAATCGAGGCGAAGTGTCGCGACTGTTATATTAGACTGTGTCTGGACACTGAGTCAGCACGTACACTCAGTTTGTCTGCCTCGCTACCTGTCACCGCCTGTAAGCAACCGAGTTCTGCCTTAACCCCTCCCTTCACAGTAAATGCCGTTGACACAGGTCAGAAAAAAAACGAGGAGTAGCATTAACCTTTAATTGATATTTGCAATTCAAAGTTGTTTGTACAACCCATACTAGATTCATATGAATCAGAGTATTAAAATATTTGGCTTAATCACCATAATCGTTATGTAGAGCAACGGAAGCATTTCTATGTTGGAAGTAACTGCTGCCTGTGCACCAGCGTCACTTCTGTTCGAGCTCTCGCGTGAAAACTTCCATAGATAAGTGTCTAAGTGTAGCGTGATCTTGATTTAATATTAAAATTACTCTCTGGAGAATGCTCCTTTTAATATTCGCAGGCAAGTTGCTTTGAGCTTAAATAGTTGTTTAGTGGCACATACATTAATGGCCATTAAAATTGCTACACCACGAAGATGATGTGCTACAGACCTGAAATTTAACCGACACGAAGAAGATGCTGTAATACGCAAACGATTAGCTTTTCAGAGCATTCACACAAGGTTGGCACCGGTGGCGAAACCTACAGCGTGCTAACATGAGGAAAGTTTCCCACCGATTTCTCATACACAAACAGCAGTTGCCCGGCGTTGACTGGTGAAACGTTGTTGTGATGCCTCGTGTAAGGACGAGAAATGCGTACCATCACGTTTCAGTCTTTCATAAACGACGGATTGTAGCCTGTTGCAATTGCGGTTTATCGTATCGCGACATTGCTGCTCGCGTTGGTCGAGATGCAATAACTGTTAGCAGAATATGGAATCCATGGGTTCAGGAGGGTAATACGGAACGCCGTGCTGGAACCCAATGGCCTCGTATCCCAACGCCCTTGTAGTACTAGCAGTCGAGATGACTGCATCTTATCTGCAAGGCTGGAATGGATCGTGCAGCCACGTCTCGATCCCTGACTCATAGGATGGGGACGTTTGCAAGATAATAACCATCTGCACGAACAGTTCGACGATGTTTGCAACAGCATGGACTATCAGCTCGGAGACTACGGCTGCGGTTACCCTTGACGCTGCATCACAGACAGGAGCGCCTGCGATGGTGTACTCAACGATGAACCTGGGTGCACGAATAGCAAACGTCATTTTTCCGGATGAATCCGGGTTCTGTTTACAGCATCATGATGGTCGCATCCGTGTTTGGCGACATCGCGGTGAACGCACATTGGAAGTGTGTATTCGTAATCGCCATACTGGCGTATCACCCGGCTTGATGGCATGAGGTGCCATTGGTTACATGTCTCGGTCACCTCTTGTTTGCATTGGCGGCACTTTGAATAGTGGACGTTACATTTCAGATGTGTTATGACCCGTGGCTCTACCCTTCATTTGAAACCCTACATTTCAGCAGGATAATGCACGGCTGCGTGTTGCAGGTCATGTACGGGCCTTTCTGGATATAGAAAATGTTCGACTGCTGCACTGGCCAGCACATTCCCCAGATATCTCACCAATTGAAAATGCCTGGTCAATGGTGGCTGAGCAACGGGCTCGTCACAATACACCAGTCACTACTCTTGTTCTACCGACTGAGCAACCCAAGCACGACTCACGTCCCGTCCTCACAGCTTTACTTCTGGCAGTACCTCGTCTCCTACCTTCCAATCTTTACAGAAGCTCTTCTGCAAACCTTGCAGAACTAGCACTCCTGAAAGGCAAAGGTCCCGAGTTCGAGTCTCGGTCCGGCACACAGTTTTAATCTGCCAAGTAGTTTCGTTTTGTTCGGTTTGTTTGTGTGTAACATCTTCAGTTACTTGGCCATTTAAAGCTGTCACCTGGTGATTCTATGCCTACACACGATGTTTAGTCCCCCCCCCCCCCCAAAGGTGGTTTATCAATAAACAAGTATTTTTCAGTGCTAATTACAGTGCAGAGGTTGTGGGTATGCTCTAGCGGACGATGGTGGGTCGAGGGAGTCGAAAGCCACTCAAAACTGGTACAATCCATTTATTATACCCAATAGTTAATAGTTGAACTCAGCCACACATCAGGCAGTACTGGAAGGGGAGCCACTACCAATAGATCATGGCAGTAAACTGTTGCTGCAGAGCTCTGGCCACTGCTATGCTTGAACTGTCATCGCACAGGCTGCAGCATTCAATGTACAACATGCTGACTATCTCCACCACACTGCTGACCTTAGTGTATGACTATTCCACTGGCAAATGGTGGATACAGATTATGTACATGAACAACACAGTACACTACACATGAGTGTAGACCTATATCTCTAACGTCGATCAGTTGTAGAATTTTAGAACACGTATTATGTTTGAGTATAATGACTTTCCTGGACACTAGAAATCTACTCTGTAGGAATCAGCATGGGTTTTCGAAAAAGACAGTCATGTGTAAATGTACTTAATTCATTAAATAACAAATTACAACCTGCAGGTATTTTCTGTGATTTGTCAAAGGCATTTGATTGTGTGAACCACAACATCCTTTTAAATAAATTAGAATTCTAGAGTGTCATGGGCAGTGCTTCAAAATGGTTCAAGTCATACCTCGCTAACAGGAAACAAAGGGTGTCAGTACAAGGGACTAGTGAATTAAGTCATCAGTCATCATCAGAATGGGAAGAAATTACATGTGGTGACCCACAAGGATCCATCTTAGGGCCATTGCTTTTTCTTGTGTACATTAATGATCTCTCATCAGTTACACTGCCAGAAGCAGACTTCGTTTTGTTTGCAGATGACACAAGTATTGTAATAAATAGTATGTTGAGTGCAGTTCTAGAAAGATCTGCTAATGATATTTTCATGGATATTAATAAATGGTTTAAATCCGAGTCACTTACATTAAACTTCGAAAAGACTCACTATATGCAATTCAGAACCTGTAAGAGGTTTCCACCCAGCATATGCATAAAGTACGAAGAAGAGCAGATAGAAGAGGTTGACAGTCTAAAATTCCTGGGATTACAACTTGATAATAAATTCAGTTGGGAGGAGCACACCACAGAACTGCAGAAACGCCTTAACAAATCTGTATTTGCAATTCGAGTGTTAGCTGTCATAGGCGACATAAAAATGAAAAAGCTTGCATACTTTGCCTACTTTCATTACATAATATCATGTGGTATAATATTTTGGGGTAAATCTTCAAGTGAAACAAAAGTTTTCAGAGTCCACAAGCGTGCAATACGTATTATTTGTGGAGTAAATTCACGGACGTCATGTAGAAACCTCTTCAAAGAACTGGTATACTAACTACTGCCTCTCAGTATATTTACTCCTTAATGAAATTTGTCCTAAATAATATATCTCTTTTTCCAACAAACAGCGCAGTTCATACATACAATACCAGGTACAAAAATGATCTGCACAAGGACTTAAAAGCACTTACTTTAGTTCAAATACGTCCACTACTCAGGAGCACTCATCTTCAATAATTTGCAAGCAAACATAAAAAATTTAGTTACAAATAAAGATCAGTTTAAAAGGAGCCTGAAAGACTTGCTAGTGGCCAACTCCTTCTATTCCATTGACGAATTTTTTAATAGAAACGAAAGATGTATTGTATATATTCATACTATTAGTATTGTTATTTCAGCTTTTAAAAAAAAATTGACATGTTACACATCCACGAGGATCTCCTCAGCACGGATCTATGGAACGAAAAATTAATCTAATCTAAAGTAGAACATCTGGACAGGATTTCAGACATTGCATTTTAGGTTTATGTAATTGCATGTTGCCCGCAGTAAGACATTGTAAGGTGAGTAACATACTTATTTTTGATTTGGTGGGGATGCATTTTAAAAGTGAATCGCATTGTGGAAAGGACAAATTCTAACAAAAGCGCAGTGAAGTACTCTAAGCTCACCGGTGTTAAAGAAAACTCAAGGTTTGAAGAATTCATTGTGGCCTTGAAAGGATTTCAAGTGTATTTTTCTAAACGTTTTGATCACACTTCCAATCCTACATTTGTTTTAGAGCTGTTTTCAAGACCATTTGCCATTGCAGTTGAAAGCACCCCTGAGCATGTGCAGATGTAAGTGGTTGATCTACAAGGTAATACCCATGTTAAAGATATTAACGTTAAAACTGTCCAGGACGTCTGCATTGCTTTCCTGAACAAGAGTTTCCACGTCTCCATAATGAGGCTGCAAAACTGCCACAACATGACGACCAGTATACAGGGTGTTACAAAAAGGTACGGCCAAACTTTCAGGAAACATTCCTCACACACAGATAAAGAAAAGATGTTATGTGGACATGTGTCCGGAAACGCTTAATTTCCATGTTCGAGCTCATTTTAGTTTCGTCAGTATGTACTGTACTTCCTCGATTCACCGCCAGTAGGCCCAATTGAAGGAAGGTAATGTTGACTTCGGCGCTTGTGTTGACATGCGACCCATTGGTCTACAGTACTAACATGAAGCACATCAGTACGTAGCATCAACAGGTTAGTGTTCATCACGAACGTGGTTTTTCAGTCAGTGCAATGTTTACAAAAGCGGAGTTGGCAGATGGCCATTTGATGTATGGATTAGCACGGGGCAATAGCCGTGGCGCGGTACGTTTGTATCGAGACAGATTTCCAGAACGAAGGTGTCCCGACAGGAAGACGTTCGAAGCAATTGATCGGCGTCTTAGGGAGCACGGAACATTCCAGCCTATGACTCGCGACTGGGGAAGACCTATAACGACGAGGACGCCTGCAATGGACGAGGCAATTCTTCGTGCAGTTGACGATAACCCTTATGCCAGCGTCAGAGAAGTTGCTGCTGTACAAGGTAACGTTGACCACGTCACTGTGTGGAGAGTGCTACGGGAGAACTACACTCCTGGAAATGGAAAAAAGAACACATTGACACCATACTTGCTCCGGATACTGTGAGAGGGCTGTAAAAGCAATGATCACACGCACGGCACAGCGGACACACCAGGAACCGCGGTGTTGGCCGTCGAATGGCGCTAGCTGCGCAGCATTTGTGCACCGCCTCCGTCAGTGTCAGCCAGTTTGCCGTGGCATACGGAGCTCCATCGCAGTCTTTAACACTGGTAGCATGCCGTGACAGCGTGGACGTGAACCGTATGTGCAGCTGACGGACTTTGAGCGAGGGCGTAAAGTGGGCATGCGGGAGGCCGGGTGGACGTACCGCCGAATTGCTCAACACGTGGAGCGTGAGGTCTCCACAGTACATCGATGTTGTCGCCAGTGGTCGGCGGAAGGTGCACGTGCCCGTCGACCTGGGACCGGACCGCAGCGACGCATGGATGCACGCCAAGACCGTAGGATCCTACGCAGTGACGTAGGGGACCGCACCGCCACTTCCCAGCAAATTAGGGACACTGTTGCTCCTGGGGTATCGGCGAGGACCATTCGCAACTGTCTCCATGAAGCTGGGCTACGGTCCCGCACACCGTTAGGCCGTCTTCCGCTCACGCCCCAACATCGTGCAGCCCGCCTCCAGTGGTGTCGCGACAGGCGTGAATGGAGGGGCGAATGGAGACGTGTCGTCTTCAGCGATGAGAGTCGCTTCTGCCTTGGTGCCAATGATGGTCGTATGCGTGTTTGGCGCCGTGCAGGTGAGCGCCACAATCAGAGCTGCATACGACCGAGGCACACAGGGCCAACATCCAGCATCATGGTGTGGGGAGCGATCTCCTACACTGGCCGTACACCTCTGGTGATCGTCGAGGGGACACTGAATAGTGCACGGTACATCCAAACCGTCATCGAACCCATCGTCCTACCATTCCTAGACCGGCAAGGGAACTTGCTGTTCCAACAGGACAATGCACGTCCGCATGTATCCCGTGCCACCCAACGTGCTCTAGAAGGTGTAAGTCAACTACCCTGGCCAGCAAGATCTCTGGATGCGTCCCCCATTGAGCATGTTTGGGACTGGATGAAGCGTCGTCTCACGCGGTCTGCACGTCCAGCACGAACGCTGGTCCAAGTGAGGCGCCAGGTGGAAATGGCATGGCAAGCCGTTCCACAGGACTACATCCAGCATCTCTACGATCGTCTCCATGGGAGAATAGCAGCCTGCATTGCTGCGAAAGGTGGATATACACTGAACTAGTGCCGACATTGTGCATGCTCTGTTGCCTGTGTCTATGTGCCTGTGGTTCTGTCAGTGTGATCATGTGATGTATCTGACCCCAGGAATGTGTCAATAAAGTTTCCCCTTCCTGGGACAATGAATTCACGGTGTTCTTATTTCAATTTCCAGGAGTGTAGTTGTTTCCGTACCATGTACAGCGTGTGCAGGCACTATCAGCAGCTGATTGACCTCAACGGGTACACTTCTGCGAATGGTTCATCCAACAATGTGTCAATCCTCATTTCAGTGCAAATGTTCTCTTTACGTATGAGGCTTCATTCCAACGTGATCACATTGTAAATTTTCACAATCAACATGTGTGGGCTGACGAGAATCCGCACTCAATTGTGCAATCACGTCATCAACACAGATTTCTGTGAACGTTTGGGCAGGCATTGTTGGTGATGTCTTGATTGGGCCCCACGTTCTTCCACCTACGTTCAATGGAGCACGTTATCATGATTTCATACGGGATACTCTACCTTTGCTCCTAGAACATGTGCCTTTACAAGTACGACACAACATGTGGTCCATGCACAATGGAGCTCCTGCACATTTCAGTCGAAGTGTTCAAACGCTTCTCAACAACAGATTCGGTGACCGATGGATTGTTAGAGACGGACCAATTCCATGGCCTCCACGCTCTCCTGACCTCAATCCCCTTGACTTTCATTTATGGGGGCATTTGAAAGCTCTTGTCTACGCAACCCCGGTACCAAATGTAGAGACTCACGTGCTCGTATTGTGGATGGCTTTGATACAATACGCCATTCTCCAGGGCTGCATCAGCGCATCAGTGATTCCATGCGGCGGAGGATGGATGCATTTATCCTCGCTAACGGAGGACATTTTGAACATTTCCTGTAACAAAGTGTTTGAAGTCACGCTGGTACGTTCTGTTGCTGTGTGTTTCCATTCCATGATTAATGTGATTTGAAGAGAAGTAATAAAATGAGCTCTAACATGGAAAGTAAGCATTTCCAGACACATGTCCACATAACACGTTTTCTTTCTTTGTGTGTGAGGAATGTTTTCTGAAAGTTTGGCAGTACCTTTTTGCAACACGCTGTATAAGTGTGGAAGACATTTTATGGATAATGATACTAAAAAGTCGCCATTTCGTGGCAACCTCATTACGAAGATATGTGAAATCTTCAGTGAACCAAAAATAATTAAATAATACTGGAAATTTGTTTTGTGTTTGCATCACGTTGGCAGTTTCAGTTCAAATGGTTCAAATGGCTCTGAGCACTATGGGACTTAACATCTGAGGTCATCAGTCCCCTAGAGCTTAGAACTACATAAACCTAACTAACCTAAGGACATCACACACATCAATACCCGAGGCAGGATTCGAACCTGCGACCGCAGCGATCGCGCGGTTCCAGACTGAAGCGCCTAGAAGCGTTCGGTAACTCCGGCGGGCTCTCGCACTCTGTGGCGTGACGGTAGGGCAAGAGTGCCATTCAGGCTGAACGCTTTGGCACTTGTAAGCAGACCGATTCGCCAACCTTGTATTGTAACACGAGAAGGGAGGTTCCATTACACACAGTGCGATGCAAATTTACAACAGTCCTCTACATAGAATAAAAATTATTTCATGGCTCTCATTTTTAGTAAAAACCTAGTGTCATTCTCACTTGTCTACTGTTTCTGTTCAGTAGCACACTCTTTAGAAACATGTGACACACAAACTAAAGAAGAAAGTGCAGTATCTCTTACTGCAAGTAGTGCCAGTTCTCTTGTGAATAAAGCCAACTGAACAAACGCACTTCCTTGGGAAAGTGCACTTATACACTGCCCACTGCCGGAAAAAAATCGCAACACCATAAGAACAATTAATGTAGAGTAATGATATTTTGGGAACACATTTGTCTAGGTACCACATTTAAGTGATTTAAATTGCAAGATCACAGGTTAATGTAAGCGCAAAATAAGACGCTGCAAATGTGAAATACTGGTACATTAATAACCACTTTAAAATGTTGAATGCAAGCATGCAAACGTGCAAACGTGCATGCATTGTTGCACAGGTGATGGATGTCAGTTTGTGGGATAGAATTCCATGCCTGTTGCCCTTGATCGGCCAATACAGGGACGATTAATGCTGACTGTGGATAATACTGGAGTTTTCGTCCAGTGATGTCCTGTATGTGCTCGCTTCGAGACAGATCTGGTGATTGAGCAGGAAAGACATCATATCGAAACATTGTACAGCATGTTGGGTTACAACTGTGGTGTGTGGGTGAGCACTGTCCTGTTGGGAAACACCCAATGAAATTCTATTCATGAAGTGCAACACAACAGGTCAAATCACCAGATTTTTCAAATGGCTCTGAGCACTATGGGACTTAACATCTTAGGTCATCAGTCCTTTAGAACTTAGAACTACTTACACCTAACTAACCTAAGGACATCACACACATCCATGCCCCAGGCAGGATTCGAACCTGCGACTGTAGCACTCCCGCGGTTCCGGACGTCAAATCACCAGACTGACGTAAAAATTTTCAGTCAGGGTGCGTGGTATAATCACAAGAGTGCTTCTGCTGTGATGCAAAGTCGCACCCCAGACCATAATTCCTGGAGCGGGTCTAATGTGTCTGTACACAGATAGGTTGGTTGGAGGTCCTCAACTGGCCTCCACCTAACCAACCCACAGTCACCACTGGCACCGAGCCAGAACCAGCTTTCATCAAAAACACAAGTCATATTCACTCTGCCCTCCAATGAGCTCTCACTTGATGCCACTGGAGTCGTAAATGTTGATGGTTGGAGGTCAGTGGGATGCACACTACAGGGACCCTAGCTTATAGCGGTCCTTGAAGTAACTGATTTGTAACATATTAGAACAAATAAGCCCTCGGACACAAATATTAAGTCAAACTTGACCAAGTTTCGACGCTACTATGAGCGTCGTCTTCAGAATTAGACTAACTGTTATGAAACATATTGGGTATATAATACATTAAAAAATTAATGTTTTTACTGATTGGAAAAGATGCAGTACTTAAAAGTCACATATTAAAAAAGATCTAAGCCGGAGAGGCGAAGCCTTGTTGCAACCCTTGTTCGCAGTACGAGCAGCCCTTAGCGGCTCGCCATCTTACAACTATTCATGACGTCGCCTCTCCGGCTTAGATCTTTTTTAATATGTGACTTGTAAGTACTGCATCTTTTCCAGTCAGTACAAGCTTTAATTTTATTAATGTATTATATACCTAATATGTTTTAGAACAGTTAGTCTAATTCTGAAGACGACGCTCATAGTAGCGTCAAAACTTGGTCAATTTTGACTTAATATTTGTGACCGAGGGCTTATTCGTTCTAATATAATTCTGACACGGTCACTGAACCTTAGCAGCTATGTTCAAATGATTTGTAACAGTTCGTTGTGTCACTGTGGAACCAACTGCTACTCAGGCTGCAGTTTCAGTTGCAGGAAGATGCAACAAAGCCATATCTTGAACATGGTGGTCTTTCCTACTGGAAGTGTCATGTGGCTGTCTGGAGTCACATCTCCTTGCGACTGTGCATTCTCATGATCACCGCTGCCAACGATCATACACAGTGACTACATTCCTGCCAAGTGTTTCGGCAATATTGCAGAAGGGAGATACAGCTTCTCCTAATCCCAGTACACGACCTTGTTCAAACTCACCGATGTGTTGATAGTGGCATCTTTGTCACCTTAAAGGCATTCTTGACTAACATCAGCTCACCACATACTCTCTCATGGATAACTATCATGGCCGTTACAGCATGTATTGAAAGCAAAGCTGATTCGTATCCTTGTAGTGGTGATACTAGCGCCACTCTTAACAGACATCATCTTTCAGATGTAGATACGTGCTTACTGATGGCTCTGAGCACTATGGGCTTAACATCTGAGGTCATGAGTCCCCTAGACTTAGAATTACGTAGACCTAACTAACCTAAGGACATCACACATATCCATGCCTGAAGCAGGATTCGAACCTGCGGCCGTAGCGGCAGCGCGGTTCCGGACTGAAGCGCCTAGAACTGCTCTGTCACAGCGGCCGGCGTGCCTACTGACTTGCGGTTATGTTGCACAACTCCTTCTTGGTGTTGCAATGTTTTTCGTCAGTGTATTAATATAACATCGAATATAACAGCATATACTTCTGTTAAATTAATAAGGAAGACTCAGAAGCTATTAGAAAACACGAAAGTGAGTAATAAAACATTTGCGTGTAGTGATATGCAAACATTCCACATATCAGATATCACTTTGTATCTCCATGTCTCTATTCATTGCGCTAAGCTGAACTTCTGTAACTACACGCTGAGGCAATATGTTGTCTCCCGACTCTGTAATGGAAAGAGACGTCCTGCACGTGACAGGTAGCGTTCTTCCATGTCTTTGGTACATCTTCAAACGCTAATTCAGAATATCTGACATGCATGATACTGCTCTGCATGTTCTAAAAGACATCCAAACGAGTTTTATCCATACTACGACATAAGAAACTCGCCACGCTCAATGTTGACGTTCGAATACATGATCTGTGCGCCGACGGCTTTCATGTGTTGTGACCCTGATTAATCAACGGTCTTGACTATGGCTGAGCAATGTCAGGGCTGACATGATCAACTGAATACGGGACACTGAATCCCACCCAGCCATGGCAAGTGAGGGTCACAAACATCCAACAAGCAAAACCTGGACCAGCAGCTGCTGGTGGCGACTGGTGCTGGCAATCCAATGTCTCATTGTCTAAGGGGGGGGGGGGGGGGGGGGATGGGGGCTCAGTTCAAACCTATTTTCTAGGGGGGGGGGGGGGGGTGGCTCAGTTCAAACCTCAGCAATCGACCATCAGGTAGTGGCAGGTCCCCTTTGGCAGACAGTCCTATCAGAAGGTCACAGAGCGATGGCGCCCTCACAGAGGAGGCCAAATACGTGATGGTTGATGGTTTGGTGACTCAGTGTTCTGATGCATGATCAGACGGCAAGTATTTATTCATGCCAAAACGGGTCTGTTGTGGTTGGTTGGTTGGTTGGTTTTTGGGGGAGGAAACCAGACAGCGAGGTCAGGGTTCTCATCGGATTAGGGGCGGATGGGGAAGGAAGTCGGCCGTGCCCTTTCAAAGGAGCCATCCCGGCATTTGCCTGGAGCGATAGGGATATCACGGAAAACCTAAATCAGGATGGCCAGACGCGGGATTGAACCGTCGTTCTCCCGAATGCGAGTCCAGTGTGCTAACCACTGCGCCACCCCACTCGGTATGTCGTAGTAATTGAGCTGAAAGAGACATGTATGCTGTGTGCTAAAGTCTACCTGGTTACAGTAATCATCCAGGCACTGACCAGCGGGAGATAGTATACGGTGAGTCAGTTTATTGTCTTAAAAGACCTACTATATGGCATTAAGCCCATCTAATTAGACTCTTGTTGTTACTCTTACCCTTCTGGAAGAATTTGGCCCACTGAATTCCCTCTGTTGCTGCACCTTAAACAGGCCAGCCGGAGTGCGGTTCTAGGCGCTGCAGTCTGGAACCGCGAGACCACTATGGTCGCAGGTTCGAATCCTGCCTTAGGCATGGATGTGTGTGATGTCCTTAAGTTAGTTAGGTTTAAGTAGTTCTATGTTCTAGGGGACTGATGACCTCAGAAGTTAAGTCCCATAGTGCTCAGAGCCATTTGAACGTTTTTTGCGCCTGAAACAAGGTATTTTTTTTTTTACAATTCACAGTGGACACCACTGGTTAGTCGATGATGATGATGATGATGATGATGATGATGATAATGACGATGATAATGAGAACGACGATGACGATAATTATGATGATGACAATTATTAGTTTAGATCGAGACAAAACACATCAGTCTCTTATTCACTCCTCAGGAACAAATCTGTCTACCCCCTCCCCTTTCCCAAATCCTGATTACAGAACAGCATTCGTTATTCCACCAAGGGTCAGGCTGCTTTTTGCTGCCCTGAAGAATGCAAACGGAAGCTTCAGTGGCACAGCATCACGGTGGATAATTTTCATAATTTTGGTAATATGACCCATCCATTCATCGATGCTGCCCAAACACAGCAAGTTAACTGTAAAGCAGCCAGTTTGCCCTAGTGAGTGGCCTCATGGCAGCTTTCCTTCAGGCACCACTTTTTCTGGCAGGTGAATCCAGATCATGAAGTGCCCACTTGGGTGCAAGTCATTATTGACCACTTCCCACTGAACAGTGTGTGCAAGGGCTGGAGAGCATACTGAGAGTTCAGTTGTTGTCAGTGTCCCTGTTGAAGTGCTGAAGCGTGTGCTCCACCCCATGTTCAACAAATATGCACATGAGGGCATGAGGACACTCACAACTGATCTACCCCTGATGTAGGTGTTTTCAGAGCCCCATAGCACACTATGTACATTAAAATCCCCAAAGAAGAGGAAGGGTTTGGGGAGCTGAGTAAGGAGCTCACCGAGTGCCTACTACCTCATGTGGGGGCAGGCAGAGTCAACCTATGACACACATGCACTGTTAAGACTGCTTCTAGACCAGTTTAAGGGAGAGAAGAAAGGAGTGGTAGGCATTTTTTACAAATATAGCCATTCCTCCACTAAGATTGTGGAGAATGTTACCACATAGCTCAGGATCATCATAGAATTTAAAATTCCTGAAACCATTCCAGTCCCACTGAAGTATGGAATGTTAACATTGAGGTTTTCCTCTGTCTGTCCCCCTTCCCCCTCCTGTAATTCCTCTGCAGTGAGGAGATTGCAGGTGGGCGTGGGGTTATTTGAGGGTCTCTGCTGATTCCTGAGCTGGGAACTGGTAAGTGCTGCCAGTCCTCTGTCATCGTAAGCTCTGGACATGCTTCAGCAACCACCATGTGGTGTGGCTGTGGAATGTTGTGTGTCTCAGGGAATGAGGATCTTGGCTTGACCACCCTCATCTTGTGATCTTGAGGATGGAATTACCCTCTATAAAAAAAAAGAACACTCAGTGTCAATGTGTGCTGCGTGCAGATGAGATACATAGCTGTTGAGGTGGAACAGTTGTTAGTGGGCAATCTCTGGGGAACATGCTGCACCTCAGTTGTATAAGACTTACTCAGGCAATTGGGGCTCTGCCTGAGTGGACCCTTATTTCCCTAGCTGCTCGTGGGACCAATATGGAACCCTTGCAATCTTCTTCACCTCCAGCAGGAAGGGTGTACCACCTGGGAGAACCCACATCCAATCCTCCCAAATGAATGTGGGGGGCTAGCTCTCCTGATAATCTGAATCAGTTGAATTCTAGTAACAGGGCTCAAGGAGTCATAAATCAGAATGTGTTTCTGGTGATTAAGAGGAAGGAGGGGACGTTTGAAAAAGTGTCCCCCTTCTATATCCATAAGGACTTGGAAGGGCTTGCTGCAAGCCTAAAGTCTGTAAAGCAGATGATGAATGGTTCTCTGCTCGTAGAGACTAACAGGGCAATACAAGTGGTTCTATGTAGGAAGTCCGAAAAATTGGGTAATATGATGTTAATGTTGAACTAAATAACTGCCTTAACTCTAGCAAGGGTGTGGTCACATGCTGTGACGTAATGGAGATCGAAATAGCCGAAATTAAAAAGGAATGGGCATTATAGAGAATAGTGGATGCAGAGCAAAGGATGCATAGGAACAATGGAGAAATTGAGAAGACGCTGCTTGACCACATCATGGAAGATTGCCTCCAACTTAGGGTTCGACCCTAAGTACTTAACCCTATGTGGTGGTACAAGTGCCAGCGTTTTGGTCACACAACACTTAGTTGTAGGGGTGAAGAGACCTGTGGGAAATGTGTAAAAGCAGCCCATGAAGTTGGGACTGACTGTCCATCTCCAGTGGTCTGTGTTAACTGCTCAGGGAGCCATCCAGTCTGGAGCTGAGACTGCCCTGTTTCTGTGTAGGAACGAAAAATTCAGGAACTCAAAGTCACCAAGCGGATCCCCTATGCTGAAGTCAAAAAGGAATATAAGGCGACGAAAACCTCCCATCTTTTTTCACTTCTTATTTTTCGATGGTGCAGAAGCCTGTTCCTAAGGTTGATGTTTCGACGCAGACGTCCATTGTATAACCACCCACCACCAGCACCAGTACTTGCATGTTTACATACCAAGGCAAAGCGAGTAAGGATGTAGCAATCCAAGCAGCCACCACAGAAAAGACCAACAACAGTTCCATAGTGAATGTCAAGAAGGCACATGATATGAAGATTAACTCTCAATGTCCCTTCTCCCTCTCATCCTCAAGGCGGCAGGGTGCAGGGAAATGTTCACGATTTTCGGGTCAGAAGCTTTCCCGACCACTGTCAGACGTCATTCTTTCATGTCTGAGTGATGAGAAGGACAACATGGAGTGAGATGCCTCGGATCCAGGCAGCCCCTCTACTCCCCCTCACTCTAGAAGTGCTTCACCTCTGCAGTGCAAAGAGACGGGTAAATTAAAATCAAATCAGGGAATTGGCTCCTGTCCCACACATGTCGAGGATCTCCATCTCTTATCTCTGGGTAGTCGGGCGGAGTGGCCGAGCGTTTCTAGGCGCTACAGTATGGAATCGCGAGACTGATACAGTCACAGGTTCGAATTCTGCCTCGGGCATGGATGTGCGTGATGTCCTTAGGTTAGTTAGGTTTACGTAGTTCTAAGTTCTAGGGGTCTGATGACCTCAGAAGTTAAGTCCCATAGTGCTCAGAGCCATTTGAAACATTTATCTCTGAGTAGAATACTGTGTCTCCAGGAGACTAATTTCCATCAATTGTACACCCTGAGCCACGAGGCTATGTCCTAAGCAAAAAGGACAACCTGAGTGGTGGAGAAAGAGCTAGAGGAGGCATAAGTATTTTCGTCAGTGCCTACTACCACTCCTCGCCTCTCTCCCTTACAATGGCTTTACAAGCAGTTGCCATATCATTGCAACAATATGTTCCCTTAACTTGCCCCCATATGAAGTGCTCGATGAAGAAGCCCTAACTAGCCTTATTACACAGTTTCCCCCGTCCCTTCATTATTTGTGGTGATTTCAGTGCATACAATGTGCTTTGGGGCTCTGAAACTACCTTTCCCCGGGGGTAGAGCTATTGAGAGGCTTCTCATATCATCATGCACATACTTGCTAGATATGGGACACAGCATGCATTTCAGCACAGCCACTGGGTCGTTTTCTGCCATTGATCTGTCACTTTGCTCTCCAGCTCTTGCTCACACTGCTCAATGGGAAGTGGTTGATGACATGCACGGAAGTCATCACTTCTCAATCTGGATTTACTTGCCAGGTGGAGGGGAACCTGAAAGGAAACCACCACGATGGGTGCTCGGTAGAACCGACTGTTCAGTTTATAGCCAGTTGGCCCAGTTTGAACGCTGTGCCATTGTTGAGGCATAGGTGGATCCTGTTACCACAATGGTCCACCATGCCACTGAAGCATCCATTCCCCGGTCCATGGGACAGCAAAAGAAGCAACCTGTCCCTTGGTGAAGTGACGCAAGTTATTCTGCAATCAGGACTAGATGTGCAGCTATGCGTCGTTTTAAGTGTCGCCCAACAACAGAGAATTTTGCAGCATTTTCGGTGGCGAGGGCAAAGTATAGCCGAATTATTTGAGAAAGCAAGATGAGGTCGAGGCAACAGTTCCTGAACACGTTAATTGTTCCACCAAGAGTTCTGTAGTATGGGAGACCATCAGGAGAATTTATGAAAAGGAATATGGTGACCCACGGCTTCTGTAATGGGGAACTGCACTCTCCAAACTAATCTGTGAGACACTGCTCAGACTATGGCGGCCTATTTTGCCACAGTTAAAGCAACTGCCAGTCAGGATCCAGGTTTCCAGCGCCATAGAGAGGTTGCTGAGAGGCGTAGTTTTGACTTCTGGTCCGACCCCAATGAAGATTACAACTGCCCATTTTCCATGTGGGAGCTGGATTCTGCATTGTCTGCGAGTCGTGACACATCCCCTGGTCATGGTAGAATCCATTACAATATGCTGCAGCACCTCGCAAGGCATAATAAAGATATCATCCTCGCACTTTTTAATGCCATTTGGCCATCATGTCACTTTCCCAACTTTTGGCGAGAGGCAATTTTAATTCCTCTTTTAAAACCTTGGAAAGACCATACGGGCCCAAGTAGTTCCCGTAGAGTTGCCCTCACTAGCTACACGGGAAAGATTTTTAAGTGGAAGATCAACTGCCACCTTGTCTGGATCTTAGAATCCAAGCAACTCCTTAGTCGCTTTCAGTGTGGGTTTAGTATGTATCGCTCCACCTTTGATAACCTAGGCCTCCTGGAGGCAGCTATACAACAAGTTTTCCTATGCCGGCATTATTTTCTAGATATCTTTTTTTGACATCGAGAAGGCCTACAGTACTACTTGGAAGCGTCTTATCCTCGAGCAGTTTCACGAATGGAGTTTTCTTGGAAGTCTTCCCATTTTTATCCGGTGCTTTCTCCCGCCTCGGTATTTTCGTACCAAGTCGGTGACGCTCTGTCTGATTTCTTTGAGCAGGAGAACAGTGTCCCTCAAGGTAGTGTTTTCAGTGCGACTTTGCGGTAGTTGTTAATAGTATTACATCAGTAGTGAAAATTCCTGTTCAGTGTTCTTTGTTCATGACTTCTCTGTGTTTTGCTCTTCTTCCAGCCTTACAACAAGAACATATCACCTATCAGTTGTAAGTAACTCTCCAACCTTTGGATGAATGGGCATATAAGTGTGGTTCTAAGTTTTTAACTGAGAAGTCTATATACACTATTAGCCATTACAATTGCTACACCAATAAGAAATGCAGATAATGTTTCATATGGCTCTGAGCACTATGCGACTTAACTTCTGAGGTCATCAGTCGCCTAGAACTTAGAACTAATTAAACCTAACTAACCTAAGGACATCACACACATCCATGCCCAACGCAGGATTCGAACCTGCGACCGTAGCGGTCAAATGCAGATAATAAACGGGTATTCATTGGACAAATATATTATACTAGAACTGACATGTCACTACATTTTCACGCAATTTGGCTGCATAGATCCTGAGAAATCAGTACCCTGAACAACCACCTCTGGCCGTAATAACGGCCTTGATACGCCTGGAAGTTGATTCAAGCAGACGTTGGATGGTGTGTGCAGGTACAGCTGCCCATTCGGCTTCAACACAATACCACAGTTCATCAAGAGTAGTGACTGGCGTATTGTGACGAGCCAGTTGCTCGGCCACCATTGACAACACGTTTTCAGTTGGTGAGAGATCTGGAGAATGTGCTGGCCAGGGCAGCAGCCGAACATTTTCTGTATCCAGAAAGGCCCGTACAGAACCTGCAACATGCGGTCGTGCGTTATCCTGCTGAAATGTAGGGTTTCGCAGGGATCGAATGAAGGGTAGAGCCACGGGTCGTAACACATCTGAAATGTAACGTCCACTGTTCAAAGTGCCGTCAATGCGAACAAGAGGTGTAACCAATGGCACTCCATACCATCACGCCAGGTGATACGCCAGTATGGCGATGACGAATACACACTTCCAATGTGCGTTCACCGCGATGTCGCCAAACACGGATGCGACCATCATGATGTTGTAAACAGAACCTGGATTCACCCGAAAAAATGACGTTTTGACAGTCGTGCACCCAGGTTCGTCGTCGAGTACACCATCGCAGGCGCTCCTGTCTGTGATGCAGCGTCAAGGGTAACCGTAGCCATGGTCTCTGAGCTGATAGTCCATGCTGTTGCAAACGTCGTCGAACTATTCGTGCAGATGGTTGTTGTCTTGCAAACGTCCCCATCTGTTGACTCAGGGATCGAGATGTGGCTGCACGATCCGGCAGAGCAATGTGGATAAGACGCCTGTCATCTCGACTGCTACTGATACGAGGCCGTTGGGATCCAACACGGCGTTCTGTATTACCCTCGTGACCCCACCGATTCCATATTCTGCTAACAGTCATTGGATCTCGACCAACGCGAGCAGCAATGTCGCGATACGATAAACCGCAATCTCGATAGGCTACAATACGACCTTTATCAAAGTCTGAAACTTGATGGTAAGCATTTTTCCTCATTACACGAGGCATCACAACAACGTTTCACCAGCCAACGCCGGTCAACTGCTGTTTGTGCATGAGTAATCGGTTGGAAACTTTCCTCATATCAGCACGTTGTAGGCGTCGCCACCGGCGCGAACCTTGTGTGAATGATCTGGAAAGCTAATCATTTGCATGTCACGGCATCTTCTTCCTGTCGGCTAAATTTCGCGTCTGTAGCACGTCATCTTCGTGGTGTAGCAATTTTAATGGCCAGTAGTGTACGACAGTACCTACCAACATCAAATCAAACGCTTGACGACAGAGGCCAGAAATGAAAGGGCATCACAAGAGCACTCAATGGTGTAGCTGAAAACAGTGTGGCCCCCAACCAAATGAGAGACAGGAAAACACGGAATCATGTCGGATACTAAACTACAAGAACAGAAATTGCACTTCATTCAAGGAACCAGTAATATATATATATATATATATATATATATATATATATATATATATATATAACGTTCCCAATTTGAGGAAGAGGGACGCTGTTCTTACTTTTAAAGACATAGTGAGGTTTCTGGGCCTCATATTTGACTGTAAACTTACGTGGTTGCCACATCTTAACGACTTAAAAGAACTTTCCCTTAAGGGTCTGTGTATTGTGTTGGACGTGGTGCACCATGAAGGAACTTGACTGGCCACTGGGGCATTCAGAACAAGCTCCATATCAAGCCTCTGTGCAGAGGCCTTAAACCGCCACTTCAAATCAGGTAAAGGCTACTTAAAGTGAGCCAGGCGTATAAAACACTGTACGCACCATACACACCCACCTACCATATCACTGTACAGCCTCCACTGGAAAGGCTTTTTCGTAACGGGCAACCAGGCCTTATGGAATTCATGCACAGGATTGCCTTCTAGAGATGGTTGTGGACGTCTTCATGTTTTACATCGTGGTTGGTTGGGTTCTCCAGACTTATTTTAGACTTGACCAGTTTTAATAAAGGTCGTATGTCAGATATTACATTTCAATCTTTGTCTTAGAACATTTCAGATATGCATCACAGTTTCACAGTAGTACACACTGATGTCTTCAACCAAGGGAATTCCCTCGATGCTCTGTTCCCAACCATGTTACCAGGATTCATCTTCCTGACCAGGACACCATTTTCTCAGCAGAGCTCCACGTGATCCTGGAGGCACTGCAGCAGATGTGTCATATTCAAGGTAAATGGTTTCTCATCTGTTCTGATCCTCTCAGTGCTTTACAATCTTTCCAGAATCTGTACCCAGCTGAGGAGCTAACACAACTGATATATGATAAACTATACTTGCTCAATTGGCACAGAAAGCAGGTGTCATTCAGCTGGGTGCCAGGGCATGTAGGGATACGGGGAAATGAGCAGGAGGCCTGCAGAGGATAAGATGTGGCAAATTGTCCTATTCCCTTGCAGGCTGTCGTTTCTGCATTACATAGGAAGTTCATGCAGGTATGGGATGAGGAATTACTGGCAGTGATGGACAATAAGCTGCAGCTGGTGAAATCAACCATATGGTAGTGGCGTTCCTCCTGCCAATCGCTCAGGCAGGATGAAGTGACCCTTACCCATCTTTGCATCGGGCACTACCCTCTTACACACGACTCCTTACTACAGTGAGCGGATCTCCCGTTTTGTGATGCTTGTGGTGTGCAAATCACAGTACACCATATTTTAACAGATGCAAGAGCAGAGGCAAATATCGCTGGGAATCTGCTCTCTATTTTAGCTGATGATGAGACGAGTGTGATTTAAGTTTTAAAGTTTTGTGAATTGTCTGGACTATGGCCAAAGCTTTTAGTCTGGCGGTTTTAGTGTGTTAGAGAGTGGCTAGCTCCTCCTTTTTTTTTATTCTTCCGGTCAGCCAGCCACATGCATCTAATATATTGTTTTAGCTCCATCTTCCCAATTCTTCTGTTTCATTAATGTTTTAATATTGGCATGATACTTCGTTGAGTGCTCGTGTGTGGGTACACACATGGTTTTCAACCCTGCATTCCTTTTAGTTTCCATGCTGTTTTATACTCCTGGGTCAATTTTTCTGACACTCAGCTCAAACAGTTTCCGCAAGGGCGATGAAGACATTGCTGTCACATGCCCATCCCAACATATCCACCACCATCACCACTCAGCTGGTTCTCTCACACAGATTGTGACATTCATACCATTGATTGTATGATCACTGTCTGATCAATCAAACAGAAACAAGATTGCACAGCCTGACAGCTTCAAACCTGTTTGTTTTGGTCTGTTAGTTTTCATTCTCAGCTTGGATATTGGGTATGGTGGTAAGGTCATTGTACCAGAAATATGTTTTTGTTTCTCCTTATCTGTCTGCTTTGACAGTATGTTATTCTTATCAACCTTAAGTTGAGCTGCCACCATCATTTTGGATATAGGAATGCTTCGTTCTTCGACTCCCTGTGAAGGTTTACAGCTACATTAACAACTCGTGTGATCTGCTTAGCTGTCAATGTCTGCATGACAAGACTAGTTTTCTGTATAGGCTGATTCAACGCTGAGGCAAGTAACTGTATTAAAGTGGATAACTACAATGCCTCAAATGTCTTCTTTATGTTGGACTATGAGATGTGTTGTGTCACTTTCCTCTGCTCGATTTTTTTCCCCTCTTCAAAGACAGGGCATTTCTTGATATAAACTGTATGGGCTTGGGTGCAACTGACACACATGGGTGTGGCAGTACATTGAATACCTGTTTTGTGGGCAGAAGAGTTGCATCTTCCACACATAGGCTGGCTATTGCAACCCATGCTGGTGTGACTTCAGTGTTGACATTTGATGTAGGACACTGTATTAGGCACATATGACCTAATTTCAGGGCAGAGAAAGCCTGCTGTAATATATTCTTGGAATTTTGGTAAAATGAATGTCAAGAGAAAGGAATTTACTATCAAACCTTTCCATGAAACTCTGAACTATAAGGGGGTACTTCGTGTTGTTGCCCCGAGTGATGATTACACGAATATTTTGTCAGGATTTGTAAGTGGTGGGTCCTTGAAGAACGGCAATACATGAACACCGAGAAGTAAGTTTAAACAGTTTTATTAACAAAGGCTGATTACAAAACACGCATGCTATGCAGACCAATCATCACTGTCTCTGACATACTAATTACAGTCGTATCGAAAGGCACCATGGTGAGCTAAGAAAAGAGACATATTCGCTCCCAAGGCTGTGCTAGCTAATACGGCGCTGGTGTGGATGGCGGCCAGTGGCGTACTCTCCGTCTCAGTGCGGCCGGACGCACATCTGCTGACCAAGCAAATTGTCAGCATTCCATACAGGTCGCCTGGTGAGCACGTGTTACGTACCGTATGGCTGCGCGCAACCCATAGACCCTTACATCAGTCTCCCCAGACAAAAAGAGCAACCATAGGTGGCTCAAAACTACCTCCTGGGCGTTATGAATCTATTTCGCCATTTGTGGTATCAGAGGCATTGCAACATGTATTTCATTTGCAGACACAGTAACGTTCAGTACAGAGAAGCGTGCCTTCAAGATGACAGTTTCATACATGTCAAATGCTGTTGACAAAAGACACATTAATAAAAGCAATAAAAACATAACACTCACAATCAAGTTTGCATTAACATTACTAGATGAATCGAAAGACTTAATTCTATTCGCTGCTTCAATGAAGTTTAACTCATTGTTGTTAGAGATTACATTTTCGTGGATGTCCTTAATTAAATTATTGTCTTCAGAAAAACTTGATAAGGAATGCTTTCCATGTCTTAATATGTATGAATCATTGTAATAAACAGACAACATTCTTGTTAATGGCAAATGTCCAGTTGCATGAAATGTTGTTGGCAATAGACTGGGCATATCAAATAGTTCACATGATAAATCACAATGTGTGACATCCACGATTAATCCTCTATTATTTAATTTGAATGTAAAGGGTATCTCAGGTGTATCATAGTTTTTACAAGTAAATGTGACATCAACGGTGGAGTTAAATGAGAAAATGATACTGTCAGAACATCGTTTAAGAAATGGATGATAAAGATTCGTTAAAATTCTAGGGCAATAATCTCTTCAGGGATGATTCATAAACAATTCTATCTCACAGCTGTACACTCTACTATCTAAGAATACTGCCGAAACAGGGCAAATTAACTTATGACTACGTTTACACATATGCAAATCATTTTCATTTAGGGACACAAAATATCTTCGATACTTGCTGAGCAGCAGATAATCATTCAGTATGCACTTTAAATGAATACCTGCCAGTCTCCATTTCACAGGGTAAGTATAAATCTTATACATTTCAAAATTATGCTTTGACCTAGCAATGGGTATAGAAACAATAACAGTTAATTCATCTTCAATCATTAAAGAGTGTGTGGTGCTTAACTTGTAGTAAGCATATAAATTCCAAGAGTTAAGAGGGTAAATCATAGTATAGGTAACATCTAGCTTTCGTTCAATTGATAGTAGGAGCTGTAAAAATTGCTCTGGATGTAGTAGTACAGTGCTGAAACAATCATTTTAACTACTTTCTAAGGCTGTTCTTAAGTTGATAAATTAAGTCGATAAACTATCAGTAATCCTTAACAAAAGAGTGTTTAGATATAAGTGTGCACTCACAGCCTTTAAGCCTTGGAATAGCTGTTGGATATTTGCGTTCATTTCATTACGAACTGCGTGGAAACGTGAGATAAATTTCTTTACAATCTGTTCAATGAAAACTGTGTGATTAGTAATGGTTCTTTGCATATTTGCAGTTGAATCTGTACTGGACTGTTGTTCAAGAGCTAATATTTTGCATTTAACTTCCAGTATATCTCGACTAGTTAAAGTAATAAGTACAGTACGAAGGATACTCCCTCCTAAATCAAACCAGGCATGTTTACGCCTAATTAAAGTTTTGTGTGGCAAAAGCTTTAAAAAACAGTAAATCTCTTGTTCATAATCAGCAAATGTAGACTATACCTGCATTTTGGCTGTGATCCAGTTATTATACCGAGATGTACCTATTTCCAAAATCGTATCATTATGCTTAACCGAACGAATTAGATCAATTTGCTTCTTTACAGAATTGAACTGTTGCTAGATTTCACTCAAATTGTACTTGAGGACAAGTTTTGCATTAGTTGTTGAAACTACCATGTCTGATCGTGGTTCTAACAAAACACCTGTACTCTGTGATACTATAACTACAGCATTAGTAGAATACGCTATCATAGCAAACATTAGAATAAATATGAACATGGTTAATTAGTTCTAAATACTAGAGTTAACAATAAACACAAAATAAATGAGTTTCTTGTGGGAACTTGTGGAACAAAAGGTTTAGTTTCACTTATGCAATAGTGTCAATACTAAATTTTCGCAACACATTCATATAAGCACATGGCTGAAATAAACTCATGAAATAAACTCATACACAACACACGTTTACGCAGATTGTAGGGGTGTCTGGAACAGGATCGCTCGGAACGTAGCGATGCCTCGGCATCGAAGTCTGGACTGCGACCTCGCAATTCTCGCTTCCTGGGTTTGAGAACAGCAGGTCTGCCTCTCAGTCAGTCTTCGTCGTCTTGCGATGCTACAGGAAATCTACTCAGAAATGGCTTTACACGATTGACATGAACGACAATCGAACGAAAGGACAGTTGGAGCTTAAGAGTGATTGGCGACAACACCTCCAAGATTGGATATGGTCCTTTCCAAAACTTCTTGACTTGACTCTTCTTTAACGCCACGTTGCTCAGATACACAAGTTCTCCAACTAGATACTGTGGCACTCCTGCTTGGCGGTCGTGTTGTCTTGCTTGCTGAAGAAAGGATTGATGATTTCGCTTTTTCATTCCCTTCCATGCTTCCTTTAGCTTGCATGATAGATCCTTTACGTGTTCATTGCTGATTGCAGCAATCGCTCCTGCAAAGTGCAAGGATGAATGCTTTTTTTCTTCCATAGACAATCTCGTATGGACTTAGGCTAGTTGAGCTGTGCATTTTGGCATTGTAACAACTTACCAAGGACGGTAAACAGACACCCCAATTGTCGTGTTTGCTGCTCACATGATGGCTAACCATTTTAATAATTGTTCTGTGGACTTCCTCGACTCTTCCATTTCCTTCAGGGTGTGCTGGTGTAGTCCTTAACTGAGTTATTTGCATGAGCTTACAAGTCTGTTTAAGTAATTCACTCATAAAATTCGTTCCTTGATCACTAGTTATACTGAATGGTGATCCAAACTTAAGAATCCATTCTTTTACAAAAACCTTAGATACAGTGACAGCGCTCTGATTAGTTATTGGTATCATGAGAAGATATCTAGAGAAATGATCTAACATTTTCAATATGTATTTGCTTCCATCTTTAGTATTAGGCAACGGCCCTACGACATCTAGTCCTACTCGTTCAAATGGTTCACTTGTCTCTGGCAGTTCTTGCAATGGTGCTCTGCTTTTGTCTACATTATTCCGGCTGTTACAGGAATCACACTGTGAAACAAACTCGAAAACGTCAACTTTTCGGCTCGGCTACCAAAACATTTGAGCTATTTTAATGTTTGTTGCTTTTTTACCGCAACATCCTGATAATAAAGAATCGTGTCGTTCCCTCCTGATTTTCTCTTTCATGCTTTCTGGAATAACTAGGCGGTTTCCTTTACTAGTGACTTTGTACAATAATCCATCATTGATCATTTTTCCATAATTCGCAATGTGGATCTTCTTCTTGAGCTGCCTTTAACTCTTCATCTCGACTTATTGTAACACAAACATTGACTTTTCGACTCTTTGCATCGGCATTCACATGTTGTTTACCAGGTCGGTGAATAACCTTAAATTGGTACTCATTCATTCTTAATGCCCATCTTTTTAATCTGGACTTTGATCCTGTAAGCTCATTAACCATTTAAGTGCGGCATGATCTGTAATAACTGTAAATTCTCTTCCTGTTAAGAAACATCTGTTATGTGTTATACCAAAAACCAAAGCATAAAGCTCCTTCTCAGTAGTACTACAATTAAATTCTGCTTTGTTTAATCGTCTGCAAGCAAATGAGATTGGATGTTCATGAGCATCAACTTCTTGAGACAAGACTGCACCTATGGCAAAATTGGATGCATGTGTTGAAAGAATAAAAGTTTTACTGAAATCCCGATAGGTCAACACTGGGGCTGTGGCTAGAGTAGTTTTAAGTTCTTCCATTGCCCTTTTGCATTCTGCTGACCAATTAAATGTGGCTCCTTTCTTCAGTAGCTGTGTCACTGGACATGCTATATTCGCAATTCCGGCTATAAATCCTGTGTAGAAATTTGACAGTCCCAAGAATTATTGTAGTTCTTTCAAATTCTGTGGTTCAGGAAAATTCTTTACTTCTTCAATTAATTTTGGATCAGGTCGATCACCTTCGCTGGTTATAACATGACCAAGACAGTTAACTTTACTTTGTGCAAAATGACATTTATCTATTGATAAAGACCGGTTTGCGCTACTTATATGCTCAAAAACAGCTTGTAGTCTCTCAGTATGCTGCTTCATGTTTTCACCAAAAATTTTTACGTCATCAAGGTAAACAAGTGCTTGTGTTGGGGTGAGCCCTCGTAAAACTGAATCCATTAGGCGCTGAAATGTAGCTGGAGCATTACGAAGTCCAAACGGCATACCAAGATACTTGTATACTCCTGCTGCTGTTACAAATGAAGTTTTTGCTTGCTCATTTGGATGCACTGTTAACTAGTGATAACCACTTTTTAAATCACATACTGAAAAAATTCGACATCTGCCAAGTAATCCAAGATTTCCACTAAATTTGGTAAGTGGTAAATGTCGGGTGTGGTCACAGCATTCAAAGATCGGTAATCAACACAAAAACGGAACTGTGGTTTCCCAGAAATTGAGTTCTTCTTTACAATTGCAACAGGCGAACACCACGGTGGATCTGAAGGATCTCTTGGTTTTATAATTCCTGCTTCTAATTGTTCTTTAACCAAGTCTTCTACCAACTCTCTTTGACTGAATGGTATTCGATAAGGTTTCTGTGTTATTTGGGCTGTATGAATACGATGCTGAACTAAATGATTGACAGGTAAATTTGTACGTTTCCAGAATAAATCTACATACTCCAACAAACAGGCGCTAAAATCTTCTGTTTATCAGCTGTCAAATGTTCTATCTTCTTCCAAATCTTGCGCCTCACTTCATTATTAACTTCGTCTCCTCGTTGTAATCTTGCGGTACTGTTTCAAAAAACTCTGTTTATAACTGCAGCATTTGTTACCTCATCTGGAATCTGTATTACGTCACTTTTACTTACGCTCGACACTTCAGCAAGTTCTGTTAGTCATGGCAAAACAACATCCTCATTGCTCATATTAGTTATTGTAACTGAAACTTTTGCAACATTCTGTCTCACCATTGTAGCGACACATACACTTCTAGCAACATAATAATGCATTGTGTTCAATAACTCACTTTTTTCAGATCACTCAACTAATAACAAAGTTCCTTCCTTGCATCGGGGTGACTTAACTTCAACGTAGATTGTCTGTCCTACTCCCTTGGGAATTTGCTGAGGCTGATCAATTTGAACATCGACTCGGACGGTTTGAACTGATGCATCGTTTGTGCGGTCCATTCCCACGACATTAGTATCGCCGCTCCTTTGAATACGATCTGAAAAACAATTTTCTAGGTTGTAATTGCCACGGCTTGGTCTGATCTTTCTTTCTGCAACATATATCTCCGCCTCTTTAGCGGACAAGAAATCAAATCCAAGTACACCGTCGTAACGCGTTTCGTTATTTGAAACTACTTGCACCCTTGCTGTGTATTTATCTTTATCTTTATTTTCACCTTCATTAATTCTACGTCAACTTCTCCATAGTTACGTAACTTCCCTTCGTTTAAACCTCGCACTTTTAACAGCGGCGGTTTCAATTTATCCCGTTTATCTATGCCATGCCACATTAACGAGTTCTGTGCTCCTGTGTCGATAAGAAGTTTGATGTTTCTCCCACGATGTACAACACCTATCACGACGTCATTTTCGTTCTGATTTTCACTGGGACTAACAAGAATCACTGTCTCTGGCAAGGGGCGGACGGAGTGGTGGCCCGTACGACCCCGTATTCGTTTAACGATTTGGCAGATTATTGTTCGCATTACCTTTATTCTTGTTGCTCTTGAAACATGACCCTTCATCCCGCAATGATAGCAGATTCGATTCTCTTTACAATCCTTACGCTTGTGACCCAGCTTATTGCATCTGTAGCAATGTGTTGAAAACTCTTCTTGTTTGTGCATCTCATTCGGTTGTCTTAATGCTTCAACGAAACCAACAGCTGATTCCACTGCTTCCTGAAACGTTTTACATCGTGGCAATCGAACAGATTTGCTTACTTCCTCTCCATGCAACCCATGAATGAATGTATCCAAGGCACTCTGGTTGGCTTCGAAAAACTGAATGCGATTTTCATTTTCATCTTCTACTCACTCGTACGTTCGAGCGTTGATGTTTAGAATTCTGTCGGCAAACTGCTCGATAGATTCATCTCGTCGCATTCGCAAACTGTGAAGCTGCTCTCTGTAAAATCTGATCGCATTTTTACGTTTAAATCTCTGAACAACAATCGTTCTAAACTCATTGTAATCTTCTGTTTACACGCAAGTAGGTTTCAGATAGATTATATAATGGTAAGACAGAGATTTAGGAACCAGGTTTTAAATTGTAAGACATTCCCAGGGGCAGATGTGGACTCTGACCACAATCTATTGGTTGTGACCTGTAGATTGAAACTGAAGAAACTGCAAAAAGGTGGGAATTTAAGGACATGGGACTTGGATAAACTAAAAGAACCAGAGGTTGTACAGAGTTTCAGAGAGAGCATAAGGGAGCAATTGACAGGCATGGGGGAAAGAAATACAGTAGAAGAAGAATGGGTAGCTTTGAGCGATGAAGTAGCGAAGGCAGCAGAGGAACAAGTAGGTAAAAAGACGAGGACTAGTAGAAATCCTTGGGTAACAGAAGAAATATTGAATTTAATTGATGAAAGGAGAAAATATAAAAATGCAGTAAATGAAGCAGGCAAAAAGGAATACAGACGTCTCAAAAATGAGATCGACAGGAAGTGCAAAATGGCTAAGCAGGCATGGTTAGAGGACAAATGTAAGGACGTAGAGGCTTATCTCACTAGGGGTAAGGTAGATACTGCCTACAGGAAAATTATAAAGACCTTTGGAGATAAGAGAACCACTTGTATGAATATCAAGAGCTCAGATGGAAACCCAGTTCTAAGCAAAGAAGGAAAAGCAGAAAGGTGGAAGGAGTATATAGAGGGTCTATACAAGGGCGATGTACTTGAGGACAATATTATGGAAATGGAAGAGGATGTAGATGAAGATGAAATGGGAGATACGATACTGCGTGAAGAGTTTGACAGAGCTCTGAAAGACCTGAGTCGAAACAAGACCACCGGGGTAGACAACATTCCATTGGAACTACTGACGGCCTTGGAAGAGCCAGTCCTGACAAAACTTTACCATGTGGTGAGCAAGATGTATGGGACAGGCTAAATACCATCAGACTTCATGAAGACTATAATAATTCCAATCCCAAAGAAAGCAGGTGTTGACAGATGTGAAAATTACTGAACTATCAGTTTAATAAGTCACAGCTGCAAAATACTAACGCGAATTCTTTACAGACGAATGGAAAAACTAGTAAAAGCCGACCTCGGGGAAGATCCGTTTGGATTCCGTAGAAATGTTGGAACACGTGAGGCAATACTGACCCTACGACTTATCTTAGAAGCTAGATTAAGGAAGGGCAAACCTACGTTTCTAGCATTTGTAGACTTAGAGAAAGCTTTTGACAATGTTGACTGGAATACTCTCTTTCAGATTCTGAAGGTGGCAGGGGTAAAATACAGGGAGCGAAAGGCTATTTACAATTTGTATAGAAACCAGATGGCAGTTATAAGAGTCGAGGGACATGAAAGGGAGGCAGTGGTTGGGAAGAGAGTGAGACAGGGTTGTAGTCTCTCCCCGGTGTTATTCAATCTGTATATTGAGCAAGCAGTAAAGGAAACCAAAGAAAAATTTGGAGTAGGTATTAAAATTCATGGAGAAGAAATAAAAACTTTGAGGCTCGCCGATGACATCGTAATTCTGTTAGAGACAGCAAAGGACTTGGAAGAGCAGTTGAATGGAATGGATAGTGTCTTGAAAGGAGGATATAAGATGAACATCAACAAAAGCAACACGAGGGTAATGGAATGTAGTCGAATTAAGTCGGGTGAGGCTGAGGGAATTAGATTAGGAAATGAGACACTTAAAGTAGTAAAGGAGTTTTGCTATTTGGGGAGCAAAATAACTGATGATGGTCGAAGTAGAGAGGATATAAAATGTAGACTGGCAATGCCAAGGAAAGAGTTTCTGAAGAGGAGAAATTTGTTAACATCGAGTATAGATTTAAGTGTCAGGAAGTCATTTCTGAAAGTATTTGTATGGAGTGTAGCCATGTATGGAAGCGAAACATGGATGATAACTAGTTTGGACAAGAAGAGAATAGAAGGTTTCGAAATATGGTGCTACAGAAGAATGCTGAAGATTAGATGGGTAGATCACATAACTAATGAGGAAGTACTGAATCGAATTGGGGAGAAGAGAAGTTTGTGGCACAAATTGACCAGAAGAAGGGATTGGATGGTAGGACATGTTCTGAGGCATCAAGGGATCACCAATTTAGTATTGGAGGGTAGCGTGGAAGGTAAAAATCGTAGAGGGAGACCAAGAGATGACTACACTAAGCAGATTCAGAAGGATGTAGGTTGCAGTAGGTACTGGGACATGAAGAAGCTTGCACAGGATAGAGTAGCATGGAGACCTGCATCAAACCAGTCTCAGGACTGAAGACCACAACAACAACAACAGGCTCCGCGCTTATGAAATCTTGTGCTGCTCCCTGAATTCTTAATTTGGCAACCATTAGCTTATCGGAATCTGTCCATGATCCTAACAGGGCGACACCAAGTTTACGGGAAAAAAAAACTTTCACATTATCTTCCGGTTTCCCACCAAACACTGGTACTGATGGCAATAATGAAAAATTCTTTATTTTAGTTGTATCTGTACTGCATGAACTATAATTTGCAATGTATTTTGGAATGTTATGCTCGTTTCTTTCTGCTTTTAACTGACGAATCTCTTCTTGCAGTTCATTGATAACAGTTTGTAGATCGACAAAGTTACTCTGACTGGATTGTGACATTTCATCTAATTTAACGCCAACGAGTCACTTAAATGTAAAATAAAAATCCATCACTGCTTTTCGTATTCTAGCCAAACTGGAGTAGACCAACCTGAATTCCAGCATTGGATGTCCCCACATAGTCAGAAGATGTTTATACTGCTGCTGCTCGAAGTTCACATTGTGCTGCACCTCTTCAGGACTGCAGATTTTCCATAATTATCCCCATGCTGACACCACTTCTATAAGGGGGTAGTTTAAGTTGTTACCCCGGATGATGATTACACGAATATTTTGTTAGGATTTGTAAGCGGTGGGTACTTGAGGAACGGCAATACGCGAACACCGAGAAGTAATTTTTATTAACAAAGGCTGATTACGAAACACACATGCTAGATGCACCCATCATCACTGTGTCTAACATCCTAATTATAGTCATATCGAAAGGCTCTATGGTGAGCTAAGAAAAGAGAGATATTCTCATCCGAGGCCGTGCTAGTTAATATGGTGCACTGCAGATGGCAGTCAGTGGCATACTCTCCATCACAGTGTGGCCGGACCTGCATCTACTGACTAAGCAAATAGTCAGCATTCTACACAGGTCAGCTGGCAAGCATGTGTTATGTACTGTACGGCTGCGTGCAACCAGTAGACCCTTACAGAACTTCAGTAACATATTCACTTTTCAATTCCTGCTGGAACTCTTTTGTATCTCTATCCACAATATCCTAGCAAATTACAACTCCTTTACAACAATTTAGCCAAGTGTGCAGCTCAATGTTGAGAGCATATTCTCCAAGTAGTTTGGCATATAATAATTTTTTGTGATTATTTTTAGTTCACACCAGCTAAGGGAGATCTACATATCTCATTAAGAGAATTAGGGAAGCAGTATTTCATTATTCTCATGGCTTTTCTCCTCCTTTGCTACAGCCTATTGTTTGTTTGTTTGTTTCTATTTATGTATGAATTATACCAAGGCCCTAGAAATGACGGAGGAGCTTCGTTCCATCGTAGCCCTCAGTGGTTCGCAACCCCACAATAGGCCACAGCTGTCGACCCACCCCAGTACCTCCCCACACGGAACCCAGGGTTATTGTGTGGTTCGGCCCCCGTGGACCCCCCCCCCCCCCCCTCCAGAAATCTCTCATACCAGATGAGTGTAACACCAAATGTTTGTGTGAGAGAGTAATTATGGTGTATGCGGTACATGGAAATGGTGTTTGTGCAGCAATCGCCGATACAGTGTAACTGAGGCGGAATAAGGGGAACCAACCCACATTCACGTGAGGTAGGCGGAAATTCACACCGGACCTTGACCCTAATCTGCCGGATGGATTCGTGCTGGGGACCGGCACACCTTCCCACTTGGGAAGCAGCACATTAGACTGTGCGGTTAGCCAGGTGGGCATAGCCTATTTGTTCAACATCTCAGGTTTTCAAACTTTTTGATTGCTTATATATTTCATAAACTATATCTCAGAAATATAAATACATATGCATTAATCTTATAAGATTTCTAGCTCGGGACTGCTTTCTTGAGAGGTATTCTGTCATGAAGAGAGAGGAGTCATCCATTACTGTCAGATGGCTGGTTCAATACAGTAGTGACAGTGAATCTATTGCTTTACTTTCATGGGTTGGTTGTTGAACATTTTCAGGATCATCTTTAGATGAGGCAAGCAGAGGTTTACATATTAACACTTGAAGTGAGATATTGGGCAAGGTGACAAAAAGATAGGAAACACTTTGATGTATTGTCTTGTGTGTTAGAAATGTGGCAAGTAGTGTTGATAAAAGAGTTTTTATTTTTTTATTTAGTACTTCAAATCGTATATGTATAGAATATATACAAGGATATTGGACATGGTTAGGTATTTACAAGATAAAAATACAGTTTGTATTGCAATGCTAAGGACTAGATAGTCAGGTAATTTAGCACAGATTCTTAAATACAACAAACATCACAGGATATTGGACATGGTTAGGTATTTACAAGATAAAAATACAGTTTGTATTGCAATGCCAAGAACTAGATAGTCAGGTAATTTAGCACAGATTCTTAAATACAACAAACATCACAGGCAACATACAAAGTAGAATATTAATAATGCATATTTATTTTTGTTGTTTGGCTTTTATATATTCTGTCAGACTGTAAAAGCAATGATCAATTAAATATGCCTTTACTTCAGCCTTAAAACTACAGAGTTTACCTATTGATTTAATATGTTTAGGTAGATTATTGAAGATCTTTATCCCAGTATGTAGTGTGCCTTTTTGGCACAATGATGTTCTCACCTGTTTCACATGAAGGTCAGATTTTTGCCTTGTATTGTGTGCATGTAAGTTTATTTAGTTATTGTGGCAGGCTGGGGCAGCTTTGGTGTTAGCATCCAAGTTGCTGCTCCTAGTGTCATTGTTAGACAGCCCCAAAGTGAACCACCATTCGCTGACATTTAGCATTTCTTAGTATTATATTTAAACAATGAGTGTTATGAGAAACCAACCAGCAGCCAGGATGTGTTGTACAACTGATGTAAAATAAATACATCTTTGGTCACTGATGTAACATTCTCACTTGTAAACAGATAATTAATGATCAAAGTGTTACTCAAGGAATATTTCACGTGGGATGGATGAAAGTAGTTGAAAAGGAACACACACACAGCACAGGGAACAGCAAGCAGATGGAAGGTAGTGTGCCTCTCTCATCTGAAGAATTTCTTAACTGAAAATGCAAAGAACAAGAAAGATAAGTGCCACCTCAATGTACAAGCATAAGTTGTTTATCTTTCACCAAAACAAAAGGGGACTTAGAAGCAAAATAGAACAGTTATCAGTCAACATAAGTGAAAGAAACTGCATATGCAATACTCAAATATTATGCTTTTCAGAACACCATATCACAAATGGTATTGATTTGTTACAGTTCGCCAATTAAAACATAGCTAGCTACTAATGTAGGGGCAGCAATGGAAGTGGTGGTATAGCCGTATTTATTAAAAATAATGTAATACACCATGGAATAGCAATACACACATATACAGATGGATGTAGTGTTGTGTGACCAAGGAATAAATGGTCAGTGCATTGGCAGAGCTGCCATTTGTACTATGTTGATTCACAAGAAAAGGTTTCAGATGTGATTATGGTCACACAACAGGAATTAAAGACTCTGGTAGGTGGAACTAGATACATGGGACATTCCATTTTGGAAACTGTTAGGGAGTTTGATACACCAACACAGTGTAACTGAGGCGGAATAAGGGGAACCAACCCACATTCACTGAGGTAGATGGAAAACCACATGGACCTCAACCCTAATCTGCCGGATGGATTCATGCCAGGGACCAGCACACCTTCCCACTTGGGATGCAGCACATTAGACTGTGCGGCTAGCCAGGCCACAGTGTCAAGAGTGTGCCAAGAATACCACATTTCAGGCATTGCCTCTCACCAAGGACAACACAGTGGCTGATGACCTTCACTTAATGACCAAGAGCAGTGGCTTTTGTGTAGAATTGTGAGTGCTAACCGACATACAACACTGCACGGAAAAACTGCAGAAATCAATGCGGGCTGTATGAGGAATGTATCCGTTAGGACAGTGCAGTGAAATTTGGTGTTACTGGGCAATAGCAGCATACAACCAACACGAATGCCTTTGCTGGGCTCTTGATCATATCAATTCGACCCTAGATGCCTGCAAAATCATAGCCCGGCCAGATGAGTCTCGATTTCAGTTAGTAAGAGCTAATGGTATGGTTTGAGTGTGGCACAGATCCCATGAAGCTATGGACTCAGGTTGGCAATAAGGCACAGGGAATGCACTGTGGATACTGGATGTTAGCTACTTGAAGACCATTTGCAATCATTCATGAACTTCATGTTCCCAAACAATGATGCAATTTTTATGGATGACAACACTTCATGTCACTGGGCCAAAATTGTTCACCGTTGGTTATAAGAAGATTCTGGACAATTCAAACGAATTGGTTTGGACACCCAGATCATCCAACACGAATCCCACCAAACATTTATGGGACATAATTGAGAGACCAGTTCATGCACAAAATCCTGCACTGGCAACACTTTTGCAGCTATGTATGGCTATAGAGGCAGCATGGCTCAATATTTCAGCAGGGGACTTCCAACAGCTCGTTGAGTTCATACCACATTGAGTTGCTGCACTACGCTGGGAAAAAGGTGGTCTGACATGATATTAGGAGGTATCCCATGACCTTTGTCACCTCGGTTTATTTAGAATGTAGGTTGCACAACAGTAATAGTAGTGACCATATACAGGGCACCTTAGGTTAACTTCAGGATCTTTCTGGTTCAAATTGTCTGCTTTATTTTCAAAAAATAATGAAATTATCATACTTTGAATTTTTAAATGTAAACTTTTCAACTGAAAGCAACAACAAAATATAGCTTCAACATCTGATGAATTCATGTAGTTGACTTTTCCACTAGAATCACATCTGAGAATCAGACTATGATAGACAAAATATTTATAAATGTAAGCATCACATCTGAAATTCAGACTTTGATACACAATATATTTATAGATGCAAGCATATGCAACAGCTTCACTGTTACCCCTGTCTTGAATGGGCTATCTGACTATGATGGACAACTCATCTCTTTGCACAACAGAACAGCTCTCAAGAAAGCAATCCCCACCTGGAAATCTTATAAGATTAATTACTAAAGACTCAGAAAATCTTAAATATAAACTACAGCAGATGGACTGGAGCCTGGTATACAGGGTGGATGAGGCTAACACCAAATTTAACATACTTGTAAAAGAATTCTCATCCTTCTTTGAAAAGGTTTTTCCAAAAAAGTTTGTTATAAACAATACTCCCACATTCCTGAACAAACCTTGGACCACAAAGGGAATTAAACAGTCGTGCAGAACCAAGAGGGAATATCTAAGTGTCCTCGGAGTCTTTTGCGGCAGCATGACTAGATAAGTTTTATCCGGGGAATGTCAAAGTACACAATAAAAACTGGTTATTATAAAATGTACTGTAAGGTCCTTAAGAAGCTGATACAAAAATAAAAAGCATTATATTATGAACTTTATACCTCTAAAATTAGATGAAGAATATGTGGCATGTTGTTACAAGGGAGACAGGGAAGACCAAGAGAAATTTAGAAGACATCAAAATCAAATATGATGTAAATCTTGTATGCAGTCCTAAAATCATGGCCAATATTTTCAAAAGACACTTCTTGTCAGTGTTAGAACAAATAGGCTGCAAAGGGTCTGTTAATAAAGCCTTGAGTCTTATGCAAAATAATATTCGCAGAAATATCAGTAAAATTGATATTAGCCCCATAACAGTATCTGAAACTGAAAGAAGAGTTATCTCACAGAAGAATAAAAATTCTGCTGAAGTATATATCATCTCTAACAATTTGTTGAAACAGTTCTGTGGTTCAATAAATGGTGTATTTAGCCACATTATCAATGCATCTTTACAACAAGTCTGACAAACTCTCACATGCTGTTGTGAAACCCTTCTTCAAGGAAGGTGAAAAAATAGAAGTTACAAATTACTAGCCAATTTCTCTCTCTGACTGCTTTATGGAGATACCAGAAAATCTCATGTACACAAGAATTTTGGGATGTCTAGATAAATTTAATATTCTCAGCAAAAGACAGTTTGGTTCTTGAAAGGGTCTGTCAACAAAACAAGCAATAAAATTCTAGATTCTCTAAATGACAAAACGGTGCAACAGGATTATTTTGTGATTTATAGAAAGGTTTTGACAGTATTACAGAAAGCTAAACTTCAAGAAATAAGTGGTGTATCAAATAAGTGGTTACAGTTCTACCTCACAGATAGGAAGCAGGAAATAGTATTAGACAGTATATATGATTTCTGTAGTATCCTGGTTTCATCAAAATGGAACAGCATCAAATATGGAGTGCCCTAAGGATTCATTCTTAGTCCTTCATTTTTAGATATTTATAAATGAACCACCATAATGTACAAAGCTACAGTGCAATTTTACCATTCCAGCAGATGACACCAAAATTACGATTGATGGTCATGAATGTGAAAGTCTTCAAGGAACTATTAGCAATATTATCATCAATTTTGTTAAATGGTTTAGTGTCAATGGACTCTTAAGCCAACTATATTCAATTCACTGCAACTGCCAAAATTGAGGATGAGATAACTGTTAAGTGTCCCACACATAAAAAGAAAGAATTGAAAAAGTGAAGTTCCTGGTGGTTACAACTGACTGCAGATTAAACTGGTCTCATCATATAATAAATTTTTACAAGAAAGCCAGCTCATCAATTTTTGCCATGTGTAATATCTCTGAGAGTGGGAATTTAAACGTTATGAAAGCAGCATACTATGAGTACTTCCATTCTCTGATGACTTATCGAATTATATTTTGGAAAAACCAATCACTAGCAAAGAAAATATTCTTGGTCCAAAAATGTGTTGTAAGAATAGTGAGTGGTGTAGACTGTAGATCTAATTGTAGAACCTTTTGTGGAATCAAAAATCCTTACTATTACTTCTCAATGTATATATTTTCATTCACGTATTTCTTCAGTAAAAATAATGAGTTATATAAAAGAAATAATGATGATCATTAAAACAATACAGGGAGGAAGCGTGACTTACTTAATGATCATAAAAATCTGACAATGGTGCAGAAGGGTGTGCACAAGATTTAATAATGATCTCTGCCCAAATGTGAAATGTAAGTTTGGTAACCAGTCCACATTTTGGGAGCCTATGATGCAGTTTCTTCTGGAACAGTCATTTTACAGTTTGTACAAGTTTCTTAGGCACCACGAAAAAATCTTCTAGAACTATAAGAGGGTATGATTTAATATAACAGTTAAATAGATATTCTTTTATTTTTAGCTTTGTGTGTGAAACTTGTGTATGATGCAGATGTGACCTAGTATTACTATCGTCTTTGTCTGACACACACACACACACACACACACACTCACACACACACACACACACACACACACACACACACACACACACACACACGGACTGAAGCTGTCAAAAGCATTTAAAGATTATTTTGCAAGTCTGGCTAAGAAAACTTTAAATGCGAACATTTTTAGGTTAGGCTTTACCGTGACTGTTATTGAAACTTATTGTTTCATTTAATAGCTAAGAAAAATCAAAGTTTTGATGAGGCACACCAGCCGATGCCAGTGGTTGCTATTACCATCTCCATATTTTAGATCTAAAAGTCAGAACTGATTATTACAATAAAAATGCATGCTATTGATCTTGACTCTTCTTTGGTCATAATCTTATTACATTTTCTTTCCGCACAGATGATACAAAGCAGTCTACTAAGAAGTAGTAAAGATAGCAGATCACTTTATGAAGAGTACAGCCATCATATATCAAGAAATCAACAGAAGAACTATAAACAATGTTGTGAAGATAGCTGTAAAACATATTGAACTCAGTGTCAGGATTTTTAAAACATAGTTTAAACTGTTGTACATTATTTATCAAATGATAAGAAAATAGTATTGCACGTGGTGGTCTCATTCCATTTTAGAATTTCAAGTGATCATAGACTAGTAAGATGTGGAATGAGAAGAAACACACAGCTAGAACGAAACAAACACATCGGGCAAGGAATTAGAAATGTACACCATGAAAATGCATTTAGTAATAGTGAGGCATGCGCAATTAAATTAAGCAAAAAAGTTTATGGTCTTCAAAGTTATGGTTTAAATTGTTTCCACCATGGTCCTTCATGTGTTTCTTCTCAATTTCTCGCAACGGATGATTCTGTTTTGTTCTTACGCCAGTCTTCCTTAGCTGTATATGCAGACAACATACCCACTATCTGCAAAAAAATATATGGAAACCTATTAGTTGACATTAATATAGGATGTGTGCATCCTTCACCTTTATGACTGTCTGAACTCTGCGAACACTTTCAATGAGGTTTCTGAAGGTCTTTGGAGGAATGGCAACCCATTCTTCCCCAGGAGCTGAAACCAGAGAAGGTAAGTGATGTTGGCTGCTGCAGTCTGGACTGAAGTCAACATTCTGACTCAACCCAAAAGTGTTCTATTGGGTTCAGGTTGTGATTCAGAAAAGGCCAATCCATTTCAAAATGCTTTTTTCCAGAAATCATTGCCTCACAGATATTGCTTTATGACAGGGTGCACTGTTGTGCTGATACAGTCAGTCACTGTCTCTGAATTCTGCAAAATGAATGATTATCCTTCTGCATTTAGCATTTTGTTAAACACAATAAAGGAACCACACCTTAACCATGAAAAACATCCCTGTACCTTACCACCACCTCCTCTTCATTTCACTGTAGGCACTATACATTATGGCAGTTAACATTCTCCAGACATTCACTGTTCCATCAGATTGCCATGTCATAACATGATTCACAGCTCCAAATCACTTGTTTCCAGTAATCTGCTGTCCGATGGCAGTGCTCTTTACACTACCCCTAGCACTGACTACAGACATGGGTGGCTTACAGGGATCTGCTCATTCTACTCCATTCTATTTAGTTTCTGTGCTAGGTGGACAGCTGATAAAACTTTGAAAATTGAGTAATTCCTTGTACTGATTTCAGGAGATTTGTTGCGGCCATCCTCCACAAAGCTCAACAGTCCTTGTCCGTCAGTACATGAGGTCTGCTTGGTTTGGTTTAGCTGTGGTTGTTCCTTTGCATTTGCACTTCACAGTCACATCAGCCATCAATTTGAACAGCTTTAAAAGGATTAAAATGTTGGTGTTGGATCTGGTTCTTAGGTAACATCTAATGACTAGTCCACATTTGAAATCACTGGGCTCTCTTGAACAGCCCATTCCATTGTAGCTACTTCTTTACTGCCAACACAATACTTTTTGCCACTTTTTATATAGGTGGGTCTACATCTCATGACATCTAGTGGTCACTTCTGCATTACATAGTGTGTCCACATATGTTTGATCAGATAACGCACTTAGCAAAGTTGTTCTGCAATTTGTCTCCTGTCCATAAATTCACAATCTTGTCAACAGGCTATGAGCTCAGGTTGCACGTTTGGACTGTAATATTTTTCAATTAGATAAAAACTGAAACTATATAAAGTAAAGAAGTGCAGAATTTAAGTCCATTACATCTATGAGAACAGGGTATATTATAGCTGCACAACGTGCTTGACTGAAAATGTTGTCATGCAAAAATTGTGCCAACATTAGAAAATGAAGATGGTACTGAAATAGATGGAGGGGGCAATTATTTAACAAAGGTGTTAGTTTAAAGTAACTAAAATGTATATTAAAGGATATGATGAACTGAAAAGATCTATTCAGGAATGTCTTTATGAGGATGGGAGAGGATAATTATACCTGGGGGAAAAAACGCTGATGTCTGGTAGACACAGCAGTTCACCAGTTAAGATGACTTGGAAACTAAGAACAGAGAAAATTTTTACAAGTATTCTCCAAGACTTCTAGTGACAGACAAATAACAAAAATAATGATATTCTAGAGGTAACGCCAGATGAGGTGTATAATGCCATTTCAATTGTGAAAAAATGAAAGGCACTGGGAGGTAACTGCATTTTAATATACTTCACTAGAAACAAGAAAGACAAGAAAATAAAAAACAAAAATTTCTAGATCTGTCAGCCTCCTCTTTGTAACATACAAGAACCTCACTAAAATATTCACTAATCATGTAGAAAAAAACACTGAGAGGAATAAGTTGCTTTAAAAGCCTATACAACATAAGAACGATTTGCAAGTAATTGTGAATGAAATTATGGAACAGGGTAGTGAGAAGGCCTATAGATTACTACTTTCCCTATGAATCATTGGTTTTATAAAAGCATTTGATTCAATGTCTATGAAATTTATACTAATAGCCCTTGAGAAACTAGGCATTGCTTCAATCTATGTTAGTATAGTGAAGAATATAAGCATCATTGCTTTAGCTTCCAATCAATAGACAGAAATTTAGAATTAAGAGTCAGGCATGGAGAATCCGTATCAAAAATCCTATTCTCAACAGCCCCAAAGGAAATCTCGTCATGCATAAACTAGAGAAATAAAGGACTGATATACAATAATGGAATATAAGTGACTGAATTTCATTTTGCTGATGACAATGTATTGCTTGCCTCTAGTGCAGGCACACTTCAGCAACTAATGGAAGAACTTAACAGAGAAAATTTGAAAGTAGGTCCAAAAATCAATAGTAAGACATAAATAATATATAATGAACACACAGAAAAGTAAATTGTGCAGATTAACAATGAGGTTTGAGAACAGGATGACACGTTTTTGTAATTAGGCAGCTGAAGATGACTGGATGAACAAGAGAGGAAATAAACAACAGAGTAAAAAAAGGTATGGATTGCTTTTGGTATACTTCATGGTTTTTTAAATTAAATATTCAGTGTGTTCAAAATAGCAAGTTTACAACTACTGTATACTACAGTCCTATACCATTAAGAAATAAACATTTAATACAAAACACATTCAGGAACTGAGGATTACAATCAAGATAACCTAACGATTTTATAAAACACACTGGTGCAACACAGGTTTTTACAGGCAAAGTCCAGAGGAGGCCTGCATGTCAAATGGTGGTGGATGACGATGATGACTAGGATAATGAAACTTCCTGGCAGATTAAAACTGTGTGCCGAGTTTGAGTCTTGGTCCGGCACACAGTTTTAATCTGCCAGGAAGTTTCAGATCAGCGAACACTCCGCTGCAGAGTGAAAATCTCATTCTGGAAGATAATGAACACTGCTTTTTGTGAATATGCATCAATAATGTGCTTTAGTTACTTATGTGCCCTCTATCATTTTTGTGAGGTTTTCTTTTTCTTTTTTTTTTATTTTAATGACATTCAAACAACTTCAGCTTCACACCCAGTGACAACTGAATGTGTGTTGCAGTTGTCAATAAAACCACCACCTGAAATATTTAACATCCATCTTCAATTAGACTCCACACAGGTAAGATACAGATTTACAATGTCAGTAAGAGAATGCTGTAATTCACTGAACTCCATAGAAGTATAATGTCAAAGAGTGATGTTATAAGAGCAAAGTTTGGAAACTGAAATGAATGGAATATGTTGCATTTCATTATCACGTAGTTCACATATCAGGTACAACCATGGCAGGTTCCTTGTACACAAAATGTGCTGCACTATAATAGTCAGTGAGAGAAAATCCCTGACAGTTGCAGTGGCCTTGGTGCAACTGCTTCTTGTATCTATCTCAATCAACCACATAACACAATTTTGTACATGTCCTGGAGAATGACTCAGTGTTGACACAGTTTTTAGATGACTACAATTTTCGCCCTCAGCCATTTGTGTTTAACAGTTGAAAGCTGGCAGCGGCACTATGAACTGTCAGGGATCAGTGCTCACTGACAGCGCTATAGGGCAGTGTTATATATTTTTTTACCGGAGGAAAACATTACCTTCATTAAAGATGTGCAACAAATGATTCTGCAGCAAGAAAAAAGTAAGTGCTGACAGACATAAAGAATGTAATGGTTGTAGATAATATTAAATATACACATTTTAGTGCCATGAAGGAAGTATGTTTGGACAACAAGCAATCAGTTTAGTTCCAAAACAAATTTCCATATGACTTTGAACAGTATAACAAAATGACATCTTCACAAACAAGATCCCTATCAACCAAAAGGTTAGTTTCACTGGCCCTGTGGTTTGTTTAGAATAGTCTGATGTATGGTAGTATCCTCTTGATTTCCTTCAATCATACTTAGATTTGTAGTCCAACATTGATAGAATCAGCCATCATTCTTAAGGGATACGCACACAGAATGTATTCCTTTGGAAGGAAGATGCAATAGGGTTTAATGTCCAGTCAACATTGAGGTCATTATAGATGGAGCACAAGCTCAGAATGTTTCAAGGATGGAAAAGGAAATCAGATGTGCCCTTTTGTAAGAACCATCTCAGCATTTGCCTGGATAAATTTAGGGAAATCACAGAAAACCTAAATCAGGATGGCAACTTGGATTTGAACCATCATCCTTCTGAATGCAAGTCAAGTGTGCTTGCCACTGCACCACCCCACTCAGTATCACTTGGAAGGCCATTTCCCTAACAGAGGGTTGCCCTTGCTCACTTACATTCACAATGGGTTATTGTGAATGACCTTTCACGTGCTATGTAACACGTAAGTGTGTGTGCAAATATTGACACAAATGTATTATATAGTGGTGCATGTAATTCTCTGAAAGAAACTTACAGGGAGCTTTATTCTCTGAAAATATTGCTCCACAATTTTTCAGCAACAAAGAGCTCTTATTGTAGTGAAGAATTCACAGGGTACAATTTTGCAGGGACAATAGTGAAATTTTCAGTTTATCTGTAGATAAATTTACATTTCACTGAAGTGTGTAAAAGAATGCAAAAGTTTGTGTTTTACTTCTTCGTGAATAAGAAGTTTCACACTTTCTACATAACAAATTTTTGTAACTATAAATTATATTGGATTGATGATGATGATGAGTCCCATACTCCGTTTACCGAGCGTAGGGGAGCGACGCGGGAGACCCGCGCCGCCATACTAGGCAAGGTCCTAGTGGAGGTGGTTTGCCATTGCCTTCCTCCGACCGTAATGGGGATGATTGATGATGATGATGAAGACGACACAAACACCCAGTCATCACGAGGCAGGTGAAAAATCCCTGACCCCGCCGGGAATCGAACCCGGGACCCCGTGCTCGGGAAGCGAGAACGCTACCGCGAGACCACGAGCTGCGGACTATATTGGATTATTATGTGAAAAATAATACAAAATGTTTCATTTGAAAAAATCTGTTGTGGCTCACTTTAAACTTATGTTTGCCACATTAAATACTATGGACGTTTTTCATTGTGGAATAAATAAACCACACTTAACATAGCTTACATATATGATAAAATATCGAGAGGCATCACTATGCCAATGTGATAGCAGAGGATGGCACTATTACTGACTGCCTTTGTTTGTCTTCACCCTGTTGAGACCTGCACCAGTGCTTCAAAAGCAGTTTAAGATTGTAGCAATGAAACCTCTCACCATACTACAGTTCAAAAACGCATCAATTTCTCCTTAAAACAATGGAATACATATTACCTAACGGGACTTGTGGCACAATGTCACTGTTACTTAGTGACTTCTTTTAACCAAGTAAGTTTATTGTGTGACCATGTAATATGGAGGTGATCTGGGTCTCACACAAATCACTGTCCACAGAGCGGTTGGGTTGATTTGGGGGGAAGAGACCAAACTGTGGGGTCATCGGTCTCATCACATTAGGGAAAGATGGGCAAGGAAGTCAGCCATGCCCTTTCAAAGGCACCATCCCAGAATTTGCTTGTAGCGATTTAGGGAAATCATGAAAAACCCAAATCAGGATGGCCGGATGCAGGATTGAACCGTCATCCTCTCAAATGCGTCCACAGAGCCCATGCTGATTTTTAGAGTGAAATCACTTAGCTCCAAAGAAACTCATTAAATCTAAGAATAAATTGGGTCTATAATCTCACAGACTATTGTTGTCACAAGCTTTTGATGGCCCACATAAGGCTTTACTCATATGCCACTTATGATGAGGTAGGTGAAAATATCTGTATTTGTTACTGAATTCATTGAGTTTCAATACACTAATTAGGTATGAATGGTCTACATATTCGTGGCAAAAACTGAGACAGTTAGTGTTACCTTGACTTGTGCAGAAAATTGTCTGTCCAACACATCTAACTTGACAAGAAATCTGTGGTTAGTCCTCACATACACACTTTTTAGCACTGCAGCTAATCATTATAGACAGCGTTATAAGTTAAGTTGTAGGCCAACATAATCACTGATTGATGTTATTAGTCATCTTTTTCATAGCAGATAAGATACTTGATGTTATATCACAATTCTGTACCTGCCATAAATTTAGAACATTATTCCAAAACACATACTGGAAGTGATCTTTGGCACAATGTCAAGTCACATGTGTAGTCAAATGTTAAGCTATATGAGTGTACTAAAATGAGCTATTGTTAATTTTCTGGTAAGCTGCTGTCTCTGCTCTCTTAGCATCAGATGCAAGTAGTTCATAGTTAAGAGGATCTTCTTAAATGAAGTGGTACTCCACAATTCTCTGTGCAGCAGGTGGTACAAGCTCAGGATGTGCTAGACATAAAGAACAGCTCCTAAAATTCACTGAATGACCTGTAGGTATTCTGCATTGATTGTCTTGAAAACAAATATAACAGTTTATCTATGAAGTGCCTCTCATGTTCACTCACTGTAATCCGTGCCTTCTTTTTGGGGCATATTTAATATATGACAAGGTATCCACTAGGTTTATCTGAATTCCAGAATACTGCATGAATGGCTGGTCAGTGCAAATAGATAAAGCAAAATGTAGTGTAAACTACAACCCATGAAGTGTGTACACTAGTGTTATGTGAGGAAATCATACCCACTGGAGATGGAAGTAATAGTGGAATATGCCTGATGTCTAATTATTTACACATTAGGATACCAGAGGAAATACAAATTGCTATATAGCAAATACTTAAAATGAAACTAAACATATTTCTAATGAAGTGTTGTTTCTATTCTGTAAAAGAATGTCTGAATATGTAGAACAAATGTTACTTAAAATTTTAATTGTAAGGATAGATACCTAATTTTAATTTACCTACAATTTTGCTGGTGCTATGTATTACTGCATATTTATTTTAATCCAGTCCTTAAGCAGATGCAACTAAACTTAGATTATAAGAATATCTACCAATTTACTTTCACTTCTATTTACTGCTACTAAATATAACTGTATCATAATTTTGATCTATCCTGTATCAAATGTGTAGTTTGTGCTGTTCGATAAAATTGGACCAAGAAAAAGGTCAATTAATCTATCAAAATGCATAATGTGGTTGCTCTACAATGATAATTTTCTTCCTTCTACACAGTACTTTTATATACACAAAAAAGGTGTAAGTTACTGTAGGGGGCATATGTATAAATATTTTGGTGTAATGGCCATGGAGTTGGAATTTAACCCTTTCTGTGTTGAAATGTGACAGTGGAGTTACAGTTTGTTAAAGACAACTTCATATCCACAATTAGATTCAAAGGACGAACCCTCTTATTTATCAGTAAGGAAACAGAAGTAGATATATGAATACCGAGAGGTCAGATGGCAAGCCAGTAATAAGCAGAGAAGATAATGTTGAAAGGTGGAAGGAATAGATGAAGGGTCTGTGTTAGGGCAACAAAATCAAAATATTATAGAAAATGAATGATAGAGCACTGGATAGACCTAAGTCAAAACAAGGAACTTGGAGTGGATGACATTCCCTTACGATTATTGAAATCTGTAGGAGTGTTAGCCATGACAAAACTATTCCACCTGGTGTGCAAGATATGATGTAAGGGAAATACTTGCAGACTTACAGAAGAATTTAATGACTTCACTGCCAAAGTAGACAGGTGCTGACAGGTGTAAATACTGCCAAACTTTAAGTTTAAAAATTTATTATTACAAAATATTACACAAATTATTTAACAGAAGACTGGAGAAACTGGTAGAAGCTGACCTTAGGAAAGATGAGTTTGGGTTTCAAAGAAATATACGAATATCAGAGACCATACAGCCCCTATGTCTTATCTTAGAACATAAGTTGAAGAAAGGCAAACCTACACTAATAGCATTTGTAGACTTAACAAAACCTATTGACAATGTTGACTGGAATACCCTCCTTGAAATTCTGAAGGTAGCAGGGATAAAATAAAGAAAGCAAGAGGTTATTAATAACTTGTACAGAAACCAGACTGCAGTTACAAGAATAAAAGGAAGCCATAGCAAAGAAGAAAGTGAGACAAGGTCTTAGCCTATCCGAGATGCCATTCAATCGGTACACTGAGCAAGCCGTGAAGGGAACCACGAAAAATCTGGAAGAGGAATTAAAGTTCAGGGAGAAGAAATAAAAACATTCAGGTTTTCCAATGACATTGTAATTCTGTTGTAGATAGCAACGCACTTGGAAAAGCAGCTGAACAGAGTGGCTAGTGTATCAGAAAGAGATTATAAAGTGAACATCAACAAAAGAAAAAGAAGAGTAATGGAATGTAGCTGAACTAAATTGAGTGATGCTGAGGGAATTAGATTACAAAACGAGTCACTTACAGTACCATAGTAGATGACATTAGATATTTTGGCAGTAAAATAAATGATGATGGGTGGAGTAGAGCGCATATAAAATGTGGAATTGCAGTGGAAAAAAAACAGTTTTTGAAGAAGAGAAATTTGTTAATATCGAATATCAGCATATGACAAATGAGGAGGTACTGAATTGAAGTGGAGAGACAAATTTACGGCTCAACTTGATTAAAAGAAGGAACTGGTTGATTTGCCACACCCTGTGGCATTAGGGAATAGTCAGGTTGGGAATGGAGGGAAATGTGTGGGTTAAAAGTTGTAGAGGGAGTCTAAGGCATGAATAAGTAAAGAGGTTGAAATGGATGTAGGTTGCAGTAGCTATTTGTTGATGAAGAGGTTTGCACAGGATAGACTAGCATATAAAACTGCCTCAAACCAGTCTTCAGACTGAAGACACTATAACAGAACATAAAACATAATATGATTCAGCTGTTGATTGTGAATGAAGTATATCATGTAGCAAATGGACAGTGACATACACAGGGTGAACCAAACTACATCAACAAAATTCGGGCCATTACTGAGGAATATTTCCAGGGTATATAAGGGACTTGTGGCCTCTGGTGCTTAATGCAGAGCAGTAATGAAATTATGGTTTGTTCAGTTTGTTACCCTAGTTATCTTTATTTTGAGAAAATATGTTTACAACAGTGAAAAAGTCTTTAATATGCTACAACCAGAACATACAACACAAAATGCACAGTAATATAATGACCCTCAGATGCAAAAGTTTCGTGTAGTAGTAGTATTATGAATACAAGTGTGAGGTTGAAAAGTTGTCAACAGCAAATTCAGTGAATGAATGGAACAAATACTACTTTAGGTGACAATCATCAGCAGAAATATTTTGTGTGAAATGCATGGCACAGTCCTGCATTGTAAATCTGTATTTATTGTGACTAGTTTTGGTTGAAATGATGTGGCTCATTCTCTGCAATAGAGTTTGTCTTTTGCCAGTGAATGGGCCACATCATTTTATTGTGAATCTTTATTATTCTGTTGCACACAATAGGTGACATTAAGAAGGATGTTAATCTCATGCTGCATAAAGTATGAGATGTGAAAACTTTATTGTTTTTCTTTCTTCCTGGATGATGGTCAAAGACGAAAATGGTCAGAATAAATACGAATTTACAATGCAGTAGGCATGTTAAGTCGCACATAGGCACAATTAAAAGACACTTACACCTTGCTTTCAGCCACAGTCTTCATCAGCAAAAGAGAAACACAAACCATTTCATACATACAAGCATGCACACCTCACGCACACATGGCCGCAACTCTGGAAGCTCAGGCCAGAATCTGAGCTGCCGAAATTGACATGAGGTGTGCTTGCTTGTGTATATGAATTGCATGTGTTTCTCTTTTGCTGATGGAGGCTGTGGGCAAAAGCTTTGCGTAAGTGTCTTTTAATTGTGTCAGTCTGCAACTTAACGTGCCTTCTTTACAGTAAGTAGCAATGACCCATATCAGTAACTTCTATTTAACTTTATGGAGAAGGAACATGTTATCGTCAGTGTCCTATCAGTTACAGATGAACTTGAAAATTTATTGCAAGTGAAAATATTTTTATTCAAGGTGCTTTCTTATCTACTATTTCAGCCACATCATAGATATAAATACACAGGCCTGGGTGTGTGAACACCAATTCATCAACAGCTGTGTTGCAATAAACACACAGGACTCAACGTTTATTGCCTCCAAGAGACATTATGCTAATTCTATATAACACCACCTCTAGACTAGATGTCAAGGCAAGCAAGGAATAGAGTCCACAAATTTTTATACACAGCTGAAGTCACTCACTGGTGATTAAAACCCACAGAGCTGTTAAATTGTGGGATTATTGATTGCTATGTTTCAGTCCCTACACCAAATAAACCCAGACAATGTCTATGGGATGAAAATTGGGTGATTTATCAGAAAAGTTTAGTTGTGATAGGCTGTCTGAGTACTTGTCAAACCAGGAGTATGAACATGACAGTTGTCACCTTGGGAGACTAACCAAGAAGACGTAGAAGAAAGGGCAAAATCTGGTCACCAAGAACGTATAAAGATACATCCTTTTTTTGAGTTCTTGGTACCCTGAATGTGTGGACCCAAGTCAGTACCAAAGACAGCGCCCAAAAATTGCTGCCCAAACTACACCTCCCACACACTGTGGGTTAAAAAGCTATAACTGTGATACACTGGACACTCTTGGATTACACTTATCTTAACTTTGTGCAAAAAGATTGCTGAAATAAAAAAGTATGTGACAAAAACATGTGTTTACTTTTAAATAACGTAATGTGTTTCTTTTGACCTTGTTCCCAAGAAGATATTTGTTGCTTTTGTAATGACTTCAATACCAAAACAATGTGACTTCTTTGAACATACACAGTGCATGCACTGAAAGTCTTCCAACTATGGTGTGTTATGTTTCATGATCATTCACACAACTACAAAGGAAACTGTAATAACACATTTATGATATGGCATAAAATCTGAAAACACTTTTCATTCTGTATTATCACAATAGGTACTAATCTCAATCATACTACCCTGTGTGTCCAACCAACAGTGTGTTTCCTCTGAGAGAGAGAGAGAAAGATCATACAGACTAATAATATTCTTGTTCCCATGTCTCTGATCACCTTTTGAAGGCACAATGCTACTGCTAGGATCTCAATAAATTAATATTATTTTTTAAAAAAAATCTGGGATTATATAAACATAGTACCGCGAACAGCGTGAAGTGTGGCAAAAGGTTTCCTTCATGTAGTGACAACTGTAAATCAACAGACTCATTTCTACATTTCATTAAGTCTATGTAGAGTCTACTGAATGCAATTGGAGATAAAGCAGTAATACACTTTACAGAATTAATCTCTGAAAATGAGTTAGATCCTTCACTAAATCTCTGTACGAAAGCTGATTAAGTTGAAGAAAGTATCTTCAGTATCACACAAAAGGTATGCTATATTCAGTAGCCAGGTGCAGCAGTCTTTGTAGTTCCAATTAACATAAAGAAAACAAATAAAGAACAACTTACATTCATGTTCTTTAACTTAATAATCTTTTGTAGCTCTGCATCTGTTTATGCACTTTTAAAAGTTTATATAAACTGTAGCTCTGCATCTGTGTACGTACTTTTAAAGTTTACATAAAACAGATGGATAAAGTTCCCTCTTATGATAATCATTCCACTGTATTCAGACACAATATGAGAGAAATTACTGGTACCAACACACTATAAATGCCATAAAGATTTCAGTTTTCACACAATGAACAAAGTGTAGAAGTGCTTACTCTTCCAAATTTCCTCACTGGCATTTTATGAAATTTTTTACTCTGCTTAAAGTAACTGGGTTCTTTTTTAAACCACGTTAATTATGAATCAACATTACTATTTCTAATGTTCTTAAATGACCAGATCCCTTTGAAATACACAATTTCAATTACTCTGATAAGGAAGAAATTCCTACCAACAACTAATATTCAATTGAATTTATCCTGCAAAAGCTGAATTTTAACGTATTCACCCATTTGTTGAAAGAGTTGCTAGCTGTTAACATGAGACTACTACATAATATTACATATTCGTTTTTATAATATCACATACATGTAACTGTGCTATCCAGATGCACACGAAGGGTATTATTTATGATGTTGACTGCCAAGAATTTTGCAGTACTCTATTGCATATTTTATATCAACCATTTATCTTTTGTTAGGTTTCCGGTCTAGCCAAGATCTCTAGCCTCTGAAAAATCTAAATACAATAAAATTATTTGCGTATGTAGCCTAATACCTTGAGAGTCGTGTAAATACGTGAATTTAGTGTCTCAGCCGTGATTATTTTAAAAATCCGTTTAACTGTAGTTAGGTTTATGTAGATTGACTTTCTAGGCGTCTTGCGAAATAAAAACTGCCAAAAATTATCATAAGTATTTTAGAAAGTAGCGTCGAAAGTCGATCTTGAATCAGTAGTCTTCTTTCAAACCAAATGCGCTGCTACATACATAAAAATAACAGAGTGAACTAATGCAACTTTTCAAAAACATTCTGCAGCGGGTACTATTAGTTTTTTGTTGCAAAGCGTTTATGTTTATCGTCGAGAAATGAATACAACGTGAAATCAGAGATATACAGGAACATATCCAAAGATACACCTCCTAGGCATTTTTACATTACTTGGGATTTCATTTATTCAAATAAACCACTCTAATTCCTCAAACAATTCATTCACACAAACTCCTTGCTAATTAAATTACTATTAATCGATACCTGTACCTACGACCGATCGGTATTTCTGTCGACTTTCAGTTATCGATAACATTACAGACCTCGACTGCAATTATTACCCGACGACAGTGCACCGATGTAGCTAGTTGTGTCGTGCAAGCTATGGGGTGGGAGTGAAGTGATGTTTTGCTGAGTGGAAGCGTACGCGTACGATGTGGACGACAACAGTTAATAAAAAATACGGCGTTGGTAAGTCACGGCGCTTTAAAGGAGCTTCAGTTCTAACCGACACGTCTTTCTAAAGTTGAACCCTAGGAATAATTACGTTTTCAGTGTACTGTCACCGAAGCATTGGAGCATCGAAGTGGCGGCATCTGTCACTACATTCAAGTCCCGTTGTTTGTTTTACATAGCTCTGTGTATCATTTGCTCAGAACATATTTATTTGTACTGTTTTGGCTTTGTAACTGTTACGCTTATTAGCTGCCACATTCTTCTATTGCACATGTAATTTATTTTTTAAAAGTTGACGTTTTTGTTGAGCGGTAAAGCATGATAAGTCGTGGCTAAAATTTGTTACAAACAAATCTGAATAATAGTGATTCTCTAAATTTACAAATGTAACTCGTAAAAACAAAATATTTACGTTCAGCCTATTTGGTAATTCTGCCGTTATGTTACGGAATGCTAACAACAGGCGCTTTTATATGTAATGTATACGGAAAGGATGCAATGACATCCCCGTGCAATTAATGTTTCCGCGCTGTCACTTTTTTGTATTTGTATAGAATATACCTTTTATCTCTCCCAGTGCTTTATGTCAGTATGGTTCAATCTTTAGTTATATACTGGACACTTGCCTAAATGACTAGAAAAGAAATGCAAAGTAACCGAACGTGCACGAAATATGACTTGAAATTTATATTGAAGTTGTTTTCCAACACTAATTAACTTATTCCGTTGGCATCAGTAACGCGAGCTGGCTGTAATGTTTGAAAAGCTGTTAATAGTCTGCTACTCAGGATGAAACATATATCGTCATTATGTTACAGGCAGTACTGAAGCACATGCACTTGTGTAGTGAGGGGTCGTATAAGCTATGGTTTAATGTTGATTACTGTATCTTTCCCCAAATTATTTGGACAGTGTGGTGTGAGCAAATTATACTTCGCTAAAGATGGACTAACAGCTGACGAGCCTGCAGACGTGTGATACGAGCGTTAACAGCAATTAACTGCAAAAATGTGAGAAGCAGGTCATGCAAGAACCTCTTTTTCGAAAAAAAATACTGATAAAAAGTGCCTTTGTTATCCGAAGAACTGTAATTTATGAAAGTTAATATTACCATCCCGAGCACTCGTGTACTTTTTATATCTGTAACAGTTATTTTACTGAAAATTGAGAAGTATGAGGTTTGTATTTTGTAGATGCGTGCCACTACCAACCAGTGCGTATGAGTTTACGCTTGTCGAGATGCCTTAGAATAAAATCAATACAGCATTTGCTTTTTCTTTGTGTAGCTTTATTTCACGAAAAATTCATTGTCACACGTATAATTTTATTGAACCTTATACATGTTACAGGGAGTTCAAATATAGCAGCTAGATATTCTACAATGTTTCTAAATATTATATTAGAAATTTTAGAACAAATGGCTGCGTATAGTTTGGATCTTTTCATTCACCACATTTTTTGGACATCGCTTTGGGGACCCCGGCCTTCGGTGCAATATGTTGACGCGTTAATTGCTGCGCCGGCAGCGATGGGGAAAATACATGGGAGCTAGGGAGTCTGAGACTGCGCATCGGCCCGTGATCGGTGCTTCGGAACCCAGCCAGCTGAACGCCGTTCGCAGAACCTGGGACTGCAACGTGTTTCCGTACCCAACGCTGATGATCAAAGGCGGGCAGATTCGAGATTTGCAACCATATCGACCGATCGGCGAATGTACACCCATCCATTGCAGACTTCTGCGCAATGTTTGTAGGATCAATTATATCTTTGAAACGCATGATACACAATACAGAATATTTGTAAATAATAAATTACTTAGATTGTGGGAGTAATATCCCGTCAACCTTGATCGTTGGTACGAGAACTGCTTGAAAGTGTAAGTATTTTTTCGCACTTAACGTGTGAACGGGTGGTCCAGAACTGCTGCCGAACGTCACTGGTCATGTACTTTTGCATTTCCTTACAGTTTTGTAATTGCCGCATGAAGCTAAACTGCGATCCGGCTACATCTGTAAACGTTCAGATTCAGCAGTCACACGACACTAAACAGAATTTGTTGTGCGGTAAGGCAATTTTAAACGAGTCGTTGCTAGCAAGGCACGCTAGTTTAAAGTGTGGGAGGCAGCAGACGATGTGATTCTTTGAGAGAGCCTACGTGGAAGTGGCAAATGTGTTCCAAGAAGATAAACTTCTGGAATGTTATTCATGATTATGCCAGATAAAGTACATCCACAGATTGATCAAGTTACCGGATATAACTGTAATTAAAAAAGGCAGCCACATGGTGTGAATGATCACCTTCATTAAATGTACCATGTGCGGCCTGCTGCTATTATTTGTGATGTGATGAAACTGAACACCATTACTGGGAACTTAGTTCATCATAAAGGGCAGTGATAAGAGACGTTGCCTCAGAACGCGATAATACGCGGAAGATAACAAGAAGATAGACTAGATCGTCCACCGATATCTAAATCCCCCCACAGACTCTGCACGAATTGTCTTTGGTAATGCAACCGGTTGACATGACAATCATCTGCTCGACTGACAAATATAATCTGTCCCTGTTTTTGCGCATTGTTCTGTGATAAAATATTAAAGCAGCCCTACAGAGGTTTTATTTGCTCATCAACCCTTGGACTGTGTAGAGGCAAAGTACTATATCGAAACTTGAGGACTTTGCACATATTCTGAATCAAGTACCCTGAATATACAAGAGGTTGCACGTAACAGTGACACATTTAATTACTTATAAACGATTTTGGGTATCAAAACAAGATTTTCTTCAGCAGACTGAATGCAAGGTGCCGAGTATGTTGCTGCGTTGCTAACTGACGTCAGATTTATATCTACCAAGATATCAAAGCATCTATTATTTCTCGCAAATATAACGGTGTAGACCTACTCAACAGAATTTGATACCTCCTGCACCGTCATCAGAGTAAAGATCGACATAAGCAAACCACAGTTTCAGGCGGAAAAGAATGGAAGAAAAACGGTTGTGGCAGAATTTAGGAACCACTGTGGCATTTATCCGGTAGGAATAAGGCCCAAATTCAGCCCTGCCTTCTACATTTAGATTTCTGTTGTTTTTTCCCCTAAATCCATTATGCTACGCCTATCCTTGTCGCAAGGCAATTTTTTTAAAAACTTTAAAGCTTGAATTAAACTGCATGAAATACAGAATACAAAAAACTACTTACCAACCAAGTTTTTAAATGGTTCAAATGGCTCTGAGCACTGTGGGGCTTAACATCTGTGGTCATCAGTCCCCTAGAACTTAGAACTACTTAAACCTAACTAACCTAAGGACATCACACACATCCATGCCCGAGGTAGGATTCGAACCTACGACCGTAGTGGTCACGCGGTTCCAGACTGAAGCGCTTAGAACCGCACTGCCACACCGGCCGGCTGTCGGGAATGTTTCTTTGAAAAGACCGCAACCGAATTTCTACCACAAGCTTTTTTTTATTATATTTTTAATCCAAGGTTAAGTTCTGTCTCTAAGGACCGTAAACGCTAATCTTCCTTCTCCTTTGGTTACGGTGTTCTACCGAGGGAGTTTGGGCAGTGGTGACACATTGCACTCGTATTATTCTATATACATTGAAGTTTTATGGGAGTGATGATTTAGCCAATTAATGGATAATATCATATCTAACAAAAAGAATACAGAAAGTTGTACTTAGTAATTCAACAAATGTTGGCTGGGGACATTATTCTGACTGGTGAGAAATCACATATAGGGTGCCCCATGGCTCAGTCTCAGGTCAACTATTGTTCCTCATGCATATAAACGATCTGTAGTCCAACATACAACCAACAAGAATGGTACTTTTTGTAAGTTACACTAGTATTGTAATCAATTGAAGCATGTGTACAGAACAGAAGAACGGTTAGACAGTATTCTTAAAAGTATCATTGACTGGTTTTCTGCGAATGGTCTCACCCTCAATTGTAAAAAGGTACAACGCATTTAGTTCTGCACATCTAGGTGAGGAAATAAGAAATAGGGTGGAAACTTCAAAATTACTACGTGATCGTACTGATGAGAATATAAACTGGAAAAAGCAACTTAGTTCAGCCACGGTTGCACTTGGAACCAACCGTTGCAAATCTTGGGGAGAGACAAATCAGTATATTGACATATTCTGCGAATTTTCATTCAGTAATGTCATAAGCAATAATGTTCTGGAGTAAGCCATCTTTAAGAAAGAAAGTCTTCTTTGCTCAAAAGCGTTTTGTAAGAATAACACTGGTGCACACCCACGATACATCTGATTAAAGAGTTGGGCATATTGACTACTGCTTCACAGTATATTTATTACCTCATAAAGTTTGTTGTAAATAATACACTGCAGTTCCAAAAGGACAATGGTGTACATAATTATGATACCAGGAGGAAAAATAGCATTCGTTACTCCACATTAAGGTTGTATTTAGCACGAAAAGGGATGCACAGTGTCGCAGCTAAAATTTTTGATAACTTACTTTATGGTGTAAAATATCTGACAGACAGCGAAGTAAAATTTGAAAACAAACTGATAAAGGTTCTCGTTAACAACTCAGCCTGTTTGTAGAAGAATTTCTGTTGCTGTAACTCACATCTGCATATTAAATAATAAAAAGCCTATAAATGTACCCATATTTACAAATCAGTTTGCGGCGAGAACGTAAAATGATGTGTTCTATGTTTCATCAACACCCTGAAGGTCCACAGATTACAGAATGGCTCCAGATGTGCTTCGGAAACTACTACTGGTCTTCCAGGGAACGATCAAAGGGTAGACAGTTTGAGACATTACTCCCATGGAGAAAAGTCCGCATGGTGCCTGTTGTAATCAATCCCGATGCAATTTCTGTGTTTCATCAACACTCTGAAGGTCCACAGGTTACAGAACGCCTCCAGATGTGCATCGGAAACTACTACTGGTCTTCCAGAAATCGATCAAACCGTAGACAGTTTGAGACATTACTCCAATGGAGAAAAGTCCGCATGCGGCCTCTTGTATTCAATCCCGATGCACTTTCTGTGTTTCATCAACACTCTGAAAGTTCACAGATTACGGAATACCTCCAGATGTGCTTCCCAAACTACTACTGGTCTTCCAGGGAACGATCAAAGCGTAGACAGTCTGAGACATTACTCCCATGGAGAAAAGTCCGCATGGTGCCTGTTGTATTCAATCCCGATGCCATTTCTGTGTTTCATCAACAATCTGAAGGTCCACAGCTTACAGAATGCCTCCAGATGTGCTTCGGTAACTTCAACTGGTCTTCCAGGGAATGATCAAAGCGTAGACAGTTTGAGACATTACTCCAATGGAGAAAAGTCCGCATGGTGCCTGTTGCATTCGATCCCGATGCAATTTCTGTGTTTCATCAACACTCTGAAGGTCCACAGGTTACAGAATGATCATTACGATTTATCGTGCAAATTATCTATGGGACATGAACTTATGTATCTATTCGGGAGCATAGAGCTTCAAATTCTCGTCTGCTCATTTGGAATTAGGTTTGTCGTTATTTCCCTAAATAGTGTAAGGTGTAGGCCGGGGTGGTTCCTCTGAAAAGGTAGTGTCGATTTCCTTTGTCAATCCAAATTCGTACTCAGTCTCTAATGACCTCGTCGTCAGCGGGACGTCAAACCCTGACTATCCTTTCGGTGTACTATTGATGTAATTTAGGTGATCCGTGAAAAATGTACGTCACATTGATAGGAGCGGCGCCTTTTAGCGCACTCCGCCGTGCTACGTCACTCTATAAAAAGCAACTTTTATTCAGCTGCCATTGTAATGCTTCCATGGCTACTAAAATCCGAGAGTGATGTTGAGTGAATGCGAACAAGTATTAGCAGGGAGGGTATCAGCGGGAAAGAATTCACTGCTTCTGCCATGGAAAGCTAGCGTCCTCTCGGCGTCTGTCTAGCTAACGGCGCATGTCGGGACTGTTTGAGAGGAAGCGTTGGTAGATCCGTGCCCACTTCCTTGTTACAGAGACGGCCGCAGCTGTCATCGCCCGCGGTCTACGAACTGCACAGCGCCTTCTTCTGTGCACGCTACTGCGCTCGCTTTCGTTTTGTGTGGATGTTAACGCCAACACATCTGCGTGCTGACAACCAAATGACGAAGGAAGGCTGTGCTGCAGACATTCCACACGCGATCTCTCAAAAGATAACTTGTTCCTTTTCGAGAAGAGGCTAGTAGTATGTGTTTCTTTCACGGTTTTCGTAAGAAAACTGTAATTGAAGAACGTTTTCTGTAACAGAGATGATTCTGTATGTTGGACGTACTAGGAAATATCACAGAACAGACCGTGGATTCTTGGTGAAAACACTCCATCCTCCTTAATTTTTGTTCCTCTGCTGTTCTCCTGTGTTTCATATCCGTTAACCAGTAATGTTCCACTGTTTTAACCTTGGTGCATTTATTTTTCTTCCTGCTTCCATGACTGCCGTTACCGTGCCCAGTTCTTCCTTCGGCCTTACAAGCCTCTTGTTTATTCCACTCCTCTCGCGTAGTTATACATCTAAATCACACGGACCAATCATATTAATGTGACCGCCGCCTATGTTCGACATCAACGTGCAGTAACCACTCACAGACGGCAGCGCTAGCAGTGGAGGGTATACAGAGGGGTACAAAAAATGTATCCACTGTTTAAAAGTCCATAATTTGCAAACAAATTGACGGAGGTGTCTCATTTTGGTGAACGTGTAGCTTAAAGTCCAACTTAAAGACATCACTGAAGGTGTTCGGATGGGTCACCATTAACATCCACACACAAACGATGCCGCCGAACTCCAGCACCAACTACTGACTGCAACGTGTTCAGTTGGATATTTGCACATGAATGTACGATGGATTCTCGAAGTTCACCCAATGTGCGTGGCTTTTGTCGATAAACGTCCTTTAGTGTTCCCCACAGGTAAAAGTCCAGAGGAGAACGTGGTGGATACTCCACAGCACCTCTACGGCCTACCCATCTTCCTCGTAGATTTTCGTCGATATAGGCCCTAACACGATTTTGGTAGTGGGCTGGGGCACCATCTTGTTGAAAGTAAACTCTTCCGTCTCCATACAAGTCTCGGATGGCAGGTAAAATGGATGTCTGAAGCTTCTGAAGGTACACCTCACCGGTAACTGTGCCGTCAAAGTAGAATGGCACAATCAAGCCCCGGTAAGACAACCCACACCACACATTTACTCCTGGCAAATACACGGCTTTGTCTACATGGACGTTCGGATTTTCGGCGGCCCAGTAGATGCAATTGTGGCGATTTACTGTACCATTGAGTTTGAACTGTGCCACATCAGACCACAAAATCGTCTCTGCACTATTCATCGTTGCGCACCATGTTAGTAAACCACTCGCAGTACTCAATTCTACGATCTGGGTCGTCCTCGTTCATTGCATGTAGCAATCGTGGGATGTAGCACTTCCACTTTGATGTCTTCAAAATTTGCCGAACACTTGAGTGACTCACTCCAGTTTCATGGGCACACTGTCTCACAGACTTCTGTGGTGAGCGAGTGAGTTGTTGGACTTGTTACTGTTACAGGTCGTCCAGATCGCTGTTTGTGAACATCTTTAACACAGCCTTCGGTTTCAAATATGTCTCAATGCGACGAATCGTTAAACGTGCCGGCGGCTCTGTTTGATACTCATTTCGCCATTGCCGTGGAACCTCATTAATGTTTTCGTACTTAAAATACCACTTCAAAACTGACTTCCTTTCATCGAATGTAAGCCTTGCGCCAGCCATGTTTACTCGAGTAACTAGGTGCAACTATGAACAACACACCGACTATCTGGCGACTGTCATCTGACAAAACAAAACAACGCAATATAACGCCTGTGTGGCGATTGCCGGAACTACAAACTATTACACTACCAAAGATGAGACGACTCCGTCAGTTAGTTTGCCAGTTATGGACATTTAAACAGTGGATACATTTTTTTGGACCCCTCTGTATAAAGCGTGTCGGGGGAACGCGGAATGTGGAAACGAAGCGATTTATCTGACGCCCAAAGGGACACGATTACTGGCTTTCTGGACAAGGCTGGAAGCATGTCTGAAACAGCTAAGTTCGTAAACTGTGGTCAAAGTATACCGTGCACGGGAAAACGTCGCTGTCCAAACCTGGCACCGAAGTAACTGTGGTGCACCACGGGCCGTAGACAACGGGGATGAATGTCGGTTGCGGTAATGTGTACGGGTGAACAGATATGAAACTTTTGAACGAGTGATTGCTCAAATGAAACTAGGGGCTACCAACAGTGTCCCTCAGCGAACGTTGCTGTGTATGGGTCTCCGCAGGAGGCACCTAGTTTATACAACCATACTGTCTGCCGTTCACCGGAAACGAAGGCTGGAATTTGCACGTCAGCATCGCGACTGGACGTCCACTGAGTGGCGACAGATCGTCTTTTCAGGTGAATCGCGTTTTATTCTCCATCGGACAGACGGCCGTTTGGTTGTACGGCGTGGAACGTCTGGAAGAAAACACCCTGTGTTATGACCTGTTCTGGGAAATGTTTCGTGGCATTCTCTGAGTGATCTCGTCATTCTGGAAGGCACAATGGATGAACGCAAGTATGCATCTATCCATGGGGACCATACTCATACCAACATGCAGGCACGATGGTATCTACTAACAGGACAATGCAAAGTGACACACAGTTCGCAGTGTACGCACGTGGTTCCAAGAGCACTGGGATGAGTTGACCGAATTCTCTTGAACACCAAGCTCCCCGGATTAAAACCCAACCGAGAATCTGTGGAACCACCTCTATCGGGCTGTTCGCGCCACTGATCCTCAAGCCAAATATCTAGCGCAGCAGGCCACGACACTTCATTCGGCATATATCCCTGTCGATACCTGCCATAACCCAAGTGACTTCTTGCACGTCCCGCAGGGCACGCGCTGCAAAAAGGCTGATATTCAGGCTTTTGACAGGTTGTCGTATTAATGTGTCTAGACAGTGTATGTCTAACCTGAGTACACTACTGGCCATTAAAATTGCTATACCACGAAGATGACGTGCAACAGACCCGAAATTTAACCGACTGGTAGAAGATGCTGTGATATGCAAATGATTAGCTTTTCAGATTATTCACACAAGTTTGGCGCCGGTGGCGACACCTACAACGTGCTCACATGAGGAAAGTTTCCAACCGATTTCTCATATACAAACAGAAGTTGACCGGCGTTGCCTGGTGAAACGTTATTATGATGCCTCGTGTAAGGAGGAGAAATGCGTACCATCACGTTTCCGACTTTGATAAAGGTCGGATTGTAGCCTATCGCGATTGCGGTTTATCGTATCGCGACATTGCTGCTCGCGTTGGTCGAGCTCCAATGACTGTTAGCAGAATATGGAATCGGTGGGTTCAGGAGGGTAATACGGAACGCCGTGCTGCATCCCAACGGCCTCGTATCACTAGCAGTCGAGATGACAGGCATCTAATCCGCACGGCTGTAACGGATCGTGCAGCCACGTCTCGATCCCTGAGTCAGCAGATGGGGACGTTTGCAAGACAACAACCATCTGCACGAACAGTTCGACGACGTTTGCAGCAGCACGGACTATGAGCTCGGAGACCATTGCTGCGGTTACCCTTGACGCTGCATCACAGACAGGAGCGTCTGCGATGGTGTACTCAACAACGAACCTGGATGCACGAATGGCAAAACGTCATTTTTTAGGTGAATCCAGGTTCTGTTTACAGCATCAAGATGGTCGCATCCCTGTTTGTCGACATCGCGGTGAACGCACATTGGAAGTGTGTATTCGTCATCGCCATACTGGCGTATCACCCGGCGTGATGGTATGGGGTGCCATTGGTGACACCTCTTGTTCGCATTGACGGCACTTTGAACAGTTGACGTTACATTTCAGATGTGTTACGACCCGTGGCTCTACCCTTCATTCGATCCCTGCGAAACCCTACATTTCAGCAGGATAATGCACGACCGCATGTTGCAGGTCCTGTACGGGCCTTTCTGGATACAGAAAATGTTCGACTGCTGCCCTGGCCAGCACATTCTCCAGATCTCTCACCAACTGAAAACGTCTGCTCAATGGTGGCCGAGCAACTGGCTCATCACAATACGCCAGTCACTACTCTCGATGAACTGTGGTATCGTGTTGAAGCTGCATGGGCAGCTGTACCTGTACACGCCATCCAAGCTCTGTTTGACTCAATACTCAGGCGTATCAGGGCCGTTATTACGGCCAGAAGTGGTTGTTCTGGGTACTGATTTCTCAGGATCTATGCACCCAAACTGAGTGAAAATGTAATCACATGTCAGTTCTAGTATAATGTGTTAGTCCAATGAATACCCGTTTATCATCTGCATTTCTCCTTGGTGTGGCAATTTTAATGGCCAATAGTGTAATTATAAAACGCGTTCGTACGCACGCGGACGATCGTTTTCCGCCATGTTCACTAGCTGGTGACAGATTTTTATTATCATTGAGGAGTGTGAAACGTTTGTTTTCTGTAATCGCTTTCGTTAGTAAAGGAATTCAGTTTGATTGCAGTCAGATCGTGGATGCCGCCGTGTGAACCTTGAGCACATCCATTCGAAAAGAACCACAGCCGCCTGTGAGGTGACGTGGGCAACAACGTGTTGATGATACGGACCGCCGTCCGCAGACATCGTTTATACCATAGGATAGACGGCCCACAGTGCAATTCCATGGTGGGCAAAAACTGTTGAGCGACCAAATCATTCATGTCGCCGCGTAATTTGCCGCTTCTAATCGTACAGACTCAGAAGATTCCTGAAAAAGATCCGAACAGAGATATCGAAATGTCGAATTAGTAGAACAGGAAAACGACGCTACCTAATTATCCTAGCGATTTTATGACAACCGTCACGAAAGCCGACAGATTTATACAGATGAGTATATATATTCTTTGCCTATCCAGATTTTATGTGTTGTATCAGCTTAACAACGCCCAGAGTCTTCCTGAGTTGAATGAAATTACTGGCAGTGGAGGGCTTGGCTGTACATGTAGGATGTTTACCTTGAGGCAACGTCCGGCGCCGGTAGCTGAGTGGTCAGCGCGACAGAATGTCAATCCTAAGGGCCCGAGTACGATTTCAGGCTGGGCCGGAGATTTTCTCCGCTCAGGGAATGGGTGTTGTGTTATCCTATAATCATCATCGTTTCATCCCCATCGACGTGAAAGTCGCAGAAGTGGCGTCAGACTTGTACCCGGCGAACGGTCTACCTGATGGATGGCCCTAGTCACACGACATTCACATTTTTTACCTTGAGGCAACCAGATATTTCGAAAACGACGCATCGTACGAAAAAGATGTTCCAGGTGTAAAGTAAATGACATGTGTGCTGCAACTGGCCACATCCTAACTAACTATCGCGCGTGAGCGGGGTCAACTTCGTATTTCCTAAATGGAACTCTCTATATTTATTACATGTTCGGATTCTACGCAAAAAAACGCGTATGATTTACTGAGACCATTGTTTCACACTCGTGGTAGATGGTGCCGTAAACAACAAATATCAAGTGTGCCTGTTTTTGCAATGAAGAACCGATGCATTGGATTTTACATTTAATTTACGATGTAAATGTAAACCTTTGTGTTCTAACGGTTGATACTGATGTTCAGACGTTACTTGAGTATTGAAAATGTGACTGTACAGTACAAATAATATGGCTAGTCACTGACATTTCTGGTAAATAAGTTACTTGCGTGCTTACGTAGTTTTCTGTTCCCTACGGGGTTAATTATGGTCCGTCCCCAGAACACTGGAATGCTTGATTTCGGCGGCCGCTCTCGAACGCCGCCATGTGGGTTAGTGATTGCGGTGTGTGTTTCCATCCAACCGCCGTTAACTCTCGCTGGCCGCTAAGTGGCTGCCAACGGAATACAGTCACCACATTTGCAATAAGGTAAAATGTCCATGTATACTCACGGAAATCAAGCACCGCAATAGTGAGAGGCAAGGCGACTCATCAAAATGACGCACCGCAGTGGTGGGAGGCAAGTGGGGAATGACGCACCCCAGTGGTTATAGGCAAGGAGACTCATCGATATCAACCATCCCGATCGAACTAGTACATCAACGTCGTTGTTCCTGGATGTCACTAAACGTAGTTCCTAACCAGGCACTGAAGCGGCTAACCAATTGCACTATTAAACCAAATTTGCAACACTAAAGTAAATTCCGAACATAAATATCAACCGTTATTTAACAAAAGTTTATACTTATATCATCATATATGAAATGTAGAATCAAATGCGTCGTTCCTTAATTGCAAAACCAGGTATACTTAATATTTGTCGATTACTGCCCCACCTACCACGAATGGAGAACAGTGGTTTGAGTAAATCGTACGTATTTTTTATTTTCAGACATTTATCCAAAGATGAAAATACGTATTTGCAGATACTGAATAAAGCATTTCAACTGTTTTTATAGGAGATTTACTCGCAATAATAAAACACCAGCAAAGGACCCTATATAGGTGAATGATTAAGAATAAAATGACTGAATGAACTAAATTTTATGTTAAATTAATTATTCAAAAAAAGTTAATTTCGAATTAATGGTTCACACTTCTAAAATTCTAATTATACAGTTTTTAACCGGTTGGTTGTCGTCGTTTGGTTTGGCGGATAGTAACTGCGGCAACACTACCCGTAGTACAGCGTGCAAGTTACTTGAAGTGTGGACTAATTAAGTCTTCCTGGCGTCGTTTTAACGTCCATAACATAGCTCAACAACCTGTACCAAAGCCGTAATAATTCAGCGGTTGTCATCCCAGGCTATTGCGCAACAATTTCCAGGCAAGGCATCACCTGCTGCGTCCGAGTGTTGCTCTGTCTTCTCGTCCCTGCTCGCTCTACAAGAAGAGGGCCAAAAACCCAAGCCACCTCTTACGCTCCCCACAATAGCTTCCGTACAGTATAAAAACACTCTATCTTTCACATAACAGGTATGTAAAATTACTTACACGAACAGTTTCATTTCATTAATCCATGACAAAATATTATTTAGTAAATTATATAGTCTTTGCGTATCATATCTTAATGACAGATTTTAAAGGCAAAAATTTTCCATCAATTAGATGATTGATTGAATAACAGTGTTATACCGCTCATTGCCCGTGTTGTTCGTCGTGAACAGCAAAAGGCGTAAAGACAGCACAGTCTAATACAGACTGTGAAGATAGTGTGATAGAGCAGCAGAAACTGGTGATGGTCTTTTAGTCTACATGATAAAAGAAACAAATTTTGCGTGTGTATCGCAGTTTTACGACCATCAGTGGTAGCAACCACCATTTCCAAGGAATTTTTTTATCACTGCCAGCAATAGATGACCACGAATACTCAGCACCAATGTCGTTCATCGCAGCTCGTGTCTGAAAATTGATTAGCAGCGAAGCATGAATTGCTGCAGGACGTCAACATCGGCCTTTCCTAACTCTTCTTCAGGACGAATGCTCAGCGAAAAACATGCACGAAATAAACACTTGAAGCAACTTTTTACGCATATTAGGAGGACTGAGTTTAAACTGCCCTTAAAATGACAATTTCGCTTCCGACGACCTGAAGCTGTGACGGCTTGGTGTTAGGAACGGCCAGGAGAAATCACGCAGTTCGATTGAGAGTGGTAGTCCCAGATTTTGAGGCCCCTGGAAAATACTTGGAGCGATCGGGAACAATGATCCAAATATTAGGAACAGCAGCAATGGTGTCTGGACGAATTACGGCTACTCCAGTATCTTCGCTAGTTAACTCCACAGCAACTTGTAGTTGATGTATTATCGAGACTTGTTGTGCGTTACATGGTATTAAGACGAAGGAAATTCATTTAGCAGTTATGATATTAGGTAAACCAACTACTCTCTCCGTCGCAGCAGGCCTCAGGAGACCCAATGGTACTGACCGACCGTCGTGTCATCCTCAGGCGATAGGCGTCACTGGATGCTGATATGGAGAAGCTTGTCGTCTGGCCGTTGTTAATTTTCGTGTCCGAAGCCGCTACTTCTCAGTCAAGTAGCTCATCAATTGGCCTCACAATGCACCCCACTTGCCAATAGCGCTCCGCAGACCCGAGCGGTCACCCATCCAAGCGCTAACGAAGCCTGATAGCGCTTATGTTCGGTGATCTGAAGGGAACCGATATTACCACTACGCCAAGACCGTTGGCGTTAGGTAAACGAAAGAGGCGTAATTAGAGAAAGCAATGTTCTCGTAAATTCATTTTTTTTTCAAACTCTGTGGCTGTCTTGATATAACGTTTAAATGCTCAGCAGTCTGTGAAACTTACCAGAGTGGCCAAAATACAGCAGCTGTAATCTCAATTCATCTTCTCTGACCGAGCGAGGTGGCGCAGTGGCTAGCACACTCGACCCGCATTCGGGAGGACGACGGTTCAATCCCGCGTCTGGCCATCCTGATTTAGGTTTTCCGTGATTTCCCTAAATCGCTCCAGGCAAATGCCGGGATGGTTCCTTTGAATGGGCACGGCCGACTTCCTTCCCCGTCCTTCCCTAATCCGATGAGACCGATGACATCGCTGTTTGGTCTCTTCCCCCAAACAACCCAACCAACCCTCTTCTCTGAGCTTAACACCATCGAAGAAAGAACTACAGAGCCGAAAGCGTTACTAATGATAAGTGCACGACACTTGGAACTAGCAGGAGATAAACATTAATACCTAGATTGATTGGTTGCTGAACATTTAAACTTCATACGATGTTCAGAGTTTAACGTCGCATCTTTATAGAGTATGTCAGAGAAGTGCAAATTCATGTAATTAGGATTAGGAAGGGAATCACGCGTGGCCTTGTTGACGGCATGATCTGGATTTTCGTGAAGTGGTGTAAGATTCTGAATTAGGAATTCCGGACGAGGATTTCAGCCCGGCTTCTCCCAGTCACAACTATGATGTGTGAACATCCTCGCTCGTTGCTAGCGATACTGATTCTTACATACTTTTTTGCTGAGCCTGGTGATCATAGACTGTCATTTCATCACGACCACTATTTCAAAAGTTACACACTATCTTGTACAAGGGACAACCGCAGCCATAAGTAGACATTTTGAATAATAAGCGCGTGACTGGTCTTGTAAATAATTTATTAAACGACTGGTTTCGTAGGTAAGAGGCCACACCACCAAGTTAGATATGGCGAATCAGGACCGACCATTTATTCAAAGACGAGGAATGTTCGGATCTGTCATGTTGTAACTTTAATGTCATGATTCACCGTATCTCACCTGATGATGTGGCTTCTAGGCTACGAAACCAATCGTTAAATAAATTATTTACAAGAGCAGGCTAGCAATTATTACTCAAGATATTTCAGAGGTGTCTCAAGAGGTCAAAACAGAAACAGCTACCGTATAAACATAACAGAAAGGCAGCAGATGATGAGGGCGTGCGTTGAAACAGCAAAATGTTTATAAAAGGGAGTAAAACTAAAATATTGACTTTCACGAGAAAAGATTTATATATATACGTACACCTCAAAATCACCCTACGCACTATGGAGGCGAGCTAGTTGGACTGCAGACCCTCTATGACGTCATTTCTATGTGAAATCAGTAATAGATTATGTAATTGTAGGATGCGTGGACTCTGTCTCACTAATGGTAATCATGTACCCATTCGCACTGGAAGTTTGTGAGCTCCAAACACTTGGCTGTGCAGGTATTTCGCTCAGTCTGGTTTGGACTGCGGACTTTGTAGGTCGCGTGATAATCAGAGTAAAACGTAACGTCGCAGAACTACTCGCTTTTTTCTCTCTGTTTTCATTTGGTGTTAGACGAATGCGAATAAGTTGACAGAACTTCGTGCTGCGGTTGCTGCGATGCCGAATATCTGGCTTTCTTTCTGGTACCATGACTCGTATCTGCTACTTTATATTACACTATTCCAGGCCTTTGTCGATAACATTTACAAAATACTTCAGCACTGAAATAAGTTGTTACTCTCTAACTATGTCGAACTTACGAGCCTTTTACACGACACGTGCGGCTGAACAACAGTTGGGTAATACACTTGGCGTGTAAACTGACAAATACGCACAGAATTGCTTCTAAGACCGTGTCTTAAGCGGTTATACGCCGGATGGTCCGTTTCCTTAGCTGAGTGGTCAGCGTAGATAGCTGCATGTGGAGGATCCATGTTAAAGTCTCGGTACTGCCAAGAATTTTTCCTTGGTTGGAGGACTGTTACGGGTGGCACTCAGCCTCGTGGAGCCAGTAGAGAAGCTACCGAGCAGTAGCGGCTCCATGGTCTGGAAAGTCTTGCCAAACGGCCGGGAGAGGGGTGTGCTGAGCACATTCCCGTCCAGGCCGAATGCGTATGACGCCGCAAGGCATGGGATGACACGGCAGCCGGTAGACATTCCTTGAGCTTTCACGGCCTGACGAGGAGCTCGTTTTATACGCCAGATATAGTTTCCAACTAAGGCCTAATCTATGGTTAGAACTTCCGTTTCTCATGAAATATGGGCTTTTAGATGACCGAACGAAGCGACGCAACAATATAACGCCATATTCACCTAGAGAATCGTGATGTACATCTTGTTGCTAGCTTTCACATTCGCTGTCCATTAGTCACTACATAGTGTGCCTCCGAGGCTGAGCAGTTACAGTCTGTGACTACCGCTCTAAGGACCTGCATTGGATCTCACGTGTCACCGAAGAATTTTCTCTCGTAAAGGGGCACTGAAATACTTGCCTTTATAGTTGTGCGTGTTAAAGCGCCGCTTCCGAGACCGGGAGGTGCGCGCGACTCGGATCGAATCCCCCGGTGTGTTAACGACGAGGTCGGTGTGCCGGCCAGACTGGATGTGGTTCTTCGGCGGCTTTACTCGTCCACTAGGTGAATACCAGACAGGTACTCAAGTCCCACCTCAGTTACGCGATTCGCAAATATTTAGAAAACTTTCTCTCACTTTCACGTGATTAACGCTGTTCGTAGACTGTTAGGTTACACATATTCCATCCTGGGAGATGGGGGTAATGAGACGGTGATAGGAGATGCATCGGGTAACCCCTTTAACTAACCATGCCACATCCGTTAACAACCATGCCAACCTTGTGGCGTACAAGACAGAGAAGAAAGGACCACTGAAATGTGCGCAGGGCCGACGGAAAGCATAGGTTTGTTCCAAATTACAAAATAAATAAATATATTTTTAAACGGAATTCTATGTACCCATTCGGTAGAACAAGCCCAAATCCGTCTAGTTCAGAATCTGTCTTATCGATGTGTATTAACAGGGATAGTAAAACACGAAGAATACACAGTACTCTAGCAGCGACTGAGCAGTATCGGTCGTATATTTTTATTGCAGATCTACAGTACTGGCCATTAAAATTGCTACACCAAGAAGAAATCCAGATGATAAACGGGTATTCATTGGACAAATATATTATACTAGAACTGACATGTGACTACATTTTCACGCAATTTGGGTGCATAAATCCTGAGAAATCAGTACCCAGAACAACCACCTCTGCCTGTAATGACGGCCCTGATACGCCTGCGCATTGAGTCAAACAGATCTTGGATGGCGTGTACAGGTACAGCTGCCCATGCAGCTTCAACACGATACCACAGTTCATCAACAGTAGTGACTGGCGTATTGTGACGAGCCAGTTGCTCGGCCGCCATTCACCAGACGTTTTCAGTTGGTGAGAGATCTGGAGAATGTGCTGGCCAGGGCAACAATGGAACATTTTCTGTATCCAGAAGTGACCGTACAGGACCTGCAACACGCGGTCGTGTATTATCCTGCTGAAATGTAGGGTTTCGCAGGGATCGAATGAAGGGTAGAGCCACGGGTCGTAACACATCTGAAATGTAACGTCCACTGTTCAAAGTGCCGTCAATGCGAACAAGAGGTGTAACCAATGGCACTCCATACCATCACGCCGGGTGATACGCCAGTATGGCGATGACGATTATACGCTTCCAATGTGCGTTCACCGCGATGTTGCCAAACACGGATGCGACCATCATGATGCTGTAAACAGAACCTGGATTCATCCTAAAAAATGACGTTTTGCCATTCGTGCACCCAGGTTCGTCGTTGAGTACGCCATCGCAGACGCTCGTGTCTGTGATGCAGCGTCAAGAGTAACCGCAGCCATGGTCTCCGAGCTGATAGTCCATGCTGCTACAAACGTCGTCGAACTGTTCGTGCAGATGGTTGTTGCCTTGCAAACGTCCCCATCTGTTGACTCGGGGATCGAGACGCGATAAGATGCCTGTCATCTCGACTGGTAGTGATACGACGCCGTTGAGAACCAGCACGGCGTTCCATATTACCCTCCTGAACCCACCGATTCCATATTCTGCTAACAGTCATTGGATCTCGACCAACGTGAGCACCAATGTCGCGATACGATAAAGCGCAATCGCGATAGGCTATAATCGGACCTTTATCCAAGTCGGAAACTTGATTTCTCCTCCTTACACGAAGCATTATAATAACGTTTCACCAGGCAACGCCGATCGACTGCTGTTTGTGAATGAGAAATCGGTTGGTAACTTTCCTCATGTCAGCACGTTGTAGGTGTCGCCACCGGCGCCAACCTTGTGTGAATGCTCTGAGAAGCTAATCATTTGCATATCACGGCATCTTCTTCCTGTCGGTTAAATTTCACGTCTGTAGCACGTCATCTTCGTGGTCTAGCAATTTTAATGGCCAGTAGTGTAGATTTCAGCTACAAGTGCAGCTGTCATTAAGAGGTGTATTCCAAACAGCCGGAAAACCAGCAGTTGTTCATAAGCGCTTGAAGAATGTCTACGAAGACCTGGCAGTGAACAAAACCATGGTGGCTCGTTGGGCGAAGCGTCTGTTATCATCGCAACAAGATCGCTTAAACGTGTCCGATCTCCTGTGTGCCGGCCTACCGCACAAAATTGTAACTCCTGCTGTGTTGGAACGTGCGGACACTCTCATTTGAGGTGATCGACGGATCAGAGTCAGACATCTCGCTGCACAACTGGGCGTCTCATTCCTTGCCGCCTAATAGAAGACCATAAAGAGCAACGAAGGACCACCTGTGCGTAATTGCTTGTGTGTTACGAGGCCGATTGAGACAATTTTTTATCGAACATTGTTACTGGCGATGAAACATAGGTTCATGACTTCTAACCAGAAACAAAACGGCAATCCATGGAGTGGCACCACACAACCTCTCCTAGGAAAAGGAAGTTAAAAGCCGTATCTTCAGCCGGTAAAGTCATGACGACGTTCTTTTGGGCCTCTGAAGGGTATTCAGTTTGATGTCCTCCTTCATGGTGAAACGATTTACTCGGAAGTGTATTGTGCTCCCCTCAGGAAACTGAAGAAACGACTTCAGCGTGTTCGTCGCCACAAAAATGCAAACGAACTTCTCCTTCTCTTTGATAATGCAAGGTTTCACGCAAGCCTGTGCAGCCGAGAGGAGCTCACAAAACTTCATTGGACTGCTCTTCCTCATCCACCCTACTGCTCGGAATCGCATATTCCGTCTTTCATCTCTTTAGCCCAATGAAAGATATACTCCGCGGGAAGCAGTACATGGGTGATTGGAAGTTTATTGATGCAGCAAGACGTTCGCTCCGACGTCGGCCAATGGAGTGGTACCGTGTGGGCATGGTGCGACTCCTAGTGTCGTAAGGCCGTCACATTAAACGGAGATTATGTTAAAAAATAGGGTTTTCTAGGCAAAAGAATGGGGAATAATGTGCCGCGTTGGAATCTTGAATAAAACCAACCTGTTTTCAGAAAAAAAGTGTTTTGCATTACTTACTGAACAACCCTTATAGAAACGTGAGGTAACTTTTAACTAGACATCGCGAAATCAAGTGTCCTTGGTGCTGGTTGCAAGTTGCTGGTTAGTGCGGCTAGCTCGCTTGCTCGTTTGGCTTTTGCCACAACTGCGAAAACACGCCGAAAATTATATTTTTAACAAGGCGGAGCACCACTGCACTGGCATCTTTCTGTAAAATCGTTTCTTAACAATGAGCTGCCGCAACGCTGGATCGGTCTAAGGGTGTACGGTTCCCTCCTTATATCATTCGCGTCTAGGTTAACTTGTCTCACGGTATGTGATTTTATTGTGGATTTTTGTGAAAGATTCGGTCTGTATGCGTACCCTTATAAAAACTTTCGGTGAACTGCAACGCCCTGGGGCAAGTAACATGATGTCCACACTCTCTCACAAAAGTTTGGGACGAGTTTGACTATCTTCTGGATGCGTGTCGCGTGTCCGGTGGGGGGCACGTTGAATGTTTTGAAAGATAAATCAGTTCTTTGATGCCAAACGTAACTGTGAAAAGTACCTCAAGTTTATATGTAAATTCATGTAAAAGATATACCCTTGTAAAATTAAATGTTTCTTTTGAAAATAAAAACTGTGTAGTTCTGCGCGCAAGTTAAAATCTGCCGCAAGTTTTTAATTTCTTTCTGTATCCATGTAGAAGATAAAGTCTTCTGAAGTCGGGTGACTCTTTGTGATTCACCGTATCACGTAACAAGTGTCCCTCCTAAGAGCCGTAAGGCACATTTCCTCTGGCGCTTTGGCAGATATTTCATGCAACTCTCATTGCAAACAAAATTATTTTTAAGGCGGAATTTTATGTGCCCATTCGATAGAGGGGCCCCAAGTTAGCCTAGGTCGAGAATTTTTTTATCAATGTGTATTATCACTGGCAGTAGAACAGGAAGAATAACCAATAATGCAGCAGGAACATCACCGTCAAGGCCTACTCTGACTGCTACCATCATGGACCAACAGCGCTGCTTAGTCGCTGCTGAAGTACTGTTTACTCTTCGTGTTTTACTGTTACTGTTAATACATATCGATAAAATATTCCGAAGTAGACTGATTTGGGATTTCTCTATCGAATGGGCAATTTTTTCTCAAGAATTCGAACAGATGTGCTCTTACATATAATTTCACAAAGATTTTACTCGCATTAAAAATCGGAAAACGCAGAATTATATCATCAATTTGTAATTTGCTGTGGTACAAAGTGATTAACTCTCCGTACCAATGTCATTATGTTTGTGTTGACGGTTTTGAAGCATTTGTGAAGTACGTGTTTTTATAAACATGAGAAGGCTACCTCTTTTGTTGTTTATACACGATTACTTATTGAAAACCAGTTGAAGAATTTAAAAAAATCAGAAATTCTGTGAAGGCACACTGATGAATCATTCGGCCGCAGAAGGTGGGCATGTTGTACGATACCGGTCCAGCTAAAACAAAAATAAAAAATAAAAAAAAAACAGCCTTATTTATGTGTGTACAACATGTCATTCATCAAAGTCGTTATTTTACATCTCCCAGGTGTTGTTGTAAATCTTTTGGGTAGTATACTGGCACCCTTCGACTTAAGTACTTCGCAGTACTTGTAAACAACTTTTTGAAAATACTTAAGGGGGCCGACTTGCCCTCCATGAGAGAAATCCCAGAAAACACTACCGCTCCTTAGCATGCTAAACAAAACCATAAATATCTACTTACAAGATTCATAATTAAAAAAAATAAAATTGCTACATTCCTTTCGACACAAATATCAATCACATTACTCCGAAATTACAGATCTTACATCCAGTTTGTCGTATGTGATAACAAAATTGTCGAAAAATCTATGGCTAGACCGTACGCGTTTCACATTCATCACCAGAAGAACATTGCGTTGAGGGGCAAATATATTACGAAAAGGAGAGCCTTAGAATGCTGCCTCTTCTCGCATTCGGGCTATCACGTGTTTCTTCTTTTTTCCTTTGACTACTGCGCTGTTCTAAACGTGTAGTGCAACGAAAGTTAATCGTTGCCACGACGGTGAACCAGTTAAAGCGTACCGGCTGCTGTAAGGTTATTATTGACCGATGTCCTTAATTGTAGGGTGTGGCCCCAAGGCTGATGATTTTATATTCTGGTGGTCAGGAGAGGAAACTGCTAAAGTTGTGAACTGACAAGTAATCTAGGTTTTTTTTGTAATTTTCTGAATTTCCGCTCGGTAATTTGGTGCACGCGCAAATTTCGGCACCCTAGCGGCTACTTATTTCGCAAATGCGCTACAGACTGGTACATACGCCATAAATACTGACAAATTGTATCCGTTACCTCACGCGACGTCAGGAGCGCCCTCACATGACCGCGGATCTTTCATATTCATTTTTTAAAGCGTTGAATCGCGTTTACCGTATGTGTTTCCTGTGAGTCTGCGCTGTTTAAGTGATTGGCATGTGTTGTTCGCTAAGTAATCTTCGTAAAGTCTCCAGTCAAATTTTTAAGTGGAAGGTTTATGGTATTATCTCGTTGTTTGCACTGGAGGAAACTCAGGACTCTGGTTGCCAGCGAAAATGAAAAGTTTGAGGATTATTAAAAGAATACCCTAATCCCTTAGATGCTTTACATCGAAGAAGCATTCGAGAATGAGCATTTTGTATATTAGAGCCGACTTGACACGTTTAATGACAGTGAAATGTACAGGTTATTTAATAGATTGTTCAGGATACTGATTTGAATGTAACTGAGAATTTAGAGTTTATTTGGTACGTCGAATATGTGGCACACAGCAAAGATCCATTTCGGCACCGGGTAGTGCATGCGAACGCAGGGCAAGATATCGTTAGGCAAACTTCTCTTGTAGTTTACGGCTATGTGCCACAGCATAATTTATTTGGGAGGCTTGAAAAACAGACGGCCTAAAACGCATATTTGTTGTTGTTGTTGTTGTTGTTGTTGTTGTTGTGGTCTTCAGTCCTGAGACTGGTTTGATGCAGCTCTCCATGCTACTCTATCCTGTGCAAGATTCTTCATCTCCCAGTACCTACTGCAGCCTACATCCTTCTGAATCTGCTTAGTGTATTCATCACTTGGTCTCCCTCTACGATTTTTACCTTCCACGCTGCCCTCCAATACTAAATTGGTGATCCCTTGATGCCTCAGAACATGTCTTACCAACCAATCCCTCCTTCTAGTCAAGTTGTGCCACAAACTTCTCTTCTCCCCAATCGTATTCAATACCTCCTCATTAGTTACATGATTCACCCATCTAATCTTCAGAATTCTTCTGTAGCACCACATTTCGAAAGCTTCTATTCTCTTCTTGTCCAAACTAGTTATCGTCCATGTTTCACTTCCATACATGGCTACACTCCATACAAATACTTTCAGAAACGACTTCTTGACACTTAAATCTATACTCGATGTTAACAGATTTCTCTTCTTCAGAAACACTTTCCTTGCCATTGCCAGTCTACATTTTATATCCTCTATACTCCGACCATCATCTGTTATTTTGCTCCCCAAATAGCAAAACTCCTTTACCACTCTAAGTGTTTCATTTCCTAATCTAATTCCCTCAGCATCATCCGACTTAATTCGATTACATTCCATTATCCTCGTTTTGCTTTTGATGATGTTCATCTTATATCATCCTTTCAAGACACTGTCCATTCCATTCAACTGCTCTTCCAAGTCCTTTGCTGTCTCTGACAGAATTACAATGTCATCGGCGAACCTCAAAGTTTTTATTTCTTCTCCATGGATTTTAATACCTATTCCGAATTTTTCTTTTGTTTCCTTCACTGCTTGCTGAAAATACAGATTGAATAATATCGGGGATAGGCTACAACCCTGTCTCAATCCCTTCCCAAGCACTGCTTCCCTTTCATGTCCCTCGACTCTTATAACTGCCATCTGGTTTCTGTACAAATTGTAAATAGCCTTTCTCTCCCTGTATTTTACCCCTGTCACCTTCAGAATTTGAAAGAGAGTATTTCAGTCGACATTGTCAAAAGCTTTCTCTAAGTCTACAAATGCTAGAAACGTAGGTTTGCCTTTCCTTAATCTAGCTTCTAAGATAAGTCGTAGGGTACTGAGCTGACTTACAAAACCCACAGAACCATATTTTCAGACTGTACTCGTTTAGTTTTTATACTCAACACGATGAACGGAGAGTAACTGACCAGCTAATAAAGGGACATTTCTGTACACTATCTAATGGCAACTTCACTACCATTTATAACAGTAGCACAGTTTAAATGCCCAATTGATGGACCGAGTCACGAAACTCGTAGCAGAACGCGAATTTCTCGCGTGCTGCTGCGACACATTTAACTCAGCCGAATGCGTCATAGAAGCTGCGGAAAGCTCTCAAGTGTCGCGTTGTACACATGGTGCGTATGTGTGGCTGTGTTGCCTTGTTGCCGGACGCGGTTCCCCGCATGCACCGGCAGTCCCGTACGCTCCAACTCACGGTCGTCGTTATCAAAGTAGCTGCCACGGTCAGTTGCACGCTACAAGTGCACACAGTACGGAAACAATATATGCTTCTGTCAGACAGACAGGCAGATCGAACGATACGATGCACTGGACTTACAACCTGAAATAAGAGTATTTAAATCCCGGTCGTATTCTCCCCATTTCAGTGTTCTGTAGTTTCCCTGCACCATCCGGATGATAGCTAGAGTGGAGTGCATGAACACCTACACAGCGTATCCGGTCCTCGTGTCCGTGAGTGAGCTCGCTCTTTGATGACCTCGCTGTCAAGCGAACCCGGATATATAGCTGTTCCAACCTTTTGTTGTTGCAGAAAATTTTTAAGAACTGTTAAAAAAGCACTCTCAGTTAATACAACTACTTTATTGAATAAATGTCACCAGTTTTATTTATTCAGTACTTACTTTATATACGTCACTTGAAAATGATCACGAATGAGGTCATCATCTTCGCTACAGTATTACATTCAACTGCCGTCTAGATCTGTATCTGTAGTACAAGTGGTGCAGTCTGTCACATATTTTTCAATGTGCGGTGTGATGTAAAGTTCTCGCCTAATATCTATTTTCTCTACATCATGTAACATGTTATATACACTTACTAGGTCACGGTATGACTTCTCCTCGACCCCGCTTTCATATTGAAAGTTTTCTCTTGATTAAAGTACTACCTGTAATAAAAAAACGAATCTAGAAAGCAGAAGCGTTAAAAATAACGTACAACATGCGAGGATTCGCAACGGTGACGATACTGATAGGGGCGGCTGTTTGCAACCATTATGCTACGCCTATCCATGTCGCAAGGCAATTTTTTTAAAAACTTTTTTTATACTAAAACTGTAAAAAGAAAGCTTGAATTAAACTGCATGAAATACAGAATACAAAAAAACTACCTACCAACCAAGTTTTTAAATGGTCCAAATGGCTCTGAGCACTATGGGACTAAACTTCTCAGGTCAGCAGTCCCCTAGAACTTAGAATTACTTAAACCTAACTAACCTAAGGACATCACACACATGTATGCCCGAGGCAGGATTCGAACCTGCGTCCGTAGCGGTCGCGTGGTTCCAGACTGTAGCGCCTAGAACCGCTCGGCCACTTCGGCCGGCTGGATTTCACAAGTTGTAGTACGTAACTGAGATACACGCTAATATCTATGCTGCTGAACTTCCCAGATTGAAATCATGATCATAGATATATCAGTAGATGGCAACAAGTAAATAAATAGGTAGCAGGGCCCCTCCCACCGGAGGTTCGAGGCCTCCCTCGGGCGTGGGTGTCTGTGTTGTTCTTAGCATAAGTTAGTTTAAGTAATGCGTAAGTCTAGGGACCGATGACCTATGCAGTTTGGTCCCTTAGGAATTCACACACATTTGAACATTTGAATAGGAAGCAGTAATCTGCCACTGTTTTGTGGGCTGTCAGCTTTGTTTACCGTAATACAAAGGGTCACTGGAGTTCATTTCTCAGCCACCGTGTGGCGTCAACGATTACCGATGCACACATACGTTCTTCCTGTTATTCTTTCCAGTCGAAGAGAGAGAGAGAAATAAATGGCACATCTTTCAAATATTATTGCCAGAGGAGATGACATTTAAAAGCCATGCACGGAAGGTACCTCACTAATTTTGTGCGTTCCGAGGATCGATGGACTGATAGCTTCAGCCAGCCGGTGAACAGCGAAACTGTTGGGACATTGTTTGAAAGAGACACACACAAAGCGCCAAATTGATGTCATTACTGCGTGTGCTGTAAATTAAGCGCAACGAAAACCATGCTTTTGTTTAATAATTTCGGAGACCGGTCCCATTAGGACGTAATGTCTGTCGTAGTGTGTGCTCTTGGCAATTAGTTTTTTGGAACTTGCTTTACTATCAACAAATTACGTAGTTTAAGAACGAAAGGTGCACTGTCTTTCGATGTCAGAAATCGGAACTGATTTAATGAAGGCAGTCGTTTCATTAAGCAGACGATAGAACTATAGTGAAGAAACGAATGTCATATTTTGAAAAGGGCAGATGAAACTTCTCAACGAACACAAGATTGGTCGCTGAAGCAGTGAAAACTGAGGCTGTACTGCGACTGAGAGTACAGCCACACTGTTGATGAAATTTTCGCAGAATGCAACGTGAGTCACAGCTGTGCGTCCACGATGACCTCGGTTATCGTTTGTCGATTCAGCTGTCAGGACATTTGGTTTGCAAGCAGTGTCGTAGCTATAACGTTCCTAATGGTGCTGTTTACATCAAATTACAAATGAAGTCGAGAAGTGAATGCATCGTTGTGGGTAAGAGAGGAAGAAGCAGCGTAAAGCACTCGCCGCTCTTGTTCAAAGAAGCTTCAAGGTACAAACTTGTGTTGATCGAATAAATATGACTACCGTTGCGGATGTCAACGAGTCAAAATGTGTGCTTTTTTTTTTTTAAAGTCTGGGGATACTGTGACTAGAATTCGGTAAAGCGAAGTGCAGCTTAGGAAGCTGAGACCTTCGAAGCGTTCGAGGCTCCAGAATCTTATCTCAGAGTAAGTACCGGTGCTTCACGATATCTCCCGTCCTCGTGTGGCGACACATACAGATGGCCCACCATGTTGTATGAATATTAACTGTTCAGAAAAAGCCGGTCGGAGTGGACGAGCGGTTCTAGGCGCTACTGTCTGGAACCGCGCGACCGCTACGGTCGCAGGTTCGAATCCTGCCTCGAGCATGGATGTGTGTGATGTCCTAAGGTTAGTTATATTTAAGTAGTTCTAAGTTATAGGGGACTGATGACCTCAGAAGTTAGGTCCCATAGTGCCGAGTGCCATTTTTTTGTTCTGAAAAAGAATGTACCTAGAAGATAGTGTACCTCGGAACACATGATGATTTTTGGTCGGTACTTCAGTCTAGTGAGTGACTTTATATTCATATCAAGGAATGCGCATGAGAGCGCCATTAGCAGTTCCTGCCATTTTCTGCATTTTTGTAGTTGCTGGTCATGGGTTGTGTTTTATGCAGCATGCACATTTATGCACATTTAAGTGCTGTATAATATATTAAAGCTATTTGGAATACATTGTTAATTCTTCAGTTACAGAGTTTTATAGCAATTAAAATTCTATGTATTCTTAAAACTAGTTATAAGACTTGTGACGGTATATTATGCCTTGAAACAGAAGAAGGTTTTCTACCATGGAATACGGAAAATTTGCAAATTAACTTACGAGGAAACATCACCAATTCGATCTTGTATTTTAAGGAGAAAACGGAAGACTTCCATGATATGAGCCTCAGCAGTCGATCCCATGGGAAAAGTTGGGCCATAATTCTGGTGGTACACAGTTATGATCTTCTGAAAGTACAGCTTTTAAACTTCGCGCGCACCGGATATTCGCCACTGAATCCGCCCCACTAGAGCCGCTAAATGGTTGGGGGCGAAGTAGTGCTGTGGCAGCCAGCGCCCTCCTACGCGGGGATGTTGAAGCCGAGGAAAGAGGAAGGGAGGTGTAGACGTTTCTCCCCAACGTGTTTTCAAATCTTATTCCAGAACAGTCATGTCATTCTATGCGAAAAATAGTAAAAATATGAGTACGTAATGTGTCTCACGCACATATACATTGACAATTATTTTAACGGTATTCCATTACTGATATTCTACATTTACATATACGCCTCGAAATTGAAATTAATAAACCTAAGTAACTGAAGAATAATTATGACCTTAATGATTTTCGATTTAAGTTTGAAGAATAGCGCATCTCCTGCAAATCTACTTCAGTTTCGGCTGGTCCCGGCGGAGGTTCGAGTCCTCCCTCGGGCATGGGTGTGTGTGTTTGTCCTTAGGTTAAGTAATGTGTAAGCTTAGGGACTGATGACCTTAGCAGTTAAGTCCCATAAGATTTCACACACATTTGAACATTTTCTACTTCAGTTTAACAGTGCGAGCTTTAAAATCCAAAGAAAATAACGCAAAACAGTGATGTTACTAATTAGATAGCACTACGCTGCTTCTTTAATGAGACATCAGTTCTTTTCATTTATTTACACTGCATTTGTGAATCGCTTTGGCAAGGAAAGCGTTTCTGAAGAAGAGAAATTTGTTAACTGCGAGTTTAGACGTGTCAGAAAGAGTTTTCTTAAAGTATTTGTATGGAGTGTACCCACGTATGGAAGTGAAGCATGGACGATAACTAGTTTAGACAAAAAAGAATAGAAACTTTGGAAATGTGTTGTTACAGAAGAATGCTGGAGATTAGATGGGTAGATCGTGTAATGAGGAGGTACTGAATAGAATTGGAGAGAAGAGGAATTTGTGCCACAACTTGACTAGAAGAAGGGTTCGGTTGGTAGGACACGTTCTGAGGCATCAAGGGATCACTAGTTTACTATCTGAGGGAAGCGTGGAGGGTAAAAATCGTGGAGGGAGACAAAGAGATGTTTACAGTAAGCAGATGCAGAAGGATGTAGGTTGCAGTAGTTATGTATTGTGTACTGTGTGTATTGAAACGGGGACCTAGAAACGACGGAGATGCTTCGTCCCACCGTAGTCCTCAGTGGTTCACAACCCCACAACAGGCTACAGCAAATGTTCGACTGCTGCCCTGGCCAGCATATTCTCCAGATCGCTCACCAATTGAAAACGTCTGGTCAATGGTGGCCGAGCAGCTGGCTTGCCACAATACGCCAGTACTACTCTTGATGAACTGTGGTATCGCGTTGAAGCTGCATGGGCAGCAGTACCTGTACACGCCATCCAAGCTCTGTTTTATTCAATGCCCAGGCGTATCATGGCCGTTATTACGGCCAGAGATGGTTGTTCTGGGTATTGATTTCTCAGGATCTATGCACCCAAATTGCGTGAAAATGTAATCACATGTCAGTTGTAGTATAATATATTTGTCCAATGAATATCCGTTTATCATCTGCATTTCTTCTTGGTGTAGCAATTTTAATTTCCAGTAGTGTCGTTTTAGTTCACTGAATTGTTATTGTCCCAGTGCTAAAGTTGGTGAGAGCTTAAAAGGAGTCTGGATTCGACCACAGACGTCTTAACTAATGAAAATGCAGGACTTTTTTCCCCTCTCATCGGTGCAGGGTCGGCGTGGTTATTACCGGATTTGACACGGTTCATTTAAGGATTGGTGAGATTCCCTTTGTGTCACCCACCCCTTTACCCCTGGCTACGGTAGTTATTCGTACCCCAACTGTATGCGTGTACTGTCATTCATCTGAAAGTGAGCGAAAGTTTTTTAATTGTTTGCGAATCGAATAACTGAAGCGGCATTGTGACAACAGCCTGATATTCATGTAGTCGGGTGTGGGAAAATGCCTAAAACTCACATCCGGATGGCCGGCACATCGACCCTCGTCGTTAATCAGCCGGGCGGGTTCGATCCGGGGCCTGCGCGCTCCCCGTCCCGGAAGCGGTGGTTTAACGCGCCCGGCTATCCAGTCGGGTTGTGAAAATTAAAGATCAATGCCTTTCTTGGACATGATTCACGTGAATGTTCCGAAACTGCAACCACATATGAAAATGACGCTAAACTATACAGTAAATTGTTTGATAACCCGCGATTAAAGATCTGTGAGATAGATTACGACATAAGTATAGCAGAAGAAAGAATATGGGATATTTTACACGAAGAATAAACTGTGAGACAGCTGGATGTTACGTTTATTGAATGCTGACCAAAACCAAACGCGAAGACGAATGTATATGCCGATTTAAAATAATCCATTTGATTATGAATGCCGTTTCGTTGTTATAGATGAGGATGTTGTTGTTGTGGTCTTCAGTCCTGAGACTGGTTTGATGCAGCTCTCCATACTACTTTATCCTGCGCAAGCTTCTTCATCTCCCAGTACCTACTGCAACCTACATCCTTCTGAATCTGCTTAGTGTATTCATCTCTTGGTCTCCCTCTACGATTTTTATCCTCCACGCAACCCTCCAATACTAAATTGGTGATCCCTTGATGCCTCAGAACACGTCCTACCAACCGATCCCTTCTTCTGGTCAAGTTGCGCCACAAACTTCTCTTCTCCCCAATCCTATTCAATACTTCCTCATTAGTTATATGATCTACCCATCTAATCTTCAGCATTTTTCTGTAGCACCACATTTCGAAAGCTTCTATTCTCTTCTTGTCCAAACTATTTATCGTCCATCATAGATGAGGATAGGAAGACTATTTTCGTCATTGAGTGTTCATGTTATATTCCCATCGAACGCTTTTTCAAATTTGAAAGAAGTCAAATCGTTACAGGAAAATATTGGTTATGCGAAGCTCCTCTGACGTAGGTGAGCAGCTCGTGGATTCGGATTACAGTTCTATTTCCGCAAAGATGAGATAAATGGGGAAGTTTCCACATCGTCGGAAATGTAGGATACTATGTGGTTGGCAGCGCCACGATGGTTTGCATCAATAATAAGTTTGTTATGTTTCCTATTTACGTTACTGGTAACGTACTCTATTCGTTAGGGGATTTTATACAGGGTTCTCTCGTTATTCGCTCTCCGTAATACATATATTAGGCCTACAAGGTAAGGATTTCCCTAGGCTATAATAAATCCGTCTCTGACAATGAGAAGCAGTAATTTCTTGAAAATTGGTCGTTTTTCTTGTAGAAGAGCTATCTGCAAAATCTATAAGTTTTAGTCAGTAAGCCATACAGTTCTACGTAAAAGGAAAATATTGTACTCGAGACTATTTTAAATTTGCATAGCTGTAATACGGATCGGTTTTCGTCACAAAAGTACAAAAATTTATTAGTTCATTCGGTGTCACGTCCTTTGTCTGCTTGAGAGCTGACTTTTTTGTGTCAGGTGAGTGCTACGCGAATAAGTTGCGATGCTATTTGTGCAACAGTTTGCTGCATGCTCTAATTGAAGCGCGACACGTGTGAGAATTAGCGCTGGATGTGACCGCCCTCTGTTTGCTTGAAACACCTTTCTTGCGAGGACAAACAGACAGAACACTTTCTCTAGCCATGACTATGCTTCTGTAGCAGGTACGTTGCGTTTCGGCGGCACTATCAGGTGCGTTTTTCGTGCTTTTCAGTAACATTTCACTGGCGCACGACTTCAGACAAGGAAAGGCGCATAGTGGTGGTTCAACTCCACTAAGATGTGCGTGACAACTACTTCATTACAGAGCGATTACAGCTTACTGGATGATATCTAACTAGCATTTCTTTGACGGAAGCTCCAACTTTTTGGATGTAATCTACTTAAACTCCTCGACCGAATTGTATTTCAGTTTATTCATGTGAACAAAACACGCACAACCCGAGGACACTCAAAATCCACTTAAACGTCACAAGTCTCGCAGCGCCCTCTCAAACGGGTCTGTAATAATGAGATGACTGTAGTAATGCGCTGTCCAAATTCTGTGAACGATACTGGAAGTAGGTACACGTATATTTTGTCCTCACCGAAAGCTTAGGGACCAGTACTTTAACTGGTCCACTGACCTTTCAGCAGATGATTTAGAAACTTTCTGGCGTTAAATTGCCAATCTGGTGTGGTCTGCCGGCCGGCCGTACATGACCTTGGAAGGGTTTGGGTTTGGCGAATGCCTACAGAACTTTACCTACCTTCATGCGTAGTGCCAACACCGGCTGGTGTGACCGAGCGGTTCTAGGCGCTACAGTCTGGAACCGCGCGACCGCTACGGTCGCAGGTTCGAATCCTGCCTCGGGAATGGATGTGTTTGATGTCCTTAGGTTAGTTAGGTTTAAGTAATTCTAAGTTATAGGCGACTGATGACCTCAGCTGTTAAGTCTCATAGTGCTCAGAGCCATTTGCACCATTTAGTGTGGTCTCGCCTAGCTGCAAAATGAATTCCAGTTGCCGTTCTCCACCGTAGCATTAAAAATGTTCCTCTGTTTGTAGACACACGACTTATGTCAATAGTTCTTTCGGCGATGAAAACCAAACATACATTCGCCATGTAGAAACGGTACGCAACACGTTTTGCTTTTGGTTCAAATGGCTCTGAGCACTATGGGACTTAACTTCTGAGGTCATCAGTCCCCTAGAACTTAGAACTACTTAAACCTAACTAACCTAAGGACATCACACACATCCATGCCCGAGGCAGGATTCGGACTTGCGACCGTAGCAGTCGGGCGGTTCCGGACTGAAGCGCCTAGAACCGCGCGGCCACAACGGCCGATTTTCCTTTAGGCTGTCATGCGAGTTCTCAAATGAAACCGCTTTTTGAATTTACCACATACATAAAGCATCGCTCAATAATTGGTTCCGGGAAACCTGCATCGTCTTCTCGATGGTGGTGACAGTCTCACAAAACGCTAGAATCTTTATGGGATTGATATTCTGCTGTACGTGTATCAGTTGCAGCTTCTGCATCACTTCCATAGAATCTACGGCACTATTGATATTTTACTGCAAGTCCTGACCAACTTTCCACACTTTCCTGCCGGATTCGTGGAAAAGTGTCACGCACGTTGTCGACAATATCGTCACGTACTCATGGCCTCCCATCTCATCTTGACCTTTGTCAACGGTGCATTCTCTTACGTTTCGTTGCTCATTCGAATCGACGTCGCTAGGAAACACGACATATGAATTGTTACCGTAATTTCTTTCTGACTGTAAAATCATGTCTATTCGGGCGCATTCAAGCCAAGGCATCAAGATTTCTCGCAAAATGGTGTATACAAACAAATGCCAATGTCGAAACTTCGAACTGCCCTATTTGAAATGACGAGAAGGATTTGCGTCAAATTTTTATGCTAATATAACCTTGTTAAATCGTCCATTGGCAGGTAATCACTCTGAATAGCAAAATGTGTCCATTTCTTGCGTGTTACGGAAACAAACGAAATGCTTATTGAGTGCTATTCCCCCCATCCCTTTAATGAAGATGAATTAAATTCATTGGGCTATATGATCCAGTATGTCGTCTTTATTTTGTTCTGTTGTGCTATGAAATTAGGTTCTAATATGACGGGGTGCAAATTTACGTGCCCATAGTACAGAAAAAAACGTAAGTTGTTGTGTGAGACGTTCTCTAATTATTCGCCGTTATGTAGTCTACTTTGATCGACGTTTCTCGTGCAAATGTACGCCGTTTTAGGCCCGTGGCAGACGGAGCGGCGCTCTCGCTAACAGACAGAATTGCAAAGCAGTTTGCGTGTCACTTCCTGTGCAAATGAATGGTGAACGCCACGAGGCACTAACTTCTCGATACGCGTAGCGCGGCACTGCCTGGAGACTTTGCATGCAGGCAGCGAGGAGGTCAGGTCGCTTTCATTGCCTGCTTTGAAGGCCGCTTTCAAGTGAAAAGTGCTCTGTATTCTGTGTTCTAATTTTTTTTAAAGACGTAGAATTATTGATGTATAATTTGCGAAGGAAAAAAGAATTCTTCTTTCCATTTTCAGAATTTCAAAATCCCAAATTATAAATTAGGGAATTTAACAGTAAACCCGCATTTGTAACCAGTGGTGTCGTCAAATAAACGTAATTATTTGTTCTCGTATCGTATGTAGGATGTCTGGTAATTGCATTCTTTCATCTCTACCCACGCGGTATTAATCGCCTTTCAGAAAACTGCGTCTTTTCTAAAGAAACTGTATTCGGAACTTCCAGAAAGTATAACAACGCTAGATTCGATGACGGTTTCCTAACTGCAGAAGGCGGCAGTATCTAAGCTTGAAGCAATTAATAAGAACCAATTACCATTTAAACTAGAGCGAAATAATGAGCCAGAACCTATCCTTCCTTTTAGCCTTTACTTTCTTTAGTGAAAGTGAACTGGTCAGATTCGTAATCTCCTCTTGGATATCATGGCCGTCAGCATCGGCTGCGCTGCTTTAGCTTCCTCTTGTGATGAAATACGCGTGATTCAGCAAGTAATGTCAACTGTGATGAGTGACAATGAATCCGCGGAAGGGATTAATTTCATTTGGTGAGAAGTTGTGTTACGTACTTTCTTATACTCTCAGTGTTATTGTAAAAATAATTTTATTTGAAGGTAATATACTTTTGGCAGAATTACGAAAATTATTCACTGACCTTATAATCAGTTTTCGCCGCTGTTCCTCCTGTCTTTTGTAAAGCTATTGGACGCTGCTTTAACAATGTATATGCACTAGAATAGATGCAGTCATCTACCTAGGTATTATTAGTACAGTTTCTTCTGAATTAATGGATTCCACAATGTTAATATGCAGTGAGAACGAGAACTCCAGTGGAAAACTTTCAGTGGTGGTAGTATGGGCCAAAAAAAGAAAAAAATATATACAGTAAACATGGGCTTTAAAATGCATACTTCGAGAACTACGAGCACTTTTTCAGTAGCAGAGATGTGTTTCACAGTTGCGAATATAGCTCTTCAGGTACGCATTTTATAGCTCATGTTTACCTGTCATTTTTGTCTTGTTTTGGTCCATACTACACCACCTCTGAAAGTTTGTAGATGGAGTTCTGGTTCACCGTGTATGTGTTTGTTTAGGTACGAGACACACAGCGTGCGGCAGAAATAGCCTACGCAGTTGGGAGAATAGCTAAAAGCTAAAAATCAAATGAAACAAGAAGATAAAATGATAAAACTTCCCTTTGTCGCAATTCGATTCCACATTCCTCTAGGCCACTTCGATGGTATTTGCAGCATAACGCTGCGACTAATAAGCTAATATCGTCTTAAACCCCAATAAATCACGTTGCCGAGACAGTGCAGCACCTTTGCTCCAATTAAACGATCTCTGGAGCGACAAGTCTTGAGTGATATTCCATTGATCAGACAGCCGTCTAGTTGGTGTCATCATCGTGTAGTAATGCTTAGCGGTTACACACAGCTGCCTGGCACCGTCTCTTCAATACATATCAAGATGTCTTGATTGCTCTAGTAGTTGTTTCCTGCTGCATATGAAATGTAAAACATCCAACAAACATAAACACCGCCATCTACCTCAGAATCAGGAGTCGGCTATATGAACCTTCGCTTGCGTGCGTCTCTGGAACGACGCCCAACCACAGAAAGGTCTCGTGTGTCCCTACGTTTACGGAGAGCCCGACTCTGGTTTACTACACTAAATCTGAATTTAAAAAAGACAACTCATACTCGCTTGTTTCCATTATACGTAACTGTAGGCTAGATACCTTCTCTGAAACCCTCGTTGTAGATGGGATGTTAAACCCCTAATCTTTATTGTTTTCTTACTCCTCCTCCTGGTGAAATATACACTGTCTGTTCGGAAATATCCGGATACCCCTATCTAATGCCGAATTTACCATTAGATGTTGCGAGAGGCGAAGCCGATAGTATAAAAGGAAGCGGGGAGTACTGTGTTTTCAGTAGTGAAGCAGTAACAGATGGGTGGGTCGATCAGGAGAGCTCATTGACGTCGAAATTAGGGACTAGTCATTTAATCTCACCTGAGTAAGAAATCCATTAAGGACATTTTAATCCTTCTAAAGCTGCCCAAGTGGCACTGAAGTTTCTCGGCCACTACGCAAAGTTTGTTTGCTGTTCTGGTACTAAGGTCCTCAGCGTTTGTGGAAAAGAGGCATTTAAATACGTCGTAATATTTTCACTTTAAATCGATTTATTTATCACTTGCTATTTTTACGTGCCCCTAGAAACTATTTCAGACCAAGTTTCACAGCTATTATCATCGTTACAATCCACATTATATTAATAAAATGGTTTCCTTCTTTTATAAACAGTTTAATGGCCACTGAAATGGTTACTGTGATACACTGCTAAAAGAATTAGGGGAAGACGTTTGCCGGCCGGAGTGGCCGTGCGGTTCTAGGCGCTACAGTCTGGAGCCGAGCGACTGCTACGGTCACAGGATCGAATCCTACCTCGGGCATGGATGTGTGTGATGTCCTTAGGTTAGTTAGGTTTAATTAGTTCTAAGTTCTAGGAGACTGATGACCTCAGAAATTAAGTCCCATAGTGCTCAGAGCCATTTTTTTTTTTTTTGAAGACGTTTATGAACGTCCGGTATGTTAATTCTGTTTAGATGCAAGCGGTATTTATTATCTTATTGCATAGCTTGGTATCTTTGCTTTCGATGTATGCAACAACTAAAGTCATTCGCCATGTATCGGCTGTGTTACCCATTACAGTACCTGATGATCACTCAGAAGGAAGTGAGTACTGGTGTTCCAGTGTTCTCTAGTGAGTTACACAGACGGCATTTGTCGTTTGTGGTCGTTGTATTCAACCACGCACATGCAATGCGACATATTAATGCAGTGCAGGTTACAAGGGCAGCCTGTTTGATCCAAGAATGATGGACTATCCGTCGTGTTGGTCCAGATGCCAACGTCTCTCCATCTGTCATCCATAAGTTGTGGACACGCTGCAGGGGACAGCGCAGTTCAGTAGGCGAGCTGGACAAGGTGGCCAACGTATTACAGCCCCACGTGAAGACCGATATCTGGCCATTTCTGCGTTGCGGCGTCGTTCGGCTACCGCCAGAGCACTGAAAGACGATCTCAGAAGGGCCACTGGATCCATTGTGTCTGATCAGACTGTAAGGAATGGTAACGAGAATGGACCTTACGACCCAGACGTCCTGTTCGAGTACCCCGCTTGTCACGACTACATCTCGCAGCTCGCTTTCAGTTCTGCCGTTTCCACCTAAACTAGCAACTTTATCACTGACGAAACGTCTCAGTCACAGACGAGTCCAGATTTGCTCTGTCGCAAGGCGACGGCCGTGGTCATGTGTGGAGGCGCTGTGGTGAGCGATACATGCCAAATGTTGTCCAGGAAATCAATAGATTCGGCCAAGGTTCTGTGATGGTGTGGAGAGGCATCAGTGTTGACAGACATACGGATCTTGTCGGTATCTATGATCGCCTTACCGCCAGGCAGTACATCGAACAGATCCTGGTGGACCATGTGTTGTCCTTTGTATTTGGTGGTGCCGCTGAACTCTTTCTCATGCGCGATAAAGCCAGGGCCCATGTGGCGGGCGTCACCAGGGATTTCTTGCGAAGCCTAGACATGAAGGAATGGAATGGCCACTGTACTGGGTTCCGACCTAAACCCCATGAAACATGTGTGGAACATACTTGACAGACGTATTCGTGGTCGTCCTGTTCCACCACAGAGTCCCCAAGAATTCTCAAGGGATCTCATTGAAGAATGGGAACGGATACCATGGGGTGACCTACGTAGCAATACATATGTGTCAAGCGGGAAAAAACGTTTACGGTGCCCACTCGAGTTATTGAAACTCTCAAAGTCCAATGAAAAGCACCGAAGACGAGGGGATGAATAATTGTTTCCACTTTATTTTCGATACCTATCTTACATTTCAGTTCTTGTTATGTACACTACTGGCAATTAAAATTGCTACACCACGAAGATGACGTGCTACAGACGCGAAATTTAACCGACAGGAAGAAGATGCTGTGATACGCAGACGATTAGCTTTTCAGAGCATTCACACAAGGTTGGTGCCGGTGGCGACGCCTACAACGTGCTGACACGAGGAAAGTTTCCAACCGATTTATCATACACAAACAGCAGTTGACCGGAGTTGCTTGGTGAAACGTTGTTGTGATGCGTCGTGTAAGGAGGAGAAATGCGTACCATCACGTTTCCGACTTTGATAAAGGTCGGATTGTAGCCTATCTCGGTTGCGGTTTATCGTATCGCGACATTGCTGCTCGCATTGGTCGAGATCCAATGACTGTTAGCAGAATATGGAATTGGTGGATTCAGGAGGGTAATATGAAACGCCGTGCTGGATCCCAACGGCCTCGTAGCAGTAGCAGTCGAGATGACAGGCATCTTATCCGCATGGCTGTAACGGATCGTGCAGCAACGTCTCGATCCCTGAGTAAACAGATGGGGACGTTTGCAAGACAACAACCATCTTCACGAACAGTTCAACGACGTTTGCAGCAGCATGGACTATCAGTTCGGAGACCATGGCTGCGGTTACCCTTGACGCTGCATCGCAGACAGGAGCGCCGGCGATGGTGTACTCAAAGACGAACCTGAGTGCACGAATGACAAAACGATGGTCGCACATTGGAAGCGTGTATTCGTCTTCGCCGTTCTGGGGTATCGCCCGGCGTGATGGCATGGGGTTCCACTGGTTACACGTCTCGGTCACCTTTGGTTCGCATTGACGGCACTTTGAACAGTGGACGTTACATTTCAGATGTGTTGCGATCCGTGGCTTTACCCTTCATTCGATCCCTGTGAAACCCTACATTTTAGCAGGATAATGCACGACCGCATGTTGCAGGTCCTGTACGGGCCTTTCTGAACTGAAAACGTCTGGTCAATGGTGGCCGAGCAACTGGCTCGTCACAATACGCCAGTCACTACTCTTGATGAACTGTGGTATCGTGTTGAAGCTGCATGGGCAGCAGTACCTGTACACGCCATCGATCTCTGACTTAATGCCCAGTCGTATCAAGGCCGTTATTACGGCCAGAGGTAGTTGTTCTGGGTACTGATTTCTCAGGATCTATGCCCCCAAATTGCGTGAAAATGTAATCACATGTTAGTTCTAGTGTAATATGTTTGTCCAATGAATACCCGTTTATCATCTGCATTTCTGCTTGGTGTAGCAATTTTAATGGCCAGTAGTTTACGTGGACGAGGATGTAATGATGTTTTGTTGTGTGCTCAATTGATGAAAGATGAAGGTATAATTTGGTGAATTTCCCAGTTCTCAGTTGCTGCTAAATGGAATATGGCAGACGCCCAGTCATGTTCCCCCAATTCGTTTTAGCAATATATATATATATATATATATATATATATATATATATATATATATATATAGGTGGCCCATATGCCTGGAACCACGCTTCTAAAACAAAATTAGTTGGACAAACGGAAATTTAAAGTCGTGTAGAGTAATGTGGGAGAGATGCAAAATACGTGATACTATATTACAAATAGGGCAGCATTTTGGAAGCTGCTATCGTAGAAAAAACTCGTAATTTTCAAATGGAAGGGAGGGTATGTGATATCAAGCAGACAGAGACTTAGCCGAGAGAAAGAATGGTGTCTTTCATTTGAAAGTACCTTTATTCATTCCCGAGATGTGATCGTTGTTTCTTCCTTACAGGTGGCGTGAAAGCTGATGGCATTAGCAATTGCTGAACGCAGTGAGGTCGTCCTGATATCAGGAGAGGATTCTTGCGTGCTATCGCAGAGGATTTTGACCAACGCCACCTAGACAGATCACCCATTACCGACAGTGCAGTGGTGAACCTTCTCGCGAAATTCCGTGAAACCGGTTTTGTCGCCGACAAATCGAATGCTGGATGGTCGGAAAATGCTAGGGATGAAGCAACATCAACCGCTGTTTTAGCATCGTTCAGTAAGAGACTAGAGCACACTAATAGCTGCATCTGTCAAGAAACTGGGGTCTGCCGTACATCAATAATGAAGATTTTGCCCACACACAAATAGCACCCTTAGAAAATGCAAGTATTACATCGTCTGACAGTGCACGATCCAGATCGTCGACATCAGTTCATGCAATGAGTGACATGCGATGTGGAGGAAAACCGTCATTTCCACTGTGACGTCCTATTTACAGAGAGATAAACAAACAGAATCACTGATAGTGCTCATATGTCAACCCTTACCGGATGGATCCATCGAAGGTAGCTAACGCATCGAAATTGATGGTTTGATGTCGAATATTGGTGTCTCATATTGTTGGGTCCTTCGTCATTCAGGGTACAGCAGTCGGTTAGCCGCAGTTGTTAGAAGAAAATGTACTGCCATCACTGCCACTTGAAGACGTGGCATTTCCAACTTTCAGCACGTCGGCGCCTAACCTCATTACCGGCTAGCTGTCAGGGCGTACAGAGATATTCAGTTCGCCCAGGATTGGATAAGTCGTAGACGTGCGGTGGAGTGGTTGCCAGGCTCCCCGGAGTTAAGTCCATTAGACTGCTATATGCGGGGGCATGTGAAGACGTTTGTATGCGGTGAAGAACAGAAACAATGCATATATCAGGGAGCGTATTGTTGGTGCTTGTGCCCGCATTCCGGTACATGTGATGGTTAAAGTCCATGAAGAATGAGTGAATCGAATAATAACAGCTTTACAACGTGCTGGGCATACATCGAGCAGGTTCCGTAGCCCTTACGTTTTATCACCATGTATGGCCTTGTTCTGTGCAAAATGTAACATGAGAATGAATAAAGCTATGATCAAACGAAAGACCATTGTTTTTCTCCTGTGATTCCGTTTGATGTGTCAGATGACCCCCTTTCCATTTGAAAATACGAGTTTCATCCAAGATGGCGGCTCTCAAATTGCCTGCTATGTTGGCAATGTTGCATCTCATACTGCTTGACGTTAAATTTCTGTTTATCCAGCTGGTCTTCATTTAGAAGGGTGGCTCCAGATCTGTGGATCACACTGTAAGTTGTACTGGAGATGAAAATTTCTGCTTGTACCAAAATTTTCATTACAGGTCTATGGTCATGTAATTGCAGACCGTAAGGAATAGTGACTGAAAACTTGAAATGGAGTATGAAAATACGGATCTCTGAGTAATTCAACATTATTTGTCTCCCCAGTGTGGAGTGCCTGTGGTGAATCTGACAGAAAATTTCTCTGTTGTTGGAGAAGGAATCGCCTATATTTTGAAAGAGGAGGCAGGAGGGAAGATCAGGGCTTGTCGTTGCGTCAGCCGCGAGGGCATTACAGATGGAATACGGGGAAGGAAATCAACTGTCTCCTTTGCAAAAGAACCATCGTAGCATTTGCCTTGAGCCATTTAGGGAAAGAACAGGAAACTGAAATCTGGATGGTCGGAGAGGATTTGAACAGCTGGCCTACCGAGTACGGATGCAGTGTCTTACGACCGAGTCACCTCGCCCGCTGAAAAGGAGGACGCAGTATTGTGCATTTTCTTGGTTATCCTCAAAGCCTTCTTCAACCAAATATACTAGTACAAATCACAAGTAACTGCAGCAAACATGAAACGATATGGTTTACAGAGTGGTCAGAAACAGTCTGATAAGCTTGTAAGGCTGTTGCAGGGTAGGTTTTACTGAGCAATATTTTTAAGAAAAAAATGGACACGTTACGCCGTTTACGAGTTGATTATCATTTAAGTTAGCCAATCAATTAGCGCGTGCAAATTCAAGCGGACCGCCAAATACAATTAGTGTCAATTGGTCTCACAGGGTAGACGATAGCGCACGAGACGGCTCAGCCTTTGGTTCGGGTTCGATTCATAACTGACGACCCATGTCCAATTTTTGTGTCGCTCTCTCGTTCGGTATTGGGAAACCAAACGAAGAACACGTTTGATGACACCGTCTCTGGCAGGCTGCTTGAGTTTATTATTTCTGAGGACAACCTACCATGAAACACCATTTCAAGGTTTTCAGACCGTTTCTGACCAACCTGTATAGATTTTTAATATTCGTGCAGGAGGAGGTGGTGATTTGTGTTTTAACGTCCCGTCGACAACTAGTTCATTAGAGACTGAGCACAAGCCCGGATTAGGGAAAGATGGGGAAGGAAATCGGCCGTGCCCTTTGAAAGGAATCATTACGGCATTTGCGTGCAGCTATTTCAAGGAAATCACGGAAAACCTAAATCTAATCGGTCGGACGCGGATTTGAACCGTCGTCCTCCCGAATGCGAGTCCAGTGTGCTAACCACTGCGCCATCTCGCTCATTTTCAATATTCGTGTCAGTATCACTTTTAGTTGATGAATCTTATTGCCTGTGTTCTCGGTTTTTATTTGGAATCTCTATTGTTGCCAGTCACATAATATTACCACTAATATCAGTACACACATATTTCTATTATTCACTCCTGGCATCCGTTCCTTTTATATTAAAACGACTTGGGCATATTGCATCTCTACGACTCACTACCACCCTACATCTCTGTTTGGAAGTAACTGAAGCCATATTGGTCTGAGAAGACATTACTTTAATTACAACGCGCTTTCATCCGTATAATCGTTTCCTACGAAAAGCTTTTACTACTTCCTGAAGAATTTCAAAATTTGCTACTTACTTCCCATCTGTGTATTCTTCATAACATGTACGGGTAAGGCGGCGTAACAGTAGCCTTAACGCTAGGATGGGGTGTTGCTTCATGAGGGAAGCATTTAATGTAATTGAAATGTGAATCATATCCGTCAGTATCCGACTCTGCGGTCGATATGACGCAGCAATAGCACGTGGCGTTTGACAAGTTCTCTTCTTCCTCACAAGTGCTAGTTTGTGTAGCGTTGTGGCTGCCGCTACAGTAGTCAGTTTACGTAAGCGAGGAATGTCGTATGAGTCATCTTCCTTGTGATCGTGTAAATTTTGTTGTGTCTGTCATATCTATGTTTTCTGAAGCGGAGATCAGCGACTAGCCAGCTAATTGCCAAAACGAACTAGGAAAACTGCCTAAAAGTCTCACTCGGACGAACTGGTGTGTCAGTCTGAGGCTTTCTAACCCGGTTCGCACGTTCGGCGCTGCTTAATTCCCCTCCGCATCTCGTAAGCTGATGCGTTGTGGGTTACGCTATAGGAGCAGCTTGTTCGGCTTAACCAGTATCGCTCGTATTGGGAATTAATTACGCTAATTTATATTTGCCATGTCTTCGTCTGTGTAGCCCTTCGCTCCGATGGATTGCGAAAACTAACACTAAATGAAATGATAACTTTTAACGGTACATGATTGCTCAAAGATGCCTTGTAGAAAGAAATTTTTTTTGTATTTGCCAAGTAGCAGACAGTAGAGAACTTTTTCCAGTGTTGGTTACAGCGATATGCTCGTTTTAACTTTTGTGCATTTTCGTATCGTTTCGTTTTCTCGTTGCATTTGTATTCTGTCTCTTCGAATGCAGTTCCTCTAGTGACAGGGTGAAACCTAATATTCTTATGTCATTAGATGGCGTAATTTTTGGAGATTTCTATTACATTGTTTTGCGAAATATGCCTCAGATGGAAAACAAAATTCATTCCTGTATGCGTCTACATATACTGAGGTGCCAAAAGTCGTGGCATACCTCTCCTAATATCGTGTCGGAGCGTCTTTTGCCCGCCATAGTGCAGCAACTCGACGTGGCATGGACTCAACAAGTTGTTGGAATTCTCCCGCATAAATATTGAGCCGCCCATAATAGCGTAAGTGTTGCCGGTGCTAGATTTTGTACACGAACCGACTTCTGTATTATTTCCCGTAAATATTCAGTGGGTACCAAACCTGTCATCGAATTGTCCAGAATTTTCTTCAAACCAGTCGCGAACAATTGTGGCCCGCTGACAAGGCGCTACTGAGCTTCTCTCGTGCAGAGTCTTCCACTGGAGTTTATCTATCATCTCCGTAACGCTTTCGCGATTACTAAATGATCCTGTAACGAAGCGCGCTGCTCTCCGTTGGATCTTCTCTATCTCTTCTATCAACCCTATCTGGTACGGATCCCACACTGCTGAGCATTATTCAAGCAGTGGGTGAACAAGCGCACTGTAACCTACTTCCTTTGTTTTCGGATTGCATTTCCTTAGGATTCTTCCAATGAATCTCACTCTGGCATCTGCTTTACCGACGATCAACTTTATATGATCATTCCATTTTAAATCACTCCTAATGCGTACTCCCAGATAATTTATGGAATTAACTGCTTCCAGTTGCTGACCTGCTATTTGTAGCTAAATGATAAGGGTTATATCTTTCTATGTATTCGCAGCACATTACACTTGTCTACATTGAGATTCAATTGCCATTCCCTGCACCATGCGTCAATTCGCTGCAGATCCTCCTGCATTTCAGTACAATTTTGAATTGTTACAACCTCTCGATGCACCACAGCATCATCTGCAAAATGCCTCAGTGAACTTCCGATGTCATCCACCAGGTCATTTATGTATATTGTGAATGGCAACGGTCCTATGACACTCCCCTGCGGCACACCTGAAATCACTCTTACTTCGGAAGACTTCTCTCTATTGAGAATGACATGATGCGTTCTCTTATCTGCGAACTCCTCAATCCAATCACACAATTGGTCTGATAGTCCGTGTGCTCTTACTTTGTTCATTAAACGACTGTGGGGAACTGTATCGAACGCCTTGCGAAAGTCAAGAAACACGGCATCTACCTGTGAACCCGTGTCTATGGCCCTCTTAGTCTCGTGGACGAATAGCGCGAGCTGGCTTTCACACTACCGTCTTTTTTCGAAACCCATGCTGATTCCTACAGAGAAGATGTCTAGTCTCCAGAAAAGTCATTATACTCGAACATAATACGTGTTCCAAAATTCTACAACTGATCGACGTTAGAGATATGGGTCTATAGTTCTGCGCATCTGTTCGACGTCCCTTCTTGAAAACAGGGATGCCCTGTGCCCTTTTCCAATCCTTTGGAACGCTACGCTCTTCTAGAGACCTACGGTACACCGCTGCACGAAGGGGGGCAAGTTCCTTCGAGTATCATCATCGTCATCATTTAAGACTGATTATGCCTGTCAGCGTTCAGTCTGGAGCATAGCCCCCTTATAAAATTCCTCCACGATCCCCTATTCGGTGCTAACATTGGTGCCTCTTCTGATGGTAAACCTATTACTTCAAAATCATTCTTAACCGAATCCAAGTACCTTCTCCTTGGTCTGCCCCGACTCCTCCTGCCCTCTAATGCTGAACCCATGAGTCTCTTGGGTAATCTTTTTTCTCCCATGGGTGTAACATGACCCCACCATCTAAGCCTGTTCGTCCTGACTGCTACAAAACGTATGAGTGGCCAAGTAAGTGGCCCCGACAGTCGGGGTACCAGTTACTTTGGAATAAGGCAGGGCATCTCGGACATATTCTGAGTCGTGGTCACCTTTTGTGCTCATACGGCAAAGACTACCAAATCCACCGGTTAGTCCCTCAACCGTTAGGGGTAATACCCAGTGGGACTCAGGGCAAGTAAGGCTAGCAACCTGCTTCCCTGGTACTTTAAATATGATGCTGGCAACAATCAGGGGGGCAAGTTCCTTCGCGTACTCTGTGTAAAATCGAACTGGTATCCCATCAGGTCCAGCGGCCTTTCCTCCGCGAGGACAACAAAATGTGTAAGCAGTAGCGCGTACTTCTCAAGCGTTATTGAGAAAACCGCAAGGTAATTTCGGTCGTCAAATATATATACCTGGCGTGGCCATTTTTACCATGAAGCACCGGCAGCCGAGTGGACGCTGGCACGGTAGCTCAGCGTGCTTGGTCAGAGGGTTAGCTACCCTGTGTAATAGAAAACTGAGAGAACGGATCAACAAACAACCTGAACGGCTGTCATCGGACGTCCGCCACGAACAAATTCATCGACCAATATAGAGCAAAATGAGATAAAAAAAAGCGTGTTCGGTCGGAGGGTTAGCTACCCTCTGTAACAAAAAACTGAGTGAATGGATCAACGTAGAACCTAAGCGAGTGTCATCGGACGTCTGCCCCGAACAAATTCAATGAAAAATATGGATCGACAATGAGATTTTTATGCCGGCACGGTAGCTCAGCGTGTTCGGTCAGAGGGGTAGCTGCCCTCCGTAATAAAAAAAAATACTGAGTTAATGGATCAACGACGAACTGAAACGGATGTCTTGCTGTCGATGGATAATTAACTACTGAAGATAATAAAACATACTGGTTTCACTTATAGCATGAGTAAAATGTCATACTAGTATGGTTTAATGAGCGTTCACGCAGTACAGGGTGGGACAATGAAAAGTGGCCCTGACGAGTGGATGAGATTGGACATAAATGTATACATATAAACAAACCCAGTGATGTGCACACCACGTGTACGTCCGCCATGTGATCCGCATCGGTTGAGAGCGTAGTGGGGGCTGTATCAGTATTAGTGGAGCAGTGCAAACGGAACGAAGGTACTCATAGTGGAGCAGTGGGTGTTCGTTGTGGGAAGTTAGGTGACAACGAAGTCGTGGAAACGGCGTGGTTAGTTGTCTGAAGAGGAGTTTGATGGTGTCAAAGTGCCAGCAAAGAGAGCCATGCAACACTTAGTCCGAAAATGGTGTCAGACGGGATCTGTTTTGAACACGTGAAAAAAACATTCCGAAGCGTATCAGCGTACCAAAAAATGTGGTTGCAGTTAACCAGAAAATGTTACACAACCTCCACGCCTGACCGAGTTGTTAGCAGACGTCAGTCTGGTTGCTGCCCACCCAGGTCACTTGATCTGTCAGTGTGCGATTACTTTTTGTGGGGAGCCCTCAATTCTAGGATGTATAGCAACAACTCGTAATAGTGAAATTAGAAAGAAGGTCAGCGTTGGGCGTAATATTGATGGTGTATTGATAGCAAAATCGATTTTCAATCACATAGTGATAATCTTCAGTGCTGTGGTGTACAAATTAAACTCTTAGGCACTGGTATCAAGTTATCAGTTACCAAAGCTAAGAAACGATCACAATACCTATTGTAACTATTGTGATCGTTTCTTAGCTTTGGTTACTGATAATAACTCGATACCAGTGCCTAAGAGTTTAATTTGTACACCACAGCACTGAAGATTATCACTATGTGATTGAAAATCGATTTTGCTATCAATAAACCATCAATATTGCGGCCAACGCTGACCTTCCCTCTAATTTCACGTATGTGGTCGTTGTGCACACAGCACTCCATGGAGTCGCCAATCAGCTCTTATAGTCTTCAGGATCTGTAGCAGAACATTTCGGATGAGATTGCCGCAATTCCTGCAGTCCAGCTTCGATCCCCCTTGAGCAACTTGGCGACTTGGGCCCAAAAGTGCCAATAGATGAATGGGAGTTACTTTCAACGTCTGCTACAGTTAGGTTAGTACTGTATTTTCTTTCCTCTGCTGTGTTTCTTTGTACCTGGAACTCTGTTCTCCGGGCCACTTTTTTTCCCCCACCCAGTACAACAGTAAACTAATACGATCCGGAATCCTGACTATGTAAAGTGAGAAACAAGTATTTCATTGTAATCCTTTTGCAGTATTAGCGATAACTCGAAATGCCGACGTAGCAAAACGTGTAAAGTAATTCGTTTCATGTTGTGCCAACTATCAACGTATTTTATTTTCCGAAGCTTATAAAAAATTAATGACTATAGTTCTTGATTCCCTGAGAAAGAAATAGAATCTGCTTGAAACTAGTAATTGCTGCATACATAAGATTTGGAAAACACTGTTCAGGAAATAAGTACAAAATCCTTGTCAAAATAAACTGCTCGCTCATACAAAAGAACTGTGACTTCTTTGATGGAAGGTCTCTTTGAACAGCACTTAACTCTGTAGCACACAGTAACTTCTGTATAGCAATGAACTTACCCTTATTCATTAGGAATGCTGCGCAAATAGCGTGCGGTGAAAGTGCCACTTTCTGGACTGCTTGAATTTGGCGATTGTTCTTTGTTGTCTGTTGACTATTTTCTCCAGTCTAAGCAACCGCGAAACATGACTCATCGCATAAATGTTGACGACTTCATGCGTTACCTATCCCTTGAGAATCGTCTTACTGAATAGTACTCAATTATATTGATGTTACTTTGAGACCTTGGACGAGGCTGTTGTCCGAAAAGAATACTTACGAAATTCGCAAGGACCTGTAGGAAACACCATTTAGCATAAGGACTGACAGCAAGGTGAGAACGAGCCATATCCGTTGACAGTTTCTCCGTGACAAGCGTGTAAAGACCAGCGCAATGTCCTTCAATGAATGCGCTTCATTGATTCGTGACAGCGAAGGGTGGAAAGCACGAAAACTTCGTCATATCAGTGTTTAACGTGTGCATCCAAGATCTGAAGTACTTCGTTAGTAGACATGTATCTATAAATCGCCTCTGCTCTCACTGGGTTGCAAAATTCTTTGTACTTAGTTAGTTGACATGTTTCAGTAAATCGCCTCTGCTCTCACTGGTTTGCAAAATTCTCTGGTTTGGCTTCGGTCAGTTGCTGCATAATAGATGAACGATGTTCAGATTGTGTTAGATACAGGCAAATGGTGAGTCCGATAGTTGTGACATCTACCAAAGAAATTAATACCATCTCACTGTACCAGATGATCCACAAAATGAAAAATGTGATTATTCTACTCCGATAAGTTTTCATTTATGTTCCATGAAGTAGACATTCACTTAGAATTTAACTTTCTGTACGTTCGTAGACACATAGTAAATTACAGTTACACTGGTTTTCATGACACGTTCGTATTTGAATCATTGTGATGAGGGTGATCTATCAGTCATTTACAGTAGTAGCTACATTATATCCCTTTGAAACCTACGCATAGTCCGACGTTACTTCGCTGTAAACGTACTCGATAGTACCGTTATAATAGAGTGGAAATTACAGAAATTAGTAGCCTAGTTTGACTGTAGTTCCATTCTCGGCATCCATTAATACGTAATTCCTAAATAGACAGAGTACTTCCGTTGGAAAATATTTTAATAAATGTACATTCTTATTCAGGTTCTGTGTTCTAGGTAAAAGGCTGCTGACGTCTCTAAAAACCTGTACAATTTAAAAGGCTGACACTTTCTACTAAACAAACCTGTTTCGTTGAAGAAAAGGGGAAACGGGTAGCGAAGAAGACATACACGCTCCTCGTGCAGATTATATCTCTGTTTTCAGTAAAGATATGCAGTAAGATATGTAAGATTGCGAATACAAATGGATATGCCTACAAATAGATTAGGGGAGGTGATTAGGAAATTATTACATCTATACGGGTGCTCTTCAAATAACTGAACTACGTGGCGGAGGGTACTTTCATTGTTCTGTATACGTTCAATCCGTTCAATTCACGAAACCCACTGGCGCGGTATGTAGCGATCTGCAGAATATTCCTGGATTCCTTACTGAAAACAGATTGTTGAAATCTAATAACACTGAGCAATATAGTAGACGTTCACCTTCGAACCACTGCCAATGTGGACTTTTTATTTCCATGAGCTACCATTCTGTTTGTACGGTCGATGTCCTCTGTCGAAAGCAATGTGGAATCCATAAACTCTAGCGGCATTCCAGTTTGCGTCGTACAAGCGTTTTATGGATAATATCTTTCGTGGAAGGAGCGCAGTTTCACAAACTCTTACGACGAACCGCCGTCTACCTTCTGGTTTATCCACCACTGAAGGAAGCTTGCATAATTATTTCGTTACATGTTCCCGTGTATTTTTGCTACCGTGTATTTGTGCAACTTATTGATTCTTGTGTAATAAAAGTCTTAGATATTTTTGCGTTGAGTGAGACGCACATTTTTAATTTTTCTGTGTTAAGCTCTAGTTGCCTGGGTCTGCCTTACGTAAGTTATGCGTTACAAGATTTTTCTGGCCAATTGGTAGGGTTACTCTTCTTCACAGGTAACTGTGTGAACTGCGACGTTGACCTTAATGTTGCCTGCTAGACGTCTAATATACACTTCTCTGAAGTGCACCAGACGGCCGTTGTGGCCGAGCGGTTCTAGGCGCTTCAGTCTGGAGCCGCGCGACCGCTACGGTCGCAGGTTTGAATCATGCCTCGCGCATGGATGTGTGTGATATCCTTAGGTTAGTTAGGTTTAAGTAGTGCTAAGTTCTAGGGGACTGATGACCACAGATGTTAAGTCCCATAGTGCTCAGAGCCATTTGTACCATTTCAGCCTGAGGTGCACCCAGTTGTATCCCTGTTGAGAGTAGCGCGCTGGATTCTGTCTGTCAATAAATGCTCCGCTCAGTCACAAATTTAGCTAGGTGTCTTATCAATGTATTTTCTGCAATAATCAGAAGTGTGGAAACACAAAACGCATTGGGTTATCCCTGTTCATTGTTTCTGGGTAATGATGTTTGGAGTGTACGAAATGGATTTCGACTAGTCGACCTGTACGAGATCTATGCTGATTCCCGTGTATCATTGTGCTACAAATGTTCTACAGTTAATCCTCATGTAGATTCAGAAAATATCGTTCTTGCGAAACACAACTAGCTGTTTATACTCATGAAGTAATGAGAGCTATCGACAGGCGATGTTAAATTGATTCCATATTTTTAGATTTCCAGAAGGTTTTAGATACCGTTCCTCACAAGCGTCTTGTAACCATACTGTGTGACTATGGAATATCGCCTCAGTTGTGCGACTGGATGCGTGATTTCCTGTCAGAAAGGTCACAGTTCGTAGTAGTAGACGGAAAATCATCGAGTAAAACAGAAGTAATATCCGGCGTTCCCCAAGGAAGTGTTATAGGCCCTCTATCGTTCCTGATCTAAATTAACGACACAGGAAACAATCTTAGTAGCCGTCTTAGATTGTTTGCAGATAATGCTGCCATTTACCTTCTTGTAAAGTCATCAGATGACCAAAACTAATTACAAAATGATTTAGATAAGATATCTGTATGGTGCGAAAAATGACAGTTGACCCTGAATAAAGAAAGTGTGAAGTTATGCACATGAGTACTAAAAGAAGTCAGTTAAATTTAAATTACGCGATATGTCACAGAAGTCTGTAAACTCAACTAAATGCTTAGGGATTAAAATTAACCTAAATTGGAACGATCACATAGATTATGTTGTGGGTAGAGCAAAACAAGGATTGCGATTCATTGGCAGAACACTTAGGAGGTGCAACAGGTCTTATAAAAAGACTGCTTACACCACGTTTGTCCGCCCTGTTCTGGAGCATTGTTGTGCGGTGTGGTATCCGCATCAGGTGGGACTGACGGATGACATCGAAAAGCTACAAAAAAGGACAGTTTGTTTTGTACTATTTCGAAATAGGGGAGATAGTGCCACAGACATGTTCTAGATGTAGATGTAGGCATGATACGTGAATTGGAGTGACAGTCATTAAAACAAAGGCGTTTTTCATTGTGACGGGATCTTCTCATGAAATTTCTATCTCCAGTTTTCTCCTCCGATTGCGAAATCATTCTGTTGGCACCCACCTACATAGGAAGAAATGATCATTACGATAAAATAAGAGAAATCAGTGCTCGCACAGAAAAAATTAAGTGCTCGTTTTTCCTGCGCGTCGTTCGAGAGTGGAACGGTAGAGAGACAGCTTGAAGGTGGTTCATTGAACTCTCTACCAAGCACTTTTTTGTGAATAGTAGAGTAATCACGTAGATGTAGATGTGGCACCGGGTGGCATTGCTGCGTGTGCATTCTGCCGGTCTTCTTGTACATAGGTGTAACGTGTTCTCACTCTATTACTGGAGACGTTTTCTGCTCAAGGGCTCTGTCGTTAATTATGCTTTGCGAGGAAGTAATTCAGCTGCCGAATATGTATACAGCCTGACAGCGATTGTGCCAACACCGGGGGCCATTGTGGATTGTGGGAAATTCAGTTTTTTTTTTTGCGCCTAGATTCTTAATATTCGTCTTTGTCATGGAGCGGCAATAGAGTATGGACATAATTCCTTGATCTTTCATTGTGAAAAACCATTTGAAAAGGCCATTCTGGTTTGTTTATTTTGTAGTGTAATATCGGGTTGGTATCCTCGTATTCATTAAGTGTGTGAGCACCAATGTTTGTCCCACTGATAGCCGTCAGGTATGATTAAATTTCTTAGAATATTCTAAGAGGTATTTCGATAGGAATTTGACACTAATCACGATAATCGTAGATGGGGAAGAGAGTGAGGGTGAGGGAGGGTGACATCTAACTTCGCAATTCTTGTTCCGGGGAGTCTACCGGAGCACTTCCTCCCGCTGCTTTATCTTCACCTATGCATGTCCTGTATCTTCTTTTACCGATACTCCTGGTTCACAGTACTCCGTAAATCATATAATGTGAAAGTGTCACAGCTCTTGACTTGACTCTAACCTGTATTGCCTGCAAAGCTTTACTGTTGGTGCGTTGCTTAAGAGGATAAATAAACACCCACTCTGTCGAATCCCTTAAAATCTCAGTAATCATCATCATCGTAATCGATAACAGACAATTTTGAACAGGTCTGGTTCTAGATTTCACCTCGATCAGTCTAGACGTGTGTGTAATATTACGCGTCTGCTTAGTAAATGGGTGTCTTAGTGGTCAGCTATAAGAAGGAATCATTAAAAATTAACGTCCCGCCGACGACGACCCGTTACGGGCCAGGACAACAGTGCAGGATTAGTTACCGCGGTATCGAGGTACACAGAATACAACAATATTCAGTAACAATGAAATGAAAGAATATGGCACACTGTAAGCTATTCTTCTCACACTGTAAGCTATTCCTCTCCCTAGCGTAAACGGAGCATGACGGAAGAAGGAAGGAAGGTTAGCAGTTAACATCGTGTCCTCTTAGAGCTCAATAGAGTCAGAGAAATATATCAGTTGGGCTAGGATGATGGAGGAAATGGTCCATGGTATAGTTACAGCATCCATCTTATTATAACTTGGAGTTACATAATCCCCGCTTACTCCCAAGTTGAAGTCCATTATCTCAGACACCAAAGGAAATATGGAAGTACAAACTATATAAGTGGTTTATAAGGCATTACCCCTACTGATTTAAGTGTGGCTATTAAGATTTGCATTAAAGGAAGTCATAGCTGTCCTTCAAGTTTTGATTTCGACCTGTCGGAACGTGGCATTTCGATTGTCTTATGCTTTGCAGACATTTCTCCAACAAATATTTTCTGTACTAATGAACTGTTGTGACGTAATATTCGCAGTAGCACGTCACGATATACCTTTATAACCTACTGACCTTACTTCGACTACAGAGTGGCAAACAATACCCGGCTGGTGGTGGCAAGAATTACAATGAAAGTGAAAGTCTCGTTCAAAGGATCAGAAATATGAGCGAATCTGTGTGTAACCAAGGACTCATGAACGTAGGGCCTCTACATACGAAGGTCACTCCAAAAGGAATGCACACAAAATTTTTTTTAAATCCATCTTTTATTCTACATGTTTGAAAGTTTTACAGCGTGTAGATACACCCTTTAGGAACAATATTTTCATTTCTCCACATAATTTCCATCCCTCTCAACTGCCTTACGCCATCTTGGAACCAGCGCCTGTATACCCGCACGGTAAAATTCTGGACCAGCCTGTTGGAGCCACTGATTGGCAGCGTGCACACGGAATTCATCATCTTCAAACCTTGTTCCACGAAAGGGGTCTTTCCGTTTCCCAAAGAGATGATAGTCACATGGATCCAGGTCAGGAGTGGAAGGCGGGTGTTTCAGTGTTGTTCATCCGAGTTTTGTGATCGCTTCCATGGTTTTTTGACTGATATGTAGCCGTGCATTGTCGTGCAACAGCAAAACATCCTGCTTTTGCCGGTGTGGTCGAATACGACTCAGTCGAGCTTGAAGTTTCTTCAGTGTCGTCATATATGCATCTGAATTTATGGTGGTTCCATTTGGCATGATGTCCACAACACAACCAAGAGTCCTTCGGAATCGGAAAATACCGTAGCCATAACTTTTCCATCAGAAGGTGTGGTTTTGAATCTTTTTTTTCCTTGGGTGAATTTGCATGATGCCACTCCATTGATTGCCTCTTTGTCTTTGGTGAAAAATGATGGAGCCATGTTTCATCACCTGTCACAATTCTTCCAAGAAGTTCATCTCCACCATTCTCGTACTGTTCCCAAAGTTCGCTGCATACAGTTTTTCTTGTGTCTTTGTGAGCCACTGTCAACATCCTGGGAACCCACCTGGCACAAACCTATTTTAACGCCAACACTTTCAGTATTCTGCAAACACTTCCTTCCCCTATCCCAACGTAGTGTGACAATTCGTTCACTGTGATGCGTCTGTCAGCAGTCACCAATTCGTTAACTCTCTGCACATTGTCTGGAGTGTGTGCAGTACGAGGCCTGCCGCTGCGAGGACAATCCGCAATATTGCCGTGCCCGCTTTCATCACGTAACCTGCTTGCCCACGGACTAACTGTACTGCGATCGACAGCAGTACCTTCATACACCTTTTTCAACCTCTTGTGGATGTTTCCCACTGTCTCGTTTTCACAGCACAGGAACTTTATGACAGCACGTTGCTTCTGACGAACGTCAGGTGTAGCAGCCATCTTGAAGACATGCTGCGACGGCGCCACTCACGGGAACAGGTTGAAGTAAGTTTGAAAACAAGTGGGAAGGATGTATCTACACATTGTAAAACTTTCACACATGCAGAATGAAAACTGTATTTTTACAAAAATTGCGTGCATTTCTTTTGGGGCGACCCTCGTGCATAGTCTGATCGTTAATATTTCAATAGCACATATATATCAGAAACGTATAATTCCCCGTTATTTTATTAGTGTGCATGCTTTTAATTTTGGCGTCTGAACTGATCATCTTACACGTCACAAGGCGTCGTTGAAAAGGATGATACTGAACTGACACGACGTAAACTACATAGTACATTGACTAAGCTAAGTAAAGCTGTCCTCAGCCTGAAGTTTGATTTGAACGCCACATTGATTTTTAAGGCATGGTCCTATTGGAGTTGATATGCCCTTGGCTTCCTCCCACCTTTGATGATACTTACCCGTCTAGTTACAGAAGGACGTGCAGTTTATATTTAATTTGAAACAACGCTGCAAGACGGCATTTTTCACGGGAGCTAATCATTGCCGAGGCGAAAGAAAAAATAAGTGGTTGAAAAAATCTTAGAACGGACTGAGGATTGAACTCTGAACCTTTGTATTTCTGATCCGACACTTAGCTGTTTCGCCACCTAGCCAAGAAGATAAGATACCCGACAAAAATGTAGGGAATCTGGACGTTACTTGTTTACACTTGTATAAACAGCCGGGGGAAAAAGATTTAACTTCCTTACAGAAACGTCCAATAATTGTTAGATTATGGATTTGTTTGAATAAATTGCTAAATAAAACAGAATTTTCCAGTACGATAGCTGCTACTCCAGGCGCAGAATGCTGTGTGGGAACGCCTGCGAGCGCAGCACCTGTGTGGCCGGCCCTTGAGACTATACCGTACCAGCATGACATTCCGCGCTGTGGGTTCTCTCTCGATTACACAAGCAGCTGACGTCAAGGCGCGCTACATACTGTTCTTCTCAACGTAAGCAGTTACTTGAAATACAGTTCACCATAGTACGCGGTTCTGGGTACGCCGTTCTGCCATTCATGCAAGTGTTGATTGCCTCAAACCCTATTAACGTTTGCAGATAATTTTCTGCAAGCATCTGGCATACTGCCTCAATCATCTCGACATTTGCACGAAGCCATTTAGCGCAATAAAGCGAGTGTAAAAGATTTCTCGCGGTAGTAACTGACGCTGCGCCAGGCGTTGCTGAAACTTCTTAAGAGTTCGACCGAACCCATAACGATGTGGTCGCCGCTTGAAGATTGCGACTGCTCCGGCGAAATATTGCTAACAAGGAGGGATTACCAACTTCCCCTCGCTGACTCGATTCGTATTGACAGGGTGTGTAGAGCCGACTAGGACTTCAAAAGATACACACAGGAAGACGCAACTTTTATTCGTTTTCGAGAAAGTCAAGTTTGAACATTTTAGACGTGCTGATATACTTCGTATGGTAGCTAGTATTCAAGGATTCTGCAGCCCAGCGAGTAAGCTCTTAGCCGGCCAGAGTGGCCGTGCGGTTCTGGGCGCTACAGTCTGGAACCGAGCGACCGTCGGTCGCAGGTTTGAATCCTGCCTCGGGCATGGATGTGTGTGATGTCGTTAGGTTAGTTAGGTTTAATTAGTTCTAAGTTCTAGGGGACTGATGACCTCAGAAATTAAGTCCCATAGTGCTCAGAGCCATTTGAACCATTTTTACTAGGGTTTTCCTCTGCTTTCTTTTTGCCGAAGCCCACCGCAGACACAGAATGCCAAACTGCGCTGTTGCACTGGTTTCATGCAAAACAGTGATACTGTATATAGATCAAAATATTTCTCCGCTTTAATATAGTTATCGCCTGTGATAGCCTGATTGAACTTCTATCCATGCAAGTCCTAATTTGACACTTTGCTTGATGTGTAAGCCACGACTAGGACTTCAACGTATGTAAATACACTCCTGGAAATTGAAATAAGAACACCGTGAATTCATTGTCCCAGGAAGGGGAAACTTTATTGACACATTCCTGGGGTCAGATACATCACATGATCACACTGACAGAACCACAGGCACATAGACACAGGCAACAGAGCATGCACAATGTCGGCACTAGTACAGTGTATATCCACCTTTCGCAGCAATGCAGGCTGCTATTCTCCCATGGAGACGATCGTAGAGATGCTGGATGTAGTCCTGTGGAACGGCTTGCCATGCCATTACCACCTGGCGCCTCAGTTGGACCAGCGTTCGTGCTGGACGTTCAGACCGCGTGAGACGACGCTTCATCCAGTCCCAAACATGCTCAATGGGGGACAGATCCGGAGATCTTTCTGGCCAGGGTAGTTGACTTACACCTTGTAGAGCACGTTGGGTGGCACGGGATACATGCGGACGTGCATTGACCTGTTGTAATAGCAAGTTCCCTTGCCGGTATAGGAATGGTAGAACGATGGGTTCGATGACGGTTTGGATGTACCGTGCGCTATTTAGTATCCCCTCGACGATCACCAGAGGTGTACGGCCAGTGTAGGAGATCGCTCCCCACACCATGATGCCGGGTGTTGGCCCTGTGTGCTCGGTCGTATGCAGTCCTGATTGTGGCGCTCACCTGCACGGCGCCAAACACGCATACGACCATAATTGGTACCAAGGCAGAAGCGACTCTCATCGCTGAAGACGACACGTCTCCATTCGTCCCTCCATTCACGCCTGTCGCGACACCACTGGAGGCGGGCTGCACGATGTTGGGGCGTGAGCGGAAGACGGCCTAACGGTGTGCGGGACCGTAGCCCAGCTTCATGGAGACGGTTGCGACTGGTCTTCGCCGATACCCCAGGAGCAACAGTGTCCCTAATTTGCTAGGAAGTGGCGGTGCGGTCCCCTACGGCACTGCGTAGGATCCTACGGTCTTGACGTGCATCCGTGCGTCGCTGCGGTCCGGTCCCAGGTCGACGGGCACGTGCACTTTCCGCCGACCACTGGCGACAACATCGATGTACTGTGGAGACCTCACGCCCCACGTGTTGAGCAATTCGGCGGTACGTCCACCCGGCCTCCCGCATGCCCACTATACGCCCTCGCTCAAAGTCCGTCAACTGCACATACGGTTCACGTCCACGCTGTCGCGGCATGCTACCAGTGTTAAAGACTGCGATGGAGCTCCGTATGCCACGGCAAACTGGCTGACACTGACAGCGGCGGTGCACAAATGCTGCGCAGCTAGCGCCATTCGACGGCCAACACCGCGGTTCCTGGTGTGTCCGCTGTGCCGTGCGTGTGATCATTGCTTGTACAGCCCTCTCGCAGTGTCCGGAACAAGTATGGTGGGTCTGACACACCGGTGTCAATGTGTTCTTTTTTCCATTTCCAGGAGTGTAGGAGGACGCGACTCTCAACCGTTTTCGAGAAAAGCGAGTTTTAAAACCGCTGGACGACTGCTCTGGCGTAGTGATAATAGATTATACAGGATGTTCCAGGAAGGATGGTCAGTATTCAAGGGTATGACAGGAACGATCATTCATAGCTTAAGAGCTATGAGCATTTTTTCAGTAGAAGAGATGATTTTCACAATAGAGAAGATGAACACGTGGTCATATTTTTTAAGGTATACACTGTAGAGCCCATGTTAACTGAGCATTTTTTTCTTATTTGGGTCCATACTACCAACTCTCAAAATACGGAAAGCACCGCGCGGTTAGAGGTTAGCAGCGTGCGGCCCCTCCTGCCGGAGGTTCGAGTCCTCCCTCGGGCAGGGGTGTGAGTGTTGTCCTTAGCGTTAAGTTAGTATAAGTTGTTTGTAAGTCTAGGGACCGATGACCTCAGAAATTTGGTTCCTTAGGAATTCACACACATTTGAACATTTTTTATGCAAAGCAGAAAGCTTGCAGTAGAAGAGATTTGTTTCACAATATCGACGATGAAGAAGTGCTCATAGATCTTAAGGTATGCATTTTAGAGCCCATGTTTATAGAGGTTTTAAATTCGAATGGTCGTTCCTGTCACATTACTAAACATTGACAATTCCTTCTGGGACACCCCGTATACAAGCCGGCCCGGTTGGCCGAGCGGTTCTAGGCGCTACAGTCTGTAACCGCGCGACCGCTACGGTCGCAGGTTCGAATCCTGCCTCGGGAATGGATGTGTGTGATGTCCTTAGGTTAGTTAGGTTTAAGTAGTTCTAAGTTCTAGGGGACTGATGACCCGAAGTTAAGTCCCATAGTGCTCCGAGCCATTAGAATCCTATATACATAAACCTGCCCCGAAAATCAGTCTATTTGTTAGTGAAAACCATAGCATAATTTCTACTGTAGTTCCTGTGATTAACCTCCACACGCAGACAGGAAGACAGGGGGAGAAACTTTAATTTATGAAAGTTTTGCGAATTGGCATGAAATATTTATAAATCGTATGTACAAAGTTTTCTCGTGAATCAGCGTGTCTTATAGTGAAAACACTATCAAAATTCCTAAAATAGTTACTGAGATTAGCCTTCACATTCAGATAGAAAAATGCGGCGGGAGACTTTAATTTATAGTATGTGTAGATATTAAAATGATTATTACATCTAACTTTCCCATCTTCAAATTGAGTCAGTAATGCATTTTCATCTTTTCATTGCGAAATGAATCACCCATTAACCCTTTGAGCCTCAGTGGTCTCTGGTGCAACCCAGCATTTATTAATTTTTTTTTGATGTACCACTGCCTTCGTCTTGAAACCACCAATGCTACGAAAGCACTGATGGTTAAATTTCGGACAGGCAGTCAGTGGAAATTACAGTTCTTCTACTGCTATTCCGGTCTTATATCTTCTAGCCATCCTCATAGGATAGCCTGAAGATAAGTGGCCGAAATTTCAGTCGAAGAATTGCAATTTTGAACGGCTGTATGCCGGAAACTTAATGGACTGAAAGACGTTCTCGTGATTATAAGCTCGAACCCGACAAAATAACTTTGCTTTGTTTATACTACATCAGTTTAGAGTGTGTGCGACACAGATAGGATTTACGTAAAGAGTAGCAGATGTAAATCGTGTCGTTGGGAGGAGACTTCAGTTCCTGTGCTCGATAAGACTTTCATCGCAATAATTTTCACGGTAAGAGGAGTAGCAGTGGCTGGTGACCAGACTGCGTGGCTGCGTGTTAGGTTAAACCCTGAACTTCTCCGACATGGCAGACTGAGTGACAGCACGTGACGCTATTAATTATTATCTGTCCTCAAGATATTGTCGAAAATACATGTTTAAGTCTGTGGTAGGCACAAAACACAGCCCGAAATCGTACTTATGCTTTGTCCGAAATTTATTTTGAACAATTAGTTCATGAACCCACTTGAGTTGTAAAACATACTCGACTTCTTAGCAAGAAATAACTCCGAGCAAATAGGGAGCTTTATTAAGGATACAGAGATTAGTGACCACGAGGTCGTTGTAGCCGAGACTGAATATCGTGACATCCAAACCCACCAAAAAGAGTGGGTTTAATTAAAAGAAAACTATCGACAACAATGGAGAGATTTATACCAAACAAATTAATAAGAGACGTGACTGATTCCCGCCCTTCTACGGTACAATAAACAGGTCAGAACACTGTTGCAGAAAGAACGGAAAAACATGCCAAATTTTAAAGAACTCAAAATCCCCAAGATTTGCGAAGTTTTACTGAAGCTCGAAACTTAGCGCAGATTTCAATGCTAGATGGTTTTAATTGTTTCCCCAACAAAACTCTGTCTCGAAATCTGATAGAAAATCCAGAGATTCTGTTCGTATAAGAAGTACACCAGTGGCAAGACATCAATATCTTCACTGCACGACAGCAGAGGTAATGTTACTAATGTCAGTGCTACAAAAGTGGAATTACTGAATACGCTTTTCCAAAATTCCTTCACCAAGGACGACGAATAAATATTCCACAATTCGAATCAAGAACTGCTGTTAACATGAGTAACTTAGAGGTAGACAGCCTCGGTGTAGCAAAACAGCTTAAATTACATAATAAAGGCAAGTCCTTCTTCGCAGATTGTATACTAATTAGAGTCCTTCCAGAGTATGCTAATATCATAGCTCTCTACTTAACAATCAAATACATTTGCTCGACGAAAGATCAGTACCTAAAGATTGGAAATTTGCGCAGGCCACACCAGTACTCAAAAAAAGAAGCAGGAGTAATCTGATGAATTACAGACCCATATCACTGACGTCGATTTGCAGTAGTGTTTTTGAACATATTCTGTGTTCGAAAATTGTGAAATGCCTCCAGGAAAACGATCTATTCACACACACTCAGCGCGGATTCAGAAAATACTGTTCGTGTGAAACACAACTAATTCTCTATTCCCACGCAACAGTGAGTAATGTCGCCAAGGGATGTCGATTGGTTCCATGTTTCTAGATTCCCGAAAGGCTTTTGATACCATTCCTCACAAACGGCTTCTTATCAAATTGTGTGCCTTCGGAGTATCGTCTCAGTTGTGCGACTGGATTCGTGATTTCCTGTCAGACGGGACATAGTAGTAAGTGTCGGAGTGATATACGACGTTCTCCAAGGAAGTCTTATAGGTCTTCTGTCGTTCCTAATCTATATTAACCGATTTTGGAGACAGTCTGAGCAGCCCACTTAGATTGTTTGCAGATGATGCTGTTATTTGCGGTCTATTTAAGTCATCAGAAGATCAAAACCATTTGCAAACTGATTCAGAAAAGATATCTGTGTGGTTCAAAAAGTGGCAATTGACCCGGAGAAATGGAACTATGAGTGTTAAATGGAATCCGTTAAATTTCGGTTATACGATAAATCACACAAAACTAAAGGCAGTAAATTCAACTAAATACCTAGGAATAACAGTTACGAATAACTTAAAATAAAACGATCTCACAGATAATTTGCGGGGAAGGCAAACCAAAGACTGCGTCGTATTGGCAGAACACTTAGAAGCTGAAGCAGGCCTACTAAAGAGACTGCCTACACTGCGCTTGCCCGTCCTCTGCTAGAGCACTGCTGTAAATAGGATTGACGGATGACGAAGGAAAGTTCAATGAAGGGCGGCTCGTTTTGTATTATCGCAAAATAGGTGTGAGGGTGTTACGGGTATGGTACGCGATTTGGGGTGGTAGCCATTTAAAAACAGGCGTTTTTCGTTGCGGTGGGATCTTTTCAAAGAATTTCAGTCTCCAGCGTCCTCCGCCGAAAGCGAAAATATCTTGTTGACACCCACCCTAGTAGGAAGAAATGATCATGGTAATAAAACAAGAGATATCAGGACTCATACGGAAATATTTCAGCGTTCGTTTTTCCCAGGCGCTGGTCGAGATTGGAACGGTAGAGACATAGACTGAAAGTGGTTTGATGAACCCTCTCCCAGGCACTGAAGTGTGAATTGCAGAATAATCAAGTAGATGTAGATCATCAGTACGTCGGAGTGGGCGGTCCCCTTTGTCTACTTTCGAAGGAAGAAATATTAAATGCTTCAACGTCTCGTCGACAATGAATCCATTTGAGACGAAGCGAAATCTGGGCTTGAACAGATGAGTGACGCAGTGCGGTGGTAAACTTGATGCACTCGCATTAGGGAGGATGGCTTATCTAATTCTCGTCTGGCTGTAATCATATTTGCCAGGAATATGTTCTTCCGTATCAAAATTGTGTTGTTCCACTCCTAAGATATTACAGATGCGTAACGTTTTAATCTCTCTTCACTTACTATAAACGTCTACATACAGAATCGGCAAGCCACCGTACGGTGCGTGGCGGAGGGTACCCTGTACCAAAAGTAGTCGTTTCCTTTCCTATTCCACTCGCAGATAGCGCGAGGGAAAAACGACTGTCTATATGACTCCGAATGAGCCCTAATTTCTCGTATCGTATCTTCGTGGTCTCTGCGCGAAATGTATGTTAGCGGCAGTAGGATCGTTCTGCAGACAGCTTACGTGCCGTTTCTCTAAATTTTCTCAGTAGTGCTCTTCGAAATGAATGTCTTCTTCCCTCCAGAGATTCCCACTTGAGCTCCCGAGGCATATCCGTAACACTTGTATGCTGATCGAACACATCTAGCATGTCGCATCTGAATTGCTTCGATGTCTTCTTCCAGTCCGATCTGGTGGCGAACCCAAACACTCGAGCATTACTCAAGAATAGGTCGCACTATCGTCTCCGAGTAAACCGAAGTCGACCATTCGTCTTCCCTACCACAATCCTCACATGCTCATTCCATTTCGTATCGCTTACCTACGCCCAGATACTAAAACCACGTGACTCTGTCAAGCAGAACACTACTAATGCTGTATGTGAAAATTACGGGTTTGTTTTTCCTACTCATCCGCATTAACTTAAATTTTTCTACATCAAGAGTCAGCTGCCATTCACCACACCGACTAGAAATTTTGTCTAGGTTATCTTGTACCAACCTACAGTGACTCATCTTCGACGCCTTCCTGTACCCCACAACATCATCAGCGAACAACTGCAGATTGCTGCCCACCCTGTATGCCAGATCATTTATGTATATAGAAAATAGCAACGATCCTACCACACTTCCATGGGGTCTCCTGATGATACCCTTGTCTCCGATGAACACTCGCCGTCGAGGACAATATACTGGATTCTATTACTTAAGATGACCTTGAGCCACTCTCATGTCTGATTCGTGGACATTAGCTTTTCGGACTCTAGAAATTTGAGTGCAAAATATGCTCTACAATTCTGCAGCAAACCGTTGGTAAGGATATTGGTCTGTAATTTTGCAGGTCCGTTCCTTTGCCCTTCTTATATACAGGAGCCACCTGCGCTCTCAGTTATTGTTTTATTATACACATTTTTGTTTTAAATTCCGTCTGCTGAACAACACTGACCAACGTAAGAAGTCGTAGTTATTCCACGCTTATATTATTTTTAACCTACTTTCTGTTTTCATTTCGTCACATATTGTCTCGAGATTAGAAAGCTGAAAACCTGGCAGTTGGCAGAATTAGCTGGAGGAAACCTGTTGCCCAATTTGCTACCTGGCATTGGAGGAGCTAAGTTTAAGTACCTAAGACTATCCGGTCGTTGTGGCAGAGCGGTTCTAGGCGCTTCAGTCCGGAACCGCGCTGCTGCTGCGGTCGCAGGTTCGAATCCTGCCTCGGGCATGGGTGTGTGTGCTGTCCTTAGGTTAGGTTTAAGTAGTTCTAAGTCTAGGGGACTGATGACCTCAGATGTTAAGTCCCATAGTGCTCAGAGCCATTTTTTTAACATATACCAGTAATGGACCGCTTGGAAAAAAGTTAATTTTTTCTCTCTAAGAGACAGTTTTGCAATGTGAGGCTGAGAAATGATCTGGTCGCGTCGGCGGTTTACTGAGTGAAAGCAGTCGAAGCCGAGTGTGTGACGGACGATTACTTGCGCGGCTGCAGCGCGGAGGGGGCCGTCCGCTCGGAGGATATGGCGGCCGCTGAGAGCTCTTCAGCAATTTACGACGTCATTGCGCTTCCGCCCACGGGCGCGAAGCCCTCGCCCGCATACTGACAGCTGGCCGCGGCACCTACCGTGCCCAAAGCCGTATCGCCGCCCTCACCAACTAACTACGCTCTGCTGCCACTTTCACTGAAACTTTGTGGTAATACATAAGTTTCGTCTACGCTCCGTCCACGTAATATGAATTTGTATTTCGTCAGTGCTCCATTTTAAGGGCTCAGTTGGAGCTGTCATCTATCCTTCTACTGTAGGTCAATTGGACTGACAAGGGGAGGCCACAACGTTTGGAACGCGGATTTACTGCAAACTTCGTGCACTCGTAGTACTCCATGAGGACAACAAAATGTGTAAGCAGTAGCGTGTACTTCTCAAGCGTTATTGTGAAAATCGCAAGATAATTTCTATCATCAAATATCGTCAAATATATACATCTGTGCGTGGCCGTTTTTACCAGGAAGCGCCGGCAGCTGAGTGGTTTGTGTTCAAAGCCCGTAATCGCTGGGTCTCTGGATCGAGTCCCGATCGTCAATGTGTGTTTTTTTTTATATTTCTAACACAGTCATTTTCTTTACTATTTATATTACGGTTAATGTAATGGGAAAAATAAGGGTAATCGGATGAACTTTTATTAAATTTACAATGTTGTTTGGCAGTCTACAAATTTTTATTATCACAAATAATATAATAATCATAGCTACCGACTAGTAAACGACCAAACGCGTAAAGTGAAAATTTATGCTTGTCCGTGATTTGAGAAATCCCTTATACCTGGAAGGAGCCTGAAACGACTTCTTACCTCTACGTTCTGACCGACACAGACGGCTTTCGAAACATGTACAATTAATCTTAGCTTTCGACATAACGATTACAAGTTGCGGGGTGGTATTTTTCGTAAAAACATAAAAAACAAAGTTAAACGGCACACGCAAGGTCTTTTGAGGTTTTCCGTGGATAAACAAACCTCGTTAACATTTTCAAAAACCTCTCTTTCAGCCGATAGTTTGGAGGCAAACCATGCATAACGCAGCATTTCCTTAAATATCGGCGCTGATCATTAGTCGTGCAGTATCGAGTGTATTTTAATAGCGTCTTCACGAGAAGCAATTTCTCGTTCCCTTTCGATTAAATACGAACAGTTTTGAAGACACGGATAAGCATACATTTTCAGTATCACTTCATGCGTTTGGTCGTTTACTAGTCGGTAGTTACGAATATTACCTTATTTGTGATAATAAAAATTTGTAGATTGCCAAAGAAAATTGTAAGTGTAATAAAAGTTCATCCGATTACACTTATTTTTCCCATTACATCAGTTGTAATTAAATAGTAAAGAAAATGACTGTGGTAGAAATAAAAAAAAAACTTACTAGCGGGACTCGATCCAGCGACCTAGCGATTAGGGGGCATGAACTCTAATCACTCGGCTGCCGGCGCTTCATAGTAAAAATATCCGCGCACAGGTGTATATATTTGACGACCGAAATTACCTTGCGATTTTCTCAGTAACACTTGAGAAGTACGCGCTATTGCATACACATTTAGTTTTTCTAATGGAGTACTACGAGTGTACGAAGTTTGCAGTAAATCCGCGTTCCAAACGTCGTGGCCTCCCCTTGTGACTGTCTATGTGTATCTAATATGCAGCTCCCATCGCAGCCACTGCAATATTTTTATTTTCAGTGCAGTTAAAACTGCTCTCCTTACTCCTATCTGTATGTTGTGCAGTTTAACGTTTTGACTAAAGCCACACGGAAAAATGGCTCGTCAGACTAGCACTAGACTAGTTGCACTAGACAAGTTCAGCAGCTTCTAGGTCACAGCTTTTGGGAAAAGAAAAAGTCCTGAGGACGCAGATCAAGTGGATAAGGGCGGTGGCACAGGAATCCCTTTTGGCGTCACCTGCTGTCCAGGAACTATTATCTGCACTGGAGACGAGTACGAGGTGTATTAGAAAAATAATAAAGCTGCTTTTTATCCACCAAAGTTTTAATTTTTTTTAAACAAAAATATTGTCGCCTTCAAAGTAACTCCCTTCGGCAGCTATACGCTGTTCCCAGTCTCGGTAGCAGCGCTAAAGGGCTTCAACCGGTAGGGCATTTAACTCATGTTCTCCAGAGTACAAAATGACGTCCTTTGAAGATATTTTTAGATTTTGGGAAAAGAAAAAGTCCTGAGGACGCAGATCAAGTGGATAAGGGCGGTGGCACAGGAATCCCTTTTGGCGTCAAAAATTCCGTGATGGAAGTCGCCGCGTGACATGGGCGTAGTTATGATGCAGCATCCAATTGTCTAGAATGTCCGGTCTCACTCGATTCGCCCTTTTCCTAAGCTTTTCAAGGGCATCTTTACAAAACACTTGCTTGACAGTTGGTGCTGGAGGAACCAGTTCTTTACACAGAATACCCGTACTGTCAAGCAAATTATTCGAGCATTTTCGGCCGAGGAGATGTCTCAGTGTGCCACTTCTCACTCTGCCTCTAGTACTCAAAAATCCAGGCTTCATCGCCTGTGTTCACACGACTGAACCATTCGTGGTCATTGGCAGTCCTCTCACGAAGATCAACACCCACGTTTCTTCGATAGTCCTTCTGCTCAGTTGTGAGGTTTTTCGGCACCATTCTGCCACCAACCTTCCGCATGTGAAAATCGTTGGTCAAAATTTGATGTACGGTGAAAGTGTTTCTGATCTGCACTACTGGCCAATAAAATTGCTACAGCAAGAATAAATGCAGATGATAAACGGGTACTCATTGCACAAACATATTCTACTAGAACTGACATGTGATTACATTTTCACGCAATTTGGGCGCATAGATCCTGAGAAATCAGTACACAGAACAACCACCTCTGGCCGTCATAACAGCCTTGATACACCTGGGCATTGAGTCGAACAGAGCTTGGATGGCGTGTACAGGTACAGCTGCCTATGCAGCTTCAACACGATACCACAGTTCATCAAGAGTAGTGACTGGCGTATTGTGACGAGCCAGTTGCTTGGCCACCATTGACCAGGCGTTTTCAGTTGGTGAGAGATCTGGAGAATGTGCTGGCCAGGGCAGCAGTCTAACATTTTATGTATCCAGAAAGGCCCGTATAGGACCTGCAACATGCAGCCGTGCATTATCCTGCTGAAATGTAGGGTTTCGCAAGGATCGAATGAAGGGTAGAGCCATGGGTCGTAACACATCTGAAATGTAACGTCCATTGTTCAAAGTGCCGTCAATGCGAACAAGAGGTGACCGAGACATGTAACCAATGGCACCTCACACCATCACTCTGGGTGATACGCCAGTATGGCGATGACGAATCCACGCTTCCAATGTGCGTTCACCTCGATGTCGCCAAACACTGATGCGACCATCATGATGCTGCAAACAGAACCTGGATTCATCCTAAAAAAAGACGTTTTGCAATTCGTGCACCCAGGTTCGTCGTTAAATACACCACCGCAGACGCTCATGTCTGTGGTGCAGCGTCAAGGGTAACCGCAGCCATGGTCTCCGCGTTGATAGTCCATGCTGCTGCAAACGTCGTCGAACTGATCGTGCAGATGGTTGTTGTCTTGCAAACGTCCCCATCGTCTTCCTGTCGGTTAAATTTCGCATCTGCAGCACATGTTCGTGGTGTAGCAATTTTAATGGCCAGTAGAGTAACAAGAGCCCGTACACTGCCGACGTTTTCGTCCGTTTTGGAAGTTCAAGGACTCCCTGAGCAAGGTTCATGATGATGATGATGATGATTATGATGATGATGATGATGATGATGATGATGATGATGGTGGTTGGTTTGTGGGGTGCTCTCGGCCTTCCAAAAATAATTTGTGCTAGCGAGAAATTTGTCCTCTTGATAAGGAATATTTCCCTACAGGCCTGTTTCCACTTTTTAAAGTAAACACTCGCAGATTTCCCCAGTTAACACAAAACTTTTGTGCACAACGTTGCTCTAAATTCCGCTGTATAATTTTCGTAACACACAAGAAAAACAGAACTTCACTGACGGCACTATCAAAAATAACCGTACAGCAAACTGAAACTTGGAATGAGCATCTGGAAGGTATGAACACACCGGTCTACAAATTAGAACAGCACAGTGTCGCCAGATCGATCGCAGTGTTGTCTCATTACCTTCCTCACACATCATATAATTACGTTTACGCCTCGTTTCAGCACCCAAGCTTAATATATATATATATATATATATATATATATATATATATATATATATATATATATATATATATATATCCGATTGCTGCTCTCTTCCATGAAGTTTAGACAAAGGGAGACTGAAATTGTCACAGAAGGGATCAAGGAGAAACTGGAATATATCTATGTTTCTATTTATTTGTTGCAGTAAGTGTGGACTGTTATACCGTATATGGAAATCGTACCGTGATGTTTTTGCCATTGACAAGGGTCCATCGCGCTGTATTTACGACCTTCTCCATCTTTTGTCTGTTGTGATCAGGTAATCACAGAAGACCAAAAAGGATAGGATCGAGAGTCGTGCTTTCGCCCGGTTTCAATATGCACGACCTAGCGTGCCGCAGTAATGCATAGAAACTGAGCCTCAATAGTGGCGGCTCAGGATGACATACTTGGGAAAAAAAGCTGGTGATCCGTTTTCTGGTTTCTAGCCGAACCGTCGTTTCAGTTTTGGCTCACAGTGTTTTTTGACTGACCCAGCCGTCGTGTTAGAGTACTCACTACCCGGGCACCAGCCAGACTGCGAGAAGTTGTTGATTGCCGCCCCTGTTTGTGGTGGTGTTGGGTTCCCGGCGCCCGCTACTCAAAAATGGAATCGTCAGCACAGAGATCCGCTAACATTCCATCAATCAGTCACGAAAAGAAAACCTCAGAACTGCCACCGGAAAATAAGTTTTCAGCAAACACTTAGGCAACGAAAGTATCGTATTATCTTTCTGCTTCTGTGTTCTGGTTATCAGATACGGCCTCTCTTTAGGAATCGTTAACTCAGAGATCCACAAATATTCCATGAGACAGTAACGTCTAGGAAACGTCAGAAATCTCATTGGAAAATAACAGTTTTCAGCAAACACCTACGCGGCAACAGTATTGTGTTATATTTCTGCTTTAGTATACTTGTTACCAGATGTGGCTTCTCTTTACGCACGAATATTTCCGTTTTCATTATCTGTGGTTCTGTAAATTATCATACTACATAATTATCAACATAATTATCACATTATATGAATGTTGTCAGTATTTGGACGAAAAGTAATCATCTGACGATGGATAACTTTTCGCTAGATATTCTCAAATGAAATCTTTCACTTAATCATGATTTAATGGTATTCGTGTAGATGGTAAACACACTGGATTTCCCCTCTTCTGAAGCTAATATCAGTAGAACATAGTTGTATTACACTATGTGATCAAAAATATCCGGACACCCCGAGAAATATACGTTTTTCATATTAGGTGCAGTGTGCTGCCATCTACTGCCAGGTACTCCATATAAGCGACCTCTGTAGTCATTAGACATCGTGAGAGAGCAGAGTGGGGCGCTACACGGACGGATTTCGAACGTAGTCAGGTGGTTGGCTGTCACTTGTGTCATACGTCTGTACGCCAGATTTCCACACTCCTAAACATCCACTGTTTCCGATGTGATAGTGAAGTGGAAATGTGAAGGGACACGTACAGTACAAAAGCCGTCAGGCCGACCTCGTCTGTAGACTGGCAGTGACCGCCGACAGTTGAGGAGCGCCGTAATGTGTAATAGTCAGACATATATCCAGACCATCACACAGGAATTCCAAACTGCATCTGGATCCACTGCAAGTTTTGTCATTTTGGCGGGAGATGAGAAAACTTGTATTTCATGGTCGAGCGGCTGCTCATAAGCCATACATCACGCCGGTAAATGCCAAACGACGCCTCGCTTGGTGTAAGGAGTCTAAACTTTGGACGATTTAACAGTGCAATAACGTTGTGTGGAGTGACGAATCACTGTTCACAATGTGGCGATCCGATGGCAGGGTGTGTATATGGCGAATGCCGGGTGAACGTCACCTGCCAGCGTATGTAGTGTCAATAGTAAAATTAGGAGGCGGGAGTGTTATGGTGTGGTCGTGTTTTCATGGAGGGGGCTTGCAACCCATGGAGTTTTCCGTGGAACTATCACAGCACAAGCCTACATTGATGTTTTAAGCACCTTTTTGCTTCCCACTGTTGAAGAGCAATTAGTGGATGGCGATTGTATCTTACAACACGATCGAGCACCTGTTCATGATGCACGGCCTGTGGCGGAGTGGTCACACGACAATAACATCCCTGTAATGGACTGGCGTGCATAGTGTCCTGACCTGAATCCTATAAAACACCATTGGGATGTTTTGGAACGCAGACTTAGTGCCAGGCCTCACCGACCGACATCGACACCTCTCCTCAGTGCAGCACTCTGTGAAAAATGGGCTGCCGTTCCCCAAGACACCTTCCAGCGCCTGACTGAACGTATGTCTGCGAGAGTGGAAACTGTCATCAAGGCTAAGGGTGGGCCAACATCACATCGAATTCCAGCATAACTGATGGACAGCGCCACGAACTTGTAAGTCATTTTCAGCGATACTTTTGATCACATAGTGTATTTAGTAGGTTTAAATCTCATGAAGTACTCAGTCAACTCAGAAACACAGCTATTACTGTGGTTCACTAATAGTAAAAAATAATCGATTAAATTAATAAGAGTAGAAAAAGAATGTATGTTCGCCAACATTTATTGAAAAGCTAAATACAAAGCCAGCTGTCAGAAATTAATAAAGAAAAAACTTTTTCGAATTAACCTTTCATAGATATTTATTGTTCAATAATTCCATCTGCATAGCATATAATTCACGTTGCTGACGAGTATAAAGGAAATGAAGTGAAATAGCTACGTCCTCCTAAAATTTTCAAAAGTTATTTTATGTAGTTGGAAGGACCCACCTTACGTAAGAAAAATCGCAGAAGATTTTAGCGACTGAGTCATCAGAAATACGTAAGTTCGTAAAGCTTATTGATGGAGTTCGTATTCATTCAATGTAAGTGCCACAAGTACATCGCACTTCGTAAATTATGGTATAAGGCGTTGTGGAGAGCTGAAAGCTAGTTTAAAAATACATAAAAATAAAAATTGCTAGACTCTAATATGCGATAACGGAATCCAGATACGTCCAGTGCCCGAAATACATCAGTTCTGCCGCATTTTTAAGATATTTAAGATATTAAGACGTCGAACGCTGACTGCCTAATATCATTAGTTAACAACTATGTCGGAGCGACAGGGTGAGTAAAAGCGTAGTAAATGAGTGTGGCAATGTTTCCGAATGACCTAAGGTGGCATGCACTAAGGAGTTTGGAGTCAAGGCAAGGTTAGTCAAACGTTGCAATGACTCAGCTTTTCCTCTTCGTTGGCCTGAAGGCTGAGGGGAAAAACTGCAGGTAACGCGAAATAGCTGCTATTCCCCACTCCCCTCCTCCCTGCCTCCTCTCTCCTGTTCTTAGGATCGGTTTGCAGCCACCTTCCCATCGTTTAATTTCGAATTTTCAGAAACAAGTTCTACTGTAAGTAAGCCACTGCACTGTACTTCGTTTTTCCAATATCCATTTCTATTAGTTCTCGCTTTATTAGCTTCGGCCGACGGTTGTACGACCGTGTTTCTAGCGTTGCTTCAGCACAATTCCATATTGCTAATAAACCTCCCGTTTGTGGTGGTGGTGGATTAGAATTGAGAAACCGGATAGAGGATGGAATTTATATGTACCTATCAGAGTGTTGCCTGGAGGCGTTTGAAATTATGTGGTGTCTTTTTTTTTTGCGTAGGGCATCTGATGCGCGAGGAGACTTTCTTTCTCCTTATTGAATCTATTGATCTATAGTTGCGCAATAATACCAGCAACTTCGTAGGGAAAAGGCGAAAAACAACCAAATCAGTTACAGTAGTAAAAGGTTTATTAAAACCCCCTGATCTAGGTTTCGACGTCTTTAAAAACACCGTCTTCAGAAAGATCAGTGATTGACACCTAAAATGGTTAACATTGTGTACATGTTAAAACGTAATCAATAACTTCTCAGAAAAGAACGGATGTGGTACTTTTCTTGTTACAGTGATAAACTGTGTGTCACTGAATTTTATTACGTTTTCGATGTGTCAGAGCGTGCTCAGCCACAGCCGATATTTCTTTGTACAGTCTTCAATCAAATTTGCGCTCGGTTATTCTCGTTTTACTTGACCATCCTGTCATCCCGGTATAAACTGAGCAATTTTGCAACTGGGGTCATCAAAGCTGTTCCAAGCGTCATCATCGTCAGCCGGACGGTCCGTTATCTGAAGATGGCGTATTACTAGAGACTGAAACCGGTCATATTTTCAATAAGTGACTAAGTGACTATACGATGGAGACTATTTGTTACTAATTCTGATATTACTATTCCTTGTGGCTTGTACACTAAGGAAGGGTTACTTTCAGTACATCTTACTTCCCTGCCGGCCGCCGTACTTTGTGGCTAAGCGGTTCTAGGCGCTTCAGTCTGGAACCACGCCGCTGCTACGGTGGCAGGTTCGAATCCTGCCTCGGGCATGGATGTGTGTGATGTCCTTTGGTTAGTTAGGTTTAAGTAGTTCTAAGTCTAGGGGACTGATGGCCTCAGATGTTAAGTCCCACAGTGCTTGGAGCCATTTGAATACCTGCCGGACGGGTCCATGACGGTGTCTAACAATGTAAGGCTTCAAGATTTTGACTATGAAGATATTTATCAAGCGGACAGCTTCCGTAGCACGGACAGTCTCGGGGGGACGGGGAAAGGGGGGGGGGGGGGTGAAGAGAACCTTGTCTTGTCATATGGACAATATCGGTATTTTAATGTGGCGGCGTAGGAGTAACATAGAAAATGTATCTAGGATGATCGGCTCGACATTCAACTTCCTCAGTACACGTCCAGTGTCTTTCTCAATTGATTTAAGAAAGCAAGCTCGTAAAGTCAATATTATTTCACGTACGAGAGGCGTTCAATAAGTAATGAGACGCCTTTTTTCTCGGCTAGTTTCGGTTGAAAAAAATACGGAATTAGTTGTGGAACGTCATGGAATATTCCCGCATCAGCCCTTATAGTTTCATTAAGTTCCGATAGGTGACGGCTCTATAGGTAGCATTCAAACTTCAAGGTGTGTTCCAAGCAAAGAGCTGTCATTGAATTTCTTTTGGCGGAAGACCAAAGCATCGCAAATGTTAATAGGCACTTGCAGAATGTCTACGGACATCTGGTAGTGAACAAAAGCACGGTGAGTCGTTGGGCGAGGCGTCTGTCATCATTGCATCAAAGTCCCACAAACCTGTGCGGTCTCCCACGTGCTAGCCGGCCGCGCACAGCTGACTTCTGCATTGCCAGAAATTAAAGTCGTTTGATTTCCATAAAAAATCCCAAGACACTGAACTTCATAGCGGGTTATAAAACTTTCATATGTTTGATTATTTGAAATATGGCAGGCAGTATCAAAGACCAGTTCATTATTGTTAACATCGCTGGTACCCAAACACCATAAGTGGAGATGACGATCATATAACATTTTCGGTATTGTTGCACTAAGACACGTTGTATACTACGCTTTAACTATACTCAACAGCCAAAGAAACAGATACACCTGCCTAATTTCTTGTAGGCCCCCGCGAGCAAGCAGAAGTGCCGCAACACGACATGGCATGGACTCGACTAATGTCTGAAGTAGTGCTGGAGGGAATTGACACCATGAATCCTGCAGGGCTGTCCACAAATTCGTAAGAGTACGAGTGGTGGAGATCTCTTCTGAAGAGCACATTGCAAGGAATCCCAGATATGCTCAATAATGTTCATGTATGGAGAGTTTGGTGGCCAGCGCAAGTGTTTAAGCTCAGAAGAGTGTTTGTTCCTGGAGCCACTCCTGGACGTGTGAGGTGTCGCATTGTCCTGCTGGAATTGCCAAAGTCCGTCGGAATGCACAAAGGACATGAACGGATACAGGTGACCAGACAGGATGCTTACGTACGTGTCACCTGTCAGAGTCGTATCTAGATGTATCAGGGGTCTCATATCACTCCAACTACACACGCCCCACATCATCACAGAGTCTCCACACGCTTGAACAGTCCCCTGCTGACATGCACGGTCCATCCGATCGATACAATATGAAACTAGACTCGCCCGACCAGGCTACATATTTCCAGTTATCAACAGTCTAATGTCGGTGTTGACGGGCCCAGGCGAGGCGTAAAGCTTTGTGTCGTGCAGTCATCGAGGGTACAAGAGTGGGCCTTCGGCTCCGAAAGCCCATATCCATGATGTTTCGTTAAATGGTTCGCACGCTGACATTTTTTGATGGCCCAGCATTGAAATCTGCAGCAATTTGCAGAAGCGTTGCACTTCTGCACGTTGAACGATTCCTTCCAGTCGTCTTTGGTCCCTTTCTTGCAGGTTCTTTTTCCGGTCGCAGCGACGCAGATTTGATGTTTTACTGGTTTCTTGATATTCACGGTACACGCGTGAAATGGTTGTAGTGGAAAATCCCCACTTCATCGCTACCTCGGAGATGCTGGGTCACGCCGCTCGTCCGCCGACTGTAACACCACGTTCAAACTCACATAGATATTGATAACCTGCGATTGTAGCAGCAGTACCTGATTTAACAACTGCGCCTGGCACTTGTCTTATATACTCGTTGCCGACCGCAGCGCCATATTGTTCCTGTTTACATATCTCTGTATTTGAATGCGCATACCTATACCAGTTCCTGTGGCGCTTCATTGTAATATTGCCATTCTAACGTATTATCCCCACGAAAAAATAGTTAACTGCTTTATAAAAGTTTCAGTTAATTACATATATCTAGTATCGCAGGAAATGCTTAAAATTAAGTACTTAAGGTAATTTTCGTTTGACTGTCATACAATTTCATTCATGTATATACAGTTTATATATTTTCAGAACTCATCCACCTTGCTGGCGTAAAAGCAAAATATAGATAGAATTCATTCACGAATATGCTTCATTTACAATATACCGCATACGGTCAGAAAAAATACGGTAAAAGTCATTGTGATCAAGACATTACCGAACATCTCCAAGTCCTGTCTTATTTCAAGGGAAGCAATTTTTTAAGGAATGAAGTAAAAGAGCTGAGGTATAGCTCGCGTGGTACATGTCTGTGAATAGAGCAGGAAAGGAGAAACTTAGCCCATCAACAGGGTTAACGAGTAGGGGAGAAAGCTTGAAAATCATGATCATACTAAATTACAATCTTGCTTCCAAAACATTCAACTTACTACTCGAAGATAGTACTGTAAAGTTAAGTCCTTAATAAGATACAAGAATCAAGCTTTGTACCAAATTAGATGCTGTTGAGTTAGACATCTCCTACTATTGAACTGTTTTGTAAGTTCTACTGGGTGGTTATAATTAAAGTTCAGTTACTCACGGAGCTCCATTGGGGACTGTAATTATCGTATGGCCGCGAAATTTGGTAGATGCGCTAATGCTTTAATGAGGAACCGATTTCCGCTGAAGAAACTAATAAATTCCAACTTTGGCCGCCAGATGCAAATCTGGCGCAACACGGCTTCTCGTCGACGTCATACTGAACAAATTATGGAACGCGACGGTAAATAATAAAATCAACATTATCCTCTTCTCACTTGTTTGACCTTCTCTACCCACGTCCTGTTCCTATTCCATTACATGCGGAAACATTTCTATACTTCTTTCTTTCATTCATAGCGCAAGATTTGCTCCTGGTTTCCAAAATTGGAACTATTTTTTTTCCAGCGTAAATCTGTTCCGCATTAACGCACTAGAATCTCTACCAGGTTTCGGTGCCATGCGTTAATTACAAGCCATATTGGACGTCTGTGAGTAGCTGCACCTTAATTACACCCACCTGGTGCATATACACTATGCGAACACCCCCAAGCTCGCCTGAGGTCACTGCTACGAATAATGGCGTAACACAGTAAGACAATCTGTAATCAGCTTCTCAGCGACATTTCCATTAGCATACAATAGCTCGTCGCAGAATATTCTTCCTGATATTGAATAACACACACCCGTCAACATTTAGCATAATAAATGAAGCCAGCCACGAATTTATTCGAAGCGAAACGAAATTTTGAGCAGCATAGCCGAACATTCTGCATTTTGTTTCACAATTTCTATTCGTGTTTTGGCGTTCTACATCTGTGTCTGATTCTCGGACAACAAGAAAGAACGGGTAAATCAGACGTTTTAGCTTTCTTCCTATGGAACCGAGCGACGTGGCGAAGTGGTTAGCACAGTGGACTGGTATTAGTGAGGACGACGGTTCAAACCTGCGTCCGGCCATCCTGATTTAGGTTTTCCGTGATCTCCCGTAATCGCTTCAGGCAAATTCCGGGATGGTTCCTTTGAAAGGGCACGGCAGATTTCTTTCCCCATTCCTCCGTCTCTTATGACCTCGTCTCGATCCCTGAGTCAACAACAGATGAGGACGTTTGTAAGACAACAACCATGTGCACGAACAGTTCGACGACGTTTGCAGCAGCATGGACTATTAGCTCGGATACCATGGCTGCGGTTACCCTTGACACTGCATCACAGACAGGAGCGTCTGCGGTAGTGTATTTAACGACGAACCTGGGTGTACGAATAGCAAAACGTCATTTTTTCGGATGAATCCAGGTTCTGTTTACAGCATCATGATGGTCGCATCCGTGTTTGGCGACATCGCGGTGAACGCACATTGGAAGCGTGTATTCGTCATCGCCATACTGGCGTATCACCCGGCGTGATGGTTACACGTCTCGGTCACCTCTTGTTGGCACTGACGGCACTTTGAACAGTGGACGTTACATTTCAGATGTGTTACGACCCGTGGCGCTACCCTTCATTCGATCCCTGTGAAAACCCTACATTTCAGCAGGATAATGCACGACCGCATGTTGCAGGCCCTGTACGGGCCTTTCTGGACACAGAAAATGTTCGACTGCTGCCGTGGCCAGCACATTCTCCAGATCTCTCACCAATTTTAATGGCCAGTAGTGTAGCAGTCCAGTTGCTCCATCAATGGTGGCTGAAGTCTCGAATGTGTTAATCTGCAGACGTTTGAGGGTTGACGTATTTGAAGCACGTCAGTTTTTCGAATCGTGACTTGTTTTGTAGTCATTTGAGAGTCAAAAACCTGCTATATATAGTTGATAAATGAAAAAACTTCTTTGAAGATGTTACCTATGCTTTTAAGTACGTCTGTATAGAGTTTGCTTTAGGAACGGATCCTATCATTTTCGGAAGTCTTGCGAAAGCAGCTGTAACTGGTTTGGCTTCAGTGAATGATATTTGAGGCGGTGGAACGCCAGGAGTGAGCTAGGGGCGGCCGCCGCAGGAGTTCGTGAAACAAACTGTAGCGGTGCTCGCCCCGGCCCGCCCCGCCAAAAGCGTCGGTGCAAGGGAGGGGCCAGGGGGAGATAAACGCAGGGGGCCGCCACATGTAACGGCAGGCAGCGCTACACCGTCTGCCTACGTCACAGCTCAGACTTCAGGTTTCAGAGAATATTCAACAGTTGCATTCGTTGAGCAGTCATGATGTCATTCGTTTTGAGTGCTTAAGTGAATGATATAATTGCCGGCCGGAGTGGTCGTGCGGTTCTAGGCGCTACAGTCTGGAGCCGAGCAACCGCTACGGTCGCAGGTTCGAATCCTGCCTCGGGTATGGATGTGTGTGATGTCCTTAGGTTAGTTAGGTTTAATTAGTTCTAAGTTCTAGGAGACTGATGACCTCAGAGGTTAAGTCGCATAGTGCTCAGAACCATTTGAACCATTTTAATGATATAATTGTTTATCGGACAACTTGAAAAGGAAGAAGACGCGTGATCTTGAGAATACTATTTCAGTGGAACAACCACTGACGTCAATTCATCCGCTCTTACTAATTTGTGTATACTTTCCAAGCTTTCAATAAATATTTTTAGTGTGAATGGTTGCATCGTTAACGTTAGCGGCAAATTATTCCTACCACCTCCATTGTCGATTATTGCACATCCGCCACAACCTACTTGTTGAATCTGTAGGTTTCTTTCGACTATAGGATGTCACGATCGCTTCGGATTAAAATTTTACGGACGGTAGAGTATTCAGTAATAATACACTACTGACCATTAAAATTGCTACACCACGAAGATGACGTGCTACAGACGGGAAATTTAACCGAAAGGAAGAAGATGCTGCGATATGCAAATGATTAGCTTTTCAGGGAATTCACACAAGGTTGGCGCCCGTGGCGACACCTACAACGTGCTCACATGAGGCAAGTTTCCAACCGATTTCCCATACACAAACAGCAGTTGGCCGGCGTTACCTAGTGAAACGTTGTTGTGATGTCTCTCGTAAGGAGGAGTAATGCGTACCATCACGTTTCCCACTTTGATAAAGGTCGTATTGTAGCCTGTCGCGATTGCGGTTTATCGTATCCCGACATTGCTGCTCGCGTTGGTCGAGATCCAATGACTGTTAGCAGAATATGGAATATGTGGGTTCAGGAGGGTAATACGGAACGCCGTGCTGGATCCCAACGGCCTCGTATCACTGGCAGTCGAGATGACAGGTACCTTATCCGCATGGCTGTAACGGATCGTCCAGCCACGTCTCGATCCCTGAGTCACCAGATTGGGGACGTTTGTAAGACAACAACCATGTGCACGAACAGTTCGACGACGTTTGCAGCAGCATGGACTATCAGCTCGGAGACCATGGCTGCGGTTACTTTTGACGCTGCATCACAGACAGGAGCGCCTGCGATGGTGTACTCAACTAGGAACCTGGGTACACGAACGGCAAAACGTCATTTTTTTCGGATGAATCCGGGTTCTATTTACAGCATCATGATGGTCGCATCCGTGTATGGCGACATCGCGGTGAACGCACTTTGGAAGCGTGTATTCGTCATCGCCATACTGGCGTATCACCCAGAGTAATGGTATGGGGTGCCATTGGTTACTCATCTCGGTCACCTCTTGCTGGCACTGACGGCACTTTGAACAGTGGACGTTACATTTCAGATGTGTTGCGACCCGTGGCGCTACCCTTCATTCGATCCCTGCGAAACCCTACATTTCAGCAGGATAATGCACGACCGCATGTTGCAGGTCGTGTACGGGCCTTTCTGGATACAGAAAATGTTCGACTGCTGCCCTGGCCAGCACATTCTCCAGTTCTCTCACCAATTGAAAACGTTTGGTCAATGGTGGCCGAGCAAATGGCTGTCACAATACGCCAGTCACTACTCTTGATTAACTGTGGTATCGTGTTGAAGCTGCATGGGCCGCTCTACCTGTACATGCCATCCAAGCTCTGTTTGACTCAATGCCCAGGCGTATCAAGGCCTCTATCACGGCCAGAGGTGGTTGTTCTGGGTACTGATTTCTCAGGATCTATGCACCCAAACTGCGTGAAAATGTAATCACATGTCAGTTCTAGTATACATATTTGTCCAATGAATACCCGTTTATCATGTACATTTCTTCTTGGTGTGGCAATTTTAATGGCCAGTAGTGTAAACGAGTATTTCAGGTGGTACGAGGTCTAGGATGAGAAATGCGTTTCATGTAGGTGTTAGTAAATTGCTTATGCTATCTGATAAGGATTATCAGGACACTCTTTGTAACGTAGAATTGACTACTTGGTGTCACGAGATGCGGACCTGTCTGTATAAAAGGATTTGGGGAGAACTGTGTTGTCAAGAGAGGGTTCAGCAGAGCTCAGCGATTTCGAATGTGGATGGCACCTGAGCAACAGTCCCATCAGGGACATTTCAGCACTTCTAAAGCTTGCCAAGTCGGCTGTTGGTCATGTGATTGTGAAGTGCAAACCGAAAGAACAAGCACAGTTCATCCGAGACGAGGCAGGTCTCATGTAGTGATTGACATAGACCGCCGAGGACTGCGGAGGGCGGTTCTAAAAAATCTCCATGAAATCCCACTCCCGAGTTCCCGGGTTCGATTCCCGGCGGGGTCAGGGATTTTCTCTGCCTCGTGATGACTGAGTGTTGTGTGATGTCCTTAGGTTAGTTAGGTTTAAGTAGTTCTAAGTTCTAGGGGACTGACTGATGACCACAGCTGGTAAGTCCCATAGTGCTCAGAGCCATTTGAACCATTTTTCTCCATGAAATAATCGGAAAATATCTGTGTTTATGTGTGATTTATTTATTGTTCATCACTGATCGAGTGTTTATTTTTATTATTTCTTTTTTCTTTATTTTATTCTTTAAGAAAGTTGGCGGAGGTTCTGCACTAGATCCGTTCAGATTTGGAAGAGTTTACCGAATTTGGGCATTTGGTCTGCTACGAGCAGGTAGAAGGTGCCGAGTTTGTGCATGCCGCTCAGGAAGCGCTTTGGTAAGAGTTTCCGAATTCGAGTGTTTCGTTTACCTACCAGCTGTTAGAAGTTGTCGTATTACACGCTCATGTCGCCGCGTGTGTTAACGCGACCGCTTCTGTGACTGGTCTGTTATGCCTCCCATGGATCGAATCCGCCCAGCGAATTGACGAAGTAAAGTCGATGTTCCGGCCAGCTTGGATATGGTTTCTATCCAGTAGATGAATATCGAGCCGGTTCCCATGTTCCACCTTATACGCTGTGAAAACCTTTACAACGTTTTCCCACAGTTACAAGCGGACTTTACTCTGCACGCAGACAAATTGAGTACACTGCTTCTGTCCTAGAGGAGCGAATAGAAAACTGATGACTTCAGCTATTTGATCCCTTTAAACGCTTACTGAGCAGCAGCATAAGTAGACGTATTCTTGGGAGCTTTTAACATCGTAGCTTTACTGCGATACTCAGATATGTCAGTTGTAACTAACGAACAAAAAGAATGCAAAGACAGGAATTCTCAACGTCTAACTGAATCTAGATACTCATGATTATGAGAACTTGCTCTGTGTGCTAAGTGATTTGAAGTAATCGTTCGGAGCTGTGAAATGTGGAGTGGTAGGCTAGACACTGCTGGGCTCAATGTCACGGACGGATAGTAGAGGTAGTGTGCAATCACCTTAACACGGTATCGCCTTATTATTTCCAATGCTGATGTTTCTGGAGAAGGTCAGCAAGAATTTCCAGTTATGAACACGTAAGGAACGCCGAAGTAAAAAAGATAATAGAAGTGGAAGAAGGAATATGTGATGTGAGGAATCGAAGAAAATTACAGTGGTTCGGGCATGTAAGAATAATGTAGAAAACGAGGATACCAAAGCTGATACTGGTATGGGAAACTGAGGGAGAAGAAGACGAAGAAGAAGAGGACGAGGATGACCAACGTTTACTTGGCTCCAGAATGCAAGAGATGACAATGAGAAGTTTTGCTGCAGAAGAGGAGGATACACAAGACTGAAATACCTGGAGGAACATCTTGAAGAGGTAGTGGTTGAGTACATGTGTAATACTCATCGTAATATGTTCCGAGTGTATTGGTATGTTGGAGAGAAAACTTTGTATTGAGTCTGAATAAATAAAATAACAATGTGTTTCGTGGACTCAACCCAATATTTCGATCCGAATCGAATTCGCACGACGGATTATAGAACATCTATATGATAATCCGACCTGATTATTTGCGACACCTGTTTAAGGGAATACCTACTTAGTTTCCCGCCATCACCTCAGGAACCCAACACACAAATAGCTAAAACACAAAATCACACACAAGAACGTTTAATGGATTTACTCATAAATGGCGTCTTGGCGTTCTCTATTGGATTAGGGTGACGCTAAGGCGTTATGAATGGCATCTTGTCACAGAACAAGTGTCAGTTCCAGAGTGATAAAGAAATCATGAGGTGCGGTCCGTGCTTGGAAAACGCAATAGAGGCGGTAGGAAAACGTCGTACAGATGCCGTGATTTGTGTAGGATCGCTGTTTATCATTGGAAGAACACGACTCTTGAAGTGCACTACAGAGTGGTTCGTATGTAGAGATCATTTAACAGATTATTGAAAAACAAAATAAAACACTAAATGAGAAGACAGGTATTGATTCAGATGCGCTGAAAGTAATCATCAGCCGAAAGGCTGATTGTGAACTCAGCTGTGTTATTTGTCACATGCTTCATTATCTAGCGTCAGCAACGGCTATCTATGGAGGACCTGAAGTTTTCTTGGAATCTGAAACAGGGTGTAACTTACAATTTTTCACATACATCATGATTTGATGTAACTGAAATAAACTTCGTGGAAAAAAATAAAAGTAAATCATGTACAGAGTCATGAACTACTAGGTTGGTTGTCACAAGCTTGTCCCATACCCCTTGAATTCACCGTGCCTGCCAGCCTTAGATAAAATAGACTTTATATTCTGTATGATATTAATAGTGATTCCGTTAGTCTCAGAGGGCTGGTGTAAGTCTTTCAGCTGAATTGAATGCCACTTAAACGACTTTGGCGTCCCTGAACCATCCCAGTAATCCTGTCTGGAAATGGGACCTACATTTTAACCGGGACTCCGAATCACATGTCGTTCTTCACATAACTGAGAGTCAAGGCCAAGTTACATTCCGAGGTCCGACTGACATTCGATCCATCAATCTGTCTGTTTTCAGGTACGCGCTTTACCGCTAGATTGTCAGGCTCACCTATGTTCTGTTTTCGATTGGGGGTTTATTCAGTCGTGGAGGACTTAAATGTACGCCGTCTGTTACTGATACTATTCATTTATTTCCCTGTACTTCTCATTAAAGCTCTGTACATTTCATTTCGGTTGAAAGTCAACTGCGTTAATATTTGTGAACATTGCAAGACCGCCGCCCGGTGTGGCCGAGCGGCTCTAGGCGCTTCCGTCTGGAGACGCGTGACCGCTACGTTCGCAGGTTAGAATCCTGCCTCGGACATGGATGTGTGTGATGTCCTTAGGTTAATTAGGTTTAAATAGTTCTAAGTTCTAGGGGACTAGTGACCACAGCAGTTGAGTCCCATAGTGCTCAGAGCCATCTGACCATTTTGAACCATTGCTAGACCCAAAAAGAACGATCCGATTGAATTCAATCTGCACTATGTGAAGGAATGTATAATAGCAGTAAGTGATTAAGATTGCAGAGAGGCGGCCTACACGTAGGCCCGTTTAGTGAAGGCCATTAAATGGAAATACTCATACAATATGTTTCATCTATGTCGATAGACGCAGTATCAGTAGATGAGAAGAATCAAATGGGGTAGAATAGTTGGTTCTGGAGAAAGTATTTGCCATGCTCGACTCGATCGGCATATGCTACTGCGACCGTGGTGTTCATATGGAATCAGTGGACAGAATGTGGTCGAGGTCTGGACCGTGTGGTGCGATCATACCTTGTCGGCGTGGCCATAACAGACCTATAACTTCGTTCACTGTGTTAGTTCGGCACTGGTGCGCTGCACTGCAATGGATCTGTCTGCGTCGACGGTTCGACGCCGTTTGTTGAGAGTTGGACTGGTGGCACGCGTATCCCTGCGCTGGCTTTCAGCGTCAGACTGCAATGGGCGAGTGAAAGCCATCGCTGGCATGTAAACTGGCAAAATGTAGCGTTCTCTAACGATTCCCGCTTCCACCTGCCACAGTTATGGCAGGCTGAAACGTTGAGCGACATTACAAGAAAACTCCAAGTGTGATGGTTTGCAGCACCTTTGGAAAGAGCATACAACCAAAACTCCTGCATCCTGAATTTTGACTAGTACGTCAGCTCTAGGATTCAACAGCTCTAGGATCTGACCCTCCTTGAGGCATCTCCTCATGTCATATTTTTGCGGGATAACGACCAGACACGTGTCCCTAGGAATGTGTAAGCATTCTTCGAAGAATGACGGGTAATTACAGTTTCTGTGCCATGTTACCCGTCGATCATATTATGGATATGGCATGTAGGCAAACAGTTCCCTACATTTTTCCAGCAACCGGTGTTAATACTTAGTGGACTCTAATTAAGAAAACATGGACGCTAATAAAGACGAGATGGCCGGCCGGAGTGGCCGAGCGGTTCTAGGCGCTACAGTCTGGAACCACGCGACCACTACGGTCGCAGGTTCGAATCCTGCCTCGGGCATGGATGTGTGTGACGTCCTTAGGTTAGTTAGGTTTAAGTAGTTCTAAGTTCTAGGGGATTGATGACCTCAAAAGTTAAGTCCCATAGTGCTCAGAGCCATTTGAACCAAAGACGAGATGGAAGAAAGGAAGTAAAGAAGGAAGGGAAGAAGGACGAAAGATCGGTAAATTAAGTAGCGAGGTATTCTGGCCAATCACGTGCCACGATGTTTTGAGACTCTGATTTCAGCTCTCGGATATTGGCAAGATAGCTGTTTTCAAAGCTAGAGTTCATATACCGTTCTATAATCTATTAATATGCATGTTTTCAGGAACTTAATTTGTGATACGAAGCTCATTTCAGTCGTTGACCTTACATCTTTTACAAACATTAGTATATTGGGCGAATGATCCAAAGCTTGCACCACAAATTTTGCGGAAATGGAAGTGCTATTGATGTGCGATTTTCACAGAATAGATATGTAGTCAGGGGCTCGTATTGTTAAGCAATCAACAGAATGCAGTAATACTTAGGAAGCGTATCTCTTGTGCAAACATACTCTTTTTTTAAATGGAACACTCCTTATTGACATTAACAGACGAATAGTAGGGTAAATTGCGATGCCAGTAGCATCTGTTGCAGGATTCTAGTGTGAGTCGTTTATGAGATATCGTATTTTGAAAAGTTTCCGCACCGACATTTGTTTGTGCATTGAACCTTTGTAGTTGCTAGGTACGATGCTGTTATGTTTTCGTGCAGTGTGCTTGTGTGTTCCTTGAGTGCACTGCGACTTGCTGGTCACTTAGTGTATGACAGTCCAAGAAGTAGGTCTTGTGTGGACAATGGGATTTACCAATGCATAAAAAGACGAACTACTCATGGTGTATGGAGAGTGTAGAAAGAATACAGTTCGTTCTTGTTCGCTGCATGCGTCAAGATATCCCAATAGACGTTACCCATTTCGCCAGCTATTTATCAACCTCTTCAATCAGTTTAGGTGAAAGAAGCAGTGCAGCGCCTAGACAACGTAAAAGAAGGAAAGAAGTGACAACAGAACAGATGGAAGTTAATGTTCTTGCTTCTGTTGCGGTTGACTGGCACGTTAGCTCCTGCGCAATCGCACGAGGAAGAGGGATGAATAAGGAAAATTTCCTACACATTCTCCATCGACATAGGTTCCATCTCAGTCTTTGGAAGCGGTAATATCCGTCAAGTATCTGGGTGTTACTATTCGAAATGATCCCAAATGGAATGATCAGATTACACAAGTAACGGGTAAGGCAAAGTCTAGATTGCGATTTATTGGTAGAATTCTTAAGCGATGCAGTCCTTCAACAATGGAAATAGCGTACAATACGTTAGATCGTCCAGTCTTAGAGTACTGTTCGTCTGCGTGGGACCCTTACCAGTTGGTTCAAATGACTCTGAGCACTATGCGACTTAACTTCTGAGGTCATCAGTCGCCTAGAACCTAGAATTAATTAAACCTAACTTACCTAAGGACATCACACACATCCATGTCCGAGGCAGGATTCGAACCTGCGACCGTAGCGGTAGCGCGGCTCCAGACTGTAGCGCCTAGAACCGCACGGCCACTTCGGCCGGCCCTTACCAGTTGGGTCTGATTCAAGAGATTGAGAAGGTCCAAAGAAGAGCGGCAAGATTCGTGACTGGTACATTTAGCCATCGCGAGAGCGTTACAAATCTCGTAGAACGTTTGCAGATAGACGGCGCGCTAAACGGCTCACTAAATTCCGAAATCCGATCTTCACCGAGGATGTAGAGCATATATTATTATCACCAACTTTCAAATCGCGCAATGATCACCATTCAAAGATAGGGGAAATTTGAGTTCGTACTGAGGCGTTCAGACAGTCGTTTTTCCCTCGCGCGGAACAGAGGGGTGGGGGGGGAGAGGGGGGAGGGGGAGGGAATATGACTTTGGCAGGAATTGTGCCCTCCGCTACACACCGCTTGGTGGCTAGCGGGGTATATTTGCAGATGTAGATCCTTATCACATCTCTCTCCATCAAGAGTTGCATGAAAACGATTATGAGAATGGTGTGAACTTCTGTCCATGGGCATGAAGACAGGACACTCCAGATGTATCTTGTTTAGTGATAAAGCCACATTTACCAATCATGGCCAGGTAACCCCCGAAACATGCACCAACGGTCTGTTTACAATCCCCATTGCCTTCGTCAGGCGGAATGTCAGCGTCCATGGGGCGTTAACGTGTGGTGTGGGATAGTGAACCATCAGCTCACAGGCCCGTGTTTCATAGACAAACCACTGAACTCGCACAAGTATTGCAGCCTCCTAACAGACTATCTTCTACAGATGCTAGATGACGTTCCTCTGCAAACTAGGGATACCTGTGGTACCAACATGATGGCTATCGAGCCCGTAGTGAGCGAAGTACTATAGCATGTCTTCACGAAGTGTTTCCAAATCGTTGGATTGGGCACAGAGGACCTGTACCTTGGTCGATCCGTTCCCCGAGTTTTACGCCTATAGGCTTTACTCTGTGGGGAAAACAGAAAGACGCTGTCTACAAGGATATACCAACTACACCCAACGATATGCAAAAACATATTATTGCAGCCTGTTCGGACATCTCCGCTGAAATCATAGCACGCTTGCAGCAGTCGTTCCATAGCAAACTGGAAGCGTGTATTGTCTCTGCCGGTGGTCATTTTAAAGATGACCTGTGATGGTAATTTGTCTCGTTACTGATCAGATTCCACTACTGAATGCACTTGTTGTTTATCGTGTAGTATCACAGATACTGGGGAAGTGTCGGTGTGGAAGCTTTTCAAAATACGATATCTCGCAAACGATTCGCACCAGAATGCTGCAACAAACACTACTGACATTCTAATTTACCTTGCTTTTAGTTTGTTAATGTCAATAGTCATGGTTTGCACAAAAATACAATCTTTTGTTTGGATAACAGCACGAGCCTTTGCCTACCAATCCAGTCTGTGAAAACTGCACATCAACAGCATTTTCTATTTCCACAATATTTGCGGTGCAAGTTTTAGAGAATTTACCCTGATACTCGTTCTCCTCGAGAACTTACGGACGTAATTACTCTTGATCACTATCTCTTATTATGACTTCTGACGTGAAAAGTTTGTTGAAGTACTTTTATATGCTTTAAGTCATTATAAATTTTAATATTGTATAACGGTTTCTTTCTGGTATAGTTTGAATTCATATTTAGTCATTAGCCTTTTCTAGCTCTTACTTGACTTCTGATGGTGTTAAGCGCTCTGTTTATTAGATTATTTAAGGGGAAGAGACTGGTTTACTCTGGGACCGCGATGATATGGTTCAAATGGCTCTGAGCACTATGAGACTTAACTACTGAGGTCATCAGTCATCTAGAACTTAGAACTAATTAAACCTAACTAACCTAAGGACATCACACACATCCATTCCCGAGGTAGGATTCGAACCTGCGACCGTAGCGGCCGCTCGGCTTCAGACTGTAGCGCCTAGAATCGCACGGCCACTACGGCCGGCCCGCGAAGATATCCGTTGAACGTGATTAAGTTAAATCTCATACTGGAATTTATTGGTTCCAATACGATGAATTATAAATTTCATTTTCAGTACTACATTAATTATTTTCAAAGGAAGAATTGGAGCCGGCCGAAGTGGCCTTGCGGTTCTGGGCGCTGCAGTCTGGAACCGCGAGACCGCTACGGTCGCAAGTTCGAATCCTGCCTCGGGCATGGATGTGTGTGATGTCCTTAGGTTAGTTAGGTTTAACTAATTCTAAGTTCTAGGGGACTAATGACCTCAGAAGTTGAATCCCATAGTGCTCAGAACCATTTGAACCGACTGAAGAATTGGAAGGATTAAAGTGCCGTGACTGATATTTTTAGGATAGTTGTTTGCTGGTCATTTACTTACTCCTCAACCTAGACGTGCAGGCTTTGTAATGCTGGCTTACTTCCCTGCTAGGCTGGGTGACATTACTTCGCCTGGAGACACACTCACCCACTTTCTGTAAATTATGTGATATGATTTGTTTGCATCTTCTGCTAAGGCTGTTCGGCGTGGGTTTGAGTTGGGCGGAAGAAAGGTGGGCGACTACGTCAAATACACTCTAAAAAGACAAAAAGAAAACTAAAAAACAAAAACGACGCACCACGAAGGAATCATCCGAATTATACGGCAATCGGTAGATGTGATGTACATGGTCAGACAAACAAATCACAGCAGGACTCCTATGATTGTCATCCGCGGCATCCTTGAAGAACAGCGGTACGTCGAAGATATTCTACGCCCCGTTTTGTTGCCCTTCATGGAAGTCGATCCTGGGCTTTCATTTCAACAAGATAATGTTCGCCTGCACACGGCGAGAGTTTCTACTGATTGTCTTCGTGCCTGCCAAACCATTCCTTGGCTAGCAAGGTCTCTCCCCATCTAAGAACGTTTGGAGCATCATGTGTAGGGCCCACCAAACGGATCGGGATTTTGACGATCTAATGGGCCAGTAGGCAGAATGTGGCATGATATCCCTCAGGAGAACATCGAACAAGTCTATCTATCAGTTCCAAGGCAAATAACTGCTTGCATATGGGTTGGAGGTGCACCAATCCGTTGCTGCCGTGCCCAATTTATGAAGCTCTTTCTCTAGATAAGTCAGTCAGTTTGTCTGATCTTATAATCATTTGTTGGCTGTACATGTACATCGCATTTACCGATTTCCGTCCCATTCGGATAATTTCTTCGTGGTACGACGCTTTTTTTTCCTAGAGTGTACGACGGTCGTTTGAAAAGTCCGTGCAAAATCTGAGAGATGGCACCACCGGCGCGAATCAAGGAAGTCGAGTGATTGTCAAAAAAATGGACGAAAAAGAATTTCGTGTGGTGATTAAACATTCCTTTATCAAAGGCAAAACGCCTCAGGAGACTAAACAGAAGCTTTATAAACATTACAGTGACTCTGCACCTTCGATTAGAACAGTTTATAAGTGGTTTCAAAATTTTCGGAGTGGCCATATGGGCACAAGTGATGCTGAACGTTCTGGACGCCCTGTGGAGGTTACGACTCCAGAAATCATTGATAAAATCCATGATATGATGATGGATGACAGAAGATTTAAGATGCGTGAGATTGCTAGTGTTGTGGGCATCTCGAATGAACAGGTACATAATATTTTGCATAAATATTTGGACATGAGAAAGCTATCCGCAAGATGGGTTCCGCGATTGTTCACGCTTGACCAAAAACAGAATCGTGTGAAGTGTTCCAAGGATGGTTTGCAGTTGTTCAAGAAGAATGCGCATGACTTTAAGCATCGTTTCGTCACTGTCGATGAAACATGGGTACATTACTATATTCCTGATACCAAACAACAATCTTAACTTTGGGTTACCAAGGGAGAATCTGCACAAAAAAGACGAAGACCATTCCTTCGGCTGGAAAGGTTGTGGCGACAGTCTTTTGGGCTTCGCAAGGAATAATCCTCATCGACTATCTGGAAAAGGGTAAAACTATTACAGGTGAATATTATTCATCGTTATTGGACCCTTTGAAAACCTAGGTGCAAGAAAAACGCCGGCGATTGGACCGCAAAAAAGTCATTTTGCATCACGACAAGGCGCCAGCACACACCTCAACAGTTGTGGTAGCAAAATTAATGGAAATAGGATTGCAACTCGTTTCACATCCCCCCTATTCTCCAGACTTGGCTCCCTCGGACTACTATTTGTTCCCCAATTGGAAGAAATGGCTGGCTGTACAAAGATTTTATTCAAACGAGGAGGTGATTGCAGCAATTAATAGCTATTTGGCAGACTTGGACAATTCCTATTATTCAGAAGGGACCAACAAATTAAAACAGCGCTGGACGAAGTGTGTAAGTCTAAAAGGAGACCATGTCGAAAAATAAGAAAGGCTTACCCCAAAGACGTAAGTAGTTTTTATTTTTGCACTGACTTTTCAAACGTCCCTTGTATATTCCAACGAAAGTTTAAAAGTGAATTAATATTTCTTTAATATAGCTCGTTTAGCTTCACTGCCATAAAATTAAGCCGCATCGTACCAGTTTATGCTAACTTGTAGTGCAAAGTGGATTATGTCGCTAGAAAGCTGTTCGTCGATTTAAGTAATGTGTAGTTACCGTGCACGAAATCGGCTCTCACAGTCCATTCTTTGTACAACATTACTCCCATTGCCTTCCTCTTTTCCAGAATCATATGAAACAGTACATAATCCTCAAGGCTGGCCCGCATCTCGTAGTCGTGCGGTAGCGTTCTCGCTTCCCACGCCCGGGCTCCCGGGTTCGATCCCCGGCGGGATCAGGGATTTTCTCTGCCTCGTGATGGCTGGGTGTTGTGTGATGTCCTTAGGTTAGTTAGGTTTAAGTAGTTGTAAGTTCTAGGGGACTGATGACCATAGATGTTAAGTCCCATAGTGCTCAGAGCCATTTGAACCATTTGAACCTCAAGGCTGAGGTGCAATTTGTCTCACAATACGTGTTTGTGTAAGTTACGTGTTGTGTGCATAGCCTCTCAGCTTCTCAGAGCAGAATCTGTTGCCTGCCGTCGCACTGCATTACGTAACACAGCGTTCTTTTGTGCAAATATTCGCTGTGTTATTTTTAAGGAAATGCATTCAACAGATTTTCGTCAATATCTATAGGCTTCTTATAAGAATTTCATTTTTTTTTTCAATTACCGTTCGCATCTGAAAAACTCCGACTACAACCTACCGAGTCTGTAGCTGTAGAAACAACTGTTTAATTAAAAATGACTGATGTATACTGAATCAGACAAAGTGTCTGCACAACCGTACGAAGGTGGAAGAATATAACGCTAATCTTATATAAATAAAGTAGATGGGGGGGGGGGGGGGCAGTGAATAAGTCAGTAATATAGGAAGCCCTTTTGTGATAACTGAAGAAAGAAAAAGGGGCCCACTGTGACAAACCGCAGTTTATCCTTTTTGTTAGAACGCCATTACCAGGATCGAGACTGGCGGCCAGTAGTTACGGCACTCAACTTGCGTTCTGAGAAACGAACTTAGACATCGAGATTCTAGTTTTTAGCCGTTCATGTAAATCTCCTAAGTCGAATGCCGAAACTGTTGGTGTGAAAAGGACACGGTCGATTTCCTTCTCCATCCTTGCCCAATCTGAGCTTGTGTTCCATTTCTTATAACCTCTTTGTGGATGAGACTTTATCTTTCTTCTTTCATTTATCCACCAGCAGCTTCAAAGTCTGGAAGATTCAGATTGTTAATTGCATAATGCTATAACGTAAATAGAAATGTCAAATTGTGGGTTGTTTCAAGGTAAGAAATTATTATATGTGTTAAGAATTTGGTAAAAGTTAAGTCAGCCTGCCGTCGAAGAGCGGCAATGAGAAGTGGATGTGACTTTTAATCATTTGTAAGTGGTGAAAGATCCTCTGCCTCTAACTATTCTAGTTAATGTCGTTAAAGCGAGATGACGACGCTGTTGAAAGAAGATCGTACTGCCGAGACTTTCCTCCGCCTTTCTATCTAGCATTCAGTTACTGCGCTAGAAGCAACGCGAAGATACAAGGACCATGTTTGGATCGCAAATGGCGTGTCTTAGTGAGAAGAGGCAGCATCACTGTTTAAGAAAATGAGAGTTCATCTCATAGCACCCTGAACTGAATTTCCCATGTTGTTTGAGAGCAGTTTCAACCGAAACTGTCTACACTTTAATTACAAAGAGCGCAGTTCTTCTTGCACACATTTACATTGTACAGACCAAGTATTTCATGTTTGTGAACTTGCGCCAGCATCAGTGTACGGCGGCGAGCACTTAGTATCTGCTGATACTTCAATTTACAATCGGCTATACATTGCGGCTTCGTTGGAGATACAGTTTTTTAAGGTAGGTAACAGTGCACTGTTTGCGTATTTTAGTCCTGATGGTGCTTCATATAACGTTTGACTTGAGAGCTCTTCAAGAGCATGATAAGTTTGTCTCATGAGAACTCTACATATACAATGCAGCTTCGCTAGATAGGTAAGCAAGCTGTTGTGAAAATGTAAGTCCACCTTTCTGATTATTCGCTGCCGCACATTTAGTGACCCAATGACACTCTTGTGATTATGAAATACTGTATAAGGCGCAGTCAGCTGAAAACGAGACACGTGGAAGTTAGTCAACTTTATTATTTCAAAAGTAATCGCCGTAACTGCTAATTCATTTATTCCAGTTTGCGACAAGACGGTCAGTGGCATCACGGAGAACGTTTGCCGTTGCCTGTGGAACCGTGATTGTACCCAGGCGTGCATCGCGTCATCCGAAGAAAATCGACGGCCACGAATGTCTTTCTTCAGGGCTCCAACAATATGGAAATAGCATGGGGAGAGTCGGTGCTGTATGAAGGGTGTATAAGGACTTTACAGCGTATCTTCTGCAGCGTAGTCTAAACAGCCTTGGCAAAAGTGAGCGGACATTATCCTGAAACAGAATGATGCCGTCCGTCACCATTCCTGGTTGTCTGGATTCGACGGGGAGCTGTTAGTTTTTTCAAAGTGTCCATGTACCACTGTGGCGCCGAGTTCCGGAAAGTGACTGAGTTGCGGGCCCTTGCAGTCGAAAAATAAGTTCATCATGAGTTTCCCAGAGTTGCTGTGACTGTAGTTTCAACTACACTGCAGAAGTTCCGCTAAAAAGCCCTTACATGATGTCCATACAGTCCCGATCTTTTCGCCATGCGATTTCCATATTTTTGGAGCCCTGAAGAATGGACGTTCGTGGCCGTCGATTTGCTTCGGACGAAGAGGTACCCGTTTGGATACTATTATTATGTTTCCGTAGGCAACCGCAAACATTTTTTCATGAAGGCACTTACCGTCTTGTCCATCAGTAGGACAAGCAGTTGTGGTCATTATTTCTGTAATAATAAACAGTTTGCTTACATTTTTTAACTGTCTCGTTTTCATTTGAGTGCCACTGTATTGTAGGTCTTCAGGCTTTCCCCGCGGGGCGTTGTCATTTGGAAAATCGGTTTTTGTGCCGGTAACCCGCGTCTTACTTACACGCGGCGAGACGTTGACATTTTGGGAAACGGATTTTCTGTCGGTAACCCGCGTCGTAAAAAAAATGGTTCAAATGGCTCTAAGCGCTATGGGACTTAATATCTGAGGTCATCAGTCCCCTAGAACTTAGAACTACTTAAACCTAATTAACCTAAGGACATGATACACATCCATGCTCGAAGCAGGATTCGAACCTGCGACCGTAGCAGCAGCGCGGTTCCGGACTGAAGCGCCTAGAACCGCTCGGCCACAGCGGCTGGCCCCGCGTCGTTCTTGCACGATAATTCGACTGCGTATTTCGCAGTTTGAGAGAGCACCTGACGAAGATTGCGAGTTATGCGATCGAAATATAGTGCAAGTACGATACGGATATCTGGCAGAAAACACTTTTTTCTAATATACTCCTTATATAATGTAGTACAATATTCATTGAGCTTGGGAGACAATATAGCACTTCAGCTTAGCTCTATTGGAAAGGGTCTTTTTAAGTGCAGAATTATTGCATTCCTTAGACCTATGGATGACGTTTCACGTATTTAAATGCATGGAGTGGGTAGTTGTGTTGAGAGCTCGAGCAATGGGATTTTGGGTGAATCGTGAAACCTAATGTTAGCACCAGACGAGCTCCCTTTGAAAACAATATGGCTCAAATGGCTCTGAGCACTATGGAAATTAACATCTGAGGTCATCAGTCCTCTAGAACTTAGAACTACTTAAACCTAACTAACCTAAGGACATCACACACATCCATGCCCGAGGCAGGATTCGAACCTGCGACCGTAGCGGTCGCGCGGTTCCTAACTGAAGCGCCTAGAACCGCTCGGCCACAAAGACCGGCTTGAAAACAATAACAGATCAGCTGGGTATAACGTCGTATGATGCATTACCGTCAAAACTTCCTTATTTTCTCAGTTCGTAAGGCACTGCGGTCAAGTTTGTAGTGTAGGCAAAATCTTGTGTTCAAGAACTGTATACCATGGTATCCCGTATTTTCGCTGTTCAAGTTTTGAGAAAGACTGTTTTTTCACGTCGTGGATTCGAACTGACTGTCTGCTCCTGTAGCGACACCACGTAATTGCTTTTTACCGTTTCTTGACCTGGAGATGGTTCCCACAGATATACATACTTGAATAAAAAGCATTGTTCCTGAAGAATGCAGCCTCGCATGCACTCAGCGGCCAACGCGGCACTATGTTTAAGATTTTTTTTTGAAATTTTTGCATCCTTGAGCCCCCGTTCACCAGATGTACGTCTAGCGATTGGCGGGTGACGCGACAGATCAGACTTTATTAATAATTATAGTACAGAGTTACATCACCAGTTACAGTTACATTCTCAGCAAGTACACCGGGTACTCGGGTTCGATTCCCAGCGGGGTCAGGGATTTTCTCTGCCTCGTGATGGCTGGGTGTTGTGTGATGTCCTTAGGTTAGTTAGGTTTAAGTAGTTCTAAGTTCTAGGGGACTGATGACCATAGATGTTAAGTCCCATAGTGCTCAGAGCCCTTTTTTGAGCAAGTTCACCAAGTCCTTTCATCCATACATGTATTTTTTCATCATTACTAACATGAGCGGGTATACAATGTAAAAGGCATGATTAGTTCTATATTGGGTCTTAGCATCTATTCCACAATACTTCATAGAATGTTTGTCATTACGTACTCAGTTATCATGCAAAAATTTTTGTCAGATCCCTTATGAAGCCTAGCATCAATAGGCGAAACACGTTTGGTTAGAAATGAAGTAAACATTCAGTTGCAAAAGACGGAAAGTTTCCTTATCTACAGGGCAAACTTAATTCAGTCAGTCACTGAGGAAGAATGGCCACAAATATGAATAGTATAATCTTATGAAGTTCACCGTGAATCGTCGCCAAAAACACAAAACTTGCACCTGTAATATGATGACAAAAATTTTTCGCCAAAATGTTTGCATAATGGAAGAACAGAGGATGTTATTGTGTGCCTGGCAATCACCTTAAAATTTCTTGTTACCAGAAAAGAAATAAACAACCAGCTTTTTATTCACATAAATAGCCCCGTTACTGGTATGGAAACGACAGGTTTATCATCAGACGGCTGTTCACGTTAAGATGCACATTTATTGTTGTTTACATTAGGTTTAGCTTTTTGTTCTCGCTTGTTGTGAAAATTTCTTGGGATAGCGCTTCTTATAGTCTTCACTACTGCATCAACACAAGCAGTCAGCATTGCAAAAAATGTTCAGATGTGTGTGAAATCTTATGGGATTTAACTGCTAAGGTCATCAATCCCTAAGCTTACACACTACTTAACCTTAATTATCCTAAGGACTAACATACACACCCATGCCCGAGGGAGGACTCGAACCTCCACCGGGACCACCCGGACAGTCGATGACTGCAGCGCCTGAGACCGCTCGGCTAATTCCGCGCGGCTCAGCGTTGCAACATAATGACGAGGGATTTTTCACGGCGAAAACTAGTGTAAACATCAATAAACTGTCTCTTAACGCCAACATAAGATTTGTAATGTAGGACATCCGCAACTGAAAGCCATGATAAATTAATGTAAAGGGATCCGCTTCAGTTGTACAGATGATTATCCAAAGCCCAACCGGTTTCTGGATGTTAAAGTCCCATCTTTTGGTGTATAAAACTGCAACATACAAAGAAAAGTAGGAGAGTAATATAGTGCTACATTATTTCAATAGTCTGCTCTTCTGTTTCTTACAGATATGTTGCATTATATTTCTTCCCTCCTCTCCTTTGTTAAAAAAAAAAAAAAAAAAAAGTCTCTGAGCACTATGGGACTTAACTGCTGAGGTCATCAGTCCCCTAGAACTTAGAACTACTTAAACCTAACTAACCTAAAGACGTCAGGCACATTCATGCCCGAGGCAGGATTCGAACCTGCGACCTTAGCGGTCGCGCGGTTCTAGGCTGTAGCGCCTAGAACCGCTCGGCCACCCAGCCGGCCCTTTGTTACAGTATTAGGTATGTGAAGATGAGATTTTAACATCCTGAAGCCGGTCGTGATTTGAACAACCATTGGTACAACTGAAGAAGATCTCTTTAAATTAATTAACGTGAAGAGCCGTCTGATGTAGAACCTGTCTGTTTGAAACCTCTAACGGCGCTATTTATGCGAATAAATAGCATTATAAAAAGTAGCCGGTAGCTGTTTTCTTCTCTGCAAGAATCAACTTATAGGTAAATTTCTTCTCATTACTGAAATGTATGATGAACTTTTTCACGGTGAGTCACGAAATATTAATCACTGATACTGCTAAAAGAGCAATCGGTCTGTGGCAACTGACGTTTCGTATTTTTTTATCGTTTTTAATTTAACGAAAGTTTAAATGAATCGTTCGTTAAGTAAGTGTTATTTTAAGCTCTTGTCAAGCGAAAACTTTCAGTTACGTGAGCTCAAATGCACTCGATCTGGAACGTTTAAACGACGCTCATTACTTACTGCCCACTACCAGGCCGTGCATATAAATGACAATCAAACAATTACACTTAATTTTCTATAACTCATTCAACTGACAACCGCTGTAATGAATATGTCACGCCTTTCGGGTGGGGCGGGAAGGTTCGAGAGGGTTAATATCTGGTCGACAGCGAGGTCATTATAGTTAGAGGACTAGTTTAGTCTGAACCCTGGAAAAATAATTTGTAACGGCACTGAAAGGACGTCACTGACATTCCTCTTCAGCGACATACGAAAATCATATTCAACCAAAACCAGAATTAACATCCTTATCCCGATAATGAATTCAGCAAGTACTGCTGTACGTACCAATATTCATAGTTTCCCATAATTTCAGTAATGTTCTTGGCCCTTGTCCAGTTGATACATACAAATGTGTGTGTGTGTTTGCGCGCGCTTGTGTTTACACCTTGAAATCGACTGAAATGTATCACTGTCGCCAAGCGCCTCGTGACCTGTAATAACGACTACGTCAGAATGCAGTTTTCGCGTATGTGAACTGATTGTTTCGTGGGAGCCATCATTGGTATGGTCCAGTGAAGTTTCTTTTAATTATTCTGTGGGCATTCATTGTAGATTCATTTCCCTCGTTATCTAAAGCCTACTGATTTCAAACAGAAAAGTCTAACGGTGGTGATTGTTTACTACGCAAGTATTCTGAAGCAATTCAATCGGATATGAACATTATAGGAACAGTCTTTAGCAAAAATAGGTCAGGCATCATGTTAAGCCCTTAAGGGCAGATGGAGGGCGAAATTGCGAAAAAATTCGTATTCATTTCCCTCTGTGACATGTCGCGGTGGAAATATCTTCAGGCACAAGCCAGTGGAAAGCCATACACTCACAAACATGGTTTGCCAGTTGATGTTTTAGATGTTACAAAACCAACTTTCAGGTACCTAGCAAATTCTGAACTGCTGAAAAAATGTATACATGGGGAAACAGAATATAAATGAGAGCTACAGTCATCTCATATGGATGCGTTGTCCTAAAACAGTATTTGTGCCCTCAATTGTTGTTCAGAAAGCTGCATGGTATTTATGCCTGTCTAGAGTTCAGTAGTGGAAATTTAGATAGGATTAAGTGCCTGTAGAGACTAGGCTTCCATGCAGGTACATTCACACTGAAGATACTCAGAAGCATCGACGCAGCGCGACTGGACAAAGCTGAAGAAGCAGAAGACAGAATGCGAAAGTTGGAAAGGTAAAGGAGGCAGAGGAAAAGATAACTCCAGCAAGACAAGGGAGAGAATAAAGAGTATGCCTACGGACAGCATTTGTCACTAGAGGCACAGCAATTCCGTTAAAAACTGAAATAAAAACTTTAAAAGCGAATTGCCCTAAACTGAATTTTTTGAGCTGTAATGTACTTTTTCTCACGAACTATAAAAGATAACGTCCTGAAATTTGGCACAGTACTTAAGAACTACTTACTGAATAATCCTGTACAGCACTTTACCGTTATCTTTTCTCCGAGAAAAATTCTTCTTTACAAATTTAAGAAAAATAGAGCAGTCGCAGGTAACACAAAACTGAAAAATTAATTTCCAAGTAACTATGACCTTAAACAAAAATCAGTTCCACACGTTTTATCAGCCTCTTATGCAGATGTTAACTGTGAAATTCCAGTTTTATTGCTTGATTAGTTTACGACAAAAGGCACATTACAGAACTAATGGTAATTAAAAATTCAAATCCTTATAAAATGAATGTCGATGCCCATTTTCAAACAAAAACTGCACAGAATACCGTGCAATATGTTGTACATAATAGTCTGAAGTTTTGCTATTTTAGCTGTAATACGTATGGAGATATATGCATGTTTAAGTACAAGAATGCATTTTGCCCTAAGTCTGTCCTTAAACACTTCAGTGGCAACTGAGATCGAGGTGATAACGCTTAAGACAAAATATATGTATAACCAGTAATATGCGCTGGAACAGGAAACGCATCGCGGTGGAGCTGCTTGGAAGGCAGCGTGTGGAGGCGCGGGCGGCAGCCGCGACAATGTGACGTGGCTCATCCTAGTTTCCGGTACACGCTGCCGCTACACGGTTCCCCGCAAGTGGCGCGCCCACGCCGCAGCTTCCGCAGCCACCGCGCTGGCGCCGAGCACAGCCCTCCTCTCCGCACGCTTTCCGCTCACTCCTCTCTGCTTCCGAAAACTAACTCGTATATACTCGCTCTCTACCTCGTGCAATTAATTTCCTTGGTCTTTAAAAGGACAGCTTCATTACGGAGATAACGTCGTTACATAAACGACTGTACAAAACGTCGTACGTACAGTCTACTTACTGTAACTCTGTTGTTGTTGTTGTTGTTGTGGTCTTCAGTCCTGAGACTGGTTTGATGCAGATCTCCATGCTACTCTATCCTGTGCAAGCTTCTTCATCTCCCAGTACCTACTGCAGCCTACATCCTTCTGAATCTGCTTAGCGTATTCATCTCTTGGTCTCTCTCTACGATTTTTACCCTCCACGCTGCCATCCAATACTAAATTGGTGATCCCTTGATGCCTCAGAATATGTCCTAACAACCGATCCCTTCTTCTAGTCAAGTTGTGCCACAAACTCCTCTTCTCCCCAATCCTATTCAACAGCTCCTCATTAGCTATGTGATCTACCCATCTAATCTTCAGCAATCTTCTGTAGCACCACATTTCGAAAGCTTCTATTCTCTTCTTGTCTAAACTATTTATCGTCCACGTTTCACTTCCATATATGGCTACACTCCACACAAATACTTTCAGAAACGACTTCCTGACACTTAAATCTATACTCGATGTTAACAAATTTCTCTTCTTCAGAACGCTTTCCTTGCCACTGCCAGTCTACATTTTATATCCTCTCTACTTCGACCATCATCAGTTATTTTGCTCCCCCAATAGCAAAACTCCTTTACTACTTTAAGTGTCTCATTTCCTAATCTAATACCCTCAGCATCACCCGACTTAATTCGACTACATTCCATTATCCTCGTTTTGCTTTTGTTGATGTTCATCTTATATCCTCCTTTCGTGACACTGTCCATTCCGTTCAACTGCTCTTCCAAGTCCTTTGCTGTCTCTGACAGAATTACAATGTCATCGGCGAACCTCAAAATTTTTATTTCTTCTCCGTGGATTTTAATACCTAATCCGAATTTTTCTTTTGTTTCCTTCACTGCTTGCTCAATATACAGATTGAATAACATCGGGGAGAGGCTACAACCCTGTCTCAATCCCTTCCCAAGCACTGCTTCCCTTTCATGTCCGTCAACTCTTATAACTGCCATTTGGTTTCTATACAAATTGTAAATACCCTTTCGCTCCCTATATTTTACCCCTGCCACCTTCAGAATTTGAAAGAGAGTATTCCAGTCGACATTGTCAAACGCTTTCTCTAAGTCTACAAATGCTAGAAACGTAGATTTGCCTTTCCTTAGTCTAGCTTCTAAGATAAGTATAACTCTATAAATTATGAAATTTCCCTTCACCAAAGAAGACGAATTAAATATTTAAAATTCGAACCTAGAACAGCTGTCAACATAAGTAACTTGGAAGGAGAGATCTTTGGTGTAGTGAAGCAGCTTAAATCGCTTAATAACGGCTAGTACCTCTGCCCAGATTGTGTACCAGTCAGGTTCCTTTCAGAGTATGCTGATACATTAGCTCCATACTTAGCAACCATACACAGCCGCGCGCTCATGGAAAGATACGTATCCAAGAACTGGAAAATGGCACATATCACACCAGCACCCAAAGAAGGCAGGTGTTGACAGATGTGAAAATTACCGAACTATCAGTTTAATAAGTCATAGCTGCAAAATAGTGTCACGAATTCTTTACAGACGAATGGAAGAACTAGTAGAAGCCGACCTCGGGGAAGATCAGTTTGGATTACGTAGAAATATTGGAACACGTGAGGCAATACTGACCGTACGACTTATCTTAGAAGAAAGATTAAGGAAAGGGAAATCTACGTTTCTAGCATTTGTAGACTTAGAGAAAGCTGTTGACAATGTTGACTGGAATACTCTCTTTCAAATTCTAAAGGTGGCAGGGATAAAATACAGGGAGCGAAAGGCTATTTACAATTTGTACAGACACCAGATGGCAGTTATAAGAGTCGAGGAACATGAAAGGGAAGCAGTGCTTGGGAAGCGAGTGAGACAGGGTTGTAGCCTATCCACGATGTTATTCAATCTGTATATTCAGCAAGCAGTGAAGGAAACAAAAGAAAAATTCGGAATAGGTATTAAAATCCATGGAGAAGCAATAAAAACTTTGAGGTTCGCGATGACATTGTAATTCTGTCAGAGACAGAAAAGGATTTGGAAGAGCAGTTGAACGGAATGGACAGGTCTTGAAAGGAGTATATAAGATGAACATCAACAAAAGCAAAACGAGGATAATGTAATGTAGTCGAATTAAATGGGATGATGCTGAGGGAATTAGATTAGGAAATGAGACACTCAAAGTAGTAAAGGAGTTTTGCTATTTGGGGAGCAAAATAACTGATGATGGTCGAAGTAGAGAAGATATAAAATGTTGACTGGCAATGGCAAGGAAAGCGTTCCTGAAGAAGAGAAATTCGTTACCATACAGTATAGATTTAAGCGCCCGCATCTCGTGGTCGTGCGGTAGCGTTCCCGCTTCCCACGCCCTGGTTCCCGGGTTCGATTCCCGGCGGGGTCAGGGATTTTCTCTGCCTCGTGATGGCTGGGTGTTGTGTGATGTCCTTAGGTTAGTTGGGTTTAAGTAGTTCTAAGTTCTAGGTGACTGATGACCTAAGATGTTAAGTCCCATAGTGCTCAGAGCCATTTGAATCATAGATTTAAGTGTCAGGAAGTCCTTTCTGAAAGTATTTGGAGTGTAGCCATGTATGGAAGTGAAATGTGGACGATAAATAGTTTGGACAAGAAGAGAATATAAGCTTTCGAAATGTGGTGCTACAGAAGAATGCTGAAGATTAGATGGGTAGACCACATAACTAAAGAGGAGGGATTGAATAGAATTGGGGAGAAGAGGAGTTTGTGGCAGAACTTCACAAGAAGAAGGGACCGGTTGGTAGGACATGTTCTGAGGCATCAAGGGGTCACAAATTTAGCATTGGAGGGCAGAGTGGAGGGTAAAACTCGTAGAGGGAGACCAAGAGATGAATACACTAAGCAGATTCAGAAGGATGCAGGTTGCAGTAAGTACTGGAGATGAAGAATCTTGCACAGGGTAGGGTAGCATGGAGAGCTGCATCAAACCAATCTCAGGACTGAAGACCACAACAACAACAACAACAACAACCCAAGAAAGGAAATAGGAATAATCTAATGATTTACAGACGTATATCACCAATGTCGATATGCAGTAGGATTTTGGAACGTGTACTGTGTTCGAACATTATGAATTACTTCGAAGGTAACGGTCCATTGACGCACAGCTCGGATTCAGAAAATATCGTTCTTGTGAAATACAACTCGCTCATTATTCGCATGAAGAAATTTGACTTTATCTCAAATTGGTCCCATATTTCTAGATTTCCAGAAGGCTTCTCTCACCGTTCCTCAAACAAGAGACTTCTAATCAAAGTGCCTGCCTATGGAGTATCGCTTCAGTTGGGCGACTGGATCCGTGATTTCCTCTCAGAAAGTCACAGTACGTAGTAATCGAAGGAAAATCATCGAGTGAAATAGAAGTGACACCTGTCGTTCCCAAAGGAAGTATTATAGGCCCTTTGCTGTTCCTAATCTATATAAATGATTTAGGGAGCAATGCGAACAGAAATCTTAGCTTGTTTGCAAATGATGCTGTCATTTACCATCTTGTAAATTCATCAGATGATCAAAACCAATTGCAAAATGTTTCAGGTAAGATATCTGTATGGTGCGCAAAGTGGCAGTTGATCCTAAAAAAATGAAAAGTGTAAAGTCATCCACATGAGTACTCAAAGAAATCCGCTAAATTACACGATAGAACTCACGATTTTAAAGGCTGTAAGTTCAACTAAATATTTAGGGATTACAATTACCAATAACTTAAAATGGAGCGATCACGTAGGTAATGTTGTGGGGAAAGCAAACCCAAGACTGCATTTATTGACAGATCACTTAGAAAATGCAAAAAAAAGTGTGTGAAATCTTATGGGACTTAACTGCTAAGGTTATCAGTCCCTAAGCTTGCACACTATTTAACCTAAGTTATCCTAAGGACAAACACACACGCCCATGCACGAGGGAGGACTCGAACCTCCGCCGGGACCAGCCACACAGTCCATGACTGCAAAAAATGCAACAGCTCTACTAAAAATAATGTTCCACCACGCTTGTACGCCTTCTTCTGGAGTACTGCTGTCCAGAGTGGGATCCGCATCAGATGAGATTGACGGAGGACGTCGAAAAAGTTTAAAGAAGGACAGATCGTTTTGTGTTAACGCGAAATAGAGGAGAGAGCCCCACTGACATGATTCGTGAATTGGAGTGGCAATCGGCTGGATCATCTCGTGAGATTTCAATCCCCAGCTTTCTCCTCTGATTGGGAAAATATTCTGTTGGCGTCCAACTGCGTAGGGAGAAATGATCATCATAATAAAATGAGAGAAATCAAGTTCACACAGAAAGATTTAAGTGCTCTTTTCTCTCGCGCGCCGTTCGAGAGTGGAACGGTAGAAGAACCTCTGCTAGGCACTTAGTTGTTAATTGTATAGTAATAATGTAAATGTAGATCATTTTATCTGATTTCGTGATGATAATTTGCTCTTACGAATGTAATATATTATGGAAATAAGAGAACACGTCACTACGTAGAGTATATCAGCTCCGTAGTGCTGTATCCTATCATTTGCATACAAAGACTACAACTAAATAAGAAACATCAAGCGCATAGAATTATTGGCAGTGGGAATACGTCAGAATATGACGTGTATGTGTGCAGCGAGTTTAAAAAGGAGTATCCATATACTGAGAGGTGGTAGTATGGACAAAACCAAGAACTATTATCACTTGTTCATCTTTCGATAGTGTGAAACATATGTTCTACTGCAAGCTATTTGCTATTACGAACGCAGTAAACGAATGAAGACACGTTCCTCTGTTATTGTCCATGGACACAGCATGCAGTAAACATCCGTTAGTGTTGTTGCTATAAACTGTATTCACAGTTTATATTTATATTTATATTCTAAGGTACGTAGTACCTTAGAAGCTTAGCTTAGCCGAAGTGGCCGAGAGGTGCTAGGCGCTACAGTCTGGAACCGCGCGACCGCTACGTTCGCAGGTTCGAATCCTGCCTCGGGCATGGGTGTGTGTGATGTCCTTAGGTTAGTTAGGTTTAAGTAGTTCTAAGTTCTAGGGGACTGATGACCAAAGAAGTTAAGTCCCATAGCGCTCAGAGCCAAGCAACCTTAGCTGTTTCACAGTTACAAAATAATGGGTTCTCATTTATTTACTGCATGCTGTAGGTCGTTCGTTACAGCAAAGAGCTTGCAATAGAACATAGGTGTTTTACAGTAGCGAGGATGAACAGGTACTCATAGCTCATGTTTACTGGACTTTTTTTCTTGTTTTGGTTCATACTACCACCTCTCAAAATATGAAATACTTTTTTCAACGTTCTGTAATAAAAAAAAAAGGGCGGAACCGGTACAAAGGCGCGCTTGCGCACATGCGCAAAGCTGCGCGAGGCGTAAAAGGCTGCGTATTATTATGTTGACGGCGAGAAGAAGAGCCATCCTTAATGAATGGGAACCTGAGACACCAGCCACTACTCTCTGTCGTGAATTTTTCACTGGCACCGAGCTGCAAAGCTCCGTGTTCTGAATAAGATGGTATAAGTTCGGTATAGTTTTGTGAATATAAGTATAACTGGAGCAGATACTTTATGTATTCATTTATGTTGTCGTAAACATTAGCGTTTGCTGAGCAAAATGAAATTCGACGATGATTAAGTTTCAGGTGGTGGACCAGTAAACAGTCTGTCGACTCTAAAAGACATTCTTGTACTCTCCTTTAGATTTTCGTTTGGCTGTGTCTACTAATGCACCATTTTTCTGTTCCGTGATTAATGCTTCCGTTAGGTGGCCTCGCAAAGGCAGTTTTAATTCATTCCTTTCCTTTATAACGCCTTAAGAACACAGACACTAAGCACTAAGACTTAAGTCAAGTCTTACACAATTTTACTGACAGACCATTTTCTTATTGATGATTATGATGATTAAAATTCTTCTGCGTCATACCTAAATTATAAACTGTAAAACCAACGTTTCGACCGTATTACGACGGCCTTCCTCAGGGTAGGACTGGTTTTGGTGGAGGACAGATGTCTCTAATTATTGCCGACGATCGGAGTCAATACGTCATATTAGTGAAACTTTATTGGCCTTAGAATTTAATAGGCTAATCATGACGAAAGGGAGAGGGTAGAAAAGGAGCTACTCGTCGTCTAAATGGCTTGTCAGTGATTGGTGGCGGTCTGCAAATCAGCACTTGGTTTTTGGTGGGCATGTTTTCCTTTCTGTTCTACGCGGAAACGCACTGACAGTCCGTTTATAGCTGTTTGTTTAGGCCAGTGGTTCTCAAACTTTTATAGCTTCGGGCGCATTTAAAAGGCCGAAAATAATTGTAGGCGCAATATATAAACATTTCCGAGGAATATTTTACAGCAGTCAATACAGGAACTAAATACTGTGATAAATAACAGTTAAGTCATTTTGTTTTGAATTTCGTGTCCAGACTACAGAAAAAACAACTTATGTTAATAAAAACATACATTATCACAATATGAACAAATAAACTTTTGTATAAAAAAAATGAAAGAATCATGAAGCACGATTGCCGTTATGCCTCCTACCCTGCCAAGACGAAAAGCGAGAGAAACTATTAAGTGAAACGCATTGAAATGAAATAATGCAATAAAACTAACGATTAATTCAAATTATAGAGAAAAGTAATAATGCAATACAAATGAAACTTACCTTAGGTCTTTTTAGTGTTCATGAGAAACATGAGCCTGATGTGCCCTTGCGATTTCTTCAGTGTTTGGAGATATACCCGAAAGACAAACTCTCATTCCCTCATCAATACATTGAAGAGTTCCTCTCTTTTTACATTTAACTGTGGTGATGGCAGAAAATCCTAAGCTACATAAATATGATGTCGAAAACTGAAGTAAAATGTTCAAAGCCTTTCTAGATATCGACACAGTCTTCTTTTATAGAAATCCAAAAGGCTTCAAGAGACAATTCCTTATGCTTAATCATCAGTCCACGATAAGAAGATACAGTGCCAGTTCTTCTATTAATGTTAAAGCCGAAATCACCTGAAGTTTCCATGAATGGGTTTCGATTCCAGTCGTACTGTTCAGTGTTGAGGGATGTAAAATATGAACTCAGTTTCTATTCTAAACTTATTCAAAGATCTACTACTATTGGAAGTATTTCATTTGTGCACGTGCTCCTTACCAACGGGAACATTTCCAAGTTACCTTGAACAGCTTTTCTTTTCCATGTTTCCTGTGAAACGCTTTAATGTTGTCGGTGGATGGGGGGATATTTTCTTCTTTCCCTTGCATGCTAGTGTTCGAAATGCTAAACTGCTGAAATATATGGGCCAAATATTGCAATCTGGCATCCAAAATTCACTCCGAAGGAGGTAGCAAAAATGTAAATGTTTCATTTCTTCGAAAAACACGAGAAATTTTTGTTTCATGCACACGGGAAAGCACTTTCCCCCTCGACAACCTCCTGTCTTCTGTGTGTAAAAGCAACCGTCTGTGTCCTGACTCCATAAGGATATAAAGTTTTCCAATCAACTGGTTTTGAGCCGGTCGCGGTGGTCTCGCGGTTCTAGGCGCGCAGTCCGGAACCGTGCGCCTGCTACGGTCGCAGGTTCGAATCCTGCCTCGGGCATGGATGTGTGTGATGTCCTTAGGTTAGTTAGGTTTAAGTAGGGGACTAATGACCACAGCAGTTGAGTCCCATAGTGCTCAGAGCCATTTTTGAACTGGTTTTGACAGGTCTTGTTTTCATAACATTTGCCATCTGAACAACTTGCTCTAAGACTTCTCTCAATTTTTCTCCCAATGTTTCTGCTATTAAGGCCTCCCTCTGAAGAAAGCAGTGAGTTACGATAACGTCTTCATTTTGCTTTTTCACAAGAGAAATATGGCCCTTGACACAGCCTACCACTGAAGGGGCATCATCTGCACACCACTTTCATATTAACTGCCACTTCAAAAAGTCCTCACCTTTAGTAGACACAATTTTTTGCAAAAAACAAAGTGCTTTACTATTTGATCTTGATTAATGAAACTGACAAATACTAAGAGTGGCGATAGGTTAGTAACCTCAGTTGATTCATCAACTTGCAATGCAAAGTTCGAGTGCTTGAGTTTATAGCTGAAACATTTTTCTCATCAATAAACATTTTCATAATACTCTTGTGAACTGTATCATTCGACAAAGGAATCTTGCCTATTTTCATAGTTGCTTCATTTCCTAGTGTCGTCATGACTGTTCTTTTGCAAACAGGCAAAATAAGTTACTCACCTATAGTAAGAGCTTGCACACTCTTTGCTATTAGTTCAGAGACTTGGTAGAAAGTGATCAGTGCTTCATCAGAAACAGAAATTACACTTTTAGAAGAATTTTCTGTGCTTGTTTGCTGTTCAGACAATCTCCTGAAATAGCTTACAGGTTTATCTTGCAAATATTAATGCATTGTTTTAAAATGTTTCCTCAGTTTAGCAGAGATTCATTTGCCATTTTATACCCACATACTAAGCATAGTGGGAAAGGATAATATTCACTCCCAGTCCATGTTTAGCTCAACTATCTTTCATTGTACTTACGAGTAGGACGCTGTTTTGCTTATTTACTTGTACTTCTACATCTACGTGTACGTGATTACTCTGCTATTCACAATAAAGTGCCTGGCAGAGGGTTCAATGAACCACCTTCAAGCTGTCTCTCTACCGGTCCACTCTCGAACGGAGCGCGGGAAAAACGAGCACTTAAATTTTTCTGTGCGGGCCCTGATTTCTCTCATTTTATCGTGATGATCATTTCTCCCTATGTAGGTAGGTGCCAACAGAATATTTTCGCAATCGGAGGAGAAAACTGGTGACTGAAATTTCATGAGAAGATCCCGTTGCAACGAAAAACGCCTTTGTTTTAATGATTGCCACTCCAATTCACGTATCATGTCTGTGACACTATCTCCCCTATTTCGCGATAATACAAAGCGCGCTGCCCTTCTTTTTTACTTTTTCGATGTCATCCATCAGTCCCACCTGATGCGGATCCCACACTACACAGCATTACTCCAGAATAGGGCAGACAAGCGTGGTATAAGCAGTCTCTTTAGTAGACCTGTTGCACCTTCTAAGTGTTCTGCCAATGAATCGCAGTCTTTGATTTGCTCTACCCACAAGATTATCTATGTGATCGTTCCAGTTTAGGTTATTTGTAATTGTAATCCCTAAGTATTTAGTTGAATTTACAGTCTTCAGATTTGTGTGACTTATCGCGCAATCGAAATTTAGCTGTTTTCTTTTAGTACTCATGTGAATAACTTCACACTTTTCCTTATTCAGGGTCAATTGTCACTTTTCGCACCATACATATATCTTATCTAAATCACTTTTGCAATTCGTTTTGATCATCTGATCATTTTACAAGACGGTGAATGACAGCATCATCTGCAAACAATCTAAGACGGCTACACAGATTGTCTCCTATGTCGTTAATATAGATCAGGAACAGTATAGGGCCTATAACACTTCCTTGGGGAACGCCGGATATTACTTTGTTTTACTCGATGACTTGCCGTATATTACTACGAACTGCGACCTTTCTGACAGGAAATCATGAATCCAGTGGCACAACTGGGGCGATACTCCGTAGGCACGCAGTTTGGTTAGAAGACGCTTTTGAGGAAAGGTGTCGAAAGCCTTCTGGAAATCTAAAAATATGGAATCAATTTGACTTCGCCTGTCGATAGCACTTATTACTTCATGAGTATGAAGAGCTAGTTGTGTTTCACAAGGACAATATTTTCTGAAACGGTGCTGACTATTTGTCAATAAATCGTTTTCTTCGCGTTTGTTCACTTCCAGAATCGGATTCTTCAACGGCATGCTTGTTCTTGAGACATTTGTCCTTTATTCGATTGTATTTTGCGTGTAAGATTCACTTCTGGCGCTCTGGTAATAAGCAGTACTCTGTACGCAACGTACGCTAACAACACCTCACGGACACATCTGAAAGCTCTGCGATAACGCCAGGCACACAACATTGGAAACGCGTTTTCCATCTGGGCCTGGATGCTTGTGCCTCCATGGGTTAACAGTGCCGCCAACGATAATTTTCAAGTTCCGTTAACCTTGCTGGAAACTTCTGTCGTGAACCCGCAGGATCACTAAACTGCAGTGGAAATGACGCTCAGGAGTAGCAGGGCTTCATGAACAATGACGATCATGTTCACATGTGCTACTCATCTGTATGGAAGAACATGACATGAAATTCCTTTAGTCACGGATAGCTCGAGGTCAACGTATAAGCAGCTCTCATACATATTTTCCTTTCCCAGTTTTTCTTTTCAATAACATTTTATTGACTGCAAAAAGTTATGCATTTTCAATAAAATATTATTAAAAAGTGGCTGGTTGCGGATGTTATTTATAATTTTTTGATCCACTGTCACGGCACCTAAACAGCTCATAAAGGCCAATAATAATATGCAATTCGCTTTCTACGTGCTGTTGCAGCGCCACTCGGAGTTACGTGGAATAGGTCCACAATCATTGGGAACAACACGAAACCTTCCGAATTCTATGGACAAGTTGTGATCACATGCATAGCGCACAAGGCTCGATTTCAGCATGGCTACCACCATAAAAGAAAGACGTCCATAGGTAAATCAACTGCGGTACCATCAGATAATATCCGTAAGAGTTTCCGTCGGAAAAATCCGTCAGTCGTCAAATATTTTTTCACTGTTTTCTCTTGATTCTGGACTCTTGGATCTGACAAGAAATCCATCAACGCTTGACAACAATGATTAACTCAATGTTTATTTACAAACAAGTGTCGTACCGTTTTGTTACGAAAAGAAGGCACGGAACGAGGCGTGCGAAATAATTTGCACGGTGCCTACAGGGCGAAGGACGGTGAGAGGGGGGGGGGGGGGGGTGGTTAAGAAAATTTCACGACCAGTGCTAGTCATCCACGGATGCCTGTGCGCCTGGTACCGACCAGCGACTAAAGCACTCCGTCGTCAGGCCACAAGGGCCCCATCGGGACCATCCGACCGCCGTGTTATCCTCAGAAGAGGATGCGGATAGGATGGGCGTGTGGTCAGCACACCGCTCTCCCGGTCGTTACGATGGTTTTCTTTGACAGGAGCCGCTACTGTTCGGTCGAGTAGCTCCTCAATTGGCATCACAAGGCTGAGTGCACCCCGAAAAATGGCAACAACGCAACGCGGCCCGGATGGTCACCCATCCAAGTGCCGGCCACGCCCGACAGCGCTTAACTACGGTGATCTGACGGGAACCGGTGTATCCACAGCGGCAAAGCCGTTGCCGACCAGCGACTAAGATATATTCTACACACAAAAGTAAATCGGGGTAGTTAAAAGCGCATTATTTCTATCAAAAATTGTGAAATTAAGATAAGGCTGTCATAGTGCAGTTGTAGTGCAAGGAGTTGAAGAAAATGGCCATTGAGTTATTTATTAATTATGAATGACAATGAAGCATTATGTTGTAAGAAACTTTCAGTCAATGGTTGCAGAGTTCCTGTGTTGGCCACACCAAACTTTACCATGGATAAAGTGTTACATTTATAAATACAGTGACATTCATTATTAAATGAATTAATCGCTCCCACCACTGAATATTGTTATGAGTGTAGCAATGTGACAATTATCTGACCATTCCCTTTCTCCAGACAGCAGCATTCCGCCATCCGAATAATTATTTTTCTCGCCCCTCTGCGAATCACACTTCCCTAGAATTCCTTACACTTCCCGGGGTGTACGGATTGACCTCGATGGTCCAGCAATGGCTTTATCATCACTCATTATTTTGAAATACCTTTACCCAGTTCCCAAACAGTCGCTACTGTTAGATAGCTGAGATTAGCAGCAATGGAAGAGAGCAGACAGTCGGCTTGAAACGTTCTGAATACTGTCTACACTAAAGGAGAATAAGCCACCACCGGCCGGAGTGGCCGAACGGTTCTAGGCGCTCCAGTCTGGAACCGCACGACCGCTATGGTCGCAGGTTCGAATCCTGCCTCGGGCATGGATGTGTGTGATGTCCTTAGGTTAGTTAGGTTTAAGTAGTTCTAAGTTCTAGGGGACTGATGACCTCAGAATTTAAGTCCCATAGTGCTCAGAGCCATTTGGACCATCTGAATAAGACACCTTATTTCCTTAAGCAAACTGAACTATTAGACAAAACTTAAGGACTCGTTCCATTTTATACCTGCCATGAAATGGATAACGTTGAGTGTCTATATGTTCTTTTAAATTTGGCCATATGTTTGCCAAAAATATTACAGGGCTCACCCGTAAATGTCCTAGGGCGCACCAGTGCGCCCTGGCGCACACTTTTGAGAACAAGTGGTTTATGCTGTCGCATCCGTGTCCGGTGAGGGTTCTGCTCCACGACCACTCGCAGCCTGTGCATAAGAAAAAGAAAATCAGTATAGTGTGGTACACATGAACCTCCGAGGTACGCACATGTTGGCATATTTCGTCATGAAGTACTGGTTCTTTCTAATAGACGAAGGGCGATGCGTGAGCGTGAGCGTAAGATATAATGTTCCGCTCCAACAGCAAGTAAACTTCACAGTTTTACATCCCGCTCGGTCCAAACGAATCGTCAGAGAGAGTGCCTGATACCCTTACTCCATGAGACGTTGCAAAAAAATTTCGGCTAATTCGTTAACATTATTGATTTAAACTTCCTGTTAGAGTAATGAAAGAAAGAAGCCTTTTGTGAACGCTATGCAAAAACCAATTACGTTTGCAATTCGACCTTAACTTAACCCTTACTAGCTCAATAGTTTCGTAGTAAAAAGGACAGACAAACAAAACGATTTAATGGTTAATTTTATCTCTAAGTGCGAACATTTTAGGTTAAGCTGTACCGTAACTGTTATTGATATCGAATAAGACAACAAGTACACTGTTACCAGTCAGTATTTATTTACACCCCCGACGTTTAAACCTCCATCATCATTTGGATTATCATGTGTTAGAATAAAATGTGTTTATTTTGTGTTACGATTTTGGGGTAACTTGTGGCACTGTCTCCAGTGGTCACAGGTTCCTTTCTCTGTTGTAACACATCACATGTAAAGTGTCATATTTTGTTATACAACCGTACCACAAGTTACCCCAAAATCGTTAACACAATACACACATATGCCATTATAACACATGTGTTATCCGCTCCGGACAAAACGAATGTGTTATAATGGCGTGTGTTATAATGGCATTAGTATACAGATACTCGTATATTGGTAGAATCATGGAGAAGTGCTTGCCTAACAAACATAGCCACGCGTCAACGCGCATAGTGACTATCGACACCGTCTCATTCGGTACTGAATGGGGGAGTACATCTATAAGTCGAGAGCTTTTTTTTGACGTTTCCATCTCTAAAATGTGATATTATTCGTTAGGCAAAAGTTGCAGAGTTTGAACGTTAGGAAGATCTGTAGCAAGTGACCTCCAGTTCAGTTTCTTACCAATATGCACATGTAAGAATTTAGAATAATTTAACTCCACGCCGACATCGTTAGAGATGGTTCGGATTAGACAACGATGGTGGTAAAGAAGCGTTCATGGCCTTTTTGAAGGAACCATCGTGACATGCGCGTCACGAGTCATACAGAAAGCACGGGAAACTTCTTTCAGCCTGTTATGAAAGCAATTTGAACCTGTCAATTCCCCACGACACAACATTGTTAAGCACTGTATCATCCTGTTCGGTGTCTATCTCCAAATTGCGTAAAATTTGTTTTGTGTTGTGTCTCTAAGCCGATTGTGGGGAAACAGTCCGGTATTTCATAGAAGACTGTGGGAAACCATCTAAAACAGTACACTTTTAGACTGGCCAGTATCCCAGATCAATAGTCGTTAATCCGGTGCGCAAATCAGATTTGGTTCTGGATCACTTTCTGTCCCAAAAAGAGGTCTATTGGCTTCAGGTTGGGACTATTGACAGGCCAGTCCATTTCAGGAACGATCCAAAAGAAATAATGACATAAGCCTCGTTACTTTCAACGATTCGCTGATTCCCACAAGATTTCGAGCATGTTTGTGCATCTGCAGTGAAGGGATCATCGGGCCGTCTCGTCCTACTCTCCTACTCTCTCTCTCTCTCTCTCTCTCTCTCTATATATATATATATATATATATATATAATCAGGGCAAGATTTTGTGCTCACCCTGTACATCAATGAGGGAAATTTCGGACGTGTCTGAAAGGACACCACACACACATATATATATATATATATATATATATATATATATATATATAAGGAGCGTAATGTCTGGAGAGCGGGATGGCCAGGGTGTTGGACCATTCCTTCCAATCCACCGATCCGGACATTACTCCCCTCTCCAGACATTACGCCCCTTGATTTTTTTTTTTCTGGGGCTATATCAAGGAGAGAGTCTTCATCACACCAGTTGCTGACGTCGACGAACTGAAGACTAGGATACAAGCTGCTGACAGAACACATGTTACGAAACACCTGACAGGAACTGGAATACCACCTCGACATTCTCCGAGCTACCAAGGAAGCACACGTTAAGGTTTACTAATGTAAATGATCTTAAAAATCTAGTTAACGCTAACCTATGTAACGGCATCAAATGTAAATTATTATATCAAACGATTATTCTGTAATAAATTGTTATAATTAGGGCAAGACTTCGTGCTCACCTTGTGTTTCAGTGCCCACTAGTAGCTAATGTCATTATTTCCTTTGGATCATAATAGTAAAAGGCTGCAGGATCAAAGTTGGTTTCTGTTCTTTCGGACACCATATATTTATACATTTCAGGAATGTTATTGTCCATAAACAATCGCCTCGCCGATGTTTCTTTATTACACGCTAAACTGTCACGCTGAAGCAGTTATCGTCTCCGAATCGTTACTTGCTGTACGCAGTACATAATGTTGTACAGTGTATTCATAGCCTTACGCATTTAGCATTTTCTTAAGCGCAGTAAAGAGACCACACCCTAACCACGAATAACGTCTCCATTCCGTTACACCACCTCCTCCGTACTTCACTGGTGGCACTAAACATGATGGGAGGTAAAGTTCTCTGGGCATTCGTTAAACCCAGACCCTTCCATCGGATTGGAGTGGCAACTGACCCTTAATATAGACAAATGTAATGTATTGCGAATACATAGAAACAAGGATCCCCTTATTGTATGATTATATGATAACGGAACAAACACTGGTAGCAGTTACTTCTGTAAAATATCTGGGAGTATACGTACGGAACGATTTGAAGTGGAATGATCATATAAAATTAATTGTTGGTAAGGCGGGTGCAAGGTTGAGATTCATTGGGAGAGTCCTTAGGAAATGTAGTCAATCAACAAAGGAGGTGGCTTACAAAACACTCGTTCGACCTATACTTGAGAGTTGGTCATCAGTGTGGGATCCGTACCAGGTCGGGTTGACAGAGGAGATAGAGAAGATCCAAAGAAGAGCGGCGCGTTTCGTCACAGGGTTATTTGGTACCCGTGATAGCGTTACGGAGATGTTTAGCAAACTCAAGTGGCAGACTCTGCAAGAGAGGCACTCTGCATCGCGGTGTAGCTTGCTGTCCAGGTTTCGAGAGGGTGCGTTTCTGGATGAGGTATCGAATATATTGCTTCCCCCTACTTATACCTCCCGAGGAGATCACGAATGTAAAATTAGAGAGATTCGAAGGCGCACGGAGGCGTTCCGGCAGTCGTTCTTCCCGCGAACCATACGCGACTGGAACAGGAAAGGGAGGTAATGACATGGCACGTAACGTGCCCTCCGCCACACACTGTTGGGTGGCTTGCGGAGTATAAATGTAGATGTAGATTACCACAGGATACAACGTGATTCATCACTCAAAATCAATCGTTTCCGGACTTCCACTGTCGAGCAGCGTCGTTCCTTGCGCCAACTGAAGCGCGGCTTAGAGCTGACATAAGGAATGCCTAGCTTACGAGGAGCTGCTCGAATTGTATCCCATCTTTTCAACTCCCTACTCACAGTCATTGTGTGAGGTGAAGTACTGGCAGTACTTCGCAGCTGACGTGTGATTCCTCCCCATGGTTTGATGTTATTTTCACAGCCACTCTTCGTAGTGCTCGACGGTCCCTGTTCGTCAGTATACGAGATGTGCCTTTTCTTGATTTAACTGTGGTTGTTCCTTCTCGTTTCCACCTCACAGTCACATCGTCAACAGTCGATTTGGGTGAGTTTACATGGGTTGAAATATCGCTGATGGATTTGTTACACAGGTGACATCCAATGACTAGTCAACGTTCGAAGTCGCTCAGCTCTCCTGAGCGACCCATTCTGCTGTTACTGATTTTCTACTGACACACGCTACTGCCCGCCTCCTTTTATACTGGTAGGTACGCCTCTCGCGACATCTAGTGGTCAGTTCGACATTACATACGAAGGACGTTCAATGGGTAATGCAACACATTTTTCCTGAAAACAGGCATGCTTTATTTAGTATTCCCATACACCATATTATTCCTCACTCTTTTCGCTACAAAACCTTATTTTGAATATAATGTGCGTTCAAAGGGACGGCCTTACGCCACCTTACTGGGAAGGCCTGTATGCCCGCATGGTACTACTCTACTGGTCGACATCAGAGCCAACGTCTTACTGCATCGGTAACCTCATCTTCCACGTACCGCTTCCCGCGGAGTACACCGTTCGTTGCGCCAAACAGATGGAATTCGGAAGGTGCGAGATCCGGGCTGTATTGTGGATGACGAAGACCAGTCCAGTGGAGTTTTGTGAGCTCCTCTCGGATGCGCAGACTTGTTTTAGTTGTCAAGGAGAAGAATTTGGTTTTCATTTTTGTGGCGACGAATGCGCTGAAATCGTTTCTTCATTTTCCTGAAGGTAGCACAATACACCTCCGAGTTGATAGTTGCATCGTGAGGGAGGACATCAAACGGAATAACTCCTTCAGAGTCTCAGAATACCGTCGCCATGCTTTTACTGGCTGATGTTGCGAGTTTGAACTTTTCTTCGGAGGTGACGTGGTGTGGTGCCACTCCATGAATTGCCGTTTTATTTCCGGTTAGTAGTGATGAACCTATGTTTCATTATCTGTTACGATCTTCGACAAAAAATTGTCACGATCAGAGTATAAAGCACAAAAAAATTGTCACGATCAGCCTCGTAAAACTCAAGCAGTTCTACATCTACATCTACATTCATACTCCGCAAGCCACCCAAAGGTGTGTGGCGGAGGGCACTTTACGTGCCATTGTCATTACCTCCCTTTTCTGTTCCAGTCGCGTATGGTTCGCGGGAAGAACGACTGTCTGAAAGCCTCCGTGCGCGCTCGAATCTCTCTAATTTTTCATTCATGATCTCCACGGGAGGTATAAGTAGGGCCAAGCATTATATTCGATACCTCATCCAGAAACGCACCCTCTCGAAACCTGGCGAGCAAGCTACACCGCCATGCAGAGCGACTCTCTTGCAGAGTCTGCCACTTGAGTTTGCTAAACATCTCCGTAACGCTATCACGGTTACCAAATAACCCTGTGACGAAACGCGCCGCTCTTCTTTGGATCTTCTCTATCTCCTCCGTCAACCCGATCTGGTACGGATCCCACACTGATGAGCAATACTCAAGTATAGGTCGAACGAGTGTTTTGTAAGCCACCTCCTTTGTTGATGGACTACATTTTCTAAGGACTCTCCCAATGGATCTCAACCTGGTACCCGCCTTACCAACAATTAATTTTATATGATCATTCCACTTCAAATCGTTCCGTACGCATACCCCCAGATATTTAACAGAAGTAACTGCTACCAGTGTTTGTTCCGCTATCATATAATCATACAATAATAGATCCTTCTTTCTATGTATTCGCAATACATTACATTTGTCTACGTTAAGGGTCAGTTGCCATTCCCTACACCAAGTGCCTATCCGCTGCAGATCTTCCTGCATTTCGCTACAATTTTCTAATGCTGCAACTTCTCTGTATACTACAGCATCATCCGCGAAAAGTCGCATGGAACTTCCGACAGTATCTACTATGTCATCTATATATACTGTGAAAAGCAGTGGTCCCATAACACTCCCATGTGGCACGCCAGAGGTTACTTTAACGTCTGTAGACGTCTCTCAATTGATAACAACATGCAGTGTTCAGTTTGCTAAAAACTCTTCAATCCAGCCACACAGCTGGTCTGATATTCCGTAGGCTCTTACTTTGTTTATCAGGCGACAGTGCGGAACTGTATCGAACGCCTTCCGGAAGTCTAGGAAAATAGCATCTACCTGGGAGCCTGTATCTAATAATTTCTGGGTCTCATGAACAAATAAAGCGAGTTGGGTCTCACACGATCGCTGTTTTCGGAATACATGTTGACTCCTACAGAGTAGATTCTGGGTTTCCAAAAACGACATGATACTCGAGCAAAAAACATGTTCTAAAATTCTACAACAGATCGACGTCAGAGATATAGGTCTATAGTTTTGCGCATCTGCTCGACGACCCTTCTTGAAGACTGGGACTACCTGTGCTCTTTTCCAATCATTTGGTACCTTCTGTTCCTCTATAGACTTGCGGTAGACGGCTGTTAGAAGGGGGGCAAGTTCTTTCGCGTACTCTGTGTAGAATCGAATTGGTATTCCGTCAGGTCCAGTGGACTTTCCTCTGTTGAGTGTTTTCAGTAGCTTTTCTATTCCTTGGACACTTATTTCGATGTCAGCCATTTTTTCGTTTGTGCGAGGATTTAGAGAAGGAACTGCAGTGCGGTCTTCCTCTGTGAACCAGCTTTTTGAAAAAAGGTGTTTAGTATTTCAGCTTTACGCGTGTCATCCTCTGTTTCAAAGCCATCATCATCCCGGAGTGTCTGGATATGCTGTTTCGAGCCACTTACTGATTTAACGTAAGACCGGAACTTCCTAGGATTTTCTGTCAATTCGGTACATAGAATTTTACTTTCGAATTCACTGAAGCTTCACGCATAGCCCTCCTTACGCTAACTTTGACATCGTTTAGGTTCTGTTTGTCTGAGAGGTTTTGGCTGCATTTAAACTTGGAGTGAAGCTCTCTTTGCTTCCGCAGTAGTTTCCTAACTTTGTTGTTGAACCACGGTGGGTTTTTCCCGTCCCTCACAGTTTTACTTGGCACGTACCTGTGTAAAACGCATTTTACAGTTGCCTTAAACTTTTTCCATAAACACTCAACATTGTCAGTGTCGGAACAGAAATTTTCGTTTTGATCTGTTAGGTAGACTGAAATCTGCCATCTATTACTCTTGCTAGACAGATAAACCTTCCTCCCTTTTTTTATATTCCTATTAACTTCCATATTCAGGGATGCTGCAACGGCCTTATGATCACTGATTCCCTGTTCTGCACTTACAGAGTGGAAAAGTTCGGGTCTGTTTGTTATCAGTAGGTCCAAGATGTTATCTCCTCGAGTCGGTTCTTTGTTTAATTGCTCGAGGTAATTTTCGGTTAGGCAGTTAGGTACAGCCGGCCGGGGTAGCCGAGCGCTTCTAGGTGCTACAGTCTGGAACCGCGCGAACCCATGTCATTCCAAGCATGTGTGTCAATTTTTTCCTCTCTATCTGCATTCTTCCGTGGTTTATTAAGTTTTCAGATTTATACTGACTTTTTGATCATCCGGTACATGTATAAGAACAGATTTAGTGACTGATTTTTTTTAGTATCCTTAAAATGTAACACACAGTCGATAGCTTTCTGGAGATATAATTTGTGTGAGTCTCACACTTAAGATTTTCTTCAAGCCATATGCCAAGAAACATGACAGAGTCCACACACATAAGCTCTTGGTTATTTAGAATCACATCGGGCATTTCCTGCTTTTGGGATGAGAGTCTGAAGTTGATGTACGTTGTTTTCTGTCGTGGAACTATAGTAGCTGAAGGAGGAATACTCAGCGATGTCCCACAACAAATTCCGGATTTTTCAACCGAATCATTACTGATTACGGAAAGATATAGGTGTTCGCTCTTTCCGCGCGCTATACGAGATTGGAATAACAGAGAATTGTGAAGGTGGTTCGATGAACTCCCTGCGAGGCACATATGCATGTAGATGTAGATTGAATGCCTCTCGTATGGTGTCCGCATGCTTTCGATCAGACAGTGTATGTTGTAAATGGAGAAGTTACACTACTTCCACATCCGGGCAATACTGGTGACATGATCGCTCTCGGCTGTCGTGTTGCGCGACAGATCCGTGGAGCGCTTCCTGGAGAAGTGTGTCGGTTTTTGCGCACGCCGTAACGCTGTGCTGCGACGTCCGCGCAATGTGAGAGCTGCGCCAAGGCCGGCGCACGAGGGCTTCCGCTCCTTCGCTCTCCGCTAGTCACTCATCCAAAGCTCATCTGCGCCCAGGTTGCGTGGCTGTAGTGTGTAGCCCCGAACAAGAGTTGACGAGGAAGCTGATGCGAGTAGACGAATCGATAGAACTCGAATGACGTAGATCGGTACTGACTGCTTTCTGCCAACGTTAGGTGGTAGGCAACACGGTGTCAAGTGCGTTGACGATCACTGAAATGACTAACTGTAGTGATCGTATTTGTTGACACTTTAGACCCTAAAGTTGGCAGTGAACAGAAATTATTCAATAGCGGTCAACGTATTTCGATTTCTCACCTACTCCCATCAGACACTTCGCGAAGGATCGTAGTAGAGTGCGCATATAGTACCGTTTACGTTCGTGTGTTGTGAAAGAACGGGCGCAAGGAGTTATAGTATAGCCTGTGTTCGCGATATTCAGATGATCTGGAAGAACTGTATTTAGAATGTCAGACTCTGGAAGGAAGATTGCATCACTCAGCGGATTTTGAGGTAAAAAAGAATTTTGTTTTCCTGTTCTGCTTGGTAGAATTGTACAGTTTACACACGAGTGACGTTCTAGTGTCGCTTAAGTGAGAACTTGCGGCGGCGCGGTTCTTTCCGTCCCATTACGACGAACCTGCACCAATATGTGAACATTGTCTCAGCAGATCATCAGTAGGAAAGCCGAGCGAAACCTACTGTACTTCGACGTGAACCAGGCTGCAATTAAAGTCACTACGTTTCGGAACAAAGTTTTCACAGGAAATGAGAGATTGGAAATTTTGTCCTTAATTAATGTATTCTGAAACTTAGGTGAACAAGTATCACTGCCAAGCCTGTGCTAGTCTTAACACAGTCACTCACAATCCCTTTCACTCACGTTAGCAAGTTTATGGTGTTGTATTTCCCGAAAACGTAATAGCTACAAAAATACTGATTGTTTTTGATTGAGAATGCTCGCCAAACATTAAGTCTGTCGGTACCTAATGCAGTTACAGTTTGTAGCCACCGACCTGCTCAATATGCCACGCGGAATATATGTCATTTCTCGTCACAAAATTCACTTAAAAATTCCGAAATTTCTACACAACCATCGGAATAACTATGCCGTAACTTTACAACACTAGATGCATGAAACACTGCTAGATCTGGCAACTTATCATTTCCATAGGGACTACTACTACACACGTCCGAACTGTTTTATGGTTAGGCTCCGACTCTTCTCTAGAATACTCTAAGTCTTCTCTACCAGCAGAGAAAGGCGCGTGAAGAATATTGCTTTACCATTGGTCAGTTTACTCAACAGCCAATAGCGAAACAACATTCTCCCGCGTCAATCCGCGCTTTTCATCAATAACTAATCGCAAAATAGTAAACCTAACGACTGCACTTTTTACCGACGTAATTATCTAATATGTTGTTGTTTTGCTTATGCATAAAGTTATTTACTATTGTTATTTATACTGAATTAACTTTCCCTTTACCATAAACTTACTTTACAAATCTATTCTACAAAAATCCCCTTTGTCCACATCCACACTTCTTCGAAATGTTCCGACACTAAATCCCACTACATAACTCGTTAAACAGTTATCTTCATATTAACGTTAAACCACACTCACGCATCATTTATACTGCTAAAACACATTTATAACATTTTACATACACAAAAAGAAATAATAACACTTTGTGAAAATACTAGAACAGTTTATGAAAAACACTCTATTACTTTAGTGCACTCTAGTGGGCACAATCGAAACTTAAATCACAGTCCCCCTATCCAATACTGTCCTCTATCGGCTGATACATAAACTACGTGCGTGTCAAGTCCCGCCTCACCATGTCACTCTCCAGCTCTTGAGACATTATCTCCCACTTAACCGCCTCCAAGGCAGGATCGGTATACGGCGCTACGCCTGAAACTGTTCGTTTTTTCGAAAATGAAGGTGGTTGAAAGGCAAACAAGTCCAGTGGAGTCACGATGACATCATTGCCAGTCACCGTTTTTCTACCTGAAACTTACGATAGTGAAACTTAAATGCACTTTTATATCGAGGCTTTAGCACATATTCTCAAGAATTCCGTTAGTCTATCGAACGTTTTGAACATAAAGCAATGACAAGTCACTTTAATAAAATTTATTATCATGATGTATTTGTTCCAAATACTCCCTTCCGAATGATTTGACGAGCACGGAACACTGCTTCTGTTATTTCATTGTAGATTTACATCTGCATTCGCAATCATCGTGATACGCAGGTTGTTACTTAACTAATTCCTTCTTGCCTTGTGACAGGGAAGTGACGTTACCCAAGAGCTCTCTTGAACTGCAAATTCCAGCGTTGCCATTGTCTTCGGCACTTACATGTGAGGACATTAGAGTCGCAGAATATTTATAAACTGTACGTGGGACAGTTTATTGGATGCATATCACTTTTGTCTGCAGTATTTCTATCGGTCATTTGTAACTGAACTAGGACTGAATACGTCGTGCGCGTTGTGAGTTTTTCTCTCAGATCCCGAAAAGATATGAAACAGTGTGGGTTTATACATCAAATGCAGGCGTAAACGATAACAGTTTACATCGTACCATAATGGTGTTGGGGAAATCGAAGTCAAAAGTTTTATATAAGGCAGCGTAGTCTAGAAGCCGGGAAACAGCCTCAAATTGACCAACATAAACCACCTGATTTACGGCGAATGAACGCTGCGCGAGATTTTGAATATCCTCTCGCCCACTTCCGCCACTGCCTTACTCGCTCAACCGTTTGAAGCTCACTTCTTTTTCTCTCTAAAATCGTCTTTGAATATGAAACACACCTTCTTCTTGCACTTAAAAGTTGTAAAATCGACATTTGTCTAGATTTTACCTCAATGTTGTGGATTTTAACTGTGTAGAATTAACAGTTGAATCGTTTTGTTTCTCTGGCTTTACTACGAGACTACTGTGCTTTTTAGGTTCAAGTTGAGATCGAATTGTAAACGAAATTAGTTTTTTGCATAACATTTACAAAACATTTTTTTCAGTGCCCTCGTGGGAAAGTTATGCCAGAAAATTTTAAAAAATCTGACTGACTTGGTAGCGTAAGAGGACTCTCGGGTAGTGCGCATGCGCTGTAGCTTAGAGGGCTTTTGTAGGCTATCAGGTTTGATTGTTAAGAGTCCTGTATCATATTCTTCGTCTCGACTTCCTCTGCACGACTAAACAGTTATAGTTAACAGACTATCTGTTAATCCAGGATAACCAGTCATGTTGGTCATTTTATCGGCAAAAGGAAATGAGCTAACGTATGTAGCTGGTAAGACAGCCCTGGAAAAATTCAAGTTGGCTTGCTTTTGTTCTTGGCTGTAGAAAAAGAGTAGTCGACAGTGGTGATGACTGAACTAGAGCATGACGAACGATCAAAGCGTTCAGTCAACCATGGGAAAGTTCCACCTAGGCGGTGAGACGCGATGACACGCTAGCGTATTTGCCTCTCTCTCTCTCTCTCTCTCTCTCTCTCTCTCTCTCTCTCTCTCACACACACACACACACACACACACACACACACACACACACACACAGTTCACGGATTAGATAAGAGGATCGACAGAGTGGACGATTTGAATGAATGACCGTTACTCATAGTAACAGCAGTTGTCGGACTAGACGATTTTAAAGTGCGAGGTCTGCTGTGCTTCAGAGGCTTTAACTTCTATCCCTTTCTAGTATCTGTATTCCAACAACTCAGTGAGCGACTGAACACATCAGTTTGTCATCGATTAATAGAAATGGATGGTCTCAAAAGGTTTTACTTGCTGACACACCACACACGTGATATATAACAACGTGCGCGCTTTCATATCTAAAACTATAAGTTGATTTATTTCCTAACCAGTATGAATATTGAGAAAATTTTAGACATGTATAGAATCTTCGCATTGTGAACTCGCAAAAAGAAAGCAGATGTGAAATTCGCTTGTAGAGTTCTCGGATGGACGGTACGATGTGAAGCTTTGACGTTTATATTTAATGTGGACTCTAGAAGTGTCAAACCGCCAGACCGCTGTATTACGCACACCGTTCCTATTCCAAAGGTTAAATGTCATCTACACATTAATGCGTGGGATTTGCCCTTCGTTTTTAAATTTTTGTGTGCGCGTTTGTGGTGTTTAGCCGAAACTTGATTTCCCGTTTTATTTCATTATTCAAACTGCAACGGGTCAAGGCATCTTGACTGTTTTGTTTTTGTAAGAGATGTCTCCTGAAAAGCAAAGCCGTAAAGAAAACGAGGAGAAAAGATTAGGGGTTAAGATCCTGTCGATGGCGAGCTCGTTAGAGACAGAGCAGAATCTCGCATTAGGGAAGGAGAGGTCAAGAAATCGGCCGTATCTTTTTCAGTGAACCATCTCGGCATTTACCTTCCGCGATTTAGCTAAACCATACCTCCCTATTGTGAGTTCAATGGCTTACCACTGCACCACCTTACTCGATGGAGCAGCTAAATATGAAATACCAAAGTTTATTACATTGAGCTTATTTAAATTTTCCATTGGTGTCAAATGTTTTGCATAGTGTGAATTTCACAAGTAGCGTGCGACCCGTAACTATTGAAGGGTCTTAAATAGTACAGATGTGAAGCGGCACAGCGGCTACACTCAAACTGTGTGATCATCCAGATTCTCATCTTATACTTCCAGTAAAAATTCTTGTATTAGACCACGATGGCTGTCTTCGTCAGAACATGAAGAAAATGTGCGCGATTAATTATACTAGGGTTACTAAGTTTATTTTCTGCACAGATACTCTATAGTTAACAGTATAGTGTGTAATTATTTTCTTCTTTATTGTTATTTCATCCCCCTCGCCCAATATGGGCGGGGGGAGTTGTTGGTAGTACAGTCAATCTGTTTTTCAGCCAAATTACGAGTAAAACTACGACGTAAAAACACTAAGATAAAGGTGAGATATTTATAACTCAATTAAAAAATTAAACAGATGAAATTAATGGAAAGTTTTATATACAGAGCGTAACAAAAATGTACGGCACAAATTGCATTACACATTCCTCACACGTAGACAAAGAAATTATGTTATATGAACACGGGTTTGGGAAAGCTTTGTTTCCATGTTACAACTCATTTTCTCCAACACATTAATCATACAACTCTTTCTCACAGGATATGTTCAATATGCCCTCCGTGAGCATTGATATATGCATCAACCCACCGTCGTAGTGAATCTTGGATGCGCTGATGTATCCCTGGAGTATTGCGTATGGTTTTGCAGCCTTCCGTAATGCGGGCATGGAGATGTGAACGTCTTGTACTGGGTTGGTTGAAATGGCTCTGAGCACTATGGGACTTAACATCTGAGGTCTAAAGTCGCCTAGGACTTAGAACTACTTAAACCTAACTAACCTAAGTACATCACACACATCCATGCTCGAGGCAGGATTCGAACCTGCGACCGTAGCGGTCGCGCGGTTCCAGACTGAAGTGCCTAGAACCGCTCGGCCACTCTTGTACTGGGATTCCATAGACTAGAGCTTTCAAATGCCCCCACAAATAAAAGTCCAGTGCGCTTATGTTCGGATAGCTTGGAGGCCACGCAATTGGTCCATCTCTACCTACGGGCATTAACGGGCATTAACACTAACGCGAGGAGGTGCTCCATTGTGATGAAGTACAAGTTTAGTCGTACAGCTAACAGATCATGTAGAAAATTCTCTACGAAATTATGATAACTTTCTCCGTTGAGCCTGGGTGGAAGAAAGTGAGGCCCTACCAAACAGTCACCAACAATGCCGGCACAAACATTGACAGAAAATCGTTGTTGATGGCTTGCTTCAACAGTTACGTTGGGATTGACGTCTGCCATAAATGCCGATTGTGGAAGTTTGCGATCTGATCTCGTTGAAACTTGCTGGAGAAAATAAGTTGTAACGTGGAAACAAAACGTTTCCAGACCCATGTTCATATAATATAATTTCTTCGTCTACGTGTGAGGAATGTGTACTGCAGTTTGTGCCGTACGTTTTTGCTACACCCTATATAAGGAACCTGACATTCTTAGATTTTAATTTAAAACAGGATTAGTAAAAAGGTAAAATGAAAAACAATGAGAGCATATTTAAAACAAGATGGAAAAGACTGACGTTAAAAAGAAGTACTTCACTGTCACTAAAACTATAATGACCTGCACTGGGAAAGCTACGTGTTGTAGCCGAGCGGTCTATGGCGCGTTGCCTCGGTTCGCGCAGCTTCCCCCCGTCGGAGGTTCGAGTCCTCCTTCGGGCATGGGTGTGTGTGCTGTCCTTAGTGTAATTTAGTTTAAGTTAGACTGAGTAGTGTATAATCTTAGGGACCGATGACCTCGGCAGTTTGGTCCCATAGGAACTTACCACCAATTTAACCTCCCTGGGAAAGGTCGTCTGTTGTTGAAGGGGAAAAAGGTTGGATGTTGAGGATGGTGGGGATATAAGGATGGAGGATTGATGCTCAATAGCGATGGAGTAGGAGTGAAATTTGGAAATGGAAATGTGTGTGAATTCCTAAGGGACCAAACTGCTGAGGTCATCGGTCCCTAGACTTACACACTACTTAAACTAACTTATGCAAAGAACAACACACACACCCATGCCCGAGGGAGGACTGAAACCTCCGGCAGGAGAGTCCGTGCAATCCGTGACATGGCGCCTCAAACCGTACGGCCACTCCGCGCGGCAGTGAAATTTGGGAAACAAGAAGGGAGCAGTAGTTGGGGGTGTTGGTAAGGTCATAAGAAGAAGGGGAAAAAGGGAGTATGGAAATAAGTTGAAAGGGGAAATGGGTAGGGAATATGGTGAGAGAAGGAAAAGGGAGCCCCCGATGTGGTGAATCTGGTGGGGTGGATTTATAGTTGGTGGAATGGATAAATGTCGGGAAGGAGTTCATGGTCTGGGAGAGAGAGACGGTTGAAATTTCACTGGGAGAAGATGTGGAGAGTATCCAGGTGTATGGTTGGTAGGACGTGTCGCTAGAGGCGCGACAGCGTACTAGGATCGGAAGTCTGAGGGTAAACCATATGATAATTGGAGTTTCCATATGGTGTATGTTGCACGAAGGTGTTCATTGTGATTAAGGATAAGTGTGAATTTGACGAGATGGTAAATGTTCCATGTGAAGGAAGATAAATGGATGCAGAAGCGAATTATTCGTGTAAATTACCTATATCTAATCAGTACATATTATAAATTAATGTTCCCCTCCGCAGTTTCTGTCTCTATGTTCGAGCTAATCTCAGGAACTGTTGTAGGGATTTTTTTTGCGGTTTTCAATAATAGACTGATTCGCAAGGAAGGTTTGTGTATGTCACTACATATTATAAACAACTAGTACCTCCACAGATGTTTACTGTTTATCCGTGCGAAGCTGGGGAGAGTCGATAGATATTAATAAATTAGGAATAACCTTCCGTTTTAATTTCATGGATCCGAATTCTGTGATCAACTAAATGACCTACTCCTTTATCTTCGATTTCTCAGGCGCTAATATATCTGCGATGAACGATTGATAAATCCAGTAAATTTCTATGAAATGTAGTGGAATATTTTCAAACGCCATCGTTGTTGGTAAGTGTGGTTCCTATAGTGATTATAACGATGTTAGTACCTGATACCTCCTACAGTTAACTGTTGACGAATAAGTTCAGATGGCTCAAATGGCTCTAAGCACTATTGGGACTTAACATCTGAAGTCATCAGTCCCCTTGACTTAGAACTACTTAAACCTAACTAACCTAAGGACATCACACACATCCATTCCCGAGACAGGATTCGAACCTGCGACCGTAGCTGCAGCGCGGTTCCAGACTGAAGCGCCTAGAACGGCTCGGCCACAGCGGCCGGCTGACGAACAAGTGAAGTGGTCATTGTAGTAGCTGCTCTGAAAAATGGAAAATGAATCTAGTTTCGTGTTGTTATTAAACATTTGCATTAGAAGAGTTGAACGTAGTTTGATGAAATATATGTAGACTCTTCACGAGCAGTGAAGACAATTTATTGTTTGATTAACGAGTTTAAAAATCTCCACAGAAGAACTGAATATGAAAAGCCCATCGTTTGCGCTGTTGAAGTCATCACAGTCGAGATCATCGGAAAAATCCGTGATATCGCAATCCTCGACGGCGGAGTACAAGAAGTGAGACTTTAGACATCTCCATCAATCAAGTACGTAATAACTTCCGCGAAAAACACTAAACGAAAAATCTTCGTCCACGGTGGGTACTACTTGCTGGCTGTTGGTCGAAAAAGAATCCGCAAGAATGTTTCAAAGCTATATTTAGAACCGCAAATACTATTCGCGTATATGCCGCCGGGCCATGTTGTGCAAATCCTATAATATCTCATCGATCCAACTTGGCTAAGTTCAAATGGCTCTGAGCACTATGGGACTTAACATCTATGGTCATCAGTCCCCTAGAACTTAGAACTATTTAAACCTTACTAACCTAAGGACAGCACACAACACCCAGTCATCACGAGGCAGAGAAAATCCCTGACCCCGCCGGGAATCGATCCCGGGAACCCGGGCGCGGGAAGCGAGAACGCTACCGCACGACCACATCGATCCAACTGATCGACATCTTCAGGTAGTGATAGTTGCTGTTGTTACTACTGAAAGACGAGACTGATCATGATCGCGCTGTGGCGTCGAAATTTTTCAGGCCGGGAGCAGGCAGTACGTGTGCGGGAAAACACGCAGTTAGAGGAAAGCGGCACTCATAGTTTCCCATGCTGGCAGCCGGGGGAAGGCCTTCCCCGCGTGCGCTGTGGGCTATTACTGTGCTGCCGTATGTTCCTGTAGGTGAAAGCTGAATTACCTCTCAGCAACGCGCTTCGTCGGTTCATGAATGGGAGGTTCTTTTTTCTCCTGTTTTAATGTAATGAAAACTAGTGCTGAATTCCAGGGAGCGCTTAACTGAAAACTTGCATTCCTGTTGATGAGATTGACCCCCGTACGGATATGTATGGCCTCCTTAAAAACATAGTCCCATAAAGATGCCAGTGAGGATAAAACTTCAGTCTTCTCGTAAAAAATGCAATGCCCCTTGTCGGCAAAACTCCGCTACCGCTGATTGATCGGGTTACCCCAGGCGTGTACGACGATGGCGTTCGACACAACGTTCTTGCACGGTTCGGCATGTCTGCCCAATATAAGATTTCCCGCACTGGCGTGGTCTCTTATATACGCCACGTTTCCTGAGCCCAAGATCGTCCTTGACTGAGCACAATAAATTCCTCAGTTTTGCTCGTGGGCGAAAAACACACTTGATGTCATGCTTCTTGAGGATTTTTTCTATTCTTGAAGACATGCCGCCAGCCGGCCGGTGTGGCCGTGCGGTTCTATGCGCTTCAGTCTGGAACCGCGTCACCGCTACGGTCGCAGGTTCGAATTCTGTCTTGGGCATGGATGTGTGTGATGTCCTTAGGTTAGTTAGGTTTAAGTAGTTCTTAGTTCTAGGGGACTGATGACCTCAGAAGTTAAGTCCCATAGTGCTCAGAGCCATTTGAACCATTTTGAACTTGCCGCCAAAACAAGGATAGAACGTCGTTGCAATGAGTGCTTCCACATCTTCATTTACAAAATTGGTTCTAAGCACTATGGGACTTAACAGCTGAGGTCATCAGTCCCCTAAACTTAGAACTACTTAAACCTAACTAACCTAAGGACATCACACACATCCATGCCCGAGGCAGGATTCTAACCTACGGCCGTAGCAACCGCGTGGTTCCGGACTGAAGCGCCTAGAACCGCTCGGCCACCACGGCCGGCTCTTCATTTACATTCTTACTTTGAACTTGCTTAGAACAGAATGCATGACGTATCTATCAGAATAGTCGCTCTGTTGGAACACCTTTCTTGTAGCTCACCAGGCAGACTCTCTATATATGGGACCATCTGTGCTGCATGTACCAAGGAGCCCATAGACACTACCGCGTTGTGCATGCTTGTGGTCTGCAAATATAATTCTGTGTGAGTCGGTCTGCGGCGTACCGTCGACTTTTCTTCTAAATATGACATCCAGGAATGGTAAGATGGCATCTTTTTCCACTTCCATGTGAACTGTATATTCGGATGTAGCGAGTTCAGATGCTGGAGAAACACAGGTAACGTCTCTCTTCCGTGGGGCCACACCACGAGTGTATCGTCTACATACTGCCAGAAGCAGGAGACTTGCCGACTGTAGTGCTTTTTCCTCAAAGTCTTCCATAAGATACCGGGTGGTTGTAATTAAACTTACCCTATTTAACACGCTATAACACGGAAACTAATTACTGTACGAATACCAAATTTGGAAGCATTAATGTCAAGGACATGGGGGAAGAGAAATAATGCAGAATCAGTTCAATTGAAACACTTGTAGTGTGCTGCTACGGAACATCATACCATTACACACCGGTACCATTACTGCTGCAAAAGCGCTCAACACGGCGCCTACCAGCCTTCAGAAGGGTCTGAAAGCGCAAATTTGAATTCTGCCCAGCAGAAAGTAGCATGGCCGTAGATATGCTTTCTACCTCTCTTCATATGCTGCACTTCAGATCAGCACATGTGTGAATGTTCCCCTGGCAAACCCTGTCCTTCAGGTAGCCCCACAACCAGAAATCATGTAAGCGATTCGCCTCGTTGGGCAATGAATCTACTACCTCTTTCAGGGCCGATGCACAGTTACGCCCGGTCTCGTGCGGGAGTCTCAAAGCAGCGAGCATGGAGGGACATGGACGGGGATTGTGGATAGATGGCGCTAGGTGGGAGTGTGGGTCGGCCAAGATAGTCCGTGCAACTACAACAAACGATACGTCTGTGTGGCGCAGTGATTAACGCAACTGCCTAGTAAGCGGGTTCGAACCTCGCTCCGGCACACATTTCCACTCGTCGCTGCTGATTCTGTATAAAGGCGCGATGCAGCTGACATCAGTAGTCCCTTCCCTTTCCTTTCCTTTTTCTACACACCACCGTCAATTTACGTAATAACGTTTTGTCAGTTAGTAAGGCGATGACTACGGTTTTGTGCTGTTACCAGAGATAATGTTATGTTATATTATGTTATGTTAACCGGGGACCTAGAAACAACGGAGAGGCTCCGTCCCCGCTGCAGCCGCAGTGGTCCGCAACCCCACGACGACTACCGCAGTCCACTTCACCCCTCCGCCACCCAGGGTTACTGTGCGGTTCGGCCCCCGGTGGAACTCCTCAGGGAACGTCCCCCACACAAGACGAGTGTAACCCCTATGTTTGCGTGGTAGAGTAATGGTGGTGTACGTGGAGAACTTGTTCGCGCAGCAATCGCCGTCATAATGTAGTTGAGGAGGATTAAGGAGAACCAGCTCACATTTGCCGAGGCACATGGAAAATCGCCTAAAAACCATCCACAGACTGGTCTCACACCATACGAGTGTAACCCCTATGTTTACGTGGTAGAGTAATGGTGGTGTACGCGTATGTGGTGAACTTGTTCGCCCAGCAATCGCCGACATAATGTAGTTGAGGCGGAATAAGGGGAACCAGCTCGCATTTGCCGAAGCAGATGGAAAACCGCCTAAAATCCATCCACAGACTGGCCGGCTCACCAGACCTCGACACAAGTCCGCCGGGTGGATTCGTGCCGGGGACCAGGCGCTCCTTCCCTCCCGGAAAGCGTTAGACCGCACGGCCAACCGGGCGGTCTACCAGAGATTACTTGAAAAACGTCAGAGCTACGACTATGACCTATTAAGCTTTATTTTTTGGACCATTTGAAGAATTAATTAAATGAAGAGTGACATACTATAAAACGCAAAGTAGATGCTCTTTCAACTGGATAGTGCAACTTGCCAGCATTGACAGTTGGACGAATTATTTGTATTTGCCTCTGCTACCGAGCAGTACTTTTCAGCCCCCTAACGTGTTGCCACCAGGGCAATAATCATTGATGATGTTCACCTCTGAGTGGTGAAACCGGTTATGAAATCAAAAACCAGGACTATGATAGCGGGACTGAAAATAAGCGAATTAAAATATGATAAAATGAGGCTTTGGGTTCGACGGGGCAAGTGTACTCCCCATCATCAGTTATATAACAACATGTCTCCTCTTTATTCTTGAAGTTTTCACGGCTGAATATTCTGTGAGATTTCGGGATTGCAGTTGGATGGATCATGTTGACTTCTTGGCACAAGATTTCGGCTGGCAACGGTTCAACCATCTTCAAGTGAGTGTCCGCCACTGTACAAATATTCAAATGTGTGTGAGTTCCTAAGGGACCAAACTGATGAGGCCATCGGTCCCTACCCTTACACACTAACTTAAAGTAACTTAAGCTAACTTATGCTAAGAACGAAACACGCACCCGTGCCCGAGGGAGGACTCGAACCTCTGGTGGGAGTGGCCGCGCAAACTGTGACATGGCGCCTTAAACCGCACGGCCACTCCGCGTGTCCGCCACTGGAGACTACTACTCACTGCGTCGACTTTATAGCAATAAATTGGAGCCTCCTCTATCGAAATCCACGCCCTCTGCAAGTACTGTTCCAACTGCGGCGCGCAGGTGCACGCTAAAAGGTGAAACTACATGCCCGCCATCTGTCGGAATGCGCGCTCGCTACGCTAAAATCAAAAGTCCAAATGTTTTCTCTCAGAATAAATTAAAGAGGTCACCAGGTCCCAAGCCTAGTTGATAGCCGGCATCACGATTTATAAGGTCTTCTACTAGAGGTATTTCCAGAGTTTCTTTAATTGCTGCATCCCAAAAGGATCTCGCCGGGGCCAAGATTTTTGTGGCAGAATAATCCATAGAGTGTGCCTTGGTAAAACAATGCTCAGGTATGGACGACTTACTGTGCGTATCATCTGACCTAGGTAAGCTTTACCACACTGGTAAGGAATTTTGTAAATTCTGGACTTCCGCAGTCCCAGATCGTCCTTTACCGCGCCGAGAAGAGCACTAATCTTCGCTTTTGGCCGGAAGATTACTTTTTAATTTCTTTAGGATTCTACCTACTTTAGACGAAAGGTTGCCGACGTATGAAAGGAACACCCAGGAGTTGAAGAGCTCCTTTCTTGATGTTGTGGGTTGTCACGTTTCTTCCTCCTTAGTGATGTGCTAATCTGATGTGGAGAGTAACCATTATCGTTGAACATCGACTGCAGATATTCTAGGCTGTCTCCGTTAGAAACAACATGTGCCCGGTGCACCAACGTTCTAAAGGCGCTAGTAGAGTGTGAAGGATGATGACAGCTCGACGCTTGCAGACAGAGGTCCGTATGTGTGGCCTTACGACAGACGAAATGCCCTAATGAACCATCCACTTTCCTACTCACCAAGACGTTCAGAAACGGTAAGCACCCTTCCTTTTCTATTTCCATTGTAAATTGGATGCTTTTGTGGACTGAATTCAGATGTTGCAAGAAACGTGGCAATTCTTCTTCACCTTGGGGTCACACTACAAAAGTGTTAACAACATATCGCCAAAAGGCTTGTTGTTTAAGTTGTGCCGGATCAAGTGCCGTTTCCTCAGAGTCTTCCATAAAGAAAGTTTGCTGTCAGAAGGGAGAGAGGACTCCCCATGGCTACACCATTTGCTCAAAATATTCACTGTTAAAGAAAAGCTAGGTTTAGGAAAGGATATGATGAAAAAGTGCTGTTATATCGGGCGTGAACTTATTGTTGATGAGTGATAGAGAGCCCATAAGAGGAACCTTAGTGAAAAGTGAAATGACATCGAAGCTCACTAATAAGTCTGTTTCATCGACTTGAAGTGACTTGAGTCTATTGATAAAGTCGCAGAGCTGCAAACACGATGCGCGCAATGTCCCACAGAAGGTCTCAGTAGACAGCCAAGATGTATAGCCGTATCATACGTGTGGGCGTCGGTATTACTGACGATCGGCCGCAAGAGAACGTCTTTTTTTATGAATCTTCGAAAGACCATATAACCTGGGTGGCATAGAACTACGATGTCTTAGTGTTTTGGCCACTTCTTGCGGAGAAGAAGAATTCAGCCGGCCGCGGTGGTCTCGCGGTTCTAGGCGCGCAGTCCGGAACCGTGCGACTGCTACGGTCGCAGGTTCGAATCCTGCCTCGGGCATGGATGTGTGTGATGTCCTTAGGTTAGTTAGGTTTAAGTAGTTCTAAGTTCTAGGGGACTGATAACCACAGCAGTTGAGTCCCATAGTGCTCAGAGCCTTTTTTGAAGAAGAAGAATTCAGCAGCGCTGACGGTTTCGTTTCCACTTTCCCTGTGGGGTCATTGTCAATCTTTCGATACATTGGTTCACTTAACAAGCTATAAATATTCTGTTCGTAAACATCACGTGGCAACCGCACGGTGGCGTTTCCCATATCCGCTGGTAAGATCACCGTGTGAGGATCTTCTAATAGCTTTCGTGCTGCGGACCTTTCATGGCACAAATGTTGCTCTTCTCAGCTTTAGTGTATCATAACAGTATACTGGCTCCGATAGTAGGGCACGCATCCAGTGTGTGGGCCCACAAGTTAGCTCTGGTGCGACCTACCACTGCTGTCAGGCGAATACAGAGGAATGTTTTGTCGACATGTATTGGGGCATTCAACACTAGTCCCTCAGATGCACTATTGATAATCACGGGTCTGTGCCCACTAGACTTGATAGTAAGGCAGGACGCAGCCTTCTATTGGCTGCATAAACAAAACATTGACAAAGCGCAAAATATTATGGGCACTCCTCTGATAAGTGTTAAAGCTATTAAAGAAAGAATGCACGACATTTGGCAGGGAGAATGGGATAGGTCTAATACGGGCCGTAGAGTCCATAGGTTTCTACCTACGGCAAGGAAAAGACTAAAGAACAAGGTAATTAAGCCTTCTCAGGGCCTAGGTTATTTCCTTACAGGTCATGGTCCTACCTACCTCGAATAGGAAAAAGGCCAACACCAGAGTGTGACTGTGGTGCCCACGAGGGATCGCCTGAACGTACAGTGTTCGACTGTCCAATATACGAACAGGCTGTCTCAATTGAGAGGCAGCTTCTACAAACTAGGAATGTTGAGGAAATATTGAGGAATGGCGAATTCTTCGACAATTGATAAACAAAATCTCAAAGGAGGCTCAGGGAGCCTACCTTGGGAGAGGTTAAATAGCTACTGCTCAAATGTAAATATATTGTTTGTTTAAGTCTCTGACTTGTAGTAGGTTGTAATTGTAGTTAGTTCAATATGGTGGTGGAGGAATATAAGAATGGTATAAATGGAGTGGTTTTTCTGGTAGTAGCGGCCCGCCTCCCCATGGCTAAGGACCGACAACTCTCTGGGAGGATTCCAGAGAGGCTAAGGGGCCGTTTATTGATACATACTATTATTTTGTTTATTTGCTTGGAAGTGTGGTCATATTAATAAACCACTTTTGTAAAACTAATAGCAGAGTTTAGTGTCAATACACATACTTAAAAGTGTTAGAAAGTGGGTTCTGTATGTACCAATTAATTCTGAAAAAAAAAAATTCTTCTGAGCTTTCGTGAGTACGCGACATGTTTCACATCTTATTTCTTCTGCAGAATCACTAGGAAGAGGTCTAACAGCTTCCTCAACAGCACTAGTAAAATCAGTTAGAGGCAGGGTTCTCGGCGTAGGGGCAAAGTTCCTTTCCCAAGCAGAAGATCTAATAAATCGTGACGACGGTTTTCAGCTGGACAAGGCTCTGGACTTGGTGATCTCTTTAATTTCTTCTGAGGGAAAACATTTTGTTCATAATGACACGTTTGGCTACATTTGACGTTTCATTTTAGCAGCGGGCGAACATGTAGTTTCATCTTTACGCATGCGTCTGCGCGCGACAGCGGGAACAGTATTTGCAGAGGGCGCGGATGTCGGAAGAGCAGGCCCCTGTGACGGCCGCCAACGCGCATGCGTCTCCACGGCAGTGTTTTGCTATAAGGCCGGCATTGTGAACTAGCAGTCTCCAGTGGCGGACACTCATCTGAAGACGGCTGAACGGTTGCCAGCCGAAGTATTGTGGCAAGAAGTCAACAAGATCCGGCTGCAATCCCGAAACCCCGTAAAATATGCCTCCTCTTGTTTGAGCACAATCTCCCAGTCCACAAGTTTGAACAAGCTTTCAAGGTTACTTTCGGCGTGCCTTGTGTTTTAACAGACCCTCGAGGGAGTTTCCAGTAGGGAAGCTACTGACCGAATGAGGTGGCACTGTGATGGAGCATACTGGCCTCTCATTCAGGAGGAGCGGGAAGCAAATCTCCGTCCCGTGGTTTCGCTAAACTGATTGAGTCAAACGCCAGGCTCGTTCCTACAGATAGAACACGGCCAATTTTCTTCCCCGTCCTTGCCCAATATTAAAATTTGTTCCATCTCCAATGACCTCGTCATTGACAGGACGCTGTTTTATGAGGATCTAGTCTTTATAGTTATTGGGTTGCACAAATCAGGTTTATATGGAATGTGCGTAGACAAAATTACAAAACATGCAGGAGGAATATGGCTGAGTATCATAATGAATGGGTAAGTCCGGAGCGGTCCTGATCTAGTACAGAAGTCATCTGGCTGCTGCAGCTACTGCTGCTGCTAATGATGACGAAACATTATCTCGAAATTTGGTAGAAAATCCGAAGAAATTCTGGTGGTATGTAAAGTACACAAGCGGCAAGACGCAGTCAATACCTTCGCTGCGCAGTGCCGATGGTACTGTTACCGACGACTGTGCCGCTAAAGCGGAGTTATTGAACGCAGTTTTCCGAAATTCCTTCACCAAGGAAGACGAATGGAATATTCCAGAATTTGAAACACGAATTGCGCAGGTCGCACCAGTGTTTAAGAAGGGTAGTACGAGTAATCCATCTAACTACAGACCTATATCATTGACGTCGGTTTGCAGTAGGGTTTTGGAGCATATACTGTATTCAAACATTGTGAATCACCTCGAAGGAAACGATCTATTGATACGTAATCAGCATGGTTTCAGAAAACATCGCTCTTGTGCAAAGCAGCTAGCTCTTTATTCGCATGAAGTAATGGCCACTATCGACAGGGGATCTCAAGTTGATTCCGTATTTCTAGATTTCCGGAAAGCTTTTGACACCGTTCCTCACAAGCGACTTCTAATCAATATGCGGACCTATGGGGTATCGTCTCAGTTGTGCGACTGGATTCGTGATATCCTGTCGGGAAGGTCGCAGTTCGTAGTAATAGACGGCAAATCATCGAGTAAAACTGAAGTGATATCAGGTGTTCCCCGGGGAAGCGTCCTGGGACCTCTGCTATTCCTGATCTATATAAATGACCTGGGTGACAATCTGAGCAGTTCTCTTAGGTTGTTCGCAGATGATGATGTAATTTACCGTCTAGTAAGGTCATCCGAAGACCAGTATCAGTTGCAAAGCGATTTAGAAAAGATTGCTGTATGGTGTGGCAGGTGGCAGTTGACGCTAAATAACGAAAAGTGTGAGGTGATCCACATGAGTTCCAAAAGAAATCCGTTGGAATTCGATTACTCGATAAATAGTAAAATTCTCAAGGCTGTCAATTCAACTAAGTACCTGGGTGTTAAAATTACAAACAACTTCAGTTGGAAGGACCACATAGATAATATTGTCGGGAAGGCGAGCCAAAGGTTGCGTTTCATTGGCAGGACACTTAGAAGATGCAACAAGTCCACTAAAGAGAAAGCTTACACTACACTCGTTCGTCCTCTGTTGGAATATTGCTGCGCGGTGTGGGATCCTTACCAGGTGGGATTGACGGAGGACATCGAAAGGGTGCAAAAAAGGGCAGCTCGTTTTGTATTATCACGTAATAGGGGAGAGAGTGTGGCAGATATGATACGCGAATTGGGATGGAAGTCATTATAGTAAAGAAGTTTTTCGTCGCGGCGAGATCTTTTTACGAAATTTCAGTCATCAATTTTGTCTTCCGAAATCGAAAATATTTTGTTGAGCCCAACCTACATAGGTAGGAATGATCATCAAAATAAAATAAGAGAAATCAGAGCTCGAAAAGAAAGGTTTAGGTGTTCGTTTTTCCCGCGCGCTGTTAGTGAGTGGAATGGTAGAGAGATAGTATGATTGTGGTTCGATGAACCCTCTGCCAAGCACTTAAATGTGAATTGCAGAGTAGTCATGTAGATGTAGATGTGATACCTAAAAACACACAAGTCGCCAAAATGTCAAGACTTGCATCTGCTACTGTTTTTTACAGTAGAGAAGTGTTCGGAGTATTAACAAAGATGGCATAACACTTGTCTTACTAGCAGCATATGGCACGGCGTGCAATGTCGATGTGCTGACAGAAACGAGAGTGGTGATAATCGACTGAGATACTTGAGGAGGAGGAAGAGGAAATCAGAACATTTTGAAGCATACAGATAAAACTGTATCCTTGCAAGCCAGAAGTGACTTTGAAGAACTTGCTCAGACCTGCGGAGTAAGGAAGAATGGTGGCAGAACAAGATGAAACATGCCAGTACAGGAAATTCCCCAGTTTTTTGGACTCTCAGATTCCATATTGTCATCAGCGTGATGTTTTATTATGGAGACTAAAAATGAGTGTGAAAATAAAATCACGTTTCCAGTTCTGAATTGTAGGCAGGATGTGATTTCTCAGTGTAAGAAAAAGTGTTGCTACTGTAAATGAACGTTATCTGTGTAAACAAAGATAGCTGCCGTAGTAGGTGGAGGCAAATGGCAGCTGTGGTGCTGTGAGTTTAGCAAGTGTCTTTCAAATGTTGACGATGAGGGAAGGAGAGTGAGAGCCAATATCCGATCTGACGCTCTCACTTTCCCTCAAATTACATGGCATCTCAAAAGAGAGATTATACAGAATAATTGAGCTGATCCCGCGCGGGTAACAGTGTTTAATACAGCACAATCATACTTGGGACAAGCCACGTTCAAATCTCTGACCAGTTACTTTGGTTTTAAAGTTTTGCACGGTTTCCCTACATCAAATAAGATGAAAGTTAGAATGGTCCCTACAACAGGGCCACGCCCCATTGTCTCCGATTTGCACACTACACTAGCTCAACTTCTCGAATTGTCTCAAAAGTCGACTGCACATTACGTTAAGATTTTCTTTCTTGTACAGCATTTGTACTGCACATGATATGCTCGTGCATAAACGTAATATCTTACATACAATACTACATTTTCGGGAGGACACGCAATTAGAATGAGAATGGCGTACGGAGCTATGAGCAGTAAGACGTCTTTCTCCAACCACACTCCTGCCCTGACATTACGTAAACAGGTATTTCGTTTACTACGTGACAATGCGGAACTGTATTGGTAGTTTTGCAGGAGTCAAGAGACAAGGTGTCAGGTTACTCGGGACACACTGTCTGCAGTCTTTTTAAACGCACGAACGAAGAGAGCAAGATGAATGTCACGCTATTACTGTTTGCGTAATCTGTGTTAATGACTGCAGTTGAATCGATGATAATGGCCTTTGTCCCTGAACATCTGTCCCTCGCACGTTGGGTTAAGGCGCTCAGTCCGGAACTGCGTGACTGCTACGGTCGCAGGTTCGAATCCTGCCTCGGGCATGGATGTGTGTGATGTCCTTAGGTTTGTTAGGTTTAAGTAGTTCTAAGTTCTGGAAGACTGATGACCACAGATGTTAAGTCCCATAGTGCTCAGAGCCATGTTTTGAACCTCGCACGTTGTTAAGAACGGCAACGATCCCTGTCTCCTCCAAGAGAAGCAGAATCTAACAGGTACGCTTCCATCTACTGAGAGACTGTAGTATGCCAGTCATGTGTTTCCTGCCAAGAAAGAAAGGAGAAACTGTAGTGCTATCACCTTCATTGCCCCTCACCTCGGTAGACAATTTAGTATTTCGACCTCCTCTTTTCCATCTTCCGTTTCGCTGTCAGTATAAGCAGTAAACGGCCGGATGGATGATTTTCATCTGTAAATTTTTTCGTCCATAAATTAATTTTTCCACTTTACGTACAAGAATAACCACACAGGTGTTTTTCTGTCTCTCTGTAGATAAAATTTTGCTTTCAAAGATCTTGAACCCGTATCACAGAGCTATCATATCGTCCATTTTAGTTACGACCAACTTTTGTTTGTAAGAAAAGCTTCAGCTTTGCTTGAATCTGCGGTATAGCTGAGTCTGCCTTCGTAACAACGCCTTGACTTTGATATAGCGTCTCGTTGTCCGGCGTTCCGTCCTTTACTGCTTGCATGGAGCCCTTCGTATCTAAGGCGACGTCTTTAGTACACTTGAGGCAATCCTTCACACAGTCAAGCTTCAGAGCATTGACACAGTTCCTCCGGCCTCGTGTACGTGTAATAAAGTGACCGCACTCTGTGAAGTCTGCCGGGCGCTGGCGGTAGCCTTACTCAGCGGGGAAACCGCTGTGCGGGCACGCAGTGCACGCTTATTGATTCGAAGTGAGCAAACGTCGCTGCTTAGCCGCTCCTAATATCCGCCGCTTGCAGGCAATGCCATACTTAAGTCAGTGGGCGTAGATGTATGTCGTGTGCTACGCTGCAGTTGATCTGGAAACAGTGAAGCCAATTTATACTATCACGTTACAGGGACCCCAAAGCTCGATTGATGATAATGACGGGAGAAACCGAACTAGTTACACCGATACCGGTGTTTGTTCTGAACAACCGGTATTTTTCGGTATTTCTTTAGCCTCGGGTATAACAGGTGTTTATCCTTTTTACTAATAACCAGGTAAAACACAGAAATATCAATTGTCCATAGAAGTAGTGCTAAAATTTTTCGTATTTGAATAAACATTTTTTTAAGGACGGACAGAATTTATTAGTAAAAATTTGCATTGCGTTGAAATATTGGGTTATTATAGAAAATTGTGAAAGCGATCGGTGCTATTTTAATTGCAGTACCGACAGAAACGAGTAACAAACATGCAGCATAAGTATTGGTACAGTATTGTTGAGACAGTAATGTAACTTTTACCTTGTGGCATGGCCTATTAGTTGGTATGCGTGTACACGCAGTGTGCAAGACTTGCTACGTGTGGTCTGTATGGTAGTTTCTCACTGTCATCGGCGCGAGTCGTTTGCATTACAGAATGGCGCTGTTTCTAATCTGGAAATACATTACGAAGTGCTGTATGAATGAAGTACAATGCTCCATTTGCCTTAAAAGATTAAAAACGGGAGGAGCCAAAACAAACTTGCAACGTAATATAAGGAGAAAACTTACAACTTAACATCTCATTCATAGTTTACAATAAAAATAGAAAGCAGCTGATTTTCTACCTTTGTCTACATAACATGCCTTAGCCTGCCTGAATCCCTTGAAAAATTAACACGAAAGATAAAGTCATTCAACCTTAGTTTTCACCATTTAGCAGTGACTATTCGTAATGCCAAAGCAGTAGTATGATCTCCTATTAAAACATGATTTTTGGCTGAATTTCAAAAAATGAGATTCAATCGGAAAAAAGTGGCGATGTTTTGTAGTTGTCAACCACTTATCAAAAATGGTTCAAATGGCTCTGAGCACTTTGGAACTTATCATCTGAGGTCATCGGTCCCCGAGAACTTAGAACTACTTAAACCTAACTAACCTAAGGACATCACACACATCCATGCCCGAGGCAGGATTCGAACCTGCGACCGTAGCAGTCGCGCGGTTCCGGAGTGAAGCGCCTAGAACCGCTCGGTCACAACGGCCGGCCAACCACTTATCACTTTTGGAGAAAAGCAGCGAATGGTGGACGGGCTAAAATTTCTTTTCTTTTTGCCTATTTACTTTAAAATTTTGCATCTATAGAGGTTGAAAGCGAGGGAGTCAAAATTTTTCAATCTTTGTTCGATTTCTACATTTATTATAGGACGTAATAGCAATACAAACCCGAAAATCCGTTATTTAAAAAACCGATTATGTTGAGCGGTTTTAACTGTCTGGTTTACTGGCGTTGAAAAAAACGACATAACCAAAAATCGGTTGTTTTAGCGATGACCGCCATTCCTAACTGATGACGGAGACGCCAGCATTGTTTCATGCACCAAGTCATCAGAAACGTAAGTGCATATATAGTTCTTGTCCTGTTGATATTCAGCTTAGAACTTGTATAAAATGCTCTCGGTAACATGACGCTTCACTGTGGCACAATACTTGCATATTTCGACAATATTCGTCAGGGAGACCACAAAACTGTCACAGAGCCAACGGAAAGCCAAAAATGTAAGTCATCTGGTGGTACCAAAGATCAATCGTCACCAGCGAGCGTACGTCCCAACGTAGCGTCATTGTTCTCATCACAGGGCAAGATACGGTGACTACTCATGTTGTTATTCGGTATCAACCGTCTGTTTTCATACATTTCTGAACGCATTGCCTGTAACTCTGTCAAAGTTGTTAAAATAAATTTTCATTTCCACGACTTCCTTAGCTACTGGGTTCCAATGGTTTGAAGTGTGAACTAGTTTCGCGTTTTCTCAAACAAGATCTTGACCTTACTCGCAAGGCTGTGTTCGGCCGCCGGCCGCTGTGGCCGATCCGTTCTAGGCGCTTCAATCCGGAACCGCGCTGCTGCTACGGTCGCAGGTTCGAATCCTGCCTCGTGCATGGATGTGTGTGATGTCTTTAGGTTAGTTAGGTTTAAGTAGTTCTAAGTCTAGGGAACTGATGACCTCAGATGTTAAGTCTCGTAGTGCTTAGAGCCATTTGAACCATTTTTGTGTTCGGCCACAGCTGATTTTTCTAGTTTTCTTACTTTATGTGCCGCTGGAATTCGCTGTAACTGTGGAACTTCGAAAAAAATGTCCCTCTTAGCTACTAACAGGTCCTCGTGGAGTATTACAATTACACCGACGGAAATTGAAAGTGCTACACCATGAAGCATCCGTCCTGCACAGGGTGGTTAGAAACAGTCTGATATAAGCTTGTATGGGTGTTGCAGGGTAGGTTGCGCTAAGAAGTAATTGTTAAGAAAAAAATTTGATACGATGTGCCGTTTCCGAGTTAATTGGCATTGAAGATAGTCAATCAGGCCGTTGCGCGCTCAAATTCAAGCGGCCCGCCCAAATTAAAGCGGCCCACCGAGACGGTATCGCCGAACGTGTGCTTTGTTCAGTTCCGTAAAACCGAAAAAGGGAGAGATACAAAAACTGTACATGCGACGGAAGTAAGGATCGAACCCGAAACAGCAGCCCCATGCGCTATCATCTACACTATGAGAACACTAATTATATATTGCTGGCCGCTTGAACTTGCGCAAACAACGGCCTGATTGGCGAACTGCTATGCTAATTAACTCGGAAACGAGGCAACGTATCTAATTTTTTTGTTGACAGTTATTTATCAGCACCACCTACCCTACACCACCCTTACAGGCTTTTCAGACGCTTTCTGACGACGCTGTAAGTTATCGACCGTTAAGGAGATATGTGGTACAGAAAGGGTATTACATGATTAAATTTTCAATTCTTTACGAGCTGTTATCCATCATGAACATCAATATGAAGTGCGGCCCTCACGCCGGCCTTGGTGGCCGAGCGGTTCTAGGCGCTACAGTCTCGAACCGCGCGACCGCTACGGTCGCAAGTTCGAATCCTGCCTCGGGCATGGATGTGTGTAATGTTCTTAATTAGTTAGGTTTAAGTAGTTCTAAGTTCTAGGGGACTGATAACCTCAGAAGTTAAGTCCCATAGTGCTCAGAGCCATTTGAACCATTTTTGCAGCCCCCACGGGCTTGAATACTCTTTTGTATTGGTTGTAAAATGGAAGCAAACAGTCTCAGAATGTTACCTTAAGGAATTTCTTACCATTATCTGAAACACATCCTGTTTCAGTTCCTGAAGATTCTTAACTGCAGGCTATTATGAACTTGTTTGTGCTCTGTGGGTGAAAAATTAGGGAACATGGCATTAAAGATGCGTATGTTCCTCAAAGCGTTTCTGATGTGAACGCCAGTGTTGCATCTTGCTTTATCCTACTGGAACATGCCGTTTGGAACCCTGATCATGAAGGCGATGACAACAGGGTTTACCATTCTTGCCACTTGCTGGCGAGAATTGGATCTGTCTTCAACAGTTACCAAGTCAGTCCTGCTATCATACAACCTCTTCATACATCATTCCAGAAGTTGTAGATGTACGGGTATCCAGAATGGCTGCTTCCTATCACCTTCAACCAGGCCGTCTACAGATACGTTGGCGTTGGTCTGACCGCCACAGACAGAAGCTAGTCTCACCGCTGAACGCCACGGAATGCCACCTTATGTCGCATTTGACTCTAGCTAAATTACCTTGCAAGTCTCTGTAGGCTGTGGTATGATGAAACGAAATGTAATGATGGTACTGCATTGATGGCCGGGAGACCCCACTTGGGATAGTTAGACCGCCGAGTTGCAAGTTTTTCAGGTGACGCCACATTGGGTGACTTGCGTGTCGATGATGATGATGATGATTACTGCACAACACACAGTCCTCGAGCAGAGAAAATCTCCGACCTGGCTATGAAACGAACCCGGGCCAGCGTGGCAGTCAGATGCGCTGACCACTCAACTAAGGAGGCGGGCTATGATATGGTTTCAGCGCTAGACGAAACATAGCAACTCGAGATCGTAACCCAGGTACCAGCAAGCTGTTCTCGACAATTCATGATGACAAATGTTTCAAATGGCTCTGAGCACTATGGGACTTAACATCTGAGGTCATCAGTCCCCTATAACTTATAACTACTTAAACTTAACTAACCTAGGGACATCATACACATCCATGCTCGAGGCAGGATTCGAACTGCGATCGTAGCGGTCGCACGGTTCCAGACTGTAGCGCCTAGAACCGCTCGGCCACTCCGGCCGGCTCATGATGACATGCTGCCTGAAACGTCTGCGCGGATTTCAGCTGTCGTTATACGACTATTGGTCCGTCAGAGCCAGTCCAACAATCCTACGTTCTGCATCTGCATCTACATCTACGTGCATACTCCGCAGCTCATCGTATGGTGCATGGCGGAGGGTACCCTGTACCACTATTAGTCATTTCCTTTCCTGTTCCACTCGCTAACAGAGCTTATGGTTGTGTTGTCCTGGAATGATCCGTACCTACTCTTCTTGCCACATTGATGCGCTGAGTCCATCTCATCAGCGCTCGCTCTGCAGTCGTTGCAGTACAGCCAACTTTCTATGCGATCTGTCGGTTTGATCCATTTCCCTTATACCTATGAATTGACGTTTGAAAGATGGCGATAAACTGCAGGTACACGTCTTCTGCACATGCTGTGTTGCAGTCTCCACTCGAAAAGTTCCAGTAACATTATCCAAACCAGGTAGCCATCGCGTACTCACATCATTCTACATCTGCATGAAAGGCTCTCTTTCTGTACTGAAAATAAGCTCGCATAAGGATGACTTTTAATAACCATAGATGTGCTGGAGTATACGTTTGGTAGCATTTGGTTAAGGCGCTCATAGTGCAACCCCTATGACCACTAAACCGCTGCCTAGATATCGGCAGGACTGGTCTAGATTTGGGTCCAAGGTGTGCATTTCTCTCTCAGTGGCGTTCGATATATGCCTAATAGGACCCGAGAGGTGACACAATCATAGTGTTCATACTGGTACCGTGTACGACTGGGTGATGCATTGCATTGCTGGAGGTTCATATCGGTTGAAGAGTGCTGTAACGAACAAACATACGCAGATCAGACAGTAGGTTCCAGCATCGTTAGACAGGGGGGTAGTCCTCTTCAAACGCATGAAAAAGGTGATATTAGTGATTGTTTTCAAGTAAATAAAAAGTAATACTAAATCTGATGTAGTTTTATTCCTGCACTTCTCGCTCAGTGGCGTTCAATATATGCCCAGTAGAACCCGAAAAGTGACACAATCAGTGTTCATTAAATCATACTGGTAGCGTGTGCGACTGGGTGATGCATTGCATTCCTGGAGGTTCATATCGTTTGAAGTGTGTTGTAACAAACAAACGTATGCAGATGATTAGACAGTAGGTTCCTGCATTGTTAGACAGTGATAGACGATGATATCTGCATTGAGGGGGTAGCCCTCTTCGAACGCATGAAAAAAGATGATTTTAATGATTTTTTTTCAAGTAAATAAAAAGTAATACTAAATCTGATGATGTAGTTTGATTCCTTACACTTTTATCTTTAAGAAATCACCTTTGTGTCCAGATCGGATGCTGCCTCTAACCGCTGCACTAGGTGGAAGGAGCCTTAGACCTGCGACAAAATAATGTTGTGTAAGTCCTTTTCAGTATCTCTTCTTTCAGCGTACATAGGATAATTGACAAATATTAAGTTTTAACAAAATGATGACGTGTTGAAACAAATGTTATTTGCTTCGCCCACAAAATGAAGACAAAAGCGTGCACCGAAAATAGACATTCGAAAACATCGCAAAACGGCTACGTACGCGGATAGAGAATTAAATTTAGAATACCGGCGTAAACTTACGAGCAAAATCGTATGTGCTGTTCTCAAGTTATGTTCCCCTCCAATTTGAAAAATATGGTTTCGAGAAAAACGTTATGGTTAAGTTAAACATACCTCTAGTTAGGATTCCTGGACCATGCAGCAGTCCTTTCTGATCCAAAAGCAGGTCTTCCTCCGTCTTCTTCGTGGCCATGGTGGTCCCGCGTGCTTCTTTGGCAGCTTCTGTGATCCGCTCGATACGCTTTTCGTGCGCTTTTGTGCAGAATTTGTAACAGACTGGTCCGATCTCAAGTCCGAGCACTTCATAATTTCCGTAATGCCTGTTAGGTCCTCATTGGAATTACATGCTGCCACACAGACCGCGATGGCGACTATTTTTTTCGTGCTGTGAATGGTTTGCGGGGACACTTCTTCACACATCGCCTAGTAACAAACTAATTTTTTGGAGAACTTGCGATGAACACAGCGATAACATAGACATCACAAAGCGCATTTTAACAGAAAAAAGGTTTTTTGAAATTTTCAGAGCGGACGATCTCCTTAAGGCCCGTATGTCATCTCTTCCGAACGTCCCGCTCAAGAGAATACTTTCAGAGGCTATCTGAAAGTTTGTCCTGTTGTCAAGCAACATGCGTCGCCTCACGTAGTTTTCGACGGGAAATTTCCTTATGTATCCTTTAGAGAGGAGGTGGTTGTGAATTGTATGGCTGCTCACGAGGTTTCTTCGCTGTCCAGCACTGAACTGCAGATCATTTGCTGCAGTGTAGCCCGTACATACACTGTTACATTCCGTGATAGTGGTCTGCGATGCATTTTATCAACACGTTATTGCCTACAGCAACCGAAGTCCGGCGGTTGCAGTCTCCACCGAATCTATGTACTTACTGCAAACTCATCACAGGGTGGTACGTGAAAAGTCTAGTATCTGCACGACATCAAGATGGAGTTCCATTCTATTGTATGTTACCAATCAGATGCGCCGCCTGCCTCCGTAGACAAGGTCGCTAACACGAGGCCAATCCAGGCAACTTAAAAAGTCACCTTGACTGACCTGAGACAGTTGCAACACTTCTGCTGATGCCGAAAACGAGTTAAAGAGTTACTTATTTATTTATTTATTTATTGTTCCGTGGGACCAAATTAAGGAGAAGTCTCCATGGTCATGGAACGAGTCAATACATGAAATTATAACACGATATTAGAAACAGATAAAATGAAATATAAAAAAACATATTCAGGTGACAAGTCGTAAGTTTAAATAAAGAAAATCAACAATGTAACACTCTACTTTTTGTTGTGGTTCCTCCAGCGGCGTGCTACGGTAACGTGGTGCGAGAATTTCAGTGTGTATCGGGACTGCAGACATGAACTTACTAACAAACAAACAATTACGTAGCCACTTTTTCGAGGTGATAATTAAAACTTTATGGCTGCCCTTCGTAATTACCTCGCCGTCGATAAACGTTAAACCGTAATCTTGCGTCCTTCCAACCGTCATTCCGTTCTACCTTCCCATTAGAAAGGAACTTCCGCTAATAAGCACGATATTAAACCGTTATTACACGATGCCTAACGTCTAGACGGCCTGCTGTCTAGCTTCAGAACGGGTGAAGCTGCGATTTTAGCAGACGGTTTATTGGCCGGGGAGATTCAAATGGTTCAAATGGCTCTGAGCACTATGGGAATTAACAGCTATGGTCATCAGTCCCCTATAACTTAGAACTACTTAAACCTAACTAACCTAAGGACATAACACAACACCCAGCCATCACGAGGCAGAGAAAATCCCTGACCCCGCTGGGAACTGAACCCGGGAACCCGGGCGTGGGAAGCGAGAACGCTACCGCACGACCACGAGATGCGGGCGGCCGGGGAGAAATGGAACCGTTCATTCTGCCGTGGATCCACATTAGAAGAGAAGAGTGCGCGCATGAGCAGAACGCAGGATTTCGAGCGAGCATTCTGCTTCTTATTGTTTTCACTTGTGATAAACAGTCGAGAAATACGTGATCTCTTGAGGACTGTTTTGGCTATTGTGCGCATGAGCAGAACGCAGGATTTCGAGCGAGCATTCTGCTTCTTATTGTTTTCACTTGTGATAAACAGTCGAGAAATACGTGATCTCTTGAGGACTGCTTTGGCTATTGTACTCATGAGCAGAACGCAGGATTTCGAGCGAGCATTCTGCTTCTTGTTGTTTTCACTTGTGATAAACAGTTGAGAAATACGTGATCTCTTGAGGACTATTTTGGATATTGTGCGATATATTGTACACATATTTCAGTGAGTAATTTTCTTATAAATACAGTAATAAAACAAATAAAAGTTCTGTTTTTTATACTACCGTTGAGAAAAGCTGTATAATCTAATGATAGCTTCTTACTGTAGATAAGGAATGAAACAAAGAAAGTATAAGCGTGCTTATTGAGGCATACAACAAGAAAAGGTATCTATGTGGTCCTCAGATACGCACGTCGACAAGTGTTTAAATTTGAGTTAATCTCATTTATGTAAATGTGCATATAATTTTAATTTTTGTGTGTATGTGTGTGTATTTGCTTGCATCTTAAGTATTGCAATGAGACGCCAAAGAAACTGGTCTAGGCGTGCGTATTCAAATACAGACATATGTAAATAGGCACAATACGGCGCTGCGGTCGGCAACCCCTATATAAGACAAATGTCTGGCGCAGTTGTTAGATCGGTTACTGATACTACAATGGCCGGCCGCGGTGGTCTAGCGGTTCTAGGCGCGCAGTCCGGAACCGCGCGACTGCTACGGTCGCAGGTTCGAATCCTGCCTCGGGCATGGATGTGTGTGATGTCCTTAGGTTAGTTAGGTTTAGGTAGTTCTAAGTTCTAGGGGACTAATGACCACAGCAGTTGAGTCCCATAGTGCTCAGAGCCATTTTTTTGATACTACAATGGCAGGTTATCAAGATGTGAGTGAGCTTGAACATGGTGTTATAGTCGGCGCACGAGCGATGGGTCACAACATCTGCGAGGTAGCGATGAAGTGGGGATTTTTCCGTACGACAAAATCACGAGTGTACCGTGAATATCAGGAATCCCAGGAATCCGGTAAAATATCAAATCTCCGACATCGCTGCGACCGGAAAAAGGTCCTGCAAGAACGGGACGAACGACGACTGAAAAGAAACGTTCAACGTAACAGAAATGCAACATTAGACATTGGACTCGCATTCGGGAGGACGACGGTTCAATTCCGCGTCCAGGCATCCTGATTTAGGTTTTCCGTGATTTCCCTAAATCGCTCCAGGTAAATGCCGGGATGGTTCCTTTCAAAGGGCACGGCCGACTTCCTTCCCCATCATTCCCTAATCCGATGAGACCGATGACCTCGCTGTCTGTCTCCTTCCCCAAACAATCCACCCCAACCCAGAAGTGCAACACTTCTGCAAACTGCTGCAGATTTTAATGCTGGGCCATCAACAGGTGTCAGCTGCTAACCATTTAACGAAACATCATCGATATGGGCTTTCGGAGCCGAAGGCCCACTCTTGTACCCTTGATGACTGCATGACACAAAGCTTTACCCCTCGTCTGAGCCCGTCAACTCCGCCATTGAACTGTCGATGACTGGAAACACTTTGTCTGGTCGGACTAGTCTCATTTCAAATTGTATAGAGCGTATGGATGTGTACGGGTATGGAGACAAACTCATGAATCCATGGATCCTGCATATCAGCGGGGGACTGTTCAATCTGGTGGAGACTCTGTAATGGTGTGGAGCGTGTGCAGTTTTCGACAATCCGCTGTTCAAGCTGGTGGAGGCCGTGTAATTGTGCGGGGATACGGGGTGCAGTTGGAGTGATATGGGACTCTAAATACTTCTATAGACGACTCTAACATGTGACACGTACATAAGCGTCATGTCTGGTTACCTGCATCTATTCATGTCCGTAGTGCATTCCGAAGGACTTGCGCAATTCCATCAGGACAATGCGACACCTCACACGTCCAGAATTGCTACAGAGTGGCTTCAGGAACACTCTTCTGAGTTCAAGCACTTCCGCTGGTCACCAAATTTCCCAGGCATTATTGAGCATATCTTGGATGCCTTGCAACGTGCTGTTTAGAAGAGAGCTCCACCCCTCCCCTCCGTACTCTTACGGATTTATAGACAGCCCTGAAGGGTTCATGGTGGCAGTACTCTTCCAGTACTACTTCAGTCATTAGTGGAGTCCATGCCACGTTGTGTTGGGGCACTTCTGCGTGCTCGGGAGGACCCTGCACGATGTTAGGTAGGTGTGCCAATTTCTTTGGATCTTCAGTGTATTTCGGCATGCCACGAAGGATAGTGTTGAGAGAATAACGGCAAGATTTAGAGCAGTTGTGCCGACCGCGACCAGTGAGGGAGGACTGTAAAAGCCGTTTTGCATGTTTTCGATCGCACTGTTGGTTCAAATGGCTCTGAGCACTGTGGGACTTAACATCTGTGGTCATCAGTCCCCTAGAACTTAGAACTACTTAAACCTAACTAACCTAAGGACATCACACACATCCATGCCCGAGGCAGGATTCGAACCTGCGACCGTGGCAGTCACGCGGTTCCGGACTGAGCGCCTTAACCGCGAGACCACCGAGGCCGGCGCACTGTTGTGAAATAGCTTCCCTCATTATTGTGTCACTTAGGCGAATCTTGCCATGTACTACTATCGACAGGAGTTTGTTAAAACGAGGCACATCTGTTCTGGCAAAGTTCATAAATTCCTGTGGATCTTCAAAAAATGGTTCAAATGGCTCTGAGCACTATGGGACTTAACATCTGAGGTCATCAGTCCCCTAGAACTTAGAACTACTTAAACCTAACTAACCTAAGGACAGCACACAACACCCAGCCATCACGAGGCATAGAACCCGGGCGTGAGAAGCGAGAACGCTACCGCACGACCACGAGATGCGGACCCTGTGGATCTTCGAGCGTCGACTTCGCCACTAACAGGGAAATATACGTCCCAGCCTTCGTCCCTTTCTCGCACCCAGCGTCAAACCCAGTTCCTACTTCTGACATTACATCGTCGTTCTACCCTTCCAAAGACTAAGGTGGACACTTTCATGGCAAATGCTACATACACTGTTGTGCCATCCATCTCCAAATTGCTGTGAAACGTAAACATAGATAATCATTCGTCGTAGCAACACGACTTAAATCGAACACTTTCGCCCATAATTCCGTGTAATCATAACGTAATTTTATTCTAGCTGCACAAAATAGCAACAACTGCTTAGTAAATACGAACCCAGACCTTTTAGGCGTTTCAGTATGAGTAAATAGCAACTTGACTAAAATATCAACTTTCACACCCAACGACGGAAACAATCCTGTAATACCGAGTGTGTACGCTTGGAGCGCTAGTGCAGATTTACACTTTACAGACGTATCGTGTAATAGGTGTAATGAAAATGTGCGTAGTTCCAGACGTGTGAGCTTGGGGCACTGGTGCAGACGTGTATACGAGAGGTGTGTCTTGTAATATAGATTTTACAGTCTCTCACAGCCAAATCGTCATCAGCATTAGTAGCTACAGCAGTACCACCACCACTACCGCAGCCACCATTAGTAAAACCATTGTCCTTTACCTGAAAGGTAAACTGGATACTCGGCATGAGGAAAAGAAGAGCAGTGTCTGATTAACATTGACATTTAGTAACTGCCTAAGGAAATGAAGTCTTACTTTGTGTTGTTGAGGTGGTCTTTAGTCCGAAGCCGGGTTTGATGTAGCTCTCCATGCTAGTCTATCCTGTGCAAGCCTCTTAATCTCTGGGTAACTGCCGCAGCCTACATCCACTTGAACTTGCTTACTGTAATCAAGCCTTTCTTTCCCTCAACAATCTTTACCCCCACACTGCCATCCATTAGCAAACTGGCAATTCCTTGACGTCTCAGGATGTGTTCTATCAACCGATCCTTTCTTTTAGTCAGGTTGTGCCATAAATTTCTTTTTTTCCCAGTTTGATTCACTACCTCATCATCTGTTATCTGCTCATCTATTTTTCAGCATTCTTCTGTAGCACCACATTTCAAAAGATTCTATTCACTTTTTGTCTGAGCTGCTTATCGCCCAAGTTTCACTTCCATACAAGGCTACACTCCACACAAATATCTTCAGAAAATACTTCCTATCACTTAAATTTATATTAGATGTTTGCAAATTTCTCTTTTTCAGAAGTGCTTTCCTTGCTGTTGCACGTCAGCATTATACTCACAAAAAAAAAAAAAAAAAAAAAAATGCATACCCCCAGTTCCCAGAACTCCTGAAGATAGACGTTGACTGTGGATATTGTATCACAGACACAGTCCCTTTGACTGTACAGAGATATCACTAAACCTGTCCAAAGATGTAAACAACTATGCATGAGCACCGCCAATTAGACGGAGGGGGTCCGACAGCCGATCAGATCCATTCATTCCACCAGGAAGGAGGTAAAGGCTTTTGTAGTCTGTAGTTCAACCATGCCAAGACGGTCAATACCGCAGTTCGATCGCGTCCGCATTGTTACTTTGAGCCGGGAAAGGCTCTCAACAATAGAACTGTCCAGGCGTCTCGGGATGATCCAAAGCAGATGATCAGACATGGAGTAGATTCAGAGAGACAGGAACTGTCGATGACATGCCTCGCTCAGGCCGCCCTAGGGCTTCTACTGCTGTGGATGACGGCTACCTACGGACTATGGCTCGGAGGAACCTTGACAGAAACGCCACCATGTTGAATAAGCCACAGGACGTCGTTTTACGACTCAAACTGTGCGAAATAGGGTGCATGAAGCGCAACTTCACACCCGACGTCCATGGCGAGGTCCATCTTTGCAACCACGACACCATGCACTGCAGCACACATGGGCTAACAACATGCCGAATTTAACGCTCATGATTTGCACCACGTTCTATTCACCGATGAGTGTCGCATATGCCTTCAACCAGACAACCATAGTAGATATGTTTGGCGGCAACCCGGTCAGGCTGAATGCTTTAAACACATTGTCCAGCGAGTGCAGCAAGGTAGAGGTTCAAATCAAATGGTTCAAATGGCTCTGAGCACTATGGGACTTAACATCTATGGTCATCAGTCCCCTAGAACTTAGAACTACTTAAACCTCACTAACCTAAGGACATCACACAACACGCAGTCATCACGAGACAGAGAAAATCCCTGACCCCGCCGGGAATCGAACCCGGGAACCCGGGCGTGGGAAGCGAGAACGCTACCGCACGGCCACGAGGTGCGGACGGTAGAGGTTCCGTGCTGTTTTAGGGTGGCATTATGTGGGGCCGACGTACGCCGCTGGTGGTCATGGAAGGCGCCGTAACGGCTTTACGATACGTGAATGCCATCCTCCGACCTATACAGGATGTTACAAAAAGGTACGACCAAACTTTCAGGGAACATTCCTCACACACAAAGAAAGAAAATATGTTATGTGGACATGTGTCCGGAAACGCTTACTTTCCATCTTAAAGCTCATTTTATTACTTCTCTTCAAATCACATTAATCATGGAATGGAAACACACAGCAACAGAACGTACCGGCGTGACTTCAAACACTTTGTGGCAGGAAATGTCCTCCGTTAGCGAGGATACATGCATCCATCCTCCGTCGCAAGGAATCCCAGATGGGTTGATGCAGCCCTGGAGAATTGCGTATTGTACCACAGCCGTACACAATACCAGCACGAAGAGTCTCTACATTTAGTACCGGGACTGCGTAGACAAGAGCTTTCAAATGCCCCCATAAATGAAAGTCGAGAGGGCTGAGGTCAGGGGAGCGTGGAGGCCATGGAATTGGTCCGCGTCTACCAATCCATCGGTCACCGAATCTGTTGTTGAGAAGCGTACGAACACTTCGACCGTATGAAATCGTGATAACGTGCTCCATTGAGAGTAGGTGGAAGAACATGGGGCCCAATCAAGACACCACCAACAATGCCTGCCCAAACGTTCACAGAAAATCTGTGTTGATGACGTGATTACACAATTGCGTGCGGATTCTCGTCAGCCCCCACATGTTGATTGTGAAAATTTACAATTTGATCACGTTGGAATGAAGCCTCATCCGTAAAGAGAACATTTGCACTGAAATGAGGATTGACACATTGTTGGATGAACCATTCGCAGAAGTGTACCCGCGGAGGCCAATCAGCTGCTGATAGTGCCTGCACACGCTGTACATGATACGGAAACAACTGGTTCTCCCGTAGCAATCTCCATACAGTGACGTGGTCAACGTTACCTTGTACATCAGCAACTTTTCTGACGCTGACATTAGGGATATCGTCAACTGCACGAAGAATTGCCTCGTCCATTGTAGGTGTCCTCGTCGTTCTAGGTCTTCCCCAGTCACGAGTCATAGACTGGAATGTTCCGTGCTCCCTAAGACGTCGATCAATTGCTTCGAACGTCTACCTGTCGGGACACCTTCGTTCTGGAAATCTGTCTCGATACAAACGTACCGCGCCACGGCTATTGCCCCGTGCTAATCCATACAGCAAATGGGCATCTGCCAACTCCGCATTTGTAAACATTGCACTGACTGCAAAACCACGTTCGTGATGAACACTAACCTGTTGATGCTATGTACTGATGTGCTTGATGCTAGTACTGTAGAGCAATGAGTCGCATGTCAACACAAGCACCGAAGTCAACATTACCTTCTTTCAATTGGGCCAACTGGCGGTGAATGGAGGAAGTACAGTACATACCGACGAAACTAAAATGAGCTCGAACATGGAAATTAAGCGTTTCCGGACACATGTCCACTTAACATATTTTCTTTATTTGTGTGTGAGGAATGTTTCCTGAAAGTTTGGCCGTACCCTGTAGTGCAGCCATATCGGCAGCATATTGGCGAGGCATTCGTCTTCATGGACGACAATTCGCTCCCCCATCGTGCACATCTTGTGAATGACTTCCTTCATGATAACGACATCTCTCGACTACAGTGGCCAGCATTTTCTCCAGACATGAACCCTATCGAACATGCCTGGGATAGACTAAAAAGGGCTGTTTATGGACGGCGTGACCCACCAACCACTCTGAGGGATCTACGCCGAATCGCTGTTGTGGAGTGTGACAATCTGGACTAACAGTACCTTGATGAACTTGTGGGGTAGTATGCTGCGACGAATGCAGGGATGCATCAATGCAAGAGGACGTGCTACTGGGTGTTAGAGGTACCGGTGTGTACAGTAGTCTGTTCCACCACATCTGAAGGTCTCGCTGTATGGTGATACAACATTCAACTCGTGGTTTTCATGAGCAATAAAAAGGGTGGAAATGATGTTTATGTTTCTCTCTATTCCAATTTTCTGTACAGGTTCCGGAAGTCTCGGAACCGAAGTGATGCAAAACTCTTTTGGATGTGTGTATGTCCTCCGTACTTCAGCCATCATCAGTTATTTTACTACCCAAATAGCAAAATTCGTCTTCTACTTTTTGTGTCCCATTTCTTAATCTAATTTCCTCAGCAGCTGCTGATTTACTTCAACTACATTCCATTTTTTTTACTTTTATTGATGTTAATCTTATAATCCCTTTTCGGGACGCTATCCGCTCTATTCAAATGTTCTTCCAAATTCTTTGCCGTCTCTGACAGAATTACAGTGTCCTCGGCTTATTGTTCTATAATGATTTCTCTTAGCATAATAAACTTCTTTTGTCCTCTCGCACCATCCATACGTTCGCATCACATTCGTCCCTTTTCCATTATGTGCACCACACAGAGTTAAGTAAAGGAGCTTCAAATGAATCCTCATGGTTGCAAACCGAAACGGCATTTGCAAAAGAGAGGTCACAATAGTCTCGTAGCGCTGAACCACTGCCATAGGTTTTTTTTTTTGTCATCTGGAACAGTTGGTAATCACAGTTGCCTTGCATTTGGAACTGTCCGCGCTTCGCGTGGAAGCCGGAACACAATCTCTATGAGCCAGCTGCCTGCCACCCCCACATGTTTTCTCCCCGAAGCCGCCCGAGGGGAGGATAAAGGATTTCCGGGCCACTGCACAAAAGCGTGCGCTGCATATCTCTCCCCCGAATAACTTGCGGACTTTGATATATGGTACTGCCTCTGTCGCTGTTGTGGCTGGATACTCCTCCATTATTGCTATTGCGTGCATGTTCTGTGACCGGGAAGTACAATGGAACAATGGAATGCAGCAGTAACTGCCAGAACAGAGTGTGTGTGTGCGTGCGTGTTTTCTGTGGCTTTGTCGAACCGGTAGTATGCTGCGATTCCTCTTAATTATAATTGAGTGGGGAAGGAGATAATTGATGCACAAACACGAAATTTAGTAACTCGCCAGAAAAATTACGGAGCGTGGTGATTCCAACTGAGGAACTGCGAAGGGCAGCGCTAAGTGGAAAACAGGCGGCCGATTCAAAAAATCACGTAATAAATCTTTTTGAGCTAGGTTTTTCGGGTAGAAAGCACGTTTGGACAATTTTTTCTATTTCAGGAAAAACTTGAAAGCCCCGATGATGAAGCTTCCGCTCCGAAATACGTGTAGGAAATAAAAAGCAAAATACAGGTTCCTGTCAGACTATAGTCATGATACTGTGTATCTCGGTATGTATTAACAAAAATATTAAAACAAGAAGAATAACCCGTACTTCAGCAAAGACTGAACAGCGCTGCTACGTGGCGGTAGCTTTGGCGGCAAGTGGGGCGCTACTGGAGTTCAGGTTGCTTTTCGTGTTTTATTGTTCCTGTTAATACTACCGATAAAACGAATATCGTGATAGACTAATCTCAGACCGCTAAATCGAATGGGCACGTGAAATTCACCTTTAAAAATCAGTTTGTTTGCAACGGAAAACAAACCGACGCATTCCTTCGGTAACTGACATCCCGTGAAAGACGTGACGAGCAGTGTTTGTTTGGGTGATTTCAGCTATATATTCTAAGCCGGCCGCGGTGGTCTCACGGTTAAGGCGCTCAGTCCGGAACCGCGTGACTGCTACGGTCGCAGGTTCGAATCCTGCCTCGGGCATGGATGTGCGTGATGTCCTTAGGTTAGTTAGGTTTAAGTAGTTCTAAGTTCTACGGGACTGATGACCACAGATGTTAAGTCCCATAGTGCTCAGAGCCATTTGAAACATATATTGTAAAATCGAAACTGTGCCTGACGACTCGTAGCAGTGAATATATATATATATATATATATATATATATATATATATATATATATATATATATATATATATATATATAGTTCTGATCAGATATGTCGAGGGTCCCGGGTTCGATTCCCGGCGGGGTCAGGGATTTTCCCCTGCCTCGAGATGACTCGGTGTTTGTGATGTCTTCATCGTTTCATCATCATTCATGAAAGTGGCGAGATTGGACTGAGCAAAGGTTGGGAATTTGTACAGGCGCTGATAAGAGCCCAATTGAGCAGCCCACAATCCGAAACATCATCAGATATGTCGAGAATAGAGAGACGTATTCCTTCGCCTTCAACCACTGAGTACCGCCAACTGAAAAGGAACCACTGTAGTTGCTTATGTGCCAAGTGTGTACTAGGACCTGAAGCAACGTAGTATCCTGTGAAAGTTTAGTGGTTACCGTTGGCGACTACGGCCAGCCTGTGCAATTTTCGTGTTTGTGTTTGACTCCCCTTCGCAAGCAAACTTTCGAATTGTAACTGTAAGCATCTTTCGCAGATTCTGTTACCGAAATCGTAGCACTAACTAAAAGAATCGCTAACGATACACGTACATCTTTACGGAATATTTTCGATTTCCTCTATTAATCCCGCTTGGTATGGTCCCAGGATAACGAGCAATAACCAAGAATCGGTCAAACGAGGGTTTTTAAACAGTTTCCTCTGTGCATTAATTATATTTTGATTAATTACACTTCAATGAATATCTAGCATTTGCCTTCCCTGCAAATGTTTTATGGGTCATTCCACCTTAAATCGCTTCGCACGCCTGCATTTAGAAATTTTACCTTAACCGCAGTTTCTAACGATTGATCGCAAGGGAGTAATCAGAAGTAGTCTTTTCACTCATTAACGTGCAATACGCTACATTAAATTTTGAGAATCAGCTGCCAGCCCCTCCAAAAAGCGTAGATTCGCCGCTAGTGATCTAGTTTTTCTGTATATTTTCCTGATGTTGTGAATTCCGTACGTACGACACCACTATTCACGAACAGCCTCATTTAGCTTTCAGTGTTACGCAGCAAGTTATTAATGCACATTAATAAGTACTCGAATTAAAAAACAAAAGGAAGATTAGTCACTAAATTCCAGTCGACGACGAGATCATTAAAGACGAAGCAGAGGCTCGGATTGCTCTTTTGGCATATGTTATCCTGCGAACAACGAATGAAGGGCAACAGACACTTTCCATATTCTAGTATTTCCGGAGGCGTTTGAGACATGGTGCCCCCACTCCAGATTCTTAACGAAGGTTCCAGTATACGGAATAGGATGTCAGATACACTCGTGGAAATTGAAATAATAACACCGTGAATTCATTGTCCCAGGAAGGGGAAACTTTATTGACACATTCCCGGGGTCAGATACATCACATGATCACACTGACAGAACCACAGGCACATAGACACAGGCAACAGAGCATGCACAATGTCGGCACTAGTACAATGTATATCCACCTTTCGCAGCAATGCAGGCTGCTATTCTCCCATGGAGACGATCGTAGAGATGCTGGGTGTAGTCCTGTGGAACGGCTTGCCATGCCATTTCCACCTGGCGCCTCAGTTGGACCAGCGTTCGTGCTGCACGTGCAGACCGCGTGAGACGACGCTTCATCCAGTCCCAAACATGCTCAATGGGGGACAGATCCGGAGATCTTGCTGGCCAGGGTAGTTGACTTACACCTTCTAGAGCACGTTGGGTGGCACGGGATACATGCGGACGTGCATTGTCCTGTTGGAACAGCAAGTTCCCTTGCCGGTCTAGGAATGGTAGAACGATGGGTTCGATGACGGTTTGGATGTACCGTGCACTATTCAGTGTCCCCTCGCTGATCACCAGAGGTGTACGGCCAGTGTAGGAGATCGCTCCCCACACAATGATGCCGGGTGTTGGCCCTGTGTGCCTCGGTCGTATGCAGTCCTGATTTTGGCGCTCACCTGCACGGCGCCAAACACGCATACGACCATCATTGGCACCAAGGCAGAAGCGACTCTCATCGCTGAAGACGACACGTCTCCATTCGTCCCTCCATTCACGCCTGTCGCGACACCACTGGAGGCGGGCTGCACGATGTTGGGGCGTGAGCGGAAGGCGGCCTAACGGTGTGCGGGACCATAGCCCAGCTTCATGGAGACGATTGCGAATGGTCCTCGCCGATACCCCAGGAGCAACAGTGTCCGTAATTTGCTGGGAAGTGGCGGTGCGGTCCCCTACGGCACTGCGTAGGACCCTACGGTCTTGGCGTGCATCCGTGCGTCGCTGCGGTCCGGTCCCAGGTCGACGGGCACGTGCACCTTCCGCCGACCACTGGCGACAATATCGATGTACTGTGGAGACCTCACGCCCCACGTGTTGAGCAATTAGGCGGTACGTCCACCCGGCCTCCCGCATGCCCACTATACGCCCTCGCTCAAAGTCCGTCAACTGCACATACGGTTCAAGTCCACGCTGTCGCGGCATGCTACCAGTGCTAAAGACTGCGATGGAACTCCGTATGCCACGGCAGACTGGCTGACACTGACGGCGGCGGTGCACAAATGCTGCGCAGCTAGCGCCATTCGACGGCCAACACCGCGGTTCCTGGTGTGTCCGCTGTGCCGTGCGTGTGATCATTGCTTGTACAGCCCTCTCGCAGTGTCCGGAGCAATTATGGTGGGACTGACACACCGGTGTCAATGTGTTCTTTTTTCCATTCCCAGGAGTGTATGTGAGTGGCTCGAAGACTTCTTAAGTGATAGACCCCAGTACAATGTCCTCAACGGCTGGTGTTTATCAAAGACAAGGGTGTCGTTAGGAGTGCCTCAGGAAAGCGTGATAGGACTGTTCTTGCCCTGTATGTACATAAATAATCTGACGGTTAGGATGATCAGCAGCCTGCGACTGTTTCCTGATGACGCTGTAGTATCTGGAAAAGTATCGTCGTTCAGTGTCTGTAGGAGGATACAAGATGACTTAGAGTCTCTATTTCGTGTGATGAATGGCAACTTGCTCTAAATGCAGAAAAAAGTAAGTTAATACAAATGAATAGGGAAAACAGTCCTCTAATGTTTGCAGGTGGTATTACAGGTGTGCTGATTGATACAGTCGCGTCGATTAAATATCTAGGCTTAATGTTGCAAAACGATATGAAATGTGAAGAGCACATAAGGTCGGCGGTAGGGGAAGCGAAGGGTCGATTTTGGTATTTGGGAGAATTCTAGAAAAGTATAGGTCATCTATAAAAGAGACCGCGTGTTGAACGCTAGTGTCACGCATTCTTGAACACTGCTCAAGTGTTTGGAACCCTCAATAGTCGGATTGAAGAAAAACATACAAGCAATTCAGAGGGGTGCTGCTATATTTGTTACCGGAAGGTTAACACGTGATTATTTGGAAATGCTTCGTGAACTCAATTGGGTATTGCTTGAGGGAAGGTGACATACTTTTCGCGAACGAATATTGTGAAACTTTATGGAACCAGTAATCGCAGCTGATTGCAGAACGATTTTACTGCAACAAAAGTACATTTCGCGTAGGGGCCGTGAAGACAGGCTAAGCGAAATTAAGGCTCGTACGTAGACATATAAGCAGTTATTTTTCCTCGTTGAATGTGTGAGTGGGGCGGGAAAGGAAAAGACTAGTAATCGTACAGGATACCCTTCGCCATGTCCACGGTGACTTGCGGAGTATGTACACTACTGGCCATTAAAATTGCTGCTCGAAGAAGAAATGCAGATGATAAACGGGTATTCATTGGACAAATATATTATACTAGAACTAACATGTGATTACATTTTCACTGAATTTGGGTGCATAGATCCTGAGAAATCAGTACCCAGAACAACCACCTATGGCCGTAATAACGGCCTTGATACGTCTGGACATTGAGTCAAACAGAGCTTGGATGGCGTGTACAGGTAGAGCGGCCCATGCAGCTTCAACACGATACCACAGTTCATCAAGAGTAGTGACTGGCGTATTGTGACGAGCCAGTTGCTTGGCCACCATTGACCAGACGTTTTCAATTGGTGAGAGATCTGGAGAATGTGCTGGCCAGGGCAACAATGGAACATTTTCTGTACCCAGAAAGGCCCGTACAGGACCTGCAACATGCGGTCGTCCATTATCCTGCTGAAATGTAGGGTTTCGCAGGGATCGAATGAAGAGTACAGCCACGGGTCGTAACACATCTGAAATGTAACGTCCACTGTTCAAAGTGCCGTCAGTGCGAACAAGAGGTGATCGAGACGTGTAACCAATGGCATCCGATACCATAACGCCGGTTGATACGCCAGTGTGGCAATGACGAATACACGCTTTCAATGTGCGTTCACCGCAATGTCACCAAACACGGATGCGACCATCCTGATGCTGTAAACAGAACCTGGATTCATCCGAAAAAATTACGTTTTGCCATTCCTGCACCCAGGTTCGTCGTCGAGTACACCATCGCAGGCGCTCCTGTCTGCTATGCAGCGTCAAGGGTAACCGCAGCCATGGTCTCCGAGCTGATAGTCCATGCTGCTGCAAACGTTGTCGAACTGTTCGTGCAGATGGTTGTTGTCTTTCAAACGTCCCCAACTGTTGACTCAGAGATCGAGACGTGGCTGCGCGAGGCGTTACATTCGTGCGGATAAGATGCCTGTCATCTCGACTGCTAGTGATACGAGGCCGTTGGTATCCAGCAGGGCGTTCCGTATTACCCTCCTGAACCTACCGACTCCATATTCTGCTAACAGTCATTGGATCTCGGCCAACGCGAGCAGCAATGTCGCGATACGATAAACTGCAATCGCGATAGGCTACAATCCGACCTTTATCAAAGTCGGAAACGTGATGGTACGCATTTCTCCTCCTCACAACAACGTTTCACCAGTCAACGCCTGTCAACTGCTGTTTGTGTATGAGAAATCGGTTGGAAACTTTCCTCATGTGAGCACGTTGTATGTGTCGCCACTGGCTGCAACCTTGTGTGAATGCTCTGAAAAGCTAATCATTTGCATATCACAGCATCTTCTTCCTGTCGGTTAAACTTCGCGTCTGTAGCACGTCATCTTCGTGGTGTAGCAATTTTAATGTAGTGTATGTTCATACAGACATAGACTGGTGACAGATAGGTAAGAATATCGACCTTGTCTTCAAATGAACAATGCTCGTATTTATATTAAGCAATTATCGGAAAAAATGGGTGGACAAACAGGGAACTTCACCTCTATCCTCCCGACTATGAATCCAATGTCCGCGTGCAGAAAGGGGACGTTGTCGTCTGTTGACAACAGTAAAAGCTTATATGCGAGCTAAGGTGAAGTAAGTCACTTGATACCTTAAAACTAGACAGTAACGACCGATGAGTAGTCCAGCGGCCTACACGTATACGGTTGTCTTCTCACCTCACATCCTGTCGTGGGACTCAGAGAATAGCGTAGGGTGCAGGAATGCTGCGATTAGACGCGTCAAGCATGGAATAAGATCTCTCGGGCTGTTGAGTGGGGCTACACTTTGGAACACAGCTATGACGGCTACGAATACGTTGAACACTGCATGAGACGAAGCATCCTGCTTGCCAGTAAGGCACCATTGACGTAAATGTTGGAGTTTTGTCCTCTGTGATGTGATGACGTCGGATGTAATGAAGTTTCTGATGCAAGTCCCCGAGATATCCAAGGCAGGTAAATGTGAGACTTGTTGGACTATCAGTTATAACCCTCTCTTGTTTAATGGGATACATAATGCCCCACTGAAGTAATACGAAGTTTTGAGCGTTGAGACGTCTATATATCGCATCTTTCTAGCACGTAGCGAGATGATTTGGGAACGTGGAGAAAGATACTACGGACCATGGGGCAGACATAAAGAAGGCTGTGAGCGATCAAATAGTGCTGTTTGTGTTTATAGTATGTCTGTTTTACGAAAATCAGATCAAACACCATCTTCTCCATTCCAAGAACGCCTGAAATAACTAATTGTATTTTCTTATACACCACAGGCATTTTTTTGAAACATTACTAAACACCTCAGTAATTCTGCTGGTTTGTACATAATTTGTACGTAATGCAACGTATATGCCGTAGAAAAACTTTACGGAATGTAGAAAACATTGGTCTCTGCTAGGTCAAACCTATCTTCAAATGTTATCTTGAAAATTTGTAAACGATTTTTTTTTCACTGCCAGGAGATTAAATGTGTTTCGCTACTGATTAGTTAAACTTTTTCACTTAACTGACACCCTGATAAAATCGTTCTAAAATTAGAAATTTGTGCCCCACTTCACCGATTTTCAAAACCGGTCATATTAAAATTCAATTGGTAGTGTAAGTGTATTATTTATCACAAAGGGAGACAGATTTTGAGCTTTTATTTTCTGATATGTGCAAAAAAAAAAAAAAAAAATTAACCGTGGAAGGGTTAACAGCACGTGCATCCAAGTTGCTGAAAATAGACACGTCGAAAAAAGTTTTGCAGCACCTCGGTTCCGATAGTTCCGGAATCTGTACAGAAAATTGGAATAGAGATCAACATAAACATCATTTCCGCCCTTTTCATTGCTCTTGAAAACCACAGGTTGCATTTTGTACCGCCATATAGCGAGACCTTCAGAGGTGGTGGTCCAGACTGCTGTACACACCGGTACCTCTAACACCCAGTATCACGTCCTCTTGCATTGATGCATGCCTGCATTCGTCGTAGCATACTATCCACAAGTTCATCAAGGCACTGTTAGTCCAGATTGTCACACTCCTCAACGGCGATTTGGCGTAGATCCCTCAGAGTGGTTGGTGGGTCACGCCGTCCATAAACAGACCTTTTCAGTCTATCCGAGGCATGTTTGATAGGGTACATGTCTGGAGAAAATGCTGGCCACTGTAGTCGAGCGATGTCGTTATCCTGAAGGAAGTCATTCACAAGATGTGCACGATGGGGGCGCGGATTGTCGTCATGAAGACGAATGCCTCGCCAATATGCTGCCGCTATGGTTGCACTATCGGTCGGAGGATGGCGTACGTCGGCCCCACATAATGCCACCCCAAAACAGCAGGGAACATCCACATTGCTGCACTCGCTGGACAGTGTGTCTAAGGCGTTCAGCCCGACCGGGTTGCCTCCAAACAGGTCTACGACGATTGTCTGGTTGAAGGCATATGCGATACTCACCGTTGAAGAGAACGTGATGCCAATCCTGAGCGTTCCATTTGGCATGTTGTTGGGCCCATCTGTACTGCACTGCATGGTGTCTTGGTTGCAGGGATGGACCTCGCCACGGACGTCGGGAGTAAAGTAGCGTATCATGCAGCCGATTGCGCACACTTTCAGTCGTAAAACGACGTCCTGTGGCTGCACGAAAAGCATTATTCAACATGGTGGCATTTCTGTCAGGGTTCCTCCGAGCCATAATCCGTAGGTAGCGGTCAACCACTGCAGTAGTAGCCCTTGGGCGGCCTGAGTGAGGCATTTCATCGACAGTTCCTGTATCTCTGTATCTTCTCCGTTTACGAACAACTTCGCTTTGGTTCACTCCGAGACGCCTGGAGACTTCCCTTGTTGAGAGCCCTTCCTTGCACAAAGTAACAATGCGGACGCGATCGAACCGCGGTATAGACATGGTTGAACTACAGACAACACGAGCCGTGTACCTCCTTCCTGGTGGAATGACTGGAACTGATCGACTGTCTGAGCCCCTGCGTCTAATAGACTTTGCTCATGCATGGTCGTTTATCTTTGGGCGGGTTCAATGACATTTCTGAAGAGTCAAAGTGACTGTGTATGTGATACAATATCCACAGTCAACGTCTGTCTTCAGGAGTTCTTGGAACTGCGGGGATGCAAAACTATTTTTGATATGTGTAATAATATGCAGGATTGAGGCTGTATTAGATGACTATAAGTTTGACTTTGGGAAGGTAAATGTAAGTTGCATGATAATGGAGGTAAAAGTTGAAAAATCACGACATCTTCATAGCGTTTATTGACTTATGACGAGCAATAGACTACATAAAATGGTGCAAGATGTTTGAAACGCGCAGAGAAATACGCTCTGGTTTAAATGGCTCTCAGCGCTATGGGACTTAACATCTATGGTCATCAGTCCCGTAGAACTTAGAACTACTTAAACCTAACTAACCTAAGGCCATCACACAACACCCAGTCATCACGAGGCAGAGAAAATCCCTGACCCCGCCGGGAATCGAACCTGGGAACCCGGGCGCGGGAGGAGAAATAGGTGTAAGCTACAAAGAAAGAAGAATAGTGTAGAATGTGTACAAAACCAAGAGAGCGCATAAGAATCGAAGGCCAAGAGAGAAGTGCTGTGATTAAAAATGGCGTAAGTCAAGGATGCAGTCTCTCTCCCCTACTGTTCAACCTATACATCGAAGAAGCAATGGCGAAAATAAAATTAAAGCACAGAAGCGGGATTAAAATTAAGTAAGAAGAGATATCAAATAAAAGATTGGCTAATGAATTTCTATCCTTTTATATTATGAGGAATTGCAGGTGCTGTAGAATTAAATGATCAATCTACAGGGCACAGAGTACAACTGGGAATAAATCAGAGAAAGACGAAAGTACTGAGGAGTAGAAGATTTGATAAAAAAGTGATAAAATTATCAAAATTGGGGAATGTGTAGTAGAAGGAGTGAAAGAATTGTGCTACTGTGGAAGTTAACGCATAACATATGAAGTAACGTGGGTATAAGAAGCAGAATGGCACAGGCAAAGAACATTCCGCGCTAAATGACGTCTAGTAGTACCAAACATAGAACATTATTAGAAAAAGAAATATCAGAGAATGGACGTCTCGAGGACAGCATTGTATACAAGTGAATCGTAGACTGTGGGAAAAAGAGGAAAAGAAAAAAATCGAAGCGTTAGAGATGTGGTTTTACAGAAACTTAAGTATACTGATAAGAAAAATGTTGAGGAGTTCGACGAAACAAACCGGGAAGTAGGAAGTGGAGAACATTGAGTAGCAACAGGCAGATTGATACGACGTGTGTGAAGACATCAGAGTACTATACATTCATGGTACTAGAGATAGAAGATCAAAATGTCAGGGGAAGAGGTTGGAATAAATCTATAAAATAATTGAGGACATTGGGTGTATGTGCTAGTCCAAGACAATGAGGCTGGCGCAAGTGTTGAAGAGCCAAGGCCCAAATAATATTATTAATATTAATAATAATAATAATAATAATAATAATAATAATAATAGCTGCCAAGGAGCAAGAGGATGTAAAGAGCAACTGATAATAGATGAAGAGGTGACATATCAAACTAAAACTAAACAAAGGTCGCTACACTACGCATACATTGATTACCAAAAAGCTTTTGATAATGTACCCCACTCGTGGTTACTACAAATATTGGAAATATACAAAGTAGATCCTAAATTGATACAGTTTCTAAACATAGTAATGAAAAATTGGAAAACATCACTTAATATCCAAACAAATTGAAATAATATCACATCACAGCCAATACAGATTAAGCGTGGAATATACCAAGGCGACTCATTAAGTCCTTTCTGGTTCTGCCCTGCTCTGAACCCACTATTCAACATGCTAAATAATACAAATTATGGATATAATATAACTGGAACATACCAACACAAAATCACACGTTTGCTATACATGGATGATCTAAAACTACTGGCAGCAACAAATCAACAAATCAACCAATTACGAAAGATACCAGAAGTATTCAGCAATGATATAAATATGGCTTTTGGAACAGACAAATGTAAGAAAAATAGCATAGTCAAGAGAAAACATACTAAACAAGAAGATTACATATTGGATAAGCACAGCGACTGCATAGAAGCGATGGAAAAAAACAGATGCCTATAAATATCTAGGATACAGACAAAAAATAGGAATAGATAATACAAATATTTAAGAAGAACTAAAAGAAAAATATAGACAAAGACTAACAAAAATACTGAAAACAGATTTGACAGCAAGAAAGAAGACAAAAGCTATAAATACTCATTTGGAGTAGTGAAATGGAGTAACACAGACCTAGAAGCACTCAATACACTTACACGATCACAATACCACAAATATAGAATACGTGACATACATTCAGCAACAGAAATATTCACATTAAGCAGAAAGGAAGGAGGAAGAGGATTTATCGACATAAAAAAACCTACATATGGACAGGTAGACAATTCTAGAAAATTCTTTATAGAACGAGCAGAATCTAGCAAAATACACAAAGCAATCACTCATATAAATACTTCGGCTACACCATTGCAATTTCATAACCACTTCTACAATCCTTTAGATCACATAACATCAACAGATACGAAGAAAGTAAATTGGAAAAAGAAAACACTACATGGCAAGCACCCGTATCATCTAACACAGCCAGACATCGATCAAGACGCATCCAACACATGGCTAAGAAAAGGCAATGTATACCGTGAGACGGAAGGATTCATGATTGCAATACAGGATCAAACAATAAACACCAGATATTACAGCAAGCATATTATTAAAGATCCCAATACCACAACAGATAAATGCAGACTTTGCAAACAACAAATAGAAACAGTAGATCACATCACAAGCGGATGTACAATACTAGCAAATACAGAATACCCCAGAAGACATGACAATGTAGCAAAAATAATACATCAACAACTATTAAAACTATTAAAACAACACGTTCCCACATACAAGTATGCACCATAAAATGTACTGGAGAATGATGAATACAAATTATACTGGAACAGAACCATTATAACATATAAAACAACATCACATAACAAACCTGACATCATACTCACCAATAAAAAGAAGAAATTAACACAACTAATCGAAATATCGATACCCAATACAACAAATATGCAGAAGAAAACAGGAGAAAAAATTGAAAAATACATCCAATAGGCTGAGGAAGTCAAGGACATGTGGCATCAGGATAAAGTTGACATTATACCAATTATATTATCAACTACAGGAGTCATACCACACAATATCCACCAGTACATCACCGCGATACAGCTACATCCAAACATACATGTACAACTACAGAAATCAGTAATTATTGATACATGTTCGATTACCCTAAAGTTCCTAAATGCAATGTAACATATACCGTACAACTACAGAAATCTGTAATTATTGATACATGTTCAATTACCCTTAAGTTCCTAAATGTAATGTAACATATACCGTACAGTTTAAAGGAAGTCACGCTTGATCAAGGTCCGCGTCACTTTCCATTTTTAACCAAACATAACGTCTGAGACAGGAAAGAGAAATAATAGTAATAATAATTCACCGCCTGACAAAAAAGTGGAGCAACCACAACGGAAGGAAGAAACGAAATGATGCTTTACTGATTGAGAGTGTATATGATGTTATTGCAACGATTACAAAACCTAATCAAATTTAGAAAGAACTAGGCAGTACGAGACAACTTATCAGTATTGTACCCAGCCGGCCGGGGTGGCCGAGCGGCTCTAGGCGCTACAGTCTGAAACCGCGCGACCGCTGCGGTCGCAGGTTCGAATCCTGCTTCAGGCATGGATGTGTGTGATGTCCTTAGGTTAGTTAGGTTTAAATAGTTCGAAGTTCTAGGGGACTGATGACCTTAGAAGTTAAGTCCCATAGTGCTCAGAGCCATTTGAACCATTTTGAACATTGTACCCCCTCTGGCCTGATGCATGCGCTGAGTCAGTTGGAAAGGGTGTCATAAAGCCGTTGTATCCTCTCCTTAGGCAAGCTGGCCCAGAAATGTTGTAACTGGTTCTTGATATCCTGGATACTGGCACTGTAACGCAGTTGACATCCGAACTGGTGGCACACATGGTCGATTGTGGACAAATCTGGCTATCTTGCTGGCCACGAGAGTACCCCAACATCAAGGACACAGTTCATAGACAGGCAGGCCGGAGTGGCCGTGCGGTTCTAGGCGCTATAGTCTGGAGCCGAGCGACCGCTACGGTCGCAGGTTCGAATCCTGCCTCGGGCATGGATGTGTGTGATGTCCGTAGGTTAGTTTGGTTTAATTAGTTCTAAGTTCTAGGCGACTGATGACCTCAAAAGTTAAGTCGCATAGTGCTCAGAGCCATTTGAACCATTTGAGCCAGTTCATAGAGACCCTTGCCACCTGTGGACGAGTATTGTCCTGTTTTACCATGGCACAACAATACCACCATCGCATGAGAGGGACGCGTGAGGTCGCAGGATGTCCGTGATGTACCCTTTTACCGTCAGAGTTCCCTTAATCACGAGCCGTGATCTGAAATCATATCCAGTGGGTCCCCACAGCATCACGCGTGAAGTAACATCTGTGCCTCTCCAGAACACTGGAAGAATGGGACCTTTCTCCAGGTCGCCACCCTACTCGCCGATTATGATCATCCGGAGTAGTGCAGAACCGCAGTTCGTCGCTGAACACAAAGCCACGTCATTCATCAGCAACTCGTGATTCCCGGTCACGGCACGGTTTCAAATGCAGCCGTTTGCGTTTCTGCTGGAAAGGGAGCCTACGCATGGGAGTTAATTCCTTAGAACAGTGGTCGTCAAACATCTTTGCTCAAGGGCCAATACTGCCTTCGTGAGGACGCACCGCGGTCGCATCTGTACCGATCTTATTGTTAACAATTGGTAACCTGCATAAATTAGTATGTTACGAGCCGCCAATAGACTAGCTGTAGTAAGACTGCAATATATTGGCCCCCAAGTACTGATAGTTAAAAGTCGGCAACACTCGAAACGCGTGGTGTTAACTGTTCTCTGTCTCAGATTGCTGCAGATGATTGATTGATTAATAACGGTAATTGTCTTATAATTAACACGTTGACGCCGGCCCTGATAAGTGTCTTTCTCGCTGTCGGACGGCGCGCGTATCCACACTTTACTCCATCTGGCGGCACTGCTTTTCGTGTTTGTCGTCGTGGGGCGGCGGTCGTACTCAAACGCCCGGGGCAACTATTTTAATGCACTGACCTTTACCAAAATAACCACAAATTGTGCGATATCTCATTTGTTCTGAAAGCCTTCTCGTTGAAAGGTCACATGAAATAATTGTATTGACAGCCGTTCGTTGCGCCTGGCTGTTAGGTAAATAAATTATACGCTATTGTTGTTCTGGCAGCATAATTGGCAGACAATTGAGGCTAAGCGACCTGCCGCTCAATCTGCGTTGCCGGTTGCGGAGAATCGTGTTAGCGGCGGCACAATTATAGACTACAAATGGACTTACACCACTTTCAGTATAATGAGTCTGCACTTCATTGCGCGAGTGTTAGTGTTTAAAACCATTAGTATGAAGAGGTGCCAGAGATAATGAACGGACAGTTTGACAGAACGTGAAAACCAAGGGTTTTTGCTGTCTTTGCAGTTTCTTGTTGAATTATATTCATACTGAACCATGAAGTTAGTTTCTTTTACCTCCACCAGGCTCCTCTTCAAACATCTATTCGCTGTTACAACTTCGTGCTGGAAGCTGTAAAAAGAAAACTCATGACGTTTGTTCATCCTGACGATCAGTTGCGTCAAATAATAAAATCTCTCTCTCTCTCTCTCTCTCTCTCTCTCTCTCTCTCTCTCTCTCTCTCTCTCTCACACACACACACACACACACACACACACACACAGAAGAATATGAGTATACATTTCCGTGAGAGTATCTTTTGCTCCCTAGCTCTCATCTTTAGACCACTATATCAAAATTATACCATATCTGAAGAAATGTGTCATAAGTGTACATTTTTTTCCACGAATACTGGCAAATTTCGTTGAGTAGTGAGCTAATAATATTGCATTAACGCAGTGTATTTACGAATGTAAAGTCTACTTTATCATCCTGTCGACACTGAGATTATTAGAGACTTAGAGACCAATGGAATTCAGCAAGGCTGCGATAGGAAATCTGTGTTTTTGTCAGGGGAACCATTCTGACATGTGCAAGTTTAAGGAAGCCACGGTTTATCTATCTTTATCAGTGCGGGAGAGGGATAAGCTTTTTTATCTCGAATATGAGTCCAATGTCAAACAACACATCATTGTGGTATACAGAAAATAAAACCGAAAATAGCAACTACACGCGCTGGTGTCTCGTATTGGGAGAAATTGCTATTCAGTGAAAACATAAGTGGAGTATGTTATTTATAAGTTCCGTGCATCATATTTGCGATTTCTTGTTGTGATAAGGAACTAGCCAGTTGTATAATTATACATGGTCATTTGTAAGTATCTCCATGGTTTCAGAAGACTGCTGCGTAAAAATTGTGAGACATACAGAAAATACCTTGTAATTGTGACGTCAAGTCGTGCGGGAAGAATGGGACCATACTACAAATCGAGAGGAGTACTGCACAGTTGCTGTATTAGTCACTAAATAAGAAGCCACCAGCTGATAAACCAGTGATTTTATTTGATACGTTTCGGGTAGGACCCATCATCAAACCAGAAATACGTAGAAAATAGCAGAAAATGTAACTATTCAAAAAAGATGCAAGAGTATGAAGCTACCAAAATTAAACATCTGAATCACACATCTTGAACATCTTTGTGATAAGATATAGAGGATGACAGCTATTGAATTATATGAAATAAAATCGTCATAACTTCTGAACGGTTTGCGTTAAGACGTTTAAACTGCGCGATTGACCGCGGGGCATGATGGGAATTAGTATGGTTTGGTTTAGCGATGAAGCCCCCTTTCATTTGGATGGGTTCATGGATAAGCAAAGTTGGTGCGTCTGGGTGACTGAGAATCCGCATTCCGCGATCGAGGAGTCTCTTCACCCTCAACGAGTGACTCTGTGGTGTGCAGTGTCCAGGAACGGAATAATCGGTGCGATATTCATTGATGGCACGGTGACTGCCGAACGGTACGTGAAGGGTTTGGAAAATGATTTCTTTCCCTTATCCAAAGTGACCGTGATTTCGTCAAGATGTTGTTCGTGCAAGACAGAGCTCGACTCCATCGAAGCAGGAGAGTGTCTGATGTCCTGGAGGAGCACTTTGGGGACCGCAGTCGGATCTGGGGTACCCAGAGGCCACTGGCATTGGCCTCGATTGGCCGCCATATTCTCCGAATCTGAACACGTGCGACTCCTTTTTGTGGGCTATATGAAAGACGAGGAGTACAGCAATAACCCCAAAAACCATTGCTGAGCTGTAAACAGCCATTCAGGTGGTTATCGGCAGCATCGATGTTCAACACTTCAGCGGGTTATACAGAATTTCGCTATTCGTCTTCGCCACATTATCGCCAATCATAGCAGGCACGGCCGGAATAGTCGTGCGGTTCTAGGGGATACAGTCTGGGACCGAGCGACCGCTACGGTTGCAGGTTCGAATCCTGCCTCGGGCATGGATGTGTGTGATGTACTTAGGTTAGTTAGGTTTCATTAGTTCTAAGTTCTAGGCGACTGATGACCTCAGAAGTTAAGTCGCATAGTACTCAGAGCCATAGCAGGCATATCGAACATGTCATAACCTAAATCTGAACATCTGTAGTGACGTTTACATGTTGAATAATGTGTGCACGCTATAGCTTGTAACTAATTTTCTTTTTTTCATGTAGGACAATAACTGGTGCCTTGTATGAAGACAGTAGGGTCTATGTGACAAACAAAACAGTCATGACAGACTAACTGACTAGTTACAACACAATAAGCATGAAGATAATTTAAGCCACCAGAGGATGGAGATGAATGCAAAAGTAGCCTCACGTAACGAGAAAAGCACATTTTTTTTCTTTCTCGTAAGAAATATAGTATACTAAGTTAAACATTTACAGAAGTCTACAAAGTGTGAATAATAAAATGAACGAAGAATAGAAATTCACAGTTACAGAAAAGATATCATCGCTGAAAAAGACGTACATATAAACTGACAGATAAACAGAATAAACATTCCAGAACAGTTACATAAATTCAAACTCTAAAAACAAAGTCTCAAAAATAAAACAAGTGAATAACAACAGTTTTAAAAGGAACAATAAAATAGAAATAATTAAAGCACTCGTAAGACATGGCAAGGACTTAAACCTTCGCACGATTAGGTGAGGGAAACCGTGCAAATGAAATTCGTGAAAAGCTGAAACACATAATTTAATAATAAAAGACCGCAGGAACGCAATGGGGAATAGAAGACCTAATATAATTTCCAAAACCGTTAGGCTAAGTGGTAACAACACCATATTTGGTACATGGGTATTAATTATAATATTAGATGTCAAGGATGCTGGGGAGACGACCGTTCAAGATGAGGGGCTCTACCCGAAACGCGTCAAATAAAATGATTGGTTTACAAGCTGGTTGCATCTTATATAATAACCAATACAGCAGTTGTGCAGTACTTCTACTGCTGCAGAAAATAGACGGGTAGTGGATAGAGCACCTCTCCACGTCTTTTATTCGCTTTTCGAGTGCTCAATATGGGCAACGCCGGTGACGTCGCAAGCGTCAATTCGTGTTTGCGATTAACTGAAGTCGCTGACACGAATTGCCTCGTAAGGCGTTACAGCAGCCAGCTGTGTAAATCTGTTCACTGTGTTGCGTAACTGTAGGCGCGAACTAATTCAGTGTGACAATACGGAGCGGATGATTTACCTACATGTTTTGAAATGCCTGCCCCGTAATGCACCGCGCCACGGCTCGTATTTTGCATTTCAATATGGAGATATGCTCTTTCCATTGATTCCACAGAGGTACTTACAAATAACCAAGTAGTATTTTTCCGTATTTCTCTCTCTCTCTCTCTCTCTCTCTCTCTCTCTCTCTCTCTCTCTCTCACACACACACACACACACACACACACACACACACACACACACACACAAACACTCCCGCACGCGCGTTAGGGATGGGAAAAACGAACTGGTTTAAAACCTACACCGTTATTTTAGTTCCGAATAAGCGGTATTTTTCGGTATTTGTTTGATCTCGATTATAACAGGTATTTTCATTTTTAGTGATAACTGGCTACAAAAACTATATGTCAGTGTGCCATAAGAGTGGTACTAAAATGTTTGGTTTTCAAATAAAACTTTTTCTAGGATATCAAATCAAACACCTTTCAGCCGTCTAATTTCCGAACTGTTATTTTATTTCGCTACTAATTTACTACGCCATCTTCAGGTTCCCCGAACGACGTGTAGGAAGATTCCAGCCTCGGTTCTGCTCGAAATAGGGGCCATGATGCAAATGCTGGACTCTGTAGATTTCTGCTTGATACAGCAATCACTTCAACCATCATCTGCAGAATTTTGATGATGGTCGAAGTGATGGCAGTATCAAGCAGAAATCTCCAGACACCTGTATGTGTTTGCTGGCCCCTATTTTGGCCGGAACCGAGGCTGGGATCTTCCTACACGTCGGTCGGGGATCCTGTAGATGGCGTAGTAAATCACCGAAACTAGTAGCCAAACAAAATAACAGTTCGGAAATTAGATGGGTGAAAAATATTTGATTTTATATTCTGTACTGAACAGCCGAGTTCCCCATCCTTCTCTGAAATAATGGACATACAGAGTTTTATAGGGAGCTCTGTGGATTCTGAAAGATTATACGCTACTGGCTACCAAGAAGAAATGCAGATGATTAACGGGTGTTCATTAGACAAATATATTATACCAGAACTGACATGTGATTACATTTTCACACAATTTGGGTGCATAGATCCTGAGAAATCAGTACCCAGAACAACCACCTCTGGCCGTAATAACGGCCTTGATACGACTGGGCATTGAGTCATACAGAGCTTGGATGGCGTGTGTACAGGTACAGTTGCCCATGCAGCTTCAACACGATACCACCGTTCATCAAGAGTAGTGACTGGCGTAATGTAAAGAGCCAGTTGCTCGGCCACCATTGATCAGACGTTTTCAGTTGGTGAGAGATCTGGAGAATGTGCTGGCCAGGGCAACAATGAAACATTTTCTGTATCCAGAAGTGCCCGTACAGGACCTGCAACACGCGGTCGTGTATTATCCTGCTGAAATGTAGGGTTTCGCAGGGATCGAATGAAGAGTACAGCCACGGGTCGTAACACATCTGAAATGTAACGTCCACTGTTCAAAGTGCCGTCAGTGCGAACAAGAGGTGACCGAGACGTGTAACCAATGGCACCCCATACCGTCACCCCGGGTGATACGCTAGTACGGCAATGACGAATACACCCTTCCAACGTGCGTTCACCGCGATGTCGCCAAACACGGATGCGACCATCATGATGCTATAAACAGAACCTGGATTCATCCGAAAAAATGTCGTTTTGCCATTCGTGCACCCAGGTTCGTCGTTGAGTACACCATCGCAGGCGCTCCTGTCTGTGATGCAGCGTCAAGGGTAACCGCAGCCATGGTCTCCGAGCTGATAGTCCATGCTGCTACAAACGTCGACGAACTGTCCGTGCATATGGTTGTTGTCTTGCAAACGTCCCCATCTGTTGACGCAGGCATCGAGACGTGGCTGCAAGATCCGTTACAGACATGCGGATAAGATGCCTGTCATCTCGACTGCTATTGATACGAGGCCGTTGGGATCTAGCACGGCGTTCCGTATTACCCTCATGAACCTACCGATTCCATATTCTGCTAACAGTCATTGGATCTCGACCAACGCGAGCGGCAATGTCGCGATACGATAAACCGCAATCGCGATAGGCTACCATCCGACCTTTATCAAAGTCGGAAACGTGATGGTACGCATTTCTCCTTCTTACAGGAGGCATCACAAGAACGTTTCACCAGGCAACACCGGTCAACTGCTGTTTGTGTATGAGAAATCAGTTGGAATCAAAATGGTTCAAATGGCTCTGAGCAGACTTAACATCTGAGGTCATCAGTCCCCTAGATTTAGAAAATTTTCACGTCAGTTCACAGTTGGGAATGGATAGTGAGTCTACAGTGGAACATTCAGTACACGTTAAATTAAATTACACCCAGCGCAAGTGCTGTCAACGTTACCCGTTTCATTATTACCAAACGGGTTTCAGAAAATATATACAATACTTTCCTTGCAACTGCAGTGTCTCTGGAGCATAAGTGTTGGTGGAACACTTAAACCTTGCGTCCGAAGACTGATAACCAACAACGTAGATGAAGATGTGGAACACGGCCATATGCCTCCAGTCTATAATTAACAGCTAAGAGGCGTATGCTTGAAGAGAAGACATTGATTCCCTGATCTGAAACCGTACGCAAGAACCTGTGCTGCGTTTGATGCCCAAATGTAAGTGGTGAAAAATTTTCCGACTACTAATATTCGAAGCAGCTCTCTCCTGGTTCAACCCTACTCACTGTCATGCTTTAGTGACCCCGGATACGAAGGCTGTGCGGAATATGGCACAAGGGGATAAGAGCACAATACACAATGGTTCAGGTTTACTGTTAACTACAGATTGCAAGAGAACCCAGCTGTCAGGATTAATACCACAGGCACTAGCACTGTTGACATCCTAAAAGGGAGACGCCGTGCCTTGTAACAGATTCATTTTAGCCAGGAGATCTTTGAGACTATCTGGCTGTCTCTGCTCCTTAGCTTTAGATATTTGCCTTGAAGTAACTGTTCTTAAGCACCACCCAGAGGGCACTTGTGACGTATGCATTGTCGCGGACGCGAGCAGTCATCGCCCCGCCCCCCGCCACTGACCTCCACACTCCCTGAAACTGCCCCTGGATTCGACGAGTGTCGGGCAATTTGGACTGCCCTGAACCGCATCCGAACGGAAGATTTGCAGACACTCTCCACAAGTGAGGCAATTTTCATCACCATCGTGTAACTGTTGTGCGGAACGAACAGACCGTTTCTAATATTATATGAACATAATCCCGCAAGGGCTTACAAGATTTGCTGACAACGACGAGTGGTGCGATAAAAAGGCCGAAATACTAAATGTCTTCTTCCAAAGCTGTTTCACAGAGGAAGACTGCACTGTAGTTCCTTCTCTAGATTGTTGCACAGATAACAAAATGGTAGATATCGAAATAGACGACAGAGGGATTGAGAAACAATTAAAATCGCTCAAAAGAGGAAAGGCCGCTGGACCTGATGGGATACCAGTTCGATTTTACACAGAGTACGCGAGGGAACTTGGCCCCCTTCTTGCAGCGGTGTACCGTAGGTCTCTAGAAGAGCGAAGCGTTCCAAAGGATTGGAAAAGGGCACAGGTCATACCCGTTTTCAAGAAGGGACGTCGAACAAATGTGCAGAACTATAGACCTATATCTCTAACGTCGATCAGTTGTAGAATTTTGGAACACGTATTATGTTAGAGTATAATGACTTTTCTGGAGACTAGAAATCTACTCTGTAGGAATCAGCATGGGTTTCGAAAAAGACGGTCGTGTGAAACCCAGCTCTCGCTATTCGTCTACGAGACTCAGAGGGCCATAGACACGGGTTCACAGATAGATGCCGTGTTTCTTGACTTCCGCAAGGCGTTTGACACAGTTCCCCACAGTCGTTTAATGAACAAAGTAAGAGCATACGGATTATCAGACCAATTGTGTGATTGGATTGAGGAGTTCCTAGATAACAGAACGCAGCATGTCATTCTCAATGGAGAGAAGTCTTCCGAAGTAAGAGTGATTTCAGGTGTGCCGCAGGGGAGTGTCATAGGACAGTTGCTATTCACAATATACATAAATGACCTGGTGGATGACATCGGAAGTTCACTGAGGCTTTTTGCAGATGACGCTGTGGTGTATCGAGAGGTTGCAACAATGAAAAATTGTACTGAAATGCAGGAGGATGTGCAGCGAATTGACGCATGGTGCAGGGAATGGCAGTTGAATCTCAATGTAGACAAGTGTAATGTGCTGCGAATACATAGAAAGATAGATCCCTTATCATTTAGCTACAAAATAACAGGTCAGCCACTGGAAGCAGTTAATTTCATAAATTATCTGGGAGTACGCATTAGGAGTGATTTAAAACGGAATGATCATATAAAGTTGATCGTTGGTAAAGCAGATACCAGACTGAGATTCATTGGAAGAATCCTAAGGAAATGCAATCCGAAAACAAAGAAAGTAGGTTACAGTACGCTTGTTCGCCCACTGCTTGAATACTGCTCAACAGTGTGGGATCCGTACCAGATAGGGTTGATAGACGAGATAGAGAAGATCCAACGGAGAGCAGCGCGGTTCGTTACAGGATCATTTAGTAATCGCGAAAGCGTTACGGAGATGATAGATAAACTCCAGTGGAAGACTCTGCAGGAGAGAAGCTCAGTAGCTCGGTACGGGCTTTTGTTAAAGTTTCGAGAACATACCTTCACCGAAGAGTCAAGCAGTATATTGGTCCCTCCTACGTATATCTCGCGAAGAGTCCATGAGGATAAAATCAGAGAGATTAGAGCCCACACAGAAGCATACCGACAATCCTTCTTTCCACGAACAATACGAGACTGGAATAGAATGGAGAACCGATAGAGGTACTCAGGGTACCCTCCGCCACACACCGTCAGGTGGCTTGCGGAATATGGATGTAGATGTAGATGTAGAAAATACGCAAAAGACCCTTATATCCGTATATAGCTGTTGTCATTTGTGTTGTTTTATGCTGAGGAGCTGTGTTTAAATTTTGACATATAGTAGCTTTGTAATTTTTCTATATGTATTGCAATACATTAAATAAATAAAGACACGCCATGCTGTCTTTGGCTCTTCACATGGAGTGCTGTGCCCTTCCATGTGCTGCAACGATGTAATACCGCACCTATTTGGGGGCGACACTTCTATTTTCACCTCGGCAGTCCGGTATTTAAGTTCGGGAAATGGAAAATTAAGCATAGAACAACTTAATCGCATCCTGCTTCCTTTATGCAATGTTCGCTTTCTACTATCTAAAGTAGTTATTTGTCAAATCTATTTTGCGTCCATGCAACAATGGCCTGAAAGTAGTCTAGAGCGTCAGTCATGGACTGTGCAGCTGGTCCCGGTGGAGGTCCGAGCCCTCCCTCGGACATGGGTGTGTATGTTTTTCCCTAGGATAATTTAGGTTAAGTAGTGAGTAAGCTTAGGGACTGATGACCTTAGCAGTTAGGTCCCATAAGATTTCACACAGTAGTCTAGAAGAGTTGCCTTTAACCTTCAAATGGTTCTGAGCACTATGGGACTCAACATCTGAGGTCATCAGTCCCCAAGAAGTTAGAACTACTTAAACCTAACTAACCTAAGGACATCACACGCACCCGTTTCGAACCTGCGACAGTAGCGGTCGGTCGGTTCCAGACTGAAGCGCCTAGAACCGCTCGGCCACTGCGGCCGGCGTCTTTAATCTTCAGTTCATTTGTTGCTCAGCACTGTCTATAGTTAAGTTACTGATAGTAAGGCATGCCTCTCCAGACATAAGGTAAAGTTCTATCTGGGAAACCTGAAGTATATTCAGTCTTTGAACGTTCCCAATTTGAAAATCTGATGTTGTCGAATGTTCAACTCTACCAAGCGTAATCATTATTGGCCGGTTAGTTAAAAAGTATATTTGTACGCCCCAAAACTGGAAAGACTTAATGCTCCGCTTGTCACAAAAACTTATACGAAATATGAGATATGCTAATCTGCTAGTCACCATGTCTAATTATAAAAATGTCACTCGAAACTGTCAGTTGCGTCAACTTCTATAATGGCTAGCGCGCACGCTTGATTTTTTGACCGTGACAAAATTGCTTCCGGCAATGTCACTTCACGTCATCAAAATGGAATGCACTCACGAAGGATGGCTGTCATGAATTTCTTTTCTTTTCTTTTTTTTTTTAATCCAAGCGTCATTTGTTAATATGGATTTTGAAGAGACGGACATTATTTGCGAATGACTGGCCAATAAGAGGAAAGTTTTACACAATGGTTCATAAACTTCAACCACCTTCAAAGAATTTTTTTCACTATTTTCGGATGAGTGTTGTACGTTTCAAGTAATTATGAGTATTTCGCATTTTTATCTGTTTACCATACAAAAATTGGAACATGAAACTCTCTGTCCCAGCTAAACACAAGTTGTCCGGGAACTCAAAAATATTATCCGACTGATTTCTTCCCATCCGTTGATTTTCGTATGTGTCCAAACCATCCTTCAAATTTTTGTTTCCATGTTCTTCTACACTGAAGAGCCAAAGAAGTTGGTAAACATGCCTAAATGTGCAGCAATTTGCGGAAGGGTTACACTTCTGTCACCTTGAACGATTTTTTTCAGTCATTGTTGGTTCCGTTCTTGCAGGATCTTTTCTCGGACGCAGCGATGTCGGAGATTTGATGTTTTACCGGATTCTTGATATTCACGGTACAGACGTGAAATAGTCGTACGTAAAAATCCCACTTCATCGCTTCCTCGGAGATGCTGTGTCCCATCGCTCATTTGACGACTATAACACTACGTTCAACCTCACTCAAATCTTGAGAACCTGCTGTTGTAGCAGCAGTAACCGATCTAACAACTGCGCCAGAAACTTGTTTTATATAGGCGTTGCCGACCGCAGCGACGTATTTGAATACCCATGCCCGTACCAGTTCCTTTGGCGCTTCAGTGTATAAGAAAAGCGTTATCGCTATCGTCTTCGTGCACAGTCACGTTCTGCAAAGACGTTAGTGCCAAGTTTGTGTGTCATTGTGTCGGGGAGCGGAGAATGGATGGAATGTGACAATTTTGTCACGCTTGCACGCACGGCTATCAAATCTTGGCAGCGCAGTGACAATTTTGCACGGGCTTGTACGCGAGTTGACAGACAAGTATCTCCCGGCTGTCACGTCATAGGATGCGCGCATCTACGCATATATTCACAGACTGGACGAGAGTGACGAAACAGTCACGGTGAGAAAAATCCCCCCTGCGGGCGAGCCCTAAAAGATCCGCATTGCTCTTTCTACAATACGACCTTTACCAGCAAACATCCATACGGTGCGCATAGTTATAATTTCTATAATAACTTTATACAGACGAGCGCGGACTTAATACGGAGATTGTTCGGTACAGAATGGACGACTGCTCCACAACGAAACAAATATCGGCCGTAGGAGCGGGTGTCTGGTGGAACAAACAGTTTTCTCGCAGTGTGTCCTCTACTGGAGGCTAGGAAAGGCCCCTCGCGTCATATAACAATCTAAATAGCTCTTCCAACTGGCTATCGAAGTTAGTGCCAACACTTTAATTCTTCGTTTTCTTGGCCGCCTCCCGTGTATCGCGGGTCGGCATTTTGTTATAGGTTTGGGTAAGTTAGTTTTACAGGGCGGCCGGATGCCCTTCTGTGGCCAGGACAGGAAGTAATGTATCAGTTGTCTAATTATTTCATAGTAAGCGTTCGAATGAAGGTGACTATGATGATTATTTGTTCATCTCGCACACACACGTCACCCTGTTTAAATAGTTATCCCACATGTAATATCAGAGCTACGTTAACTGCACAGATATTGTGTGTCATTAATATTCTATCGTCGTGTTCAGTGGATAATAATGAAAGAGGTTTGTTCTCATGCGCTGCGGAAGAGTTTGTTGAACAAAATACTGGAAAGGTTTTGCTAGTAATCTTGTTCTAAGGTTTCACCCATCCTGATTTCATTTTCCATTGTTTCCTGAAATCAATTACGACGAGATATTTTCTGCAACGTGATCACTACCAATCCTTTTCCCCATTCTCATCGTCTAATGGACTAGTAGTCCGTCTCTGACGACTTCAGTCTCTAAGCAATTTTATACCCTATAGCCTTCTTTCCTTTGAAATTTAGCTCGTTTTATTTTCGATGTTGACTTGTGCATGACGGGTTTTGGAGTCATCCACATGTTTTCGTCAAGCCGTTGAAAACGGTCTGATGTGTTTGATGGTTATATGTTGAAACCAAAAGCCTCTTAGCGCTCGCTTACTAAATGACTGTAGAATGTTATAGTCTTTTTAATGTTGAAACAGGCCAACCGAGAGTCTCTGTGTGGCAGTGGCACTGAAACTTTCAGTCTAGCCCTCCTTTGTTTAGAATTAGTTTTTACGCGGTTTTCTCAACTCCGGCAGGTCACTGGTTTGAACAATAACAATCATATTTTAGCACTTATTTTCCTCAGGATGCGTTTCGGGCTTTCAGCAGCCTTCAGCGGGCTTAATGTTGTCACGTAGTTGACTCCTTTATTTCGACTATACTTTGAATACTGCAGCTGATTTTAATGCTGTAATCTACAATTTCTTCTTACATTTCCAAGCAAATGCTATACATACCAGGTTACCATTTGAATACTATAAAGTATCTGCCATTTGGTCTGCTTATGTGCACATTTCCGTCGGCAACATCGGCTGCAATCAAATAACATTTTAGGTTGTAAGCAGAAACAGTGTAAGAAAATCACAATACCCGAGCACTAGTATTTGTTCGATGTGTGCAACAGGTGCTTAGTGGCGGAAGAAGGACGTATTGAAGGTAGTACGACAGATAGCTGCCGCATTCATAGTGCAGTTCCTGGTACAACACGATGATTATGCAAATACATTTAATCCATTTGGAAAATGATGAAATTTCGAACTCTTCATACAAAAACAAAGCGCCAGAAATAATTGGTCCCTAGGTTTCTTATGGCTTTAATGATGTCACTGTCAATCGCCTGAGTTCCTGCATGAATTTTGGACAGTTATTAGTTGCAACGCGTAAGTTTATTAAAAATCAGAAACATGTTTGAGTATCTCACCGACCTACTTTGAAAGACTCTAGGTCACAACCTGTGTTCAGTAACATACTCTGAAGAGCCAAAACATTTTAACAAATGTCCACCGCGACAATGAAACTTGTCTGGTGGTGTTGTGGCACAAAACTCTAGCATCTTAAAATCCAATTTTACGGAGTGGCCCTAATTTGTTCATCTTTTGTTGCAGTTATATACAACTGGCGTGGTGATACGAGGTACGGCTTGCCACTGGAAATCGGCGAAACAGTACAGATACTAGAAGAATGTGGCGGTAAGTAATGAATTACTATGTCCACAATATTTCTGTTTACTACTGATCCTTATTTACCGGAGATGTTGCACCAGGTCGAAATAGTACTACAAAGCAGTGTATTAACTGCATCAGCAACGGCCTCACACACCCGCTCGCCGTTTCGATTTGTATTGTATTTTGCCCTCGCCATTTTTGTCTTACACATATAAAATCGACCAAATGGAAAGAGAGGAATAGATAGTCATAGCTATTAGTTCTGCAATATTATATCATGAGCTAAATTTATTTTAAGTAACTATGTTCCATTACCAATGGTTATGTCCAACATTGAGAATGTACGTCGACGATTTGGTGCTAGTTTCCACTGCAGAATTTTGACATATGCAATGTAATCCATATAATCGTTAGATGAAGAGCATAATTGCTTGAAAATACGGATCATTTATGCTTTAAAGTCAGTACTGTCATTAGACTGTTTTTTTTATTTGCAGTGTTACATTTACACGATCATTATTTCGGCTTTAAAGTGCCATTATCAAGTGTGTTAATGTTATACAGTGCCTAAGATGGCATACTGTCGTATTTAAAACACACTATTAGACACATCGTCTAAGGGTCAATATTTCTGGTAAAAGCCAGTTTATGTGGGCACCTCCTACCAAGTATTGCGACAAGTGTCCAGTACCAGACACACTCGTGAATCCCCTGAAAATACTCCACCATCGCCACACCTTTCCCTTGAAATTTACGTTGGAACACTTCATCTTTCGTGCCTGACAATATGTCAGCGCACCACAAACAGACAATTATCGTTTTGTTTTATATGATTCAATGTAAGCTGCATAATTATGTCTTACATTTCCGCCGGCCGCTGTGGCCGAGCCGCTCTAGGTGCTTCACTCTGGAACCGCGCGACCGCTACGGTTGCAGGTTGGAATCCTGCCTCGGGCATGGATGTGTATGATATCCTTAGGTTAGTTAGGTTTAAGTAGTTCCAAGTTCTAGAGGACTGATGACCACAGATGTTAAGTCCCATAGTGCTTAGAGCCATTTCTTACATTCTGCATTGAATAAACTTCAAAGTAGTTGAATTTTTTGGTTAATATGTTTCTGAAAACAATGATTCATCTCTGTGCAAGTTCCAAATCGTCTAATTGTCTGAGTATTTTTTGTCCTACTATGTGGAGAAAAAAGTTGTTGGAAGATTTGTAGAAACATCTTGCAAAGTAACGCCAGTGTGGTAATGGACACTATAGTGAAAAACAGATTTTCAAAAAGAAATATATATTCACGGGCATAATCAGTAAATCACTTAAGCATATCGGTTTTTAGGGCGTAAGTCATCGCGAGAACGTAAAATGTTGTCACTGCATATTCGACAGGTGCACTTGAACTGCCTCTGAGCACTATGGTACTTAACTGCTGAGGTCATCAGTCCCCTAGAACTTAGAACTACTTAAACCTAACTAACCTAAGGACATCACACATATCCATTCCCGAGGCAGGATTCGAACCTGCGACCGTAGCGGTCGCGCGGTTCCAGACTGAAGAGCCTATAACCGTTCGGTTACCACGGCAGGCTGTGCACTTGAACTCTGAAGATTACTGTTGAAACCGGTAATAGTGGGAAATTTGTTGGTAATTGTGTCGGTGAAGAAACGTTTTGAGGAATGTTTCCATTTTCTTTCCTTTTAAGAAAATGGTTTCTCGAGCATTTATTTTTGTATACACAAAATGAAGAGGCGACATTGTAGGAAGAACCGTAGGACCATATCAGGAAAATTAAATATGTGAAATTTTCGAGTCGCACGTACTCGATTATGTATACCAAGCAGTTTATCAACGTTCTTTTCTTTTAAAACGTGGGAATAGACAAAAATAAGAATTTGCAGTGTTTCATGTAGATGATACCAGATATCCTGTGATGACGAATTCATGGGCGCGTATCTAGCACAGGAACTGTAGTTAACAGGCGAGGCCGCAGCAGACCGTGTTGCGGAAACACTGTCTCTCGCCATCCTGCCGCACGCTGACAACGTTAGGTTCGGCGCCTCGCCTGCTGACAACGTTAGCTCCTGTGTCTTGTCCGCAAAGGGGCAGCATTAACTCAGTTTTGGTACGGATGGGGAAAGGAAAAGCTTCATAAGGCGTCGTGGTATTCGATGGGAGTGTTGCGTGAAAACCACAATACATTTTGACGTAGTTCAGAGTGTACAGTTCCTGCGTTATTTAGTAAATACAGCGGGAATCTCGTCTGTGTAAGAACGTATAAAAGAATATTTGTGATATGTTTATTTGGATGGCAATCAGCCATAATAGCTGTTATATATGAATTTTCTTTTTTTTTTTGTCTGAATCGTACTACAGTTTCACTTAATGAGATCGTATTGAAATCTCGCACTGGTTGCTGTGAAAACAGATTTATCACATATCAGCTAGAATGACCGTTGGGCATGGTAGATCTAAAAACAGTCTTCTAAATGTAGAGCAACACCACACATTTTAGACTGCCATGATCTTTCACTTCTCCTTCCTCTTAAGTAGCACGAGACACACTTTCCTGAGAATTTTTTCCTTCTCTGTTGAGGGTATGTGCATCTGGCAATGAGTCCATGTTTTTGCCTAGTCTTCATACGGGTGGTTCTCGCTGATGGTCGCCTGCGAACAGAGTACTCAGGTAGCTATGCACTCTTTTAGAGTTGCTGTGCAACGTTGGTTCTGAAGTCGATGTAGCAGGTTTTCTTTCCGTCCAGCGATCTTCTGATACAGAATGAATGAGTTGAAACTGCACATATCAAGAAGAATCTGGTCTTCCAGGTCTACGTCACCCCATTCCCCTCTGATATTGAAGGGCATTTTGAATTACTGCTTGCGGTTCTTCAGAATCTGAATCACTGAATGACAAATTACTTACTTCCTTTCCGGAGTAGCCGAGCGGTGTAAGGCGTTGCAGTCATGGACTGTGCGGCCGGTCCCGGCGGAGGTTCGTGTCCTCCCTCGGGCATGGATGTGTGTGTTTGTTCTTAGGCTAATTTAGGTTAATTAGGGTGTAAGCTTAGGGACTGATGCCCGTAGCAGCTAAGTCCCATAAGATTTCACACACATTTGAACACACACACTTCAAAACAATATGGTTCAAATGGCTCTGAGGACTATGGGACTTAACATCTATGGTCATCAGTCCCCTTGAACTTAGAACTACTTAAACCTAACTAACCTAAGGCCATCACACAACACCCAGTCATCCCGAGGCAGAGAAAATCCCTGACCCCGCCGGGAATCGAACCCGGGCGTTGGAAGCGAGAACGCTACCGCACGACCACGAGCTGCTGACAAAACACACACTTACATTCCACTGTTGGAAACACCGTCAACGAGTTTGTGTGAACCCTCCTCATTATGAGCACGAACTACTCTCTTTGCCATGTTAGTTGATTAGTAAGCTCAGATACCGCATAACGCGCATGGCCTGTGCTTCGCTTTGGTATACATTTAAGGGCCATCTGTTGGCTAGAAATTGAACTCTGCGCACTGCTGCAGTGAAGAGCCCATTTCGAGGCGAGCTCGTCGTATGATTTAAAAGCCATAGCAACTTCAAGCGACTACAGCTCGGCGTTTGATGCTCGGGTCAAGACTGTTTCACACCAGACGCGTTTCGCTTTTATTTACAAAGCGTCATCAGTTGCCATAGACGTTCATTACTTCTCGTACATTTATATGAAGTCTACCGATTTTCCCTCATTGCTAGCAGAGGGTGTAGCGGAAAATCCAGCTCATGGTCTATGCCGGCACGCTAGCTGAGCGTGTTTGGACAGAGGGTTAGCTGCGCTCTGCAATAATAATAATAATAATAATAATAATAATAAAACCTGAATGAGTGGATCAACTAAGAACTTCAACGGGCGTCAGGGGACGTCCGCCACGAACACATGCAACAAACTATGACGGAAAAAAAGAAGAAAAAAAGTGGTTAGCGTTGTTGCCCCTAGATCACGGGGTCCCGGGTTCGATTCCCGGCCGGATTGGGGATTTTCTCTGCCCGGAGACTGGGAATTTGTGTTGTACACATCATTTTCATCATTCGTGAAAGTGGCTAGATTGGGCTGCGTAAAATATGGAGTGTGAAAAACTTTGTACGGGCGCCTATGACCGCGCAGTTGAGCATCCCACAAACCAAACATCATCTTCACATCTGCACTTTCACTCTTCATGGCTCTTTTGGCTTTTAGCAAACACTCTTTTATTTTCCTACATTTGCGTTCTTTGGACCTCACTTTTGTAAAAATTCATACTATTTATCTTCATAGAAATTGTATTGTGGGTTCTTCTGTTTTGCATTCAGCACTATCGATTCAGCTAAATTACGGTAAACCTAAATCAGGATAGTTAGACGAAGATTTTTTACCCTGTTCCTCCCTAGTGCGAGTCCAGTGTCGTGATCACAGCGCTAGCTCACTGGTGTCTCTGTAGCGTGTTCTGCGCAATAGGGTGTGACCAGTGTGATGTATTAGTCCGACGTCCTTTTCAGTTCTGTAAGCAACGCTGTGCAGCGTGATTATACTCCCTGCATGAAACTATACAACGAACATACTGTCTACCGTAAAACTTCTGATGAACAATATGACTTTGTTCCTACTGCTAATGACGCCATGACATACCCCGTCACACAGTGGGCCAACCGCTTTAAAACCTTGGCATAATAGATAAATGGATATAAAATCCTCCAAAACTGTTCTTTTTAGTTTCTTTGGAGCACTAATTAGGAATCAGATGTCGGAATTGAAATTCAAAATGACGGATCAAAACTTATAAATTTAACGAATTCGAATAAAACTTCCGGTACAAAACCTTGCCATATTGATATGTCGAGCCGGTCGTTGTGACCGAGCGGTTCTAGGCGCTTCAGTCCGGAACCGCTGCTGCGGTCGCAGGTTCGAATCCTGCCTCGGGCATGGATGTGCGTGATGTCCTTAGGTTAGTTAGGTTTACTTAGTTCTAAGTCTATGCGACTACTGACCTCAGATTTTAAGTCCCATAGTGCTTAGAGCCATTTGACCCATTTTTTTAAAATGTCTAATCGATATTTTACATTTTTCAATCGAAATCACCGTGATACTCGTCGCTTGCGTCATTATTGCTTTTGCAAGAATCGGTTTGGGGTTGTCCACTGGGAGATGGTTCGAAAAGCAGATCTTTTACCTTAGGTGATATCTGTTCATCATCTTCAATTGTCACTTTCTGGAATCTAGAAATAAATAGGTCCGAAGATGCCAAAGCCGACGGAATATGTCATGCATCGTTTTCGCACGGGAATATTTGCGTGTAAAATCTCCGTGCATCAAGTCCATGTGGACTGATGTCGACATCGGGCATTATTGCAGAATATAAGAAGTCCGAGGCACCCGAGTTTGGAGAAATATACTTTTTTCAGAGTTCTCGATAGCTATATTTTAGTTCTAGATTTCTGTGTTTTAATTCTAGAGCTCTCTGTACACAATTTGAATACATCTGCAGGATTTCGCGAAAGAAGGGAACAATATTACTCGGGGAAATTTTGATTTCGTAAAGAAACTATTTGCCAATTGGCGAAAAAGATTTAAGACCACAAATCCGAATAGCTCCCCTAGAATTCTACAGAAAACTCAAATGACATTTTTTATGCAGATAATAGTCTGTGAGATAAATGCAATAGTGAGGGAGCATTTATACCGTGTGACACTGTCGCACGGTAGAAAAATGGCTGTCTACAAAAAATGTGCAAGTATTTGCACGCAAATATATTTGAACTCGTTCACTATACTATCGAGGTAGTAGGAGAGTCATTTACAAAATTGGAGCCACGTAGAGGAAATTTTGTAGCTAACGATTTCGGATAATATCTGTTGTAGTTTAGTTTTAAGTCGTTATACGTCATTACACAAGTTCAAAATGTGATAAACGTACCTTTTGGAGTGGTCACTATCGTATAGTATCCAGACAGCTACGCAGATTCGCTGTCATATATTAAACAGGCCACACAAACTACATTTGAAAAATGTGTCGTTCTCCGATTCGCTGTTTACCGTCAATTGTCCCAGCCCGTATAGTGTCGACTTGAGACTGGAATGGTAACAGAACGTTGGTTGGGTGTCATCGGCTCGTGGTCTTGCGGTAGCGATCTCGCTTCCCGCGCACGGGGTCGGGGATATTCTCTACCTCGAGATGACTGGGTGTTGTGTGTCTATCATCATCATTTTATCCTTATTCACTCGCAAGTCACGTAGTGGCGTTAAAGAGCTTGTGGAGCGGCGGCCGAACCGCCCCGCGAGGGTTCTCTCGGCCACCAATGCTACACGCTCATTATTATTGATTGGGTTTGCACCCGTGCAATATACATACGTTTTCGCGGATCTAAAGTCGGAACATGCCCCTTTCTTTCTATTTTGTCCAGGCTTTGAGCGAGTTGGCCCACTGTGCGCCAGTCCGAGTAAGTTTCGAGATTGGATCATTGAAAAATAGAGAAAAGTTAACATGGTCGGTTTTGATGCGTCAGGTGTTATACATAGTGTAACCACACTTGAGTGCAACACACAGAACGTTGGTACAACCGTACGAACATCTACACCTCCATCTACATGGTTACTCTGCAATTCACACTTAAGTGCCTGGCAGAGGGTTCATCGAACCATTTTCATACTACTCTACCATTCCACTCGCGAATAGCGAGTGGGAAAAAGGAAGACCTAAATCTTTCCGTTCGAGCTCTGATTTCTCTTATTTTATGATGATGATCATTTCTCCCTACGTAGGCGGGTATCAACAAAATATTTACGCATTCGCCGGCCGATGTGGCTGAGTGGTTCTAGGCGCTTCAGTCTGGACCGGCGCGACCGCTATGGTCGCAGGTTCGAATCCTGCCTCGGACATGGATGTGTGTGATGTCCTTAGGTTAGTTAGGTTTAAGTAGGTATTTTGTCGAATTGACAGCCCTTAGATTTGTACGATTTATCGTATATCCAAAATTTATCGGATTTCTTTTAGTACTCATGTGGATGACCTCGCACTTTCCTTTGTTTAGTGCCAGTTGCCACTTTTCGTTCCATTCAGAAATTCTCTCTAGATCATTTTGTAATTGGAATTGATCGTCTGATGATTTTACTAGACGGTAAATTACAGCGTCATTTGCAAACAATCTAATAGAGCTGCTCAGATTATCGCCTAGATCATTTATGTAAATCAGGAACAGCAGAGGGCCTATGACACTACCTAGCGGAACGCCAGATATCCCTTCTGTTCTACTCGATGATCTACCGTCTATCACTACGTGTGACCTCTCTGAGAGGAAATCACGAATCCAGTCACACAACTGAGACAATACTCCATATGCACGCAATATGATTAATAGTCGAGTGTGAGGAATGGTATCAAAAGCCTTTTTGAAATCTAGGAATATGGAATCGATCTGACATGCCTTGCCGGACGCGGTGGTCTAGCGGTTCTAGGCGCGCAGTCCGGAACCGCGCGACTGCTATGGTCGCAGGTTCGAATCCTGCCTCGGGTATGGATGTGTGTGATGTCCTTAGGTTAGTTAGGTTGAAGTAGTTCTAAGTTCTAGGGGACTGATGACCACAGTAGTTAAGTCCCATAGTGCTCAGAGCCATTTGAACCATTTTTTTTCTTTGAGATGCCTTGTCGACAGCACTCATTACTTCATGGGAATAAGTAGCTAGCTGTGTTGCACAAGAACGATATTTTCCGAATCCGTGTTGGTTATGTATCAATATGTCATTTTCTTAAAGGGATTCATAATGTTCGAGTACAGTATATGTTCGAAAATCCTAATGCGAATTGAGGTCAGTGATATGGGTCAGTAATTCAATGTGTTACTCCTATTTCCTTTCTTGAATACTGGTGTGACCTGTGCTACTTTCCAGTCTTTAGGAACAGACCTTTCGTCAAGTGAGCTGTTGTATATGACTGGTAAGAAAGGCGCTATTGTGTCTGCATACTCTGAAAGGAACCTGATTGGTATACCATCTGGACCGGAAGACTTGCCTTTCTTAAGTGGTTTGAGTTGTTTCGCAACACCTAAGATATCTACTTTTATGTCACTCATTCTAACAACTGTTCTGGTTTCGAATTCTGGAATATTTACTTCGTCATCTTTCGTGAAGGAATTACGGAAAACTGTACTTAGTAACTCTGCTTTAGTGGCACCATCATCGGTAACACTTCCATCGCTGTCGCGCAGTGACGGTATTGACTGTTTTTTGCCACTGGTGTACTTTACAGACGACCAGAATCTCTTTGGGTTTTATTCCATATTTTGAGGCAATATTTCATTGTGGAAACTATTGAAAGCATCTCGCATTGACGTCCACACTAAATTTCGAGCTTCCTTGAAACTTAGCCAGTCTTGCGGATTTTGCGTTCTTCTGAATTTGGCATGCTTTTTTCGTTGCTTCTGCAACAATGTTCTGACGTGTTTTGTGAAGCTGTCAGGAAAGTCCTTCTCTGCGATGTCGTTCAACTCTCGATCGCATTGGCTTGAATGTCGATGATGTCGTCAAAGCGTTGACCCTTCTCGACAATTTTTGCACTTCGTCATTTTCTGTTAGATTCGTAATGATAGCATAGTCTCGTCACTCGTGATGATTTTTCCCACAAAAGAATCGCCCATCTTTTGTGTTTCAATAAAGTCCTGGCAGACATCCAGGCGGGGAGTCACGGTGTGCGGGACAAACTATGCACACAATCTTCTCTTCTTCACAATTTCGTGGAGAATGTCTTGAACACTTGATTTAGAAATGTTGCTCCATTGCGATTTATAACGCAACGACACTATTACCGCACGTCCACCACTTACCATTCCTGCTCACAACTGACTGGTAATGCCCATCTGTTTCTTACAAGTTTTAGTTCAAGCTGTCAACGTAGTTACTGCGCTGACGACGCTTATACGCCAGGAATAACATCAATCTCAAAACTTTCAGAGCGGATGGCGTACTACTAACACAAAATTTGCCTCTTGTTCAGACCTTTCAAGTAGCGGGATCTGGCAACGGTAGTCCGCATTTCTCGCTGCGCTGACAACACTACGCTTTCACTCGATAAAGTTCATTTTCTCTTTCGCGTGATGTGTAGTCTTGGTCCGGTTGACGAAATATATCTATCCGTGTCATTTCCATGAGCCTACGACAAACTGAGGCTTTTCAACATTACATGAAATGGTTAGTGGCTTGAAGAAATTAATGTGATGCCGATTTCAATTACTATGAATCTCTCTTATATCTTAAATCGTAGAAAAAAATTACATTATTATAAGCTACTATGGTAGTGAACAAGACTGCAGCAATTTTTTTCGTTTTATATCAAATTCTGCTCCCCCCCCTCCCCCCTCTTGCTCGTATTTTTATTTCGTGTCGTGTTTCCCAATATTAATGTCGCACTTCATACAGCGTACAGCAGCAGTAAGCTATATTTAGAGACAAGCGTAGCAAGAAAGACTTTGGTTGTGACGAAAGTGAAAAGCCGTTTAGTGAAGCGCTGTGAATTGGGAAGCAGAGAGGCTGAAACAGGGAGCCAGTAGGGCTGTGGGAAACGGCACAGGTACTTGCTGCCTGCGCCACCACTACAGCTGTAGCTTTCTAGAAGACGTACAGTGACTTTTTGGAGGGAAATTTGAAGACGGTCAGTTTCGTGAACTTGGTAGGCGGTTTGCACGTGTTGAACCAAGTTGTACGTCTTAAAAGACTGAAAACAGAACTAGAAACAGTGAATTAGGAATTAGCGTCTGATACTCTCTGAAATAAGACAGTTTTTCTGCATCAGTGAGTTTAGTGCTACATCAAATTTAATAGTTTCCAAATTTTACCACGTGTTTTAAGAACGATCATGATATCAGACTCGTGTGTGTGTTGGTTCAAATGGCTCTGAGCACTATGGGACTCAACTTCTAAGGTCATCAGTCTCCGTGAACTTGGAGCTACTTAAACCTAACTAACCTAAGGACATCATACACATCCATTCCCGGGGCAGGATTCGAACCTGCCACCGTAACGGTCGCGCGGTTCCAGACTGTAGCGCCTTTGAACCGTTCGGCCAACCCGGGCGGCCTCATGTGTGGGAACGAAAGATTTTTTGTACTGGGTGTAGATTATTCTGTGGGAACAAAAGTATCCTGAGGAAAATATAGACTATTATAAGTTGCTCATTATTTTCCAGTGCATGATTTCTTATATTAAATTTGATCCAATATGGTAATTACATTTTAACATTAATGTTTCTGTTCTATAAAGCGCACTTTATCAAATTAGTTCTAACACCTTTCCAATCTTGACGAAACCTCAGATGAAGCCGTTCGGAGTGGCCGTGCGGTTCTAGGCGCTACAGTCTGGAACCGAGCGACCGCTACGGTCGCAGGTTCGAATCCTGCCTCGGGCATGGATGTGTGTGATGTCCTTAGGTTAGTTAGGTTTAATTAGTTCTAGGCGACTGATGGCCTCAGAAGTTAAGTCTTATAGTGCTCAGAGCCATTTGAACCGTTTTGAACCTCAGATGAAGACGGTGTCATTAATTTCTGCGTCATATGATTTGTATATTTTGATAAATTTGCTTCCGCTTGATATGGCAAGCGAACTTTGTAATGGTTTGTTCTACTGACACCTGTCTCCGTACGAAAAGTTTATTGTAACAGTGCTTATGAATTTTTGTATACACATCAATCCGTCTTCGAAACTTCCATCTTAGATTCAGCTTAGCACTGAGTTTCTACCGCCGCAGCGGTAAGAAATTGTGAAATTCCTCGTGAATGTCTATCTAATAGTGAAACGGTATCAAAAAATCTGCAGTGGTTCCCGAGAAGTGCCTTTAGATATAAACAGAAAAAAATTGTAATATGCATAGAAGAAGCAGAAATGTATAGATTCTTGTAATAATAATTCCACGTGGCTCAATGTCCTGCTGCAAGTTATTCAACGGGACGTCACTTAAGGCAATTTGCGTATCCTTAAAGTACCACCGTTATCCATTCAGAGGAAGCGGATGTACAGTTTAACGTGGAATCCGAAATACATACCATTTCTGACAGATCTTCACATCATTGAGAGGCGAATGCTAGGTTAAAAGTCGTAATGGAAAGTCCGTAGTCCGACCGTGATTCGACCCCACGACCTTTAGCTTTGCGGGAACGCAATTTTCGCAACACCAGCAAGCCCGACGTAGATTCCGCTCAAGTTTCGCTGCTCTCTGGAGTTGCAGTGTATGGTGCCGAACGAAAAAAACACTTGAGACATTCGCTTTGAAACTGCAGTGGGTCCTAGTAAGCCTAGATTTACTCCCGGAGGAAGTCGAGTGGATACAACAACACACACAAAATATAATCACTTTATTAAAACTTGCAAACTGAAATACTTAACTTGGACCCAGACTAGGTCCAGAGGAATGACTATACACACTGAAGCGCCAAAGAAACTGGTATAGGCATGCGCATTCAAATACAGAGAAATGTAAGCAGGCAGAATACGGCGCTGCGGTCGGCAACGTGTCTGGCGCAGTTGTTAGATCGGTTACTGCTACTGCAATGGCACGTTATCCATATTTAAGTGAGTTTGAACGTGGTGTTATGCGACACAGCATCTCCGAGGTAGCGATGAAGTGGGGATTTTCCCGTGCGACAACTTCGCTAGTGTACCGTGAATATAAGGAATTCGGTGAAACATGGAATCTCCGACATCGCTGCGGCCGAAAAAGATCCTGCAAGGATAGGACAGACGACGACTGAAGAGAATCGTTCAACGTGACAAAAGTGCAATCCTTCCGCAAATTGTTGAAGATTTCAATACTGGGTCAGCGTGCGAACCATTCAAGGAAACATCAACGATATGGAATGAGATTTTCACTCTGCAGCGGAGTGTGCGCTGATATGAAACTTCCTGGCAGATTAAAACTGTTTTAATCTGCCAGGAAGTTTCATATCAGCGCACACTCCGCTGCAGAGTGAAAATCTCATTCTGGAAACATCCCCCATGCTGTGGCTAAGCCATTTCTCCTCAATATCCTTTCTTTCAGGAGTGCTAGTTCTGCAAGGTTCGCAGGAGAGCTTCTGTAAAGTTTGGAAGGTAGGAGACGGATACTGGCAGAAGTAAAGCTGTGAGTACCGGACGTGAGTCGTGCTTCGGTAGCTCAGATGGTAGAGCACTTGCCCGCGAAAGGTAAAGGTCCCGCGTTCGAGTCTCGGTCGGGCACACAGTTTTAATCTGCCAGGAAGTTTCATCAACGATATGGGTTTTCGAAGCCGAAGGCCCACTCATGAACACTTGGTAACTGCAGGACACAAAGTTGTACGCCTCGCCTCGGCCCGTCAACACAGACATTAGACAGTTGATGATTGGAAACATGTTGCCTGGTCGGACGTGTCTCGTTCTATATTCTTTACATTGTTTCTGCTTTACTATTATCTGTTTATACTGTTCTGTTGCAAAATAAACGCAACCTTGCAAAATTTCCGTTTGATGCTTTTGGACACCAGTGTACTTTTACCGCCACATGCTGCCCCCTTTGTAGCTTACCAGCACGTAGCTCTCATGACTGCCAAACGCCAATTAAATATGAAACAGATGTTATACATATCGCTTACTCATTGTTCCTCAGCGGTAATAAATCATATAAACAAACTTCCCTCTTGAATCAATGTGTCTATTGGTGAAAGCCATATCAGAATCCCTACAGTACTTCTCGAGATCAGTCAAGTCATACAAACACAGACTGCGTCGGGGACTTTGATTTATAATACGTATAGATAGAAGATTTCGTGTTCGGTACACATGTCGAAACAGTTCTACAAGAACAATGTTGACATGCCAGGATAATTTTTAGGAGGATCGTATCTCGAATGCGACTCCTATTCTTCCACTTAATTTATTAGAACTGTTGTCTGTGCTACCCTGTAATGATCTGAAACGCATATACATATTCCGCGTAATAGATGACCAGGAGTACTTTACACCATCGGACAAGACCATCGTTACTGAACAATCTGAACCGGAGAGCGCTACTTGGTCTATCGTATAGAAAGTTTGTATTCAACGTGTTGGACCCTAACATGCTATCTTGGACCGCACACGACTTTACCAGAAATTCAAATGGCTCTGAGCACTGTGGGACTTAATATCTGAGGTCATCAGTCCCCTAGAACCTAGAAATACTTCAGCCTGACTAACCTAAGGACATCACGCACATCCATGCCCAAGGCAGGATTCGAACCTTCGACCGCAGAGATCGTGCGGTTCCAGACTGAAACGCCTAGAACCGCTCGACCACAGCGGCCGGTGCGACGTTACCTTTTGCTTCTAGTGGACACTCACCATCCATGATACCATCTTGTAAAGAGGAAGATTGCAGGAATTCGATTTAGTGCCAGAATTCGGCGAAAGTGTAACGCTTTGCAAAGGAGGTTGTACACTGAGGTGACAAAAGCCATGAGATAGTGATACGCACATATACAGATGATGATAGTATCGTGTACACAAGGTATAAAAGGGCAGTACATTGGGGGAGCTGTCACTTGTACTCAGGCGATTCATGTGAAAAGGATTCCGACGTTATTATGGTCGCAAGACGGGAATTAACACGCATTAAACGCGGAATGGTAGCTGGAGCTAAACACATGGGGCATACCATTCCGAAAATCGTTATGGAATTCAGTATTCCGATATCCACAGCGTCAAGACTGTGCCGAAAATACGACATTTCAGGCATTACCTCTCAGCACGAAAGACGCATTGGCCGACGGCCTTTACCTGACGACCGAGAGCAGCGGCGTTTGCGTACAGTTTTCATTGCTAACAGTCAAGCAACACTGCGTGAAATATCCGCAGAAATCAATGTGGGAGATACGACAAACGTATCCGTTAGGCAAAATATGACATTAATGGGCTATTGCAGGAGACAACCTACGCGAGTGCCTTTGCTAACATCGCCTACAGTGCCTCCTCTGGGCTGGCGACGATGATGGCCACTAGAAGAATGGAAAGCCGCGACCATGTCGGATGAGTCCCGATTGCATTTGGTAAAAGCTGAATGTAGAGTTAGAGTTTGCCGCGGAACCCAAGAAGCCGTGGACCCAAGTTATCGACAAGCCACTGTGCAAGCTGGTGGTGGCTCCATAATGGTGAGGGCTATGTTTATAAGGGATGGACCGGATCCTCTGATCCAACTGAAACGACCATTGACTGTAAATGGCTATGTTCGGTAACCTGGAGACCATTTGTTTCTTTTCATAGATCATGTTCCCAAACAATGAGGGAGTTTTTGTGGATGGCAATGCGCCATGTCACAGGGCCACAATTGTTGGCGATTGGTTTGAAGAGCCGGCCGGGGTGGCTGAACGGTTCTAGGCGCTACAGTCTGGAACCGCGCGACCGCTACGGTCGCAGGTTCGAACCCTGCCTCGGGCATGGATATGTGTGATGTCCTTGGGTTAGTTAGGTTTAAGTAGTTATAAGTTCTACGGGACTGATGACCTTAGAAGTTGAGTCCCATAGTGCTCAGAGCCATTTGAACCATTTTTTTTTTGTTTGAAGAATATTTTGGACAATTCGAGATAAGGATCTAGCCACCCATATCGATCGACGTGAATCCCGTAGAACATTTAGGGGACATAATCGGGAGGTCAATTCGTGCAAAAAATCCTGCACTATCAGCACTGACGCAATTATGAACGGCTATAGAGGCAGTATTGCTCAGTACTTTTGCAGGGGACTTCCGACTTGTTGAGTCCATGCTACGGGGAGCTGTTGCACTGCACTGGGCAAAAGAATGTGCGACACGATATTAGGAGCCATCCCATGACTTGTCACCTCAGTGAATATGTGGCGCCTGCTGGATTGGCCGTGCGGTTTTGGGCGCTACAGTCTGGAGACGAGCGACCGCTACGGTCGCAGGTTCGAATCCTTCCTCGGGCATGGATGTGTGTGATGTCCTTAGGTTAGTTAGGGTTAATTAGTTCTAAGTTCTAGGCGACTGATAACCTCAGAAGTTAAGTCGCATAGTGCTCAGAGCCATTTGAACTATTTGATTATGTCGCTCATGAGACTTACAACCTCACAAGGGACATCCATCAATGACCCAGGCAGGATTCGAACCTGCGACCGTAGCAGTCGCGCTGTTCCGGACTGAAGCGCCTAGAACCGCTCGGCCACCGCGGCTGGCTTAGTGACAGCAGCTTGCTTATATAGTTTCTTAAGTGGAGACTGACATCATAATCATTCAGTAGAAGCAGATGTAAACTTTTCTCTCAGAGTTCTTCCAGCTTCGAAAGTTGTGTGTGTCCAACACTACAGGGTGTTACAAAAAGGTACGGCCAAACTTTCAGGAAACATTCCTCACACACAAATAAAGACAAGATGTTATGTGGACATGTGTCCGGAAACGCTTAATTTCCATGTTAGAGCTCATTTTAGTTTCGTCAGTATGTACTGTACTTCCTCGATTCACCGCCAGTAGGCCCAATTGAAAGAAGGTAATGTTGACTTCGGTGCTTGTGTTGACATGCGACTCATTGCTCTACAGTACTAGCATCAAGCACATCAGTACGTAGCATCAACAGGTTAGTGTTCATCACGAACGTGGTTTTGCAGTCAGTGCAATGTTTACAAATGTGGAGTTGGCAGATGCCCATTTGCGGTACGTTTGTATCGAGACAGATTTTCAGAACGAAGGTGTCCCGACAGGTAGCCGTTCGAAGCAATTGATCGACGTCTTAGAGAGCACGGAACATTCCAGCCTATGACTCGCGACTGGGGAAGACCTAGAACGACGAAGACACCTGCAATAGACGAGGCAATTCTTCGTGCAGTTGACGATAACCCTAATGTCAGCGTCAGTGAAGTTGCTGCTGTACAAGGTAACGTTGACCTCGTCACTGTCTGAAGAGTGCTACGGGGGAACCAGTTGTTTCCGTACCAAGTACAGCGTGTGCAATCACTATCAGCAGCTGATTGGCCTCCACGGGTACACTTCTGCGAATGGTTCATCCAACAATGTGTCAATCCTCATTTCAGTGCAAATGTTCTCTTTACAGATGAGGCTTCATTCCAACGTGATCAAATTGTAAATTTTCACAATCAACATGTGTGGACTGACGAGAATCCGCAAGCAATTGTGCAATCACGTCAACAACACAGATTTTCTGTGAACGTTTTGGCAGGCATTGTTGATGTCTTGATTGGGCCCCATGTTCTTCCACCTACGCTCAATGGAGCACGTTATCATGATTTCACATGGGATACTCTACCTGTGCTGCTAGAACATGTGCCTTTACAAATATGACACAACATGTGGTTCATGCACGATGGAGCTCCTGAACATTTCAGTCGAAGTGTTCGTACGCTTCTCAACAACAGTTTCGGAGACCGATTCCATGGCCTCCACGCTCTCCTGACCTCAACCCTCTTGACTTTCATTTGTGGGTTCATTTGAAAGCTCTTGTCTACGCAGCCCCGGTACCAAATGTAGAGACCTCGTGCTCGTATTGTGGACGGCTGTGGTACAATACGCCACTCTCCAGGGCTGCATCAGCGCATCAGGGATTCCATGCGACGGAGGGTGGATGCATGTATCCTCGCTAACGGAGGACATTTTGAACATTTCCCGTAACAAAGTGTTTTAAGTCACGCTGGTGCGTTGTGTTGCTGTGTGTTTCCATTCCATGATTAATGTGATTTGAAGAGAAGTAAGAAAATGCGCTCTAACACGGAAAGTAAGAATTTCCGGACACATGTCCACATAACATATTTTCTTTCTTTGAGTGTGAGGAATGTTTCCTGAAAGTTTGGTCATACCTTTTTTGTAACACCCTGTATACCTGCCCTATCGAGGTTTTTGGTGTCACCAGATGAACGAATTCGTTGTTCTTAAGTACGACGCTCAAACCTTTTTTTCTAAGGCTACTCGCCCCCCCCCCCCCCCCCCTCGTCCCTCCTTTTTCATAGTTACACAAGAAACTGATGGAGGGTTTGGACCGAGAATTTAAGACCCTCTCTTTTAGAAGCCCCAAATGTTCGTGTGGTGGCATAAAAATCTGGTGGCCTCATCCGAGAAACAACAGAACGATTTGCAAAAAATGGTCAAATGTGTGTGAAATCTTATGGGACTTTACTGCTAAGGTCATCAGTCCCTAAGCTTACACATCACTTATCCTAAGGACAAACGCACACACCCATGCCCGAAGGAGGACTCGAACCTCCGCCGTGACCAGCCGCACAGTCCATGACTGCAGCGCCTAAGACCGCTCGGCTAATCCCGCGCGGCGAACGATTCGGATGAAGCCATCGAGCAACATCAGTTTGCGACTCTCCTGCACCCATTCTTCCTATTGCCCTCCACAGCAGAGAGAAGAGAGAGTATAGGCGTCTTCTCTGTGCCGCACTGCACTGTCTTCGACTGTGTACACAGCGATTGTGCATGTGGGACTACCCTGTAAACCTTCCCCGCTTAATAGGACACCTGACGTCATTGCTGGCGTAGTTGTTCGTTGATCGGAATGCCATCTTCCGTGCAGAACGCCACCATAACGACATATGCTGGCATTTCGTATGATTGCATCGTGATGCCATACGCTCATTTCCATACAACACTGTCACTTCAAATCTGTATATGTCAATAGTTACAAGCGGCGAGTCTAAACACTTCGCGAGACTGCGGTCGTATTCGGTAGGTTGCTATTTTGCGAATGTACGCCGGCTGACACTGCTCGGATTACCGCGGAAGCGGCTTAGGGGTGGTTGCGCCTGCGCTGTTAAGCGGCGTTGGTGTCGCAGCCCATAGGCCGTGAGCTTAAAGCCGTCTGATTCCTGGCGGCGGAACGCTGTGCGCCACGGTGAGGTCATTGATAGAAACTAAACTCCGCTCGAACAGGCCATGAAGGCCCAACGGTACGGACCAGCCACCGTGTCATCCGCAGCCCCCAGGAGTTACTGGATGCGGATATGGAAGAGCATGTGGTCAGCACACCACTCTACAGCGGAGAGGACAGGAGCCGCTACTTTCCAATCAGGTAGCTCCTCAATTTGCCTCACAATGGCTGAGTGCACCCCGCTTTCCAACAGCGCTCGGCAGACCGGATGGTCACGCATCCAAGTGGTAGCCCAGCCCGAGAGTGCTTAACTTCGGTGATCTGACGGGAACCGGTGACATCACTGCGGCAAGACCTTTGGTGAGGCCATTGATGATACTGCAAACAGTGCTACAATGGCGCCACGGTCAAGGTTTCCCAGCAGCTGCAAGAGAGCGCTCCGCTACCTGAGCTCTGTTCACGGCGACTACCACCCCTATGAAATTTGAGGCAAAAACGTGGCCTCATTTCCTCATGCAAGTACCCCCAGATGAGAAGATAAAATATAATAAAAAGGCGTGTTGTGTTCCATTGAACAGAAAAAAGGTGAAAGTGCCTCGCAGTGTAAGAAGAATAGTCTTGCTCTGCATTTATACTTCGATTAAAATCACTTTATGATCGATGTTTCAGTGAGTCAAGCGATAAGTGCCGAGCGTCAGCCAGTCTCAGCTGTTTTTCGGGTCCCGCCTACTAGCTGATGCGGCCTGCAGGGGTTGGAACGGGCCAGGCATGTTGAGCTCCAAGGGCAGGAGGGGAAAGAAAGGAACACCAAGTACGCGTAATTTTTGTATATTCTGTTGCGCGACTATAAAAATATTTTATGTAATAAAACTATACGTACTGCTGAAATTAGTACGGTACTTTATTAAAAGGTTCTGCACAATAATAATGAAAATAACATTGTTAGATTCACTATCATTATCAAGTGATCACAAATAAATTATTTGGTTGAAAACATCTCATTGTCTCACATCGTAGCTTTCTTTTGGTGTTTAGTATTTTGAGATTAAGCAATTAATTCGGAGAACGTGTAGTGAAAAAATGGTTCAAATGGCTCTAAGCACTATGGGACTTACCATCTGAGGTCATCAATCCCATTGACTTAGAACTACTTAAACATAACTAACCTAAGGACATCACACACATCCATGCCCGAGGCAGGATTCGAACCTGCGACCGTAGCAGCAGCGCGGTTCCGGACTGAAGCGGCTAGAACGCCCGGTCACAGCGGCCGGCTGTGTAGTGAAAAATGTTGTCGCTTCATACGTTATGTTCAGTGAACTTTAGGTCACATGTTAATGTATACGAGATGGCGTCATCGTACCGAAATTGTTTTTAAGACAATATTGAAAGAAAAATTAGACGATAGTCTATTGTTTGGCCCCATGAAACATGGGTAAATGGAAGCCATTCAGAGAGCACAGGCTGGACAGATGATTCAGTAACTGGCACCATGCCACAATCCATTCGAAAAGATAGTAAATTGATTTTCTCTGTGCAGGAACACCAGCTGGGCACATGAAAACTGTATGTTGTGGTTTAGATCGAAGGAAACCGCTGATTACTACGATTAAATGAAGAGAGACATTTCAGCACTGATATAAAGGCTCGCTTGTGGAAAGCTTGAGCAAACCTTTAGTAATAGTTATGGACAACGCCTCATATCGTTCGACTATCCTTATAAGGCGCCTATAGTAGCATCCAGAAAACATTATCGACTGGTTACAAAGAGGAAACCTTCCAATACTAGACGACTTTAGAACGGGTGAATTATCATGGCTCAGAATAAACTACCTTTACCTTCATACATTGTAGATGAAATGACAAAAAATATGGCCATAAGCTCCGAAAACTACCACCATATCATTACCACTTTAATTCCACTGAACTCGTATGGGCTCAACAAATGAAGGGTTATGTAGTAAAGAACAACATAAAGGTATACTGGCAGAAGTGGCAAGATCGACAAATGATGCTATCTACATCTACATCGATACTCTGCAAATCACACTTTAAGTACCTGGCAGAGGGTTCATCGAACCACTTTCACAATTATTCCAATCTCGTATAGCGCGCGGGAAGAACGAACACGTATATCTTTCCGTACGAGCATTAATTTCCCTTATTTTATCGTGATGATCGTTTCTCCCTATATAGGTTAGTGTCAACAAAATGTTTTCGCATTCGGAAGAGAAAGTTGGTGATTGGAATTTCGTGAGAACTTCCATCGCAATGAAAAACGCCATTCTTTTAATGATGTCCAACCCAAATCCTGTATCATTTCAGTGACACTCTCTCCCATATTTCGCGATAATACAAAACGTGCTGCCCTTCTTTGAACTTTTTCGATGTACTTCGTCAGTCCCACCTGGTAAGGATCCCACACTACTCAGCAGTATTCTAAAAGAGGATGGACAAATGTAGTGTGGACAGTCTCCCTAGTTGATTTGTTACATTTTATAAGTGTCCTGCCAATAAAACGCAGTCTTTGATTAGCTTTCCTCACAACATTTTATATATGTTTCTGCCAATTTTAAGTTGTTCGTAATTGTAATTAATAGGTATTTAGTTGAATTTACGGCCTTTAGATTTGACTGATTCATCGTATCACCGAAGTTTAACGAATTCCTTTTAGCACTCCTGTGAATGACTTCACACTTTTCGTTATTTAGGGTCAACTTCCAGTTTTCGCACCATTCAGATATTGAACCTTATGATGACTTCATTACTCGATAAACGACAGCGTCTTCTGCAAAAAACCTAAGACGGCTGCTCAGATTATCTCCCAAATGGTTTATATAGATAAGGAACAGCAAAGGGTCTATAACACTGGCTTGGGGAACGCCAGAAATCACTTCTGTTTTACTTGACGACTTTCCGTCAATTACTACGAACTCTGACAGGAAGTCAAAAAGCCAGTCACATAACTGAGACGATGTTCCATAAACACGCAATTTCACTACTATCCGCATGTGTGGTACAGTGTTTTAAGCCTTCCGGAAATCGAGAAATACGGAATCGATCTGAAGTCCCTTGTCAATAGCACTCAACACTTCATGCGAATAAAGAGCTAGTTGTGTTTCACAAGAACTATGTTTTCTAAACCCATGTTGACTGTGTGTCAATAGACCGTTTCTTTCGAGGTAATTCATAATGTTCGAATACAATATATATATATATATATATATATATATATATATATATATATATATATATATATATATCCCCCATGAACCATGGACCTTGCCGTTGGTGGGGAGGCTTGCGTGCCTCAGCGATACAGATGGCCGTACCGTAGGTGCAACCACAACGACGGAGGGGTATCTGTTGAGAGGCCAGACAAACGTGTGGTTCCTGAAGAGGGGCAGCAGCCTTTTCAGTAGTTGCGGGGGCAACAGTCTGGATGATTGACTGATCTGGCCTTGCAACATTAACCAAAACGGCGTTGCTGTGCTGGTACTGCGAACGGCTGAAAGCAAGGGGAAACTACAGCCGTAATTTTTCCCGAGGACATGCAGCTTTACTGTATGATTAAATGATGATGGCATCCTCTTGGGTAAAATATTCCGGAGGTAAAATAGTCCCCCATTCGGATCTCCGGGCGGGGACTACTCAGGAGGATGTCGTTATCAGGAGAAAGAAAACTGGCGTTCTACGGATCGGAGCGTGGAATGTCAGATCCCTTAATCGGGCAGGTAGGTTAGAAAATTTAAAAAGGGAAATGGATAGGTTAAAGTTAGATATAGTGGGAATCAGTGAAGTTCGGTGGCAGGAGGAACAAGACTTCTGGTCAGGTGATTACAGGGTTATAAACACAAAATCAAATAGGGGTAATGCAGGAGTAGGTTTAATAATGAATAGGAAAATAGGAATGCGGGTAAGCTACTACAAACAGCATAGTGAACGCATTATTGTGGCCAAGATAGATACGAAGCCCACACCTACTACAGTAGTACAAGTTTATATGCCAACTAGCTCTGCAGATGACGAAGAAATTGAAGAAATGTACGATGAAATAAAAGAAATTATTCAGATAGTGGAGGGAGACGAAAATTTAATAGTAATGGGTGACTGGAATTCGAGTGTAGGAAAAGGGAGAGAAGGAAACATAGTAGGTGAATATGGATTGGGGCTAAGAAATGAAAGAGGAAGCCGCCTAGTAGAATTTTGTACAGAGCACAACTTAGTCATAGGTAACACTTGGTTTAAGAATCATGAAAGAAGGTTGTATACTTGGAAGAACCCTGGAGATACTAAAAGGTATCAGATAGATTATATAATGGTAAGACAGAGATTTAGGAACCAGGTTTTAAGTTGTAAGACATTTCCAGGGGCAGATGTGGACTCTGACCACAATCTATTGGTTATGACCTGTGGATTAAAACTGAAGAAACTGCAAAAATGTGGGAAATTAAGGAGATGGGACCTGGATAAACTGAAAGAACCAGAGGTTGTACAGAGTTTCAGGGAGAGCATAAGGGAACAATTGACAGGAATAGGGGAAAGAAATACAGTAGAAGAAGAATGGGTAGCTCTGAGGGATGAAGTAGTGAAGGCAGCAGAGGATAAAGTAGGTAAAAAGACGAGGGCTGCTAGAAATCCTTGGGTAACAGAAGAAATATTGAATTTAATTGATGAAAGGAGAAAATATAAAAATGCAGTAAATGAAGCAGGCAAAAAGGAATACAAACGTCTCAAAAATGAGATCGACAGGAAGTGCAAAATGGCTAAACAGGGATGGCTAGAGGACAAATGTAAGGATGTAGAAGCTTATCTCACTAGGGGTAAGATAGATACTGCATACAGGAAAATTAGAGAGACCTTTGGAGAGAAGAGAACCACGTGTATGAATATCAAGAGCTCAGATGGCAACCCAGTTCTAAGCAAAGAAGGGAAGGCAGAAAGGTGGAAGGAGTATATAGAAGGTTTATACAAGGGTGATGTACTTGAGGACAATATTATGGAAATGGAAGAGGATGTAGATGAAGACGAAATTGGTGATACGATACTGCGTGAAGAGTTTGACAGAGCACTGAAAGACCTGAGTCGAAACAAGGCCCCCGGAGTAGACAACATTCCATTAGCACTACTGACGGCCTTGGGAGAGCCAGTCATGACAAAACTCTACCAGCTGGTGAGCAAGATGTATGAGACAGGCGAAATACCCTCAGACTTCAAGAAGAATATAATAATTCCAATCCCAAAGAAAGCAGGTGCTGACAGATGTGAAAATTACCGAACTATCAGTTTAACAAGTCACAGCTGCAAAATACTAACGCGAATTCTTTACAGACGAATGGAAAAACTGGTAGATGCAGACCTCGGGGAGGATCAGTTTGGATTCCGTCGAAATGTTGGAACACGTGAGGCAATACTGACCTTACGACTTATCTTAGAAGAAAGATTAAGAAAAGGCAAACCTACGTTTCTAGCATTTGTAGACTTAGAGAAAGCTTTTGACAATGTTGACTGGAATACTCTTTTTCAAATTCTAAAGGTGGCAGGGGTAAAATACAGGGAGCGAAAGGCTATTTACAATTTGTACAGAAACCAGATGGCAGTCATAAGAGTCGAGGGGCATGAAAGGGAAGCAGTGGTTGGAAAAGGAGTGAGACAGGGTTGTAGCCTCTCCCCGATGTTATTCAATCTGTATATTGAGCAAGCAGTAAAGGAAACAAAAGAAAAATTTGGAGTAGGTATTAAAATTCATGGAGACGAAGTAAAAACTTTGAGGTTCGCCGATGACATTGTAATTCTGTCAGAGACGGCAAAGGACTTGGAAGAGCAGTTGAACGGTATGGACAGTGTCTTGAAAGGAGGATATAAGATGAACATCAACAAAAGCAAAACGAGGATAATGGAATGTAGTCCAATTAAATCGGGTGATGCTGAGGGAATTAGATTAGGAAATGACACACTTAAAGTAGTAAAGGAGTTTTGCTATTTAGGAAGTAAAATAACTGATGATGGTCGAAGTAGAGAGGATATAAAATGTAGACTGGCAATGGCAAGGAAAGCGTTTCTCAAGAAGAGAAATTTGTTAACATCGAATATAGATTTAAGTGTCAGGAAGTCATTTCTGAAAATATTTGTTTGGAGTGTAGCCATGTATGGAAGTGAAACATGGACGATAACTAGTTTGGACAAGAAGAGAATAGAAGCTTTCGAAATGTGGTGCTACAGAAGAATACTGAAGATAAGGTGGATAGATCACGTAACTAATGATGAGGTATTGAATAGGATTGGGGAGAAGAGAAGTTTGTGGCACAACTTGACTAGAAGAAGGGATCGGTTGGTAGGACATGTTTTGAGGCATCAAGGGATCACAAATTTAGCATTGGAGGGCAGTGTGGAGGGTAAAAATCGTAGAGGGAGACCGAGAGATGAGTACACTAAGCAGATTCAGAAGGATGTAGGTTGCAGTAGGTACTGGGAGATGAAGAAGCTTGCACAGGATAGAGTAGCATGGAGAGCTGCATCAAACCAGTCTCAGGACTGAAGACCACAACAACAACAACAAATATATATATATATATATATATATATATATATATATATATATATATATATATATATATATATATATATATATATATATATATTCCAAATTATATGGGCTTGCAATTAAGTGGATTACTCGTGCTACCTTTCTTGAATATTGGTGTGACCTGTGCAACTTTCCAGTCTTTGGGTACGGATCTTTCGTCGAGCGAACATTTGTATATGATTGTTAAGTATGGAGCTAATGCATCAGCATACTCTGAAAGGATCCTAATTGGTACACAGTCTGGACCAGAAGACTTCCTTTTATTGTGGTTTAAGTTGCTATTAACCAGACTTCGTCGTGAGATTGGCATAATGTTGTAATACACACAAAGGAATTGATAAAGAAAGCATGGAAGAGTGAATGTCTAATATAAAATAACGTTGTACGACTTATTTCATTAAATTCTGAGAGCAAGTCTACGGTCCACACAGACGATAGTGAAAGTTGCTCAGAATTAAGTGGCTTGCCTCCGCTAGTGGTATAGCGTGTTATTAAAACTTAATTTTATTCACCCTTTTCCCTTTTCTTTGCTTATGTAGATCATTTGTTAGTTTAACGCTAGTCTTATCGCTGCTATTCACTTGTACCGTGTAACTGCGGCGTAAGCAGAGTCGTCGCTACAGCAGCAGCGACCCCCAACGCTATCCTCCCCACTACCTAGAAAGACATTGTCGAAGTTGATGACTTGGTTCTTTTCTGATGCGCGCGCAACTATCGATCGCATGAGCACGTGGCATGTTGTGTACGAGCCTGTAACTCAGCTACACTCCACTGCCTTATGTCAATCCTAAAGCCGGCCGAAGTGGCCGAGCGGTTCTACGCATTTCAGTCTGGAACCGCACGACCGCTACGGTCGCATGTTCGAATCCTGCCTCGGGCATGGATGTGTGTGATGTCCTTAGGTTGGTTAGGTGTAAGTAGTTATAAATTCTAGGGGACCGATGACCTCAGATGTTAAGTCCAATAGTGCTCAGAGCCATTTGAACCATTTTTTTCAATCATGAAGTACATAATTTTAAACGAAGAATAGTAGAGTGTAGACCGTACATCATCTTTACTAGCTGATATTTATTAAATCTGATTTCACCACAACCGATAGGGTATTTGAATATACAGTCTCACTGGGTTAGTGCTACCTGTGCGAAGCCGGTGCTGGTCGTCAGCATATTAAACTATCGACCTACCCTGCCCTAGCCTCGGACGTGTACACGAGTAGAGGCGCTCAGATTGAACACAGGTGTAAATGGAATCAATCGCATGCACTTGTTGCAGCAACAGGCTGCACCAAGACGTGTGCACCTACTTTCGTGTGGGACAAGCATAGCCGTACGGCGACTAGCCGCAAGACACACAAATAGAAACGCACCGCAAGTATCTACGGCCGAACGACTTGTCTGGTGTAGCAGTAATGAGTTATATGCAAAAAACTTCCTCGTAAAACAGTCTGTTAGTGAAAACGGTATCAACATCCTTACAGTAGTTTCTCACAGTAGCCTTCACATAGTGACAGAAAAATGCGACGAGGGACTTCAGTTTATAGTACGTGCCTTGTTTCAGTTGTAGAGTTGGGTTGTTTGGGGGAAGAGACCAAATTGCGAGGTCATCGGTCTCATCGGGTTACGGTAGGACGGGAAAGGAAGGCGGCCGTGCCCTGTCAAAGGAACCATTCCGGCATTTGCCTGGAGCGATTTAGAGAAATTACAGAAAACCTAAATCAGGATGGCCGGATGCGGGACTGAACCGTTGTCCTCCCGAATGCGAGTCCAGTGTGCTAACCACTGCGCCACCTCGCTCTGTGTGTTTCAGTTGTATTTACGTCTACTTTAACTCTGCCACATATTCTTCGGCACACCACTGTTCACTGCATAGCGTGTGTCGTACAAAAAATGCGTTTCCCCACACCAAATCAATTCAGTTTTCAATTTTCTCTGCCGTTGGGGTCTCTACGAAGTGCGACAGACAACCTGCCGGCCAGAGTGGCCGAGCGGTTCTAGGCGCTACAGTCTGGAGCCGCGCGACCGCTACGGTCGCAAGTTCGCATCCTGCCTCGGGTATGGCAGTGTGTGATGTCTTTAGGTTAGTTATGTTTAAGCAGTTCTAAGTTCTAGGGGACTGATGACCTCAGCAGTTGAGTCCCGTAGTGCTCAGAGGCATTTGAACAGACAACGTGCCCGCTGAGATCTAGCGGTGTCCGCCTCAGGCTTTAGTGCGCAACCAGCGACATCTGCCTAAACTTGATGTTAACTACAGCTGTCTGAGGTGTTGGCCAAACATTCCCGTTTTTTACAAGGACAACTCCCCATCGCACCCCCCTCATATTTAGTGGTAAGAGGGCCCAGTGGACAGCCCGTCAAAAACTGAACACAAATTAAGCATGAAAACAGGAATAAGGTGCACTGAACTGTGGAAAAGAAGCAAAATAGGAACAGTGAACTGTCCAAGCTCAACAAGTACGACATCAAGCACATATGAAAACCCAAGGCGTCGTGGTTAGGCGGTGACAGGTTTGGACTACATAGCGGACGAGCTTGCGTTCAAAGCTCCATCGTGCCATTTTTTTCACAAAATTACGAACTGTCCGTGCAGTCATTGACATGTCTGTTCGTTATACTCAAATTTATGTCTGTGTCGCGGTTTGCAACACTGAGGTGCAAGGAAGAGACCTACACTATGTGATTAAAAGTATGTGGACACGTGGCTGCAAATGACTTACAACTTCGTGGAGCTCTTCATCGGCAATGCCTGAATTCAATATGGTGTTGGCCCACCCTTAGCCTTGATGACAGCTTCCACTCTCGCAGGCATACGTTCAGTCAGGTGCTGGAAGGTTTCTTGGGGAGTTGCAGCCCATTATTCACGGAGGGCCGCACTGAGGAGAGGTATCGATGCCGGTCGGTGAGGTCTGGCACGAAATCGGCGTTCCTCAACAGCCCAAAGGTGTTCTATAGGATTCAGGTCAGGACTCTGCGCAGGCCATTCCATTACATGGATGTTATTGTCTTGTAACCATTCCGCCACAGAGCGTTTATTATGAAAAGGTGCTCGATTGTGTTGAAAGATGCAATCGCCATCTCCTAATTGCTCTTCAACAATAGGAAGCAAGAAGGTGCTTAAAACATCACAGCCTGTGCTGTGAGAGTGCCACGCAAAACAACATGGGGTGCAAGCCCCCTCCATGAAAAACACGATCACACCATAACACCATCGCCTCCGAATTTTACTGTTGGCACTACACACGTTGGCAGATGACGTTCACTGGGCATTCGCCACACCCACACCCTGCCATCAGATCGCCACATTGTGTACCGTGATTCGCCACGCCACACAACGTCTTTCCACTGTTCAATCGTTTAATGTTTAGGTTCCTTACACCAACCGAGGCGTCTTTTGGCGTTTAGCGGCGTGATGTGTGGCTTAAGAGCAGCCGCTCGACCATGAAATCCAAGTTTTCTCACCTCCCGCCTAACTGTCATAATACTTGCAGTGGATCCTACTGCTGTTTGGAATTCCTGTGTGATGGTCTGGATCGATGTCTGCCTATTACACATTACGGCGCTCTTCAAATGTCGGCGATCGCTGTCAGTCAACTGACGAGGTCGGTCTGTACGCTTTTGTGCTGTACGTGTCCGTTCACGTTCCCACTTCACTATTACATCGGAAGCAGTGGACCAAGGGTTGTTTAGGAGTGTAGAAATCTAACGTACAGACGTATTACACACTTACGGTTTTTATTTGGCCAGTTTCACGTAACGTAATAAGTTGTTCCTTTTACATCGAATCTTTATTACGCCTTGAAAATGGCTCTGAGCACTATCGAAATTAACATCTGCGGTCATCAGTCCTCTAGAACTTAGAACTACTTAAACCTAACTAACCTAAGGACATCACACACATCCATGTCCGAGGCAGGATTCGAACCTGCGACCATAGCAGCAGCGCTGTTCCGGACTGAAGTGCCTAGAATCGCTCGGCCACAGCGGCCGGCGAGACTCAGCGAAGAGGTTTGGAATTTAGTTAACGCAAAGACTGGTGATCAGAAACTTTATGTCAGCAGTTGTCCTCCCATAGCCGGCCAAAAACTGGCGGTGAAAGTTTCATCCACCATCAGAATTCGAACCGGCTTACCTCCGAGGTGAGCGCCACCGCCACCGCCACCGCGTGCATTAGCTACCTCGGCTACGGAGGTGGGGTCGAGGTGCAATAGAAATCGATTAATTACGTACGACACTGAAGTACCATGAAGCTGGTATAGGCATGCGTATTCAAATACAGAGATACGTAAACAGGCAGAATACGGTGCTGCGGTGGGCAACGCCTATATTAAACAACAAGTGCGTGGCACAGTTGTTAGATCGGTTACTGCTGTTACAATGGCAGATTATCAAGATTTAAGTGAGTTCGAACGTGGTGTTATAGTTGGCGCACGGGCGGCGGGACATAGCATATCCGAGGTAGCGATGAACTGGGGATTTTCCCTCACGACCATTTCACGATTGTTCCGTGAATATCAGAAATCCGGTAAAGCACCAAATCTCCGACACCGCTGCGGCCGGATGGAAAAAGATCCTGCAAGAACGGGACCAACAACGACTGAAGAGAATCGTTCAACGTTACGGAACTGCAACCCTTCCGCAGATTGCTGCAGATTTCAATTCAGCGTGCGAGCCATTCAACGAAACATCGTCGATATAGGCTTGCGGAGCCGAAGGCCCACTCGTGTACCCTTGATGACTGCACGACACAAGGCTTTACGCTATGCCTGCTGCAGTCATGGACTGTGCGGCTGATTCCAGCGGAGGTTCGAATCCTCCCTCGGGCATGGGTGTGTGTGTTTGTCCTTAGGATAATTTAGGTTAAGTAGTGTGTAAGCTTAGGGACTGATGACCTTAGCAGTTAAGTCCCATAAGATTTCACACACATTTGAACATTTTGAACGCTTCGCATGGGACCGTCAACACCGACATTGGACTGTTGATGACTGGAAACGTGTTGCCTGGTCGGACGAGTCTCGTTTGAGATTGTATCGAGCGGATGGACGTTTTCGGGTATGGAGACAATCTCATGAAACCATGGACCTTGAATGTCAGCGGGGCACTGTTCAAGCTGGTGAAGACTCTGTAATGGGGGTCGGCGTGTGCAGTCGGAGTGATATGGGACTCCTGACACATCTACATAAGATTCTGACAGGTGCCACGTACATAAGCATCCTGTCAGAGATCACCTACATCCATTCATGTCCGTTTTTCATTTTGACCGACTCGAGTAATTCGAGCAGGACAATGCTACACTCCATACGTCCAGAATTGCTACAGAGTGGCTCCAAGAACACTCTTCTGAGATTAAACACTTCCGCTAGCCACTAAATGCCCCAGAGATGAACGTTATTGAGGATCTCTGGGATAGCTTGCAAAAAAATGGTTCAAAATGGCTCTGAACACTATGGGACTTAACATCTGTGGTCATCAGTCCCCTAGAACTTACAACTACTTAAACCTAACTAACCTAAGGACATCACACACATCCATGCCCTAGGCAGGATTCGAACCTGCGACCGTAGCGGTCACGCGGTTCTAGACTGAAGCGCCTAGAACAGCACGGCCACACCAGCCGGCTGGATATCTTGCAACGTGCTGTTCAGAAGAGATCTCCACCCCTTCGTACCCGTGCGGATTTATGGACAGCTCTGCAGGACTTACGGTGTTAGTTCCCCCCTGCGCTATTTCAGACATTAGTCGTGTCCATGCCACGTCGTGTAGCGGAACTTCTGCGTGATCGCGGTGGCCTACGCGATATTAGGCAGGTGTACCAGTTTCTTTGGTTCTTCGGTGTATATCAGCCACAGATTTTATATAATTCGTAAAATCAAGTATCGTAAACAACACAGACGTTTCTTTACAAAGTGGCACCATATGATCAGACATGCTACTACTTATAAATATCAGGAATGAAGAAAGAAAATATTAACTGGTGTTTTAATGTCAAGGGCGTTTATATCTGAATCGGGAACAAAATATTTTTATTTTACATGTTTGGTATCTAAAGGGATGCACTGCCTACTAGCATTCAAGTTACCACTGTTTGTCATAGAGACACGGACGCAAATATGACAATGTATTTTTCGAGTTTTCAGGATCGTAAATAGCACTTTTGGGTAATACATGTGGCCTGTTTTCACGAAAGAGATGAAAGTACAATGAGGTAATGGATTTCGGAAATCGTGTTCCAAAGGATTCTCAGTTCTGCAGGATGCACACGGAAAGGTTAGAAAGCACACGGTATGTTTCTAGATCATTTAAATTTTCTGATACCATATGCAGAAACTAAATCACAATAGGTTGTACAATTCGCACCTGACATGGAAGAATGAATTATTATGGTTATATAGGCGTCTTCGAATGAAGCATTGCAAAAAAATGGTTCAAATGGCTCTGAGCACTATGGGACTCAACTGCTGTGGTCATTAGTCCCCTAGAACTTAGAACTACTTAAACCTAACGACATCACACACACCCATGCCCGAGGCAGGATTCGAACCTGCGACCGTAGCAGTCGCACGGTTCCGGACTGCGCGCCTAGAACCGCGAGACCACCGCGGCCGGCGAAGCATTGCAATCTTATGCTGATCTATCAGTCCATTGTTGCAGATATGGTTATAGTCAATGACATCAGGTTAATAAATAGAAATAAGCAAATAATCCTTAATCACATCTACATATACATTTATACTCGGTAAGCCACCCAACAGTGTGTGGAGGAGGGCACTTTACGTGCCACTGTCATTATCTCCCTTTCCTGTTCCAGTCTCGTATGGTTCGCGGGAAGAACGACTGCCGGAAAGCCTCCGTGCGCGCTCGAATCTCTCTGATTTTACATCCGTGATCTCCTCCGGAGGTATAAGTAGGGGGAAGCAATATATTCGATGCCTCATCCAAAATCGCACCCTCTTGAAACCTGGACAGCAAGCTCCACCGCGGTGCAGAGCGACTCTCTTGCAGAGTCTGCCACTTGAGTTTGCTAAACATCTCCGTAACGCTATCACCCTAACCAAATATCCCTGTGACGAAACGCGCCGCTCTTCTTTGGATCTTCTCTGTCTCCTCTGTCAACCCGACCTGGTACGGATCCCACACTGATGAGCAATACTCAAGTATAGGTCGAACGAGTGTTTTGTAAGCCACCTCCTTTGTTAATGGACTACATTTTCTAAGGACTCTCCCAATGAATCTCAACCTGTCACCCACCTTATCAACAATTAATTTTATACGATCATTCCACTTCAAATCATTCCGTATGCATACTCCCAGATATTTTACAGAAGTAACTGCTACCAGTGTTTGTTCCGCTATCATATAATCATACAATAAAGGATCCTTCTTTCTATGTATTCGCAATACATTACATTTGTCTATGTTAAGGGTCAGTTGCCACTCCCTGCACCAAGTGCCTATCCGCTACAGATCTTCCTGCATTTCACTGCAATTTTCTAATGCTGCAACTTCTCTGTATACTACAGCATCATCCGCGAAAAGCCGCATGGAACTTCCGACACTATCTACCAGGTCGTTTATATGCCTATGCATAACACTCCCCGCTGGCCGGTGTGGCCGTGCGGTTCTAGGCGCTACAGTCTGGAACCGAGCGACCGCTACCGTCGCAGGTTCGAATCCTGCCTCGGGCATGGATGTGTGTGATGTACTTAGTTTAGTTAGGTTTAATTAGTTCTAAGTTCTAGGCGACTGATGACCTCAGAAGTTAAGTCGCATAGTGCTCAGAGCCATTTGAACCATTTTTTAACCCTTCCCCTGTGTTACTACGGAACGATCGAAATTTTTGGTCTGGTTGTAAATACTAGGACGATGCAGAAGACAGACACGCTGCAGTACAGACCAGAGTTCTCCGTCCATGCAGTGTAGAGATCACTGTGCAACGCAGCGCTCGCATAGGCAGCGGGCTCCTTCCGTTTCCAATGAAAATCTGCGTCTACATACATAGTCCGCAAGCCACCGTGCAGTACCTCGTTGTTCCACTGGTAGTCATTCCCTTTCCTGTTCCACTTACTAATGGAATGAGGGGAAAACGACTGTCTATGCGTCTCCATACGTGCCGTGATTTCACTCATCTTGTTGTCACGGTCCTTGCGCGGAGAGTACGTTGGCGACGATAGAACTGTTCTGTAGTCAGCCGCAATCGCCGGTTCTATTAAAAGTATCAACAATGTTTCGCGACAAGAACTTCGCTTCCCTCCAGGTAATCCGATTTGTGTTCTTCACGCGTCTCCGTCATGCTCACGTGTTGATCGAAACAAATGTAGCAGCACGCCTCTGAACTGCTTCGATGTGTTGCTGGTGGGGATTCTAAACACTCGAGTAATGCTCAAGAATGGCTCGCACTAGTGTTCTATACTAGGTCTCCTTTATAGATGAGGTACACTTTTTCTAGAATTCTCCCACTAAACCGAAGTCGACCATTCGCCTGCCCTTCTACTAGACTCACGTGGTCGTTCCACTTCACATTGTTTTGCAACTGTACGCATAGATATTTAATCAACCCGACTGTATCAAGCAGTACACCTCTAATACTGTATTCGAACTTTTCCTACTCACCCGCATTAACTTATATTTTTCTACACTTAGAACAAGGTGACATTTATTACATCAGATAGAGATTGTGTGTAAGTCATCCTGTATCCTCCTACATTCACTGAACGACGGCACTTTCTCGTACACTGCAGCGTCATCAATAAACTATCGTAGATTGCTGCTCACCATAGCCGTCAGTTAATTTATGTGTATAGAGAGCAAGAGCTGCCTTAACACACTTCTTTGGGACACTCCTGACGATACCCTTGTCTCATATGAACACTCACCATAGAGGACGATGTACTAGCTTCGGCTACTTCAGAAGTCTTCGAGCCACTCACGTATGTGGGAGTCTACTCTGTACGCTCGGACCTTCGTTAACAGTCTGTAGTGGGGCGCTGTGTCGAACGCCTTCCGATCCGGAAATCTAGGAATGTGTTCGTTGCCTTTCATCCATAGTTTACAGGAAATCGTGGGATCGAGTCTTAAAAATGGTTCAAATGGCTCTGAACACTATGGGACGTAACATCTGAGGTCATCACTCCCCTAGACTTAGGACTACTCAAATCTAACTAACCTAAAGACATCACACACGTCCATGCCCGACGCAGGATTCGAACCTGCGGCCGTAGCAGCAGCACTGTTCTACATTTTCATCCATACTCCGCAAGCCACCTGACGGTGTGTGCCGGAGGGTACCATGAGAACCTCTATCGGTTCTCCATTCTATTCCAGTCTCGTATTGTTCGTGGATAGAAGGATTGTCGGTATGCTTCTGTGTGGGCTCTAATCTCTCTGATTTTATCCTCATGGTCTCTTCGCGAGAAATACGTAGGAGGGAGCAATATACTGCTTGACTCTACGGTGAGGGTATGTTCTCGAAACTTTAACAAAAGCCCGTACCGAGCTACTGAGGGTCTCTCCTACCGAGTCTTCCACTCGAGTTTATCTATTATCTCCGTAACGCTTTCGCGATTACTAAATGATCCTGTAACGAAGCGCGCTGCTCTCCGTTGGATCTTCTCTATCTCTTCTATCAACCCTATCTCGTACGGATCCCACACTGCTGAGCAGTATTAAAGCAGTGGGCGAAAAAGCGCACTGTAACCTACTTCCTTTGTTTTCGGATTGCATTTCCTTAGGATTCTTCCAATGAATCTGTCTGGCATCTGGTTTACCGACTATCAACTTTATATGATCATTCCATTTTAAATCACTCCTAATGCGTACTCCCAGATAATTTATGGAATTAACTGCTTCCAGTTGCTGACCTGCTATTTTGTAGCTAAATGAGAATGGATCTATCTTTCTGTGTATTCGCAGCACATTACACTTGTCTACATTGAGATTCAATTGCCATTCCCTGCACCATGCGTCAATTCGCTGCACATCCTCCTGCATTTCAGTACAATTTTCCATTGTTACAACCTCTCGATACACCACAGCGTCTTCTGCAAAAAGCCTCAGTGAACTTCCGATGTCATCCACCAGGTCATTTATGTATATTGTGAATAGCAACGGTCCTATGACACTCCCCTGCGGCACACCTGAAATCGCTCTTACTTCGGAAGACTTCTCTCCATTGAGAATGACATGCTGCGTTCTGTTATCTAGGAACTCTTCAATCCAATCACACAATTGGTCTGATAATCCGTATGCTCTTACTTTGTTCATTAAACGACTGTGGGGAACTGTGTCAAACGCCTTGCGGAAGTCAAGAAACACGGCATCTATCTGTGAACCCGTGTCTATGGCCCTCTGAGTCTCGTGGACGAATAGCGCGAGCTGGGTTTCACACGACCGTCTTTTTCGAAACCCATGCTGATTCCTACAGAGTAGATTTCTAGTCTCCAGAAAAGTCATTATACTCGACCATAATACGTGTTCCAAAATTCTACAACTGATCGACGTTAGAGATATAGGTCTATAGTTCTGCACATTTGTTCGACGTCTCTTCTTGAAAACGGGTATGACCTGTGCCCTTTTCCAATCCTTTGGAACGCTTCGCTCTTCTAGAGACCTACGGTACACCGCTGCAAGAAGAGGGCCAAGTTCCCTCGCGTACTCTGTGTAAAATCGAACTGGTATCCCATCAGGTCCAGCGGCCTTTCCTCTTTTGAGCGATTTTAATGGTTTCTCAATCCCTCTGTCGTCTATTTCGATACCTACCATTTTGTCATCTGTGCGACAATCTAGAGAAGGAACTACAGTGCAGTCTTCCTCTGTGAAACAGCTTTGGGAAAAGACATTTAGTATTTCGGCCTTTAGTCTGTCATCCTCTGTTTCAGTACCATTTTGGTCACAGAATGTCTGGACATTTTGTTTTGATCCATCTACCGCTTTGACATAAGACCAAAATTTCTTAGGATTTTCTGCCAAGTCAGTACATAGAACTTTACTTTCGAATTCATTGAACGTCTCTCGCATAGCCCTCCTCACATTACATTTCGCTTCGCGTAATTTTTGTTTGTCTGCAAGGCTTTGGCTATGTTTATGTTTGCTGTGAAGTTCCCTTTGCTTCCGCAGCAGTTTTCTAACTCTGTTGTTGTACCACGGTGGCTCTTTTCCATCTCTTACGATCTTGCTTGACACATACTCATCTAACGCATATTGTACGATTGTTTTGAACTTTGTCCACTGATCCTCAACACTATCTGTACTTGAAACTAATCTTTTGTGTTGAGCCGTCAGGTACTCTGTAATCTGCTTTTTGTCACTTTTGCTAAACAGAAAAATCTTCCTACCTTTTCTAATATTTCTATTTATGGCTGAAATCATCGATGCCGTAACCGCTTTATGATCGCTGATTCCCTGTTCTGCGTTAACTGCTTCAAATAGTTCGGGTCTGTTTGTCACCAGAAGGTCTAATATGTTATCGCCACGAGTCGGTTCTCTGTTTAACTGCTCAAAGTAGTTTTCAGATAAAGCACTTTAAAAAATTTCAGTGGATTCTTTGTCCCTGCCACCCGTTATGAACGTTTGAGTCTCCCAGTCTATATCCGGCAAATTAAAATCTCCACCCAGAACTATAACATGGTGGTGAAATCTACTCGAAATATTTTCCAAATTATCCTTCAGGTGCTCAGCCACAACAGCTGCTGAACCAGGGGCCTATAGAGACATCCAATTACCATGTCTGAGCCTGCTTTAACCGTGACCTTCACCCAAATCATTTCACATTACGGATCTCCGTCAATTTCCTTCGATACTATTGCACTTCCTATCGCTATAAACACGCCTCCCCCTTCACTGTCCAGCCTGTCTCTGCGGTATACATTCCAATCTGAGTTTCGAATTTCATTACTGCTTACGTCTGGTTTCAGCCAACTTTCTGTCCCTAGTACTATATGGGCGTTGTGACCGTTTATTAATGAGAGCAGTCCTGAGACCTTTCTATAGACGCTCCTGCAGTTTACTATTAGCACATTAATATTGTTATTCCCTGTTGCATTTTGCCTACTCCAACCTTGCCGCGTCTCAGGGGGCGTCTTGTCGGGCCTAGGGAGGGAATTCTCTAACCTAAGAAACCCCCATGTGCACTCCACACGTACTCCGCTACCCTTGTAGCCGCTTCCGCCGTGTAGTGCACGCCTGACCTATTCAGGGGGACCCAACATTTCTCCAGCCGATAGCGGAGGTCGAGAAATTTGCACCACAAATCTCCGCAGAATCGTCTGAGCCTCTGGTTTAAGCCTTCCACTCGGCTCCAAACCAGAGGACCGCAATCGGTTCTGGGAACGATACTACAAATAGTTAGCTCTGATTCCACACCGCGAGCGAGGCTTTCCGCCTTCACCAATTCCGCCAACCGCCTGTACGAACTGAGGATGACCTCTGAACCCAGACGGCAAGAGTCATTGGTGCCGACATGAGCAACAATTTGCAGTCGGGTGTACCCAGTGCTCTCTATCGCAGCCGGTAGGGCCTCCTCCACATCTAGGATGAGACTCGTCGCTGAAGACAATTCTACTTCAGCCAATGAGATTCCCGGTCTGGAGACGTTCCAGACAGCGGTGGGATACCAACCAGACTGTCGCCCGGCAACCAGGAATATTTGTCTGGGGTGCCATTTCTTTTCACGGCTGGACCCCTATGGTTGTCATCCGCGGCACTCTTACAGCACAGGGGGACGTCGACGATATTCTACGCCCCGTTTTGTTGCCCTCCATGGCAAGCCATGCTGGACTTACATTTCAACGAGATGACGCCTGCCCGCACTCGACGAGTGTTACTACTTCTTGTCTTCGTGCTTGTCAAACACTGCCTTGGCCAGCAAGGTCGCCGGACCTTTCCCCAATTGAGAACGTCTGGAGCATTATAGGCAATGGCCTCCAACCAGCTCGGGGTTTTGACGATCTAACGCGCCAGTTGGACAGAATTTGGCACGATATCTCTAGGAGGGCATCCAGCAAGTCTGTCAATCAGTATCAAGCCGAATAACTGCCTGCATAAGGGCAAGAGGTGGATCAACGCGCGTTATTGACTTGCTCAGTTTGTGAAGCTCTTTCTCGTGAATAAATCATCCAGCTTTTTTCTGAAACTGTAGGAGGGTCACTCCAAAAGAAATGCACACTATTTTTGTAAAAATACAGTTTTCATTCTGCATGTGTGAAAGTTTTACAGTGTGTAGATACATACTTCCCACTTGTTTTCAAACTTACTTCAACCTGTTCCCGTTAGTGGCGCCGTCACAGCATGTCTTCAAGATGGCTGCTACACTTGACGTTCGCCAAAAGCAACGTGCTGTCATAGAATTCCTGTTATGTGAAAACGAGACAGTGGGAAACATCCACAAGAGGTTGAAAGAGGTGTATGGAGATGCTGCTGCCGATCGCAGTACAGTTAGTTGGTGGGCAAGCAGGTTACGTGATGAAAACGGGCACGGCAATATCGAGGGTTGTCCTCGCAGCGCCTGGCCTCGTACTGCGCACACTCCAGACAATGTGCAGAGTGTTAACGAATTGGTGACTGCTGACAAACGCATCTCAGTGAACGAATTGTCACGCTACGTTGGGATAGGGGAACGAAGTGTTTGCAGAATACTGAAAGCGTTGGCGTTAAAAAAGGTTTGTGCCAGGTGGGTTCTCAGGATGTTGACAGTGGCTCACAAAGAAACAAGAAAAACGGTATGCAGCGAACTTTTGGAACAGTACGAGAATGGTGGAGATTAATTTCTTGGAAGAAATGTGACAGGTGACGAAACATGGCTCCATCATTATTCACCAGAGGCGAAGAGGCAATCAGTGGAGTGGTATCATGCAAATTCACCCATGACAAAAAAATTCAAAACCACATCTTCTGCTGGAAAAGTTATGGCTACGGTGTTTTTCGATTCCGAAGGACTCTTGCTTGTGGACATCATGTCAAGTGGAACCACCATAAATTCTGATGCATATGTGACGACACTGAAGAAACTTCAAGCTCGAATGAGTAGTGTTCGACCACACCGGCAAAAGCAGGATGTTTTGCTGTTGCACGACAACGCACGGCCACATGTCAGTCAAAAAACCATGGAAGCGATCACAAAACTCGGGTGGACAACACTGAAACACCCGCCTTACAGTCCTAACCTGGCTCCATGTGACTATCATCTCTTTGAGAAACTGAAAGACTCTCTTCGTGGAACAAGGTTTGAAGATGATGACTCCCTTGTGCACGCTACTAAACTGTGCCTCCAACAGGTTGGTCAAGAATTTTACCGTGCGGATATACAGGCGCTGGTTCAAAGATGTGTAAGGCAGTTGAGAGGGATGGAAATTATGTGGAGAAATGGAAATATTGTTCCTAAAGGATGTATCTACACACTAAAACTTTCAAACATGTAGAATAAAAGATGGATTTAACAAAAATAGTGTGCATTTCTTTTGGAGTGACCCTCGTATTCATTTGTTTATCTGTACATGTATATCACATATACCGATTCTGTCACATTCGAGTAAGTCCTTCGTGTTGCGTCGTTTTTGTCGTACAGTGTATTACATGTACTATGCTCCAAGTTCCATCTAAAAAGAAATGCTCCATCTTCGACAAACGGTCGTGAACTGGTAACCGTTTTCGTTACAACGCATCAACATCGGAGCGGCAGGCAGTTCTTTATGAAATACAAGCAGCTTACAAATGCGTGCCTCAAACGCATTGCTCATTCAAGACAACAGAAAACCAGAAATGTTAATTTTCGATCGTGCATTTCGTAGCTCAAAATACCTCATTTAGGATTCCTTAGCATATGTATAAGATTTACTGTAAAAGTTTGGAACACTGTTTAATAGTGTTAATTATACACATTATACAGGGTGTTTCAAAAATGACCGGTATATTTGAAACGGCAATACAAACTAAACGAGCAGCGATAGAAATACACCGTTTGTTGCAATATGCTTGGGACAACAGTACATTTTCAGGCAGACAAACTTTCGAAATTACAGTAGTTACAATTGTCAACAACAGATGCCGCTGCGGTCTGGAAAACTCTATAGTACGATATTTTCCACATATCCACCATGCGTAGCAATAATATGGCGTAGTCTCTGAATGAAATTACCCGAAACCTTTGACAACGCGTCTGGCGGAATGGCTTCACATGCAGATGAGATGTACTGCTTCAGCTGTTCAATTGTTTCTGGATTCTGGCGGTACACCTGGTCTTTCAAGTGTCCCCACAGAAAGAAGTCAGAGGGGTTCATGTCTGGCGAATAGGGAGGCCAATTCACGCCGCCTCCTGTATGTTTCGGATAGCCCAAAGCAATCACACGATCATCGAAATATTCATTCAGGAAATTAAAGACGTCGGCCGTGCGATGTGGCCGGGCACCATCTTGCATAAACCACGAGGTGTTCGCAGTGTCGTCTAAGGCGGTTTGTACCGCCACAAATTCACGAAGAATGTCCGGATAGCGTGATGCAGTAATTGTTTCGGATCTGAAAAATGGGCCAATGATTCCTTTGGAAGAAATGGCGGCCCAGACCAGTACTTTTTGAGGATGCAGGGACGATGGGACTGCAACATGGGGCTTTTCGGTTCCCCATATGCGCCAGTTCTGCTTATTGACGAAGCCATCCAGGTAAAAATAAGCTTCGTCAGTAAACCAAATGCTGCCCACATGCATATCGCCGTCATCAATCCTGTGCACTATATCGTTAGCGAATGTCTCTTGTGCAGCAATGGAAGCGGCGCTGAGGGGTTGCCGCGTTTGAATTTTGTATGGATAGAGGTGTAAACTCTGGCGCATGAGACGATACGTGGACGTTGGCGTCATTTGGACCGCAGCTGCAACACGGCGAACGGAAACCCGAGGCCGCTGTTGGATCACCTGCTGCACTAGCTGCGCGTTTCCCTCTGTGCTTGCCGTACGCGGTCGCCCTACCTTTCCAGCACGTTCATCTGTCACGTTCCCAGTCCGTTGAAATTTTTCAAACAGATCCTTCATTGTATCGCTTTTCGGTCCTTTGGTTACATTAAACCTCCGTTGAAAACTTCGTCTTGTTGCAACAACACTGTGTTCTCGGCGGTGGAATTCCAACACCAGAAAAATCCTCTGTTCTAAGGAATAAACCATGTTGTCCACAGCACACTTGCACGTTGTGAACAGCACACGCTTACAGCAGAAAGACGACGTACAGAATGGCGCACCCACAGACTGCGTTGTCTTCTATATCTTTCACATCACTTGCAGCGCCATCTGTTGTTGAAAATTGTAACTACCGTAATTTCGAAAGTTTGTCCGCCTGAAAATGTACTGTTGTCCCAAGCATATTGCAACAAACGGTGTATTTCTATCGCTGCTCGTTTAGTTTTTATTGCCGTTTCAAATATACCGGTCATTATTGAAACACCCTGTACATTGTAACTTGTCCCTCACAATTAGAAGCTCGTTATCGGATTAATTATATCTATGATTGAGCGTAGTGGCCACCTGGAGTATCTCACGTTACGCTCACGGAAGAACCCAGAAAATTGCCGTGTAGATTCTGAGATGCCACAGTCGGGCTTAGCACTTGGATGGTTGGCTGGCTGAGAGTCAGGGTATACCGAGCGCTGTTGGCAAGCGGGATGCACTCAGCCCTTGTGAGGCCAATTGAGAGGCTACTTGATTAAGAAGTGGTGGCGCCGGTCGCGAAAGCTGACGAGCGGTGTGCTGTCCGCTTGCCCCTCTGTATCCGCATCAAGTGACGCCTGTTGGCTGAGGATGACACGGCGGTCTTGTCGGTACCGTTGGACTTCCGAGACCTGACCGGAAGGAGTTTAGTTTTAGTTTAGCTTTCTGAATTGTGATTCGTATGTGTAACTGTATGTGAATAAGTATTGTCGCAGTGCAGTGTTGATTCACGTTTTGGTTGGATAAGAAGTGAAAGGATAGTATATAGGGTGGTCCACTGATAGTGACTGGGCCAAATATCTCAGGAAATTAGCATCAAACGAAAAAAACTACAAAGAATGAAACTCGTCTAGCTTGAATGGGGAAACCAGACGGCGCTATGGTTGACCCGCTAGATGGCGCTGCCATAGGTCAAACGGATATCAACTGCGTTTTTTAAAAATAGGAACGCCCATTTTTATTACGTATTCGTATAGTACGTAAAGAAAAATGAATGTTTTAGTTGGACCACTTTTTCCGCTTTGTGATAGATGGCGCTGTAATAGTCACAAAGGTATAAGTACGTGGTATCATGTAACATTCCGCCAGTGCGGCGGTATTTGCTTCGTGATACGTACCTGTGTTAAAATGGACCGTTTACCAATTGCGGAAAAGGTCTATATCGTGTTGATGTATGGCTATTGTGATCAAAATGGCCAACGGGCGTGTACTATGTATGCTGCTCGATATCCTGGACGACATCATTCAAGTGTCCGGACCGTTCGCCGGATTGTTACGTTATTTAAGAAAACAGGACGTGTTCATCATCACGTGAAACGTCAGCCACGACCTGCAACAAATGATGATGCCCAAGTAGGTGTTTTAGATGCTGTCGCGGCTACTCCGCACACCAGTAGCAGACAAATTGGGCGAGAATCGGGAATCTCAAAAACGTCGGTGTTGAGAATGCTACATCAACATCGATTGCATCCGTACCATATTTTTATGCACCAGGAATTGCATGGCGACGACTTTTAACGTCGTGTACAGTTCTGCCACTGGGCACAAGAGAAATTTCGAGACGATGACAGATTTTTTGCACGCGTTCTATTTAGCGACGAAGCGTCATTCACCAACAGCGGTAACGTAAACCGGCATAATATGCACTATTGGGCAACAGAAAATCCACGATGGCTGCGACAAGTGGAACATCAGCGACCTTGGCGGGTTAATGTATGGTGCGGCATTATGGGAGGAAGGATCATTGGCTCCCCTTTTATCGATGGCAATCTAAATTGTGCAATGTATGCTGATTTCCTACGCAATGTTATACCGATGTTACTACAAGATGTTTCACTGCATGACAGAATGGCGATGTACTTCCAACATGGTGGATGTCCGGCACATAGCTCGCGTGCGGTTGAAGCGGTATTGAATAGCATATTTCATGACAGGTGGATTAGTTGTCGAAGCTACATACCATGGCTCGCACGTTCACCGGATCTGACGTCCCCGGATTTCTTTCTGTGGGGAAAGTTGAAGGATATTTGCTATTGTGATCCACCGACAACGCCTGACAACATGCATTGTCAATGCATGTGCGAACATTACGGAAGGCGAACTACTCGCTGTTGAGAGGACTGTCGTTACACGTATTGCCAAATGCATTGAGATTGACGGACATCATTTTAAGCATTTATTGCGTTAATGTGGTATTTACAGGTAATCACGCTGTAACAGCATGCTTTCTCAGAAATGATAATTTCAGAAAGGTACATGTATCACATTGGAACAATCGAAATAAAATGTTCAGACGTACCTATGTTCTGTATTTTAATTTAAAAAACCTACCTGTTACCCATTGTTCGTCTAAATTTGTGAGCCATATGTTTGTGACTATTACAACGCCATCTTTCACAAAGCGAAAAAAGTGGTCCAACTAAAACATTCATGTTTCTTTACGTACTACACGAATATGCAATAAAAATGGAGGTTCCTAAAAAAAAAACGCAGTTGATATCCGTTTGACGTATTGCAGCGCTATCTAGCGGGCCAACCATAGCGCCATCTGGTTTCCCCCTTCAAGCTACACAAGTTTCGTTCGTTCTAGTTATTTCGTTTGACGCTTATTTCGTGAGATATTTGGCCCGGTCACGATCAATGGACCACCCTGTAGACTGAAACATAGACCACCACATATACTGCTCTCAGTAAAAATAACCGAGGCGTTTCCTGCATTAGTATTCTCGATCGATGAATGGCTCGGGGTAGTCTTGTTGCGTACCGATTAAACTACATATAAGATCACTTACGTCTGCCGGGAGGAATTAGCCGAGCGGTCTGGGCGCTGCAGTCGTGGACTGTGCGGCTGGTTCCGGCGGAGGTTGTACTCCTCCCTCGGGCGTGTGTGTGTGTCCTTGTGTCAATTTAGGTTAAGTAGTGTGAAAGCTTAGGGACTGATGACCTTAGCGGTTAAGTCCCATAATATTTCACACACATTTTAACATTTTGAACTTACGTCTGACAAGGTGAGTTACAATGATATAGCTACCAATGTCAGAACTTCTCGTAACTGGTTATGAAAGTGATTCTGCACTCTGTCTTTTCATTATCGTGCTAATTATGTGTAGTATACAAAGCAGTCAGACACTGGAAAAAATTTTGAACACATGAAAACTTTTCCTATTGTCCGTGAATGAAAATTATTTTATACGTTCGCGTTATGAAGATAGGGGTAACTGAAGCAACAAATGTAGTCTTATGAGAAAGGAAACTAGAGCCCAGAAAAACTTGGATAACATATGAAACCTAATTCCAGGAAGGAATAAGCTCACGAAGGGAAGTCGTGTAGATGACTACAAAATAGTTAAAAATCATATCGCAACTAAATGCAGAGAATTAAAGAGAAATGGACCAAAAATGGTTGAAGAGAGAGAAGATCAGAAAAAATGAAAACAGGATCAAGTTCATAGGAAAATCAGAGCCCTGCAGTACAAACTTAGAACGAAATCTGTTTAAAAAATGAGGAGGGAATATTACTGACAGACAATGATAACATATGTGCCCCTTGGAAAGAAGACGTAGAAGAACTGTCCGATGATAATGACTTCAAAATGTTCAAATGTGTGTGAACTCCTAAGGGACCAAACTGCAGAGGTCATCGGTCCCTGGACTGACACACTACTTAAACTAACTTATGCTAAGAACAACACACACACACACACACACACACACACACACACACACACACACACACACAAACCCATGCCCGAGGGAGGACTCGAACCTCAAGTGGGAAGGGCCGCACAATCCTTGACATGGCGCCTTAAACCGCGCGGTCACTCCACGCGGCACCTGAAATAGGAAAGGCAGTTCACTGTACTAATTATAGAACTGGGAGCTACTCTTTAGAAACGCTGTAGAAAAATGGTCAGAATGACGTCAGATTGCAACAGAATATTATCGAAGAAAGGGGAAAACGTATGGGAGAAGAAAAAAAAAATAGCGTGAAAATTGATCAGTAGATGGCGCTGTATGTGTCAGAATACGTAAATGGAAACACCTGTCCATACGCACGACCCATTGAAGTTGGTATAATCGCTCCGGCTACACGGCTTTTCCTCCTTTCGGGTCTGCGACGTTCGCCATGACTATATCAATGCAGGATCGCGCTCTGCTCGTAAAGCTGTATTACAAGAATGATGACTGTGCACACGTCGCTCTGCAGAAATTCCGGACACTAAAGGGTTTGAAAAAAGGCGTGGGTCTGGAGAAAATGATTCGGAAATTTGAAAAGAAGGGTTCTTTTGGTGTGCAACTTGGTAGAGATAAGAAACTAATTGATTCGACGTCAATGGAAGAAGTGGTCACAGCAATGCAGGAGGAGACGAGTGGTGGTGTGCAAACGTGTAACGCACGGAGAATCGCCGAACACTGGACATGCCCGTGAGTACGGCGCGTAAAATCCTACGAAACATCTTTCTTTGCTATCGACTCAAAATTACCCATGTGAGTCGATTCCTGTTGACCTGCCGGCAAGAGAGACCTTTCCTTTACAATTTTGTGCTCGCATAGACGTGGACAATGATTAGCAGTGGAAGATTTTGTGGACAGACAAAGCCCACTTCCATCTGACAGGATATGTCAATACACAGAATTATCGAATATGGCCAACGGAAAATCCACACGCAAATCAACCAGAACCACTTCGTCCTGAAAAGGTCACTGTGTGGTGCGGATTTACGGCATATTTTTTCGAAGAGACCGGTGCTTCCGGTCCTGTTACCTGTACCCTCACTGGTAAGCGCTGTGAGTGTCTTTTGCGCAACCACGTCATTCCATCTCTCCAACACCGTGTATGTGTGGATGGAATCATTTTTATGCAAGATGGCGCACATCCACACATTGCAAATCCAGTTAAGCAGCTGCTGAAGTGCCATTTCGGAAATACTAGAATTATCAGCCGCCATTTTCCTACAGCCTGACCGTCCCGATCACCTGATCTTAATCCGTGTGACTTCTGGCTGTGGGGCTACCTGAAAGATGTGGTGTTCAGTGTTCCGCTTACAAACTTAGCTGCATTGGAGGCACGCATTTCGCAACATATTCTGAACGCGACCCCGGAAACACTTCGCTTAGTTGCGGAACATGCTATTTCTCGATTTTAACTTGTTGCAAAAAAACGGTGGACAGCATATTGAACATGTTTAGCGCCAGGCGCACGGAAATTAATAATCCGATTTGATTTTGATTGATGCTTTTTATGCGGTTTTCGGCCTCAGGACAAATAAAAACCGATATGAGTGATGCTTTTTATGCGGTTTTTTGCCCCAGGAAATTAATAACCGTTTTTCCCTATCCGATGTGATATGACCTTGCCGTGGTGGATGGGCTTACGTAACTAACAGTATCACACCTAAGATTCATTTGTCATTTGTAGTCGACCACTATTCAATTATGATGCTTACACCACCATCTATTGCTACATTGTGTAACCATTTATTTTTCTTGTGCCGTACGTTTTCCCCCTTCTCCGATATTATTACGTTGCAATTTGTCGTCATTCAGACGAGTGGTGTTATTTCTATAGCGCTTTGAAAGTTTAATTATAATAACCCTATAGAACTTGACTAGAAGGATTGAAGAATGATTAATCAACTGTAGCAGAACCAAAGCTCAAAAACAAACATTAATTGTAGAAGAACTGCGAGGATCAGAAAAGGAATTAGACAAAGATATTTATTTAACACTTTCATCGAGGAAGCTATTCAAATCGTGAAAGAGAAGAGAAAGGGAATAAAAACCAGAGATGACAGATTGTATTATATCATATTTGCTGATGACATCGTGACAGCTGCAGACATCGAAAGAAGAAATTAATAGAATGCTGCACGTCCTATCAGACACTCCTGAAATATGGAAATTAAAAGTGAACAACAGGAAAAAGGAAGTAACGATAGTACCGAAAAACGTGGAGGAAATTAAAGCCAGTATAAAAATTGATGGTGTCAGAATTGATCAGGTGAATCAATTTTGTTACCTCGCTAGTAAATCACGTAGGACGACAGGTCCTTAATGGAAGTGAAGGACTGCACTGGCAAAACAGACATTTACGACTAATAAAAACATTTTAAAAAGAAAAATTAATATAAATGACAAGAAATCATTTGCAAAATTATGTGTATGGAGTACACAGCTCTACGGAAAGGAAAGAAGAACTCAGGGTAACTTTGAAAGCAATAACCGGCAGCGGTGGTCTAGCGGTTCTAGGCGCTCAGTCCGGAACCGCGCGACTGCTACGGTCGCAGGTTCGAATCCTGCCTCGGCCATGGATGTGTGTGATGTCTTCAGGTTAGTTAGGTTTAAGTAGTTCTAGGGGACTGATGACAACAGATGTTAAGTCCCATAGTGCTCAGAGCCATTTGAACCATTTTTGGAAAGCAATAAACCTGACTCTGCTGAAATTTGAATTTGGAAGAATATGATAAGAACGAGCTGGACGGAAAGGGAAATCTATCTGGTAGTCTTAACGGAAGTCAATGAAGAGAGAATATTATTAAAGGAAATAAAAAAAAGAGCAAAATGAGATTTATTGGACGTGTTATCAGACACAAGATTTTCATCACTAACATTTTTGAAGGGAAAGTGCTGGGAAAGCAAGTAAGAGCATGTCCTAAGAAAAACGTATTTCGAAGACATTGGGAAGAGGATAAGCTGTGATAGTTACATTGGACTAAAACGAACAGCCAATGGCAAAAGAAAGTTGTTGCGTCGACAAGGCGTTAGCCTTTAGAGTATGTATGTACACTGCCAGGTAGTATGATGGATATCGTAGACAAGCTTGTCTCAGAAGCTGACTCGTGGCCGTATTACACGACTACAGATACGCAATGGTGTCGATTAGCTACAGAGTCTTGTACATTGGATTAGTTTCACTTCTGTTTGACTACAGTCTTTAAAGCTGCGTCCGTTCCCTTTGCTATAGTACAACTGGATTTGTTACTCCGAAAATGGCCTTTTTTCTCTACCTGGCGAAGGACTGGTAGGTAGTCCTTATTTTACATGTAAGGGAGGCGAGCAGAAGCCTTTGTTCGTAGCTTCTTCATCCCACGCGTTCGCCACTTCCTCTGAGATAGCATCTGGCTGTTGACGGCCGACAGGGCCAGTCTCCCACTGCTGTGTGCTACCTCACTCTGTGCTGTAAGGTAGCCAGCCCTGCCTGCTTCTGCATTGTGAATCATTCTTGATCCAATCTGCACCTCTCGATCTGTGGCAGTCTTTCTGGAAGCCTAACATACTATTGAATCGCAAAGCGAAAAAAGTGGTCCAACTAAAACATTCATATTTCTTTACGTACTACACGAATATGTAATAAAAATGGAGGTTCCTATTTTTAAAAAAACGCAGTTGATATCCGTTTGACCTATGGCAGCGCCATCTAGGGGGCCAACCGTAGCGCCATCTGGTTTACCCCTTCAAGCAAGACATATTTCGTTCTTTGTAGTTTTTTCGTTTGACGCTTATTTCGTGAGATATTTGGCCCGGTCACGATCAATGGACCACCCAGTATTCCGATGGTAGGTAATGAAAACTCCATTTTGTTAAATTTTACAGGGGAAGCAAAGACAGTTTCTTAAAAACCGTACAGGGTGAACATTAATGAAACCGACAATCTACAGTAACGGATTCCTGGCTGGAGATGGAAGAAAAAAGGTCATATGAACACGTGTACGGACATGCATCGTTGCCACTGTAGATGGCGCTGAAGAATCATAGTTCCTCTGACCACGTGTTCCTTGTGTGTTGCAGGCTGTATGATTGACGCAGCGTATTGTAAGCAACAGAATGGTCTGGTATTCGTGTCGGGAACAAGCTGAGATGGTCTTTGTGTGCGGCCGAGCAAATGGAAACAGTCGAGAGGCAGCACGGTTATACAAAAACAAGTACCTCACAGACACCGACCACATCACACATTTCAAGCCCATTTTGGGCTTTGGTGTGATCATGGGTCCTTTCAGACAAACAAGAACGTGCAGGAAGGCGGCGGACTGTGCGTACACCAGATTGGGAGGACCGGGTTCTACCGGATATTGAGACGAACCCTAGTACAAACTCCAGGCAAATGGCCCGCCAGCACGGTGTAAGCCAAAGTACGATTATGTGCATCCTGTATGACAACAGCCACTGTCCCTGTCACCTGCAATACCATGGTGACCACTTTGAACATTTGTCATGACGTGTATGCGATGCAGTTCTGTACTAAATAAATAAATGTCGTGTGACTAGGGACTCCCGTCGGGTAGACCGTTCGCCGGGTGCAAGTCTTTCGATTTGACGCCACTTCGGCGAGTTGCTTATCGATGGGGATGAAATGGTGATGATTAGGACAACACAACACCCAGTCCCTGAGAGGAGAAAATCCCCGACTCAGCCGGGAATCGAACCGGGGCCCTTAGGATTGACATTCTGTCGCGCTGAGCACGCAGCTACCGGTGGTGGACAGTTCTGTTCTGTGTTCTGTGACTTTTTGTTGTCGTTGCATGCACACCGTCCATTTCCGGGCACATTTTCATTGGACCTTTTTTCTTCCATTTCCAGTCATGAATCCGTCCCTGCAGTTTGTCAGTCTCATTAATGTTCACCCTATATCGTAGAAGCCTAGGTATTGACAGATTTGAGAAATACATGCACTTTCAAATCTGTCTTTGGTTATGGAATTACTGGATAAAAATGGCTCTGAGCATTATGGGACTCAACATCTGAGGTCATCAGTCCCCTAGAACTACTTAAACCTAACTAACCTAAGGACATCACACACATCCATGGCCGAGGCAGGATTCGAACCTGCGACCGTAGCAGCAGCGTGGTTCCGGACTGAAGCGTCTAGATCCACTCGGCCACAGCGGCCAGCTGGAATTACTGAATACTGGAATTAGATTTATGACATTTTCATTGCCTACCACGGATATTCGACTCTATGCAGCATCGCTCTCTCATGTTTATGCAATTGATACACAAGTGGAGAACAACCAGTCATTTACCAATCCAGGATGTTTGCAGTTTAAGAACTCTTTTCAGCAGTGAGTAAAGCACTAGATTCAAATTCTGGAGCAGTGTCCAAACTCCCGTTCAACAGCTCATTGGGTGTAACATTTGTTGAAATGAATGAAGGGAAGATTCCTGTAGAAAAGGCACGGTTGATTTCATTCCCCAGCATTTGCATTCGAACATTGTGCCTCGTGTCTAAAGACGTCCTCGATGAGACATTAAAGCTTTGCTTCCTTGTTTCCTATTATTTGCAACGGAAAATATGCGTTGGTCAACTCGTGGTATACATCCGTTAAGGCAGATGCCATCCATTACCCTTCGTATACGGTTACGTACTTTTGCTACAATTTACAAGTTGATGAAGACCAGAATTCTGGCAATTAAGAAGCATTTAGTTAACTTCATGTGTACATTAATTCTCTGAGAAGTCGGCTGACCATGGATAACAAGACTGCAACGCTGCGCCAATTATATAGCCTGCAACACACAAAGAACACAAGGCACGTGATCACAGGAACTGTCATTCTTCAGCACCATCTTCCGTGACAACAATTCACTTCCGGACACCTGTTCATAGGACCTTTTTTCTTCCATTTCCAGTCAGGAATCCGTCCCTGTAGATTGTCGGTTTTATTAATGTTCTCCCTGTATAGTTTTTGCGTCGTCTATAAAATTTAACAAATGGAGTTACGAGGTACGCTCGTACTTTCAGCTGCTGTGACAGTCAGTAGAGCTCTACTTCGTCGTAAGCATAAAGTCTCTCTCTCTTTCTCTCTCTCCATAAAATGAGAGGAAGGTCATTAGGTCATTAGAGATGGAATATTTCCTGGGTATCGGAATGATTAGAGAAGGACCCAACAGGGTGGCCGAGAGCGCGTATGTACTGCTTCCTGGACTCGGGAGAATGGATGTGGTTTTTAGGCGGTTATCCACATCCCGCTAGGTGAATACCAGGCTGGTCTCCACGTTCCGTCTCAGTTCCACGGCTTGCAGGCATCTGAACACATTCGCAGTATTCCATGGCTTACACTAGATGCAGACAGTTGGGGTACACTAATTCCTTCTCAGGGGGTATGGGGTGGCGACGGGAAGGGCATTAATATTCCACATCCAATTAATCAGCAGATCCCGCAAGTCGGGATAAATGCTTGGAATGAGAGAGAATGATTAGAGAAGGGATCGGATGTGGCTTTATCAAATGAACTATACCTGTATTCGCTTAAAATTACTTGGAGATAACACAGAGAATGTAAATCAGTGTTTCTTAATGGCAATTTGAACGTTTCTTCCTCAGAATGTATGGAGTTTAGCCATGTATGGAAGTGAAACATGGACGATAAATAGTTTGGACAAGAAGAGAATAGAAGCTTTCGAAATGTGGTGCTACAGAAGAATGCTGAAGATTAGATGGGTGGATCACATAACTAATGAGGAAGTATTGAATAGAATTGGGGAGAAGAGAAGTTTGTGGCACAACTTGGCCAGAAGAAGGGATCGGTTGGTAGGACATGTTCTGAGGCATCAAGGGATCACCAATTTTGCATTGGAGGGCAGCGTGGAGGGTAAAAATCGTAGAGGGAGACCAAGAGATGAATACACTAAGCAGATTCAGAAGTATGTAGGTTGTAGTAGGTACTGGGAGATGAAGAAGCTTGCACAGGATAGAGTAGCATGGAGAGCTGCATCAAACCAGTCTCAGGACTGAAGACCACAACAACAACAACAACTCCTCAGAATGCGACTCTATTCCGTTAACCACTGCTGCATCTGGTCAGCGCTGTCATTAAGAGGACTCACTCTATAAAATCATTGCATGAATATTCTTAATGACTTCTTGTGCCGTTGACTTAGTTTCGTCACACAGAGTTATTTTCTATAGTATTTCAGTTAGTCTAATGTTCGTGTAACTTAAGAGCAATTGCGATCTTTGTATCCCACAACATAGGAAGACCAACAGATGCTGAGAACAAATAAACTGACAATACGTTCACTGTAATAAATACAGTAAATACTCGTTGTATATTTCTGGTGGTTACACGATGATAACTCACATTTCATTAGACTGAAAGAAATAAAAGGGTAATCCATTGTTCTTTCACTTCTGCCAATGGGAACTGTCTCACTAACGTCATTTTCCGTCCTTATTCCTCTGGTTTATTTTATTTGTTTAAATACACCAGATGTGTTTAAAATATATGTGTCAAATTTTCCCGTGGAAAGCAAAGATGGTAGGGTGGCGTCACTTATCGCAGTTCATGGGTTCGACACCGTCATGCATTGCGAGGTACTTTTCGATGTATTCTTCGGATTCCTATTCGTTCAATGTGACTCATCGTGTCAGTGGTAGGTGAACAGAGGTTTCTCATGTTCGTTACATGGAGTGTTTACGTGTTGTGTAGAATCATTCGAAATTGCTTAATTACTTTGCAAAATTCACTACAGAGATATACATGAACATAAACGGAAAAAAACTGGAAAAACTTAGTCTGCAAAAATGTACAATTAATATTTGTTGGTACTGTCCTTATTGGCGTTTGTTCTATGGCCAGGCATCAACAATTAGATTTTAACGGAAATAACCATTGACCGCCCCGTGTGACACCTTGGGATATAAAGATAATATCGACGAAAAATCACGTATTGCACTTAGAAAATCCTGTAATATCGCAGCTGTAATGGTAAAAAGGCGTCGGTCGCAAAATATGAAAGGATAGAGTGTATGAAAAGATACGTCTTGTTCAAACAGACATAAAAAATCATTTTGTGACATTATTTGTTTATTAAAACGTATTTTTAAACTGTGCTCCTTAATAACTTGCCACAAGGATCAAGCGTCATGCCTGAAAATTTAACAATCATTTAACAAAATTTAGCTGTTGATTTCATACGAACACGCTGTATACTTGCAAGATACGCAGCTGATTTATGCTTATTCTTCCAATCTAAATATATACAGTATCGTACGAAGAGGTCAAATATGGCGCTATAATCATTAGTTGCATGGAAAGCAGTCCTGTGGCAGTCTGTATTCACATCATTGTGCTGCGAACTATCTAGCAATATGGCTGCAGATAAGGGATAATGCTGTAACAGGACAATCGTGTACATGCTAGAAGCATGTATTAGTAGCAACATTTTCGTATTTCGTAATGTTGCTATACTATTGCTACTCAAATTCATTTTTAGTACATACAGGATGCTACGTACTGGAGTCATTCCTCATACTATCTCTGTTTGTCAAAGGAGTTAACTAAGTGTGTGGCAGATTTCAAAAATTCGTTGGCATCGCTTCGTATGTGTCTGTTGGATGGCGATACATCAGTCGCATTACCCTTTAATCGTTCTGTTAACTTCCTATAACTTCATTAAATTGGAAGCAGAATTGTGACTGGTGTAGTGAATAAATAACAGGCTGAGGGGTCAAGTGGTGCAAGTGACATTTCACAATAAAATGATCTAAGTGCACATCTGGTAAGCTAAAGTGGTGACTCTCTTCCGAGTAAAAGATGTACAGCTGAATTCCTCCATAGTGCTGCATTCTGCGATGATAAAGTATCTCGTTGATGTGGTGCCATTGTCTGTTCTGCATCTTTGTCATCGTGGATTTTACTTAATGCGGCGGCCGTGAAATAATTCGCGACTTGTCATACAGACAGCTCCACATGTCACCTCCTCGCTACCTACGCTCGCCTGTGTCGGGAGTGGCGCCACACCGCGCCGCGTCATCTGTCAAAACAGCGCGAGTCTTGCTGCGCATGTCTACCATCTCTCGAAGACTGTCCTGTCTCTTGTCTCTAATTCTGATCTCCTATTTGCTGGCATATTGTCAGATAGTTCATGCCACATTGTTGTGAATGTAAACTGTCCCTTGGTCCTTTCCATACAATTAACAGTAACGTTATTCCGAATGAGATTTTCACTCTGCAACGGAGTGTGCGCTGATATGAAAATTCCTGGCAGATTAAAACTGTGTGCCGGACCGAGACTCGAACAGTTTGGAAGGTAGGAGACGAGATACTGGCAGAAGTAAAGCTGTGAGTACCGGGCGTGAGTCGTGCTTCGGTGGCTCAGGTGGTAGAGCACTTGCCCGCGAAAGGCAAAGGTCCCGAGTTCGAGTCTCGGTCCGACACACAGTTTTAATCTGCCAGGAAGTTACAGTAACGTTATTACCATGTCATGGATGTGCTGAACAATGATTACCAGTGGCTCCGATTGCAGCAGGTCGGGGCTTCACAGCATTCCGAATTCTCAGTCAGATATTTCGTACATTTATGTCACTTTCATAATTTGCGTGTTGTCATGTACATTATGTGCGATATAAAGTTCATTTCAGTCAGGTGTGACCTCGATGTTATTATTTTCGTAAACTTTGTTATGTTAGTGTCAGGTAAAGAAATTCTTGCAGAAAGATACGTTAGCATGATTTCGGTACCAAAGAAGCCGGAGACAACCTATAAGGAACGAAATATCATCGTCCTTGAATAGAAATGAAATTTTGCGACCTGGCTGGTGAAGTCTTATGCATTCATGACTGCTGTAGGTAAAAAAAATAAATGTATGGAAGGTCTTTGATGGTAAACATCATCTGCTATACTGAAGTAGGTCGATGGATATGGCACCACAGGGTTCTAGTGCTACTACCGTTGTCAAAAAAAAGCAATGATGCCTTAAAAAAGCAAACATTCCATAGCTTTGTCAAATTTTACATTTGTTATGAAATGAACACAAAAAATTTTCCCACTTTATGAAGAAGTACTGGATGACACATTAACTGTGTAGCAAAATGAGCATTGGAGCGGGCACTTTTAACTGTAATACTAAACATATATTTTCATCAATAAGCGACGCCGATGTGCGTTTAAGTGCAAGTGTCAGAAATGGTAATGTGGAACCTTGTAATTTATCGTACGCTTCGGAGGCACAAAATCCGACTCCAACTAAATAGAGTGAAGGCTGATTCTCGACTGACGAGTAGTTCAGAATGTTCAAATCTGTGTGAATTCCTAAGGGACCAAACTGCTGAGGTCATCGGTCCCTAGACTTACACACGACTTAAAGTAACTTATGCTAAGAACAACACACACACCCATGCCCGAGGGAGGACTCGATCCTCCGACGGGAGGGGCCGCGCAGTCTGTGACACGACGCCTTAAACCACGCGGCCACTCCACGCGGCAACGAGTAGTACTGGAAGTAATTACGTATGTAACAGAGCCTGCACATCGTAACAACAAATTTACCGACTTGGCTCGATCATTGTGTAGCAACATGACCATAAGGCGCCTCTTAATACGTAGGAAATCAACCGAAGACAATTGCAATGTTCGTATGTTTCAACGATTTGCAAAAAGTGTATTGAAGTGACATACTATTAAATGGTATCAAAATACACTTGGAGAGGATGCCGTCATCATTAAACCGTACAGTAAGCAGCATGTCCTTGAAAAAAATAACGGCCATAGTTACTCCACGCTGCCTTTGGCAGTACCAGAAGAGCAAGGCCACTTTGGCAAGTCTTACTAGACTAGATCACTCAGTCATCCAGGCCGTTGCCCCTGTCACTACTGCAAAGACTGCTCTCCCTCTTCAGCAAAGACGGGCTTGTCTGGCCTCTCCACAGACACCCCTCCGTTGTGATTGCATCTACGGCATGGCCATCTGCACCGTTGAGGCGTACAAGCTACTCTACCTCGGAAAGGTCCATGGCTTGTGGGGAGTAGTTATTGTAATCAAACGTAAGTTACTAGTTCTTAATTTCAAATAAATAAATTAGACTCGTATTTGAGAACAGTATTGAAACAGAACGCTCGTGCAGCCTTTGTAATGTGGACCAATGAAGGCTGAAGTAGTGTGAAATTCTATGGATATGTTGTTATTTTTTTTCTCTCGATATGAAGAGTTTGAATTTCATGTCGTTTGTTTCGCTACTTAAAACACTGTCTTAGGTCAGGCCGCTCACTTACCACCTGTTTTTTTCCTGCCTAGACAACATAGAATCAACTTCACCGTATATACAATAATATAAAACATAACATTATGTAATGACAACTGTACTGAAAGAAATTACCAGCTTCCGAGGAAACCGCTTACGCACTGCTTTACATTAGATTTCCTGTAACGCTGCTGTTATTATTATTATTATTATTATTATTATTAAGCTTCACAAACTATGAAAGCTCTTACCTGCTCATTGCACAATGCTTTTAAAGGTTGTTCTGTCCTCGTATTTACGATTTTCTCTGATGTTGGGCAAGAAACGTTCCAATTAACAGGCGTAGCTGTCTGGTAACTCGTTGCTGATCTGACTCATACAAATCTTGATGCTGTTGTTGAAGATACTGTCAGCGTTTTGGCAACGTCGATAATGCTAATTTTACGCTGTTTACCACATACAAGAAGGTACCGGACTGGACACACAATTTCATTGTCAGGAAGTTTCACAGAACCAATTGTTTCCCTGGTTGCTTTGCTTGCAGTCGCACTGGTCGTGTTGTTAGCCTTGAGTTTTCCTATGGCGGCAGACGTCCACTCGGCAGCCGACAGTTGGTTGCTGGCACCAAGTCTTCTTCTTAGAAGACATACACGCTGATGTATTGCAATGTGACAATTTTTGTGCCTTAATTTCAGTGATCGATAAAAAAATCTTTAGTTTCGTGCCATAATAGTCAGTTTAAATTCGAGAGATAAGTACGAAATGACGAATTCTATTGCTGTGTCCGCCGCCAGATACAGTACACAGCTATATATACAGACGGCACCACACCACAGGGCTAGGCTCCAGCGTGACGCTACATGGTTACGGTTGGTCACCACAGAGGGAGCACGTAACAGGGACCATTTTATGCTTCCGCCCTAAGCAACATCCATCCGCCATAGTTACGCTCTGATGCAACAGAGGGCACTGTATCCTGCTTCCACCTGACGTCAGATCAATATTTTGCAAATGAGCATTCTTGCGCAGACCAGTATACGCGAAGTGTCGCAGTGTCCATGGTTCAAATGGCTCTGAACACTATGGGACTTAACATCTGAGGTCATCAGTCCCCTAGAACTTAGAACTTAAAACTAACTAACCTAAGGACATCACAAACATCCATGCCCAAGGTTGGATTCGAACCTGCGACCGTAGCAGCCGCGCGGTTCCGGACTGCAGCGCCTAAAACCGCTCGGCCACCGCGGCCGGCGCAGTGTGCATATATTGTATTGTTTGGTATGTTAACCGGGGACCTAGAAACGACGGAGAGGCTCCGTCCCCGCCGCAGCTGCAGTGGTCCACAACCCCACGACGACTACCACAGTCCACTTCACCCCTCCGGCGCCCCACACCGAACCACTCTTCCAGGGTCATTGTGCGGTTCGGCCCCCGGTGGACCCTCCCAGGGAACGTCTCACACCAGACGAGTGGAGCCCCTATGTTTGCGTGGTAGAGTAATGGTGGTGTACGCGCACGTAGAGATCTTGTTTGCGCAGCAATCGCCGACATAGTGTAGCTGAGACGGAATAAGGGGAACCAGCCCGCATTCGCCGAGGCAGATGGAAAACCGCCTAAAAACCATCCACAGACTGGCCGGCTCGCGGGATCTCGACACAAGTCCGCCGGGCGGACTCGTGCCGGGGACCAGGCGCTCCTTCCCAATCAGGAAAGTGGTACATTAGACCGCACGGCTAACCGGGCGGGCTAGTGTGCATGTAGTCGTATTTACAGAGCCATAACTTGCATAATATCGCCGACGGAAGAAGAGAACCCACCCCTCCTCCCCTTGTAACGGCTCTCTTCCTCACCACCCCATTCCACCGCACATCCTAAGTCTTGGTTGGGAACCACATTCCTCATCTCTCTCCGTAATCCTTCCACCAAACATTCACCCACAAGAACGCCTTTATCCACAGAACCGCAAATGCTACAGATCCCATTATACCCCTCCCCCTGGCAGTCTATATAAACTCATCACATCATTAATCTGTGTATATATCTTTATCAGTCACCAAATCAACTTTTTTTTTCTTTTTAGTTATGCAGCTGATCATCTGTATTTTATTTTGTGAAAACATTCAATTTTCTAATGTCACGTAAATGTTTTCTACGTTTTAAAGAACCGCGCGACTGCTACGGTCGCAGGTTCGAGTCCTGCCTCGGGCATAGATGTGTGTGATGTCCTTAAGTTAGTTAGAACTACTTAAACCTAAGTTCTAGGGGACTGATGACCTTAGATGTTAAGTCCCATAGTACTCAGAGCCACTTGAACCATACGCTTTAAATTTTTAATGTCGTTTGGTTGAAGAGCCGCGAATTTTAACAGCTGAGAGCCCATCCCCCGCCCATATGGCGCGTGGGGGATGGAAAAAACAGAAGACAATAGTGCGTGAGTGGAATTAGTATTATTTTAGTTAGTCATAGAACGAAGAATTAGATTTAGACTGGTGTTCAGAACTTTAAAATCAATCCCACGCCTGCACATCATCATCATACTAAAGCCGAGTACTGTATTTATGTACAGGTTGCTAATAATTGAATCACTGATTGGAAAAAGGAAAAAGTCCATAAGCTGACATATACAGTTAATGTTGGAGCTGTCCACTCATTGATGAGTGGAAACTGGTAGAAAAAAACAGCAATAATACGGAAAGTATAGCTTTTTAAAGTTTATAATTAGTGGAATAGAGAAGAATGTCCGGACATTCTTCTGTTTCCGGTCACTAGTGTATGCAGCATCACCAGATGTGAGGCAAAGAATGTTACTACAATGCTACTAAGTGGCATTTAAACACATTGTTTCATTTTTACTGTCCCACATTATTGTCAGTGTGTTTACGTAAGTTGCTGTTTGTGGACTCGTAGCATAATGAGTGAAAATGACTCTGAAATTGATAAAGTGCATGGAAGAAGAAAGGGTGTAAGAATTGTAGATGACTATGTCAAAGAAAGACGCTAGAGAGCTGGATCATTAGGACAGGAATACATAACCTCTAAAGGATTAGTCGTGCCAGCAAAATGGTCTGGTCCACCATACAAGTAAGTTTTATATAAATGTTTTCATGTGATATGTGTCTTCACTTTATTGCTAAATATTTAAGTGAAGTATGTTGTATCTTACTCCAACATTCTGTTTTACTTTATTTATTCCAAAATATGTTTTGAACATTTTAAAGATGAGGATCAAATGGAAATAATTAGGAGATTGTACGATGGTTAAACTAAGAGGGAGGAAGATCTGTATTTGATGGGACTGATAGAGCATTCACCTGTACAAAGGAGAAGGGGCAGAGAAGAAAATCCGACATTTCTGAAGAAAGGTACATGTAGATTCTTTGTTATGAAGCAGACCGAAATGATACAGGCATGTCGCAAAACATTTTGCAGTTTGCATGCTGTGAGTGATAAAGCAGTTGTACGCTTAACATCGCTCCTTGGTAATGGCTAGTCTCCAGATGACCGTAGAGGAAAGCATATGGACAGGAGAAATACAGTTGGAGCTGATGTCGTTGTTAAGACTGATGCTCACATTCGATATTTCCAAACCCACCAGTCACACTACAGTGGCAAAAGTATTGTATATGTGGATTCGAACTTAAATGTGAAAAAGATGCACGACTTGTTTTGTGATAAAAACCCAGAATTGACAGTGAAGTATGAATATTATCTCGACTACTTCAATGAAAATTTTCATTACAGATTCGGTCGCCCACAAGTAGATGTATGTTCTGTCTGTGAGGAGCTTCTTGCCAAAATTCAATCTCCGTTCCTGAATGAAGTTGCAAAACGAGTGGCTGTCACAGAATTGATGGTTCACAAGCGACGACCATCTAAGGTTTATAAAAAAAAAAAGTGATAAAACTGTCTGTTGAAAGGAATGATGTAGTCGACCTGGTGTCTGATTATATGCAAAATGTTCCCCTTCCTTGACTACGTGTACAGGAAATGGTCTACTTACAAAAACTGTGGCTTTTTGTATTTGGAATCCATAACCTGAAAGACAATACTACTGCAACACTGAAGGACAAGGCAATCATTGCTCAGTGATTTCATAAGTGGATTACCTGAGTCAGTGAAAGAACTACATGTGTTCAGTGATTCTTGTGGTGGGCAAAATAAAAACAACACTGTTGCACTGTATCTGATGTATCTGGCAGTGACAGGGAAATTTCAAAAAATTCAGCATTATTTACTGTTAGAGGCCACTCCTTCCTCCCATGTGATAGGGGTTTTGATGTAATCAAGAGAATCATACGACAACACGATAGAATCTACTCCGTCAGACAGTAGGTTAAAATGATAGTTAATTCAAGAAAAACACTGAATTTGTTTCTAGTCAAAGATTATTGAACATAAAGATATTATTGACTTTAAGGAATGTTGGCCGCACCACTTTAAAAAAAAAATCTTCATTTTCCATAAACTGTCAAGCTGAGGAAAGATTTTCGCTTGCTAAATTTCGGCACATGACCTACAAGCATCAGAATCCAGGGTATGTCGTTTGTTCGGAATGGATAGTTGACTGCTTCGCAATACGTACAGGCTTTTTAAAGAAAGACAAATACCTGATTATCCCAGAACTAAGGCATACAACAATAAGATTCCTATAAATACGAAGAAGCTGCAAGATATTAATAAAATAATGAAGTACATTCCATTAGAGTATCAAGAGTTTTTAACAACATTCTTCAGTGGCCCACAGGAAATAATGATTTTCAGTCTGATGCAGAAGATTAGGACTTCCAAAAAGACAACATAGTACAGTCTGATGCAGAAGATTAAAAAGTGTTAAAGAATATTGTTAATTAAAATTTTTTTGTATTGTATTGCAGTACATTCTTGCCCTTAAGATATTTTATTAAATAAATATCAATGTTTTCAAATGATTAGTAATATAAATAAAAATAAATAGCAGTTTAAACCTATGTTACTGTGACATTCTTTGCAAACTCCCCAAGAGAGTAGCATTTATTAGAAAAGGGACGAATGTCCACCAACTTCCAAAGACGATAGCTTCAAAAATATTTATGGAATGCGCTGGAACGACTCATCACTGTTTACAAATAACCTAGTTCTACAAGTATGTAATGGATCACAGAACTGTAGGAACAATTTTGTAAGTATTAACAAGTTTTTTTTTTCAGTTTTCTCTAAACAGAGGTGATTGGACTTTCTTCCTTTTTCCAAATATTGATTCAATTCAAGTGCAGCTACTCACAGAGGTCCACCGTGGGCTGTAAAGGGAGCGAAATTTTGTAGAGATTCTGTTGCGTTAACGCGGAATCGATATACGCTGGGAAAATATTAGTTCCACTTTTGGCAACTAGGTGCAAATCTGACGCTGTGAATGCAAGAAAGACGTATAGAAATGTTTCCGTATGTAATGGATTAGGAACGGGACGTGAACTGAAAAGGTCAAACTAGTGAGAAAGGCATAATGTTGATTTTATTATTAACCTACGTTTACATAGTTTGTTCACTATGAGCATCGGGGACGACGAGATGCTGTACAGCGCAAGCGATTTGCAGCTGGTGGCCGAAACTGGAACTAATTTTGCTCCCACGTAAATCGATTCCGCGTTAACGCATTCGCATATCTTCCACGTTCCGCTGCCGTACAATAATTACAGCCCACACTAGATCTCCCTGAGTAGGTGAACTTTAATAATAGCTACTCGATATATACAGTGTGTTAGCGGTACAAGTGCAGATACTTCTATTGGTGACCGAGGACAGTGTCGCGATCAAATTTCATCAGTATTTGCTTTATTTGCAGACTAATAAGTATAAATATTACGAGTAGTATACTGCAGTTTTAGGTCGGTTAGTACCCCAGTTACGCGTGGCACAAGCAAGTCATTAATGTCCGTTTTCCCCTGGGGAGGAGATCGGATATTGAAGTGAGGGCACATGGACGGAAAATGGAAAGTCTATGTGACAGGGGCAGTTATGAGCGTGCAGACATCATCAGATAGTAAATTTTGTGATGTGTTTACGCTAAGATTGTTAGACACTGAAACAAAAAAAGTAACACACTGTTGTGGGTACATATTAAGGTACCAATTATCGCAATCTCTGCACCCGTACCACTAACACCGTGTTGTTACTCACTACGGTGCCAACAATATTTTTGTTGCACTTTTATTTGCTCTATGACAAGAGAGTTGCTTCATGCAAGCACAGCACCTCAATACAGGACCTGTTTTCTGTGGTAGGGGAGGTCGCTTCTTGCTTTCTTTGTATTAGGTGTTGGACATATTTTGTGAATACATCATCTATAATTTCAAATTAATTGAGCTACAGTTAGCTCTTGGTAGGACACACACACACACACACACACACACACACACACACACACACACACACACAGAGAGAGAGAGAGAGAGAGAGAGAGAGAGAGAGAGAGAGAGAGAGAGAGATTTACCCGAAAAGCATGACGGCTCTACGCGCAAAAATTGGACAGTTTTTGCGTAATAAGAGAAATGAGCAATCTTTTCCGTTTATTGACACGTTTCAACTCTAAAATAGTATTAAATCTGCTCAGGTTGGATCAGAGACGCCCCATTGTTGTTTAAGAGAGAGTAGCACAGGCGGCAGTGCCGGGGAGACGCACGCACGGACGACCTTGCGCGACTCCACGAGTGCAGTACGTCAGCAGCATACCACAGCCCGGCAGCTCGTTCAGCGCGCATGTCGCCGGCTCCGCAATTGAAGCCACAGATTGGAGGACTACAGGCCGGGCTCGAATCACAATAAGGCAATTTCAGACAGAGCTCAATATGTAGGTCACCTTTGCCAGTGTGGATAAGGGGTGCAGTAGGGACACGCAAATCACTGAAGTAGTATACGATTGAAAGAATTCCACTCTGCCACTAAGGCTCACGAACGATTATGATGACAATAATAATAATAATAATAATAATAATAATAATGGTTGTTATTATTAATATTAATATTTTATGTGTGAGCCGCTATGGAGCATGGTTATTTCAAGTGGTTCTCCCTTCTTTTCTTCCACATTTCTCTTGTCATTTCTCAATGTTTCTCTCTTCTTTCCGCTGTACAAGTGATTCCAGTCTTCTTTTGGTTTTTCGAGGAAACTTTTGGAGTATTGTAATTTGTTTTTGAGTGGCAGTGGTTCCTCAATATCTTGTAAAGTAATTTGCAGTTCGTTCATGCCCGTTTCAACTTCGTTGCATCATGTGTTACCTATTTTAATCTATCAAAGTAGGTCAGTCTTTTTGTCAGTCTGTTAGGGTTCATCTTTTGGATGTGGCCGTATTCGTCTTTTCTTAATCACTGTAATTTTTTCAATATGTGTATGAAGTTCACTATTATGACGCCTTCTGCATTGTATTTGCTATTTAACTGGTACCAAAATTTTCCGTAGGATTTTTCTGTCTGTAATTTCCAGTGCTTCCATCGCCGCCTTGTTGTTCAGAGTGAAGCATTCTGCTGCGTAAAGTACTTTTATTGTTATTATTTTACTATTGATTCGAAAAAAAGAAACTTAGACTGATTTAGAGATAAATAGCCCTTGCATCGATACGTTATATGATTGATTGATTATTTTGTGGCATGTTGACTCGCGCTTCCTAACTGGAAAGTTTTTTCTGTCTCACGACACTGGCGCAAAGTCTGGTGTTCCGCAGCTTTACTGTAAATTCTCTATTTCCATTGCCAACCAAATACTAACTCTAAAAATTTATTCCACCAACAGAATTCGAACCGGATTACATGAGCGCCACCGCACAGGCAGTCCCGGCTACAATGTCGCAACATATTGAAAGCTAGAACACAGTTAACTTCGTCTGAAAGTTTTAACTACTGTTAAAACACCAGTTTCTTTGCAGAATTCCTGTAAAAAGGATATTGCTGTTTCCATTCACGAAGTGGATCCCATTTCTTAAATTCTCGAACAGGTTTCGTAACTATACCACGTGGTCGACCGTTAAAGGTGTGCCAGGACGGTAGCTCAGCGTGTTCGGTCAGAGAGCCCGTTGGCCTCTGTAATAAAAAACTGAGTGGAAGGATCAGCTACCGAACTTGAACAGGATGTCTTGCGACGTCCGCAACGACCAGACATAACGATAAAAAAAAAGTAGGAGCGCATTGGGTAAAATATTATGTCAGCCCCCCCCCCCCCCCCACACACACACACCCCCAAGAGCATACTGGCCGCTTTAGAGCGCTGCAGGTAGTGTAGGAATGGTACCAGACCAGAGGTCATTTCACCCTTAAAATGTACCACCCAGTCGAGTGATGCCACCGAACAATCTCAGCATCTTAGCCTCCATACCCCCAAATCGTCGCCGTGCCTCCTTTGTAACTGGCCAACACTCGGTGCCGTAGAGAGCAGCAGGACGGATACCAGATCTTCGACTTCAGACGATCCTTAATCCGACGATCGCAGGTGACGCCTGGTAACGATTGTCTCTGCATCCCGGCTGCCTGCGTCCTTGCGTTCACCTCGTCTGTAAGCTGGCCATCTCTAGAGGTTGTAGAACCGAGATACTTAAATTGTTCTATTCTTGATAGATCTTCTCCGTCAACGTTGATGGTCCCAACTTCTCGCGGATCTGATTTCATGTACTTGCTTTTTTTTTTTTGTTGAGCCGAAGGCCATGTCGCTCAAGTCAGTCGTACCACTCTTGTGTTTGGCGCTAGAGATCAGACTTGTTCTCTGCAGCCAACATGACATCACCAGGATAGAGAACTGTCCATGTCAGTGTCATGTGCAGGTCTGATGTGACAGTGTCCCTCACAAGAATAAACAACAGTGGTGATAAGACCGAACCTTTACGGACTGCTACTGTGATGCGACAGACGTTTGACGCTCCTGCAGCTGCTTGCCCATAGCTCCTCGGTTCTACGCACAGAATGGGTACCCAGTTAACAGGATACTACTGAATGCCATGGTCTCGAAGTGCTAACCAGATTAAGTCATGTGGTGCCCGATCGAAAGCCTTTTCGAAGTCTAGAAAGGCAAGGTGCAGTGGCTTGTTCTTTTCGCGTTATTTTTCAACCAGCAGCCGCGCACCATTAACTGCGGCAGTTATGCCACAATTTTTCACAAATCCAGATTGGTTCCTTGTAATTTGGGTCATCTCTCAAATCCTTTCAGCAAGAATACATTCAAAGATCTTAATCGCGTGGCTCAGTAATATGATCGTATGACAATTGGAGCACTCAACAGGACTTCCTATCTTTTGGAAGACTGGTACAGTGATGATTCGCTGCTAGTCTGTTGGTTTTATACCTTGTCTGCTGATCTGTTTGAAAAGATCTGTTAGTCTACCTGTTGCATTACACTGCTGAGAACACAATAACTCTGCTGGGAGATCATTGGGGCGACTGGCTTTAGCCCTCTTCGTCTTCTGCAGAACAACCTCGACTTCGGCAATGTTAATTTTCTTGACTGGTCCATCAACAGCTGACATGATTGGTATTGGTGCATGGGGAAATCCCTCGGTAGAAATTCTCTCAAAGTAGCTCCGCCAGCGTTCCCACGCTTTTTCTGGTCCACCACCACCTCGCTTGTTTCGTCATTGACGCCGGAAAAGTGTTGTATGTATTCCGTTTTCGAATGTTTTGATTTGATGGCTCTGAGCACTATGGGACTCAACTGCTGTGGTCATCAGTCCCCTAGAACTCAGACATACTTAAACCTAACTAACCTAAGGACATCACACACATCCATGCCCGAGGCAGGATTCGAACCTGCGACCGTAGCAGTCGCGCGGTTCCGGACTGAGCGCCTAGAACCGCTAGACCACCGCGGCCGGCTGTTTTGATTTGAGTAGTCGGTAATTGTCACGTTCTACTTAATGTATGTCTAGTTTCGTATAGAGATCTGAATACTTGTCTGATTTTGTTACTGCAATGACATCCTTTGCCTCTCTATGGACTTGCTTGTAAGCATTCCAACGGAATAGTGTTTTCGTCTCTAAGAAACGCATGGTTCAGTTTTTTTCTTCTTTCGTACGGCTTCCTGTACATCGTCATTCCAAAGCCTTTTGTCTTTACTGATCCTTCGTCGTCCTGTTTTCGTTGGTCCGAGAATAGAGAATACAGCTTCATGAACAGAGATCTTCAATTTACTCCAGCTCTCTTCGACAGTGGTAACTGATGGCTATGTAATTTCTGTCATTATGTCAGGCTCCTTCTCCTTGAAGCACCTCCATTTGATTCCTGATGGTCCTTTTCTGGCAGAGTGACCAGATCTTGGTGGGTTTCAAATGGTTCAAATGGTTCTCAGCACTATGGGACTTAACTTCTGAGGTCATCAGTCACCTAGAACTTAGAACTACTTAAACCTAACTAACCTAAGGACATCACACACATCCATGCCCGAGGCAGGATTCGAACCTGCGACCGTAACGGTTGCGCGGTTCCAGACTGAAGCGCCTAGAACCGCTCGGCCACACCAGCCAGCCTTGGTGGGTTTATTATAAGCTTGCAGATGACTGCAAAGTACTGCATTGCGACGGTTTCATATAAAACAACTTTCGTGTGTAACACATCTTTAAGTTTGCGACGTCTTACTAGGACATAGTCAATCTGGGTTGCGTTTGATACACTATAGTACGCGATTAGCTGAGTTTCACGTTTTTGAATCAAGTGTTCGTGATGACCAGATCATGAGTTGCTGCATAATCGAGGATTCACTAGCTGTCAGCGTTGTTCTTTCCATATCCATGTCCACCATGTGTGTCACGATCTTCTTTTCCTTGTCCGACATGTACATTCAGGTCACCAGTGACGATGAGGTAGTCTTCTGCTGGGACTTTCGCAGTCTTTTCATCAATCAGTGCCTAGAAGGCATCTTTGGTTTCTGCACTCAAGCGGGTTTGTGGGACATAAGCACTGAAGGAGTGGACTTTTCGTCTGTCTGCATTGGGTAGTCACATATTATTCAAAGCTTGTTGCCTGCGATTTACGTTCTGTTTTATCTAACTGTCCTGAGTATCTTATTGACACCCGTCTCACTATGTTACTGAGCGGGCGCTGAAGACCTTGCTGTCGTGCGCCCACAAAAACCCTCTACTACTACTGTCTGCAGTGTAGACAATTTTCATAAGGCGATCGTCGTATCGCTGCACCTCAGAGACAGAACCATCAAATTTCGCTGATATGGCAATTCCGACGCCATTAGTTCTTCTTCTGGTTCCGTTGTATATTAATTTGTAGCCACAACCAGTGTCATATGACTGTTTCCCCACTCCACCTTGGCCGGCTGGGTGTGGCCGTGCTGTTCTAGGCGCTTCAGTCTGGAACCGCGTGACCGCTACGGTCGCAGGTTCGAATCCTGCCTCGGGCATGGATGTGTGATGTCCTTAGGTTAGTTAGGTTTAATTAGTTCTAAGTTCTAGGCGACTGATGACCTCAGAGGTTAAGTCGCATAGTGCTCAGAGCCATTTGACCCGTTTGACTCCACCTTGTTTCTTGGAGTGCACAGATGTCGGTGCGCCTCTTTTCAAGTGCCTTAGGTAGTTTGCTGCACCGTACAGTCATATTCCCGATGTTCAGTGATACGAGACGCAATGTGTAGGTTTGCTTGTTTAGCCGTAGCCGCCCTTGCGTTGGTAACCCTTGCATACTTTCCACGCTGACTGGGCCCTGCCAACCCGTGTCGCTCTCGAGCGACTCCCTAACCGTGGTACCGAATCCTTGGGGCAGCGTTTCTGAGAAGTAGAGTTTGGAAAAATGGAAAAACGCCCTAGCCCTCGAAACTAATAGCAACGGGGTCCGAAAATAAAAGGAGGAGGCCGAGGATTACCAGATAGGAAAGATAAAAAGAGAGAAACCTGGCATAAATAAGTGGAAGCAATACCAGACTCATCTCAGGACACCGCGGTCGCCAGCCACATACTCAGTAGGTGTGGGTCCCTGGAGATATCAATACGGTTTTTTGATTTTGTAAGATACACTGTAAAGTCGTATTAACGTGATTACCTGTCAAGAGCCCGAATAACCACAGTCTGCTACACGGACCGCAGCTAGACTTGCAGGAAGGTCAGTAAAGTTCTGGAAGGTACCGACAGTGATGCAGAGCCATCAGACTCGAGTTGCGCTAGGTTTCGTGGTTGAGAAACCATCGTGTGAAAAGCCCGATCGAAGTGGTCCCACAGATTCTCGATTAGATTTAAATATGGGGAGTTTGTTGGCCAGGGGAGTATGGTGATGCTCTTCGAATAGCACACATACACAGCGATATGTGTGACATGTTCCGTTCTCCTACTGCTAGATGACATCGTGGCGAGGAAAAACAGAGTTCATGTGGGGCTAGACATGGTCACCAAGGATAGACGCATACTTGTGTTGATCCATTGTGCCTTCCAGAATGACGAAATCACCCACGGAATGCCACGAAAATATTCCCCAGTCATAAATCGCCCTTCTCCGTCCTTGACCCTTCCGACGATTGTTGCGGGGTGTTTGCGTTCAGATGTTTTCACGCAGATGGAGCAAAAAATATGATTCATCTGAAATAGCCACTTGTCGTTACTCATTGGACGTCCAGTTGAAATACTGGCGTGCTAACTGTGGCCTTCGTCGCCGATGAACTGCAGTCAAAAATGGCTCTGAGCACTATGAGACTTAACATCTGAGGTCATCGGTCCCCTAGAACTTAGAACTATTTAAACCTAACTAACCTAAGGACATCACACACATCCATGCCCGAGGCAGGATTCGAACCTGCGACCGTAGCGGTCGCGCAGTTCCAGACTGAAGCGCCTACAACCGCTCGGCCACCGTCGCCGGCAACTGCAGTCAACATGGGTTCATCAACCAGGCACCTGCTGCGGAGGCCCATGCACAGCAACGTTCGCTGAATGTTTGTTGATTAGACACTACTGGTAGCCGCTTGATTCATGTGGGCGGTCTGTTGCTCAACCGTTGCACGTATATACGCTCGTACACATCTCTGCAGCCGCCGTTCACCCCCGTCATCAAGGGCCCGTGGTGCACCACAGTTGCCTCAGCTCCGATTTTGGATAGCGCCATTTTTCCATGCACGGTGTTCTTCAACAACGGCAGCACGCGGACAGTTTACAAACTAAGCCGTTTCAGAAATGCTTCCACCTTTGGCCCAAAAGCCAATGATATTGACCATTTGGACGTTAGATAAATGGCTCTGTTTCCGCATTACGACAACGACTGCACTGTTTTCCGCATCCCCCAGACACGCTTTATGTACCCTCCACAGCTAGTTCTGTTACCTGCCGTCTGTGAGTGGTTATTGCACGTTGTCGTCGTCATGGACAACGGTCACATTAATGTGACTGGATCGTATATTACGTAACAGTAAGTATAGCAGCAGTATAATTGCCTACAAATTTTACTGAACAAACTGTAACTAACTCCAGATACCTCACCAAATGCAGAGCTTACTTCTTTTGTTTTTTCTGCCTTGCCGTAGCTTCACAACGACCTCCACATTGCTACGAACGATTACTAAGAACTGTGCCATCTGAAGATGGGTTGCTAGGCGACTTGAAACCAGTAATGGGGAAAAAATTCTGCAATCACGAAAGGCTTCTGGTTGCTGTCGACCCTGGAGGCCTTTATCATCACAATCCCAAAGTTCCACAGCCATAATGGATGAAAGTTTTAGTTTCATAGAACCTGTTATGGCGGCAACGTTTTCACCAAGTATAGTTTGTGAACAACTGCTGAGTGTCCTCAACTCCATCATAATCTGGTTGTGGGAAGTAATGCAGTTCAAGTCACCTTGCTGACAAAGGAAAAATCAAGCGATAACATAACTGGCAAGGATTACTGGTGTAAAGACAGTAAGTCTATAGAGGAACTGCGTACAAAACTCTCTTGCAACCTATCGTATCATACCGCTTAGTATCACATAGAACTAGCGGAGGATATTAAAAGTATATAAAGAAGGGCAGCACGAACGTCACAGGTTTGCTTGAACAATGGGAGAGCGTCACGGAGATGTTAAAAAAAAGGAAAAAAAGAATGCTGAACAGGCTGACGCTCGAAATAGACACAGACTACTCCGTGAAAGACTATTTACAAAGATGCAAGAATCAGCTTTACGTGAGGAATGAGGAATATGCTACAACCCTTTACGTACAGTTCCTGTTGGGACCGCGAAGACAATATCACGCTAATTACAGCATCCACAGGGCTACTGAAGCAACCATTCTTTTGACGTTCCATACGCGAATTCAACTGGGAAAGAACCTTATACGTAATACAGTAGGAAATTACCTCTGTCATGCACTTTACAGTGATTTTAGAACATAGATGTTGATGTAGATGTACACTATGTGCAGAATCCGGACACCTGGCTGAAAATGGTTAGCACGTTCAATGCCGCAGAACTGTGGAGCCTGAGATTGCGTACCTTGCAGTCCTCTTAAATGTGGTTGCAATTGGGCACGCTGTTATATGTGGGTCCCTTCATGTCCGTTGCACAATTTAGCGGTTTTCTGCAGTACTTGCCCGTTGTCAACCACCTCCTCTCTTTCGCGCAGCTGTGCCAGTGGTTCGGAACGCCTCTTATGCACTCGAAACAATGCTGTGAACAATACCAATCTCCTGGGTTACGCTCGCCACACTTCGTCCTTCTTCCAGTTTCCCGATAATTATGCCCCGTGTGAAGTCATCCAGATGTTGTCTCCGGGACATGTTACAGTGAAAAATATCGCCACAGTGCTCCGTAAATGCTCGCTGATTGACACACACTGTCTTTTCCCGTTCCTTCAACTGCATCATGTTTCTGGGCCAACCACATGTGGCGCTATAGTGACGCTAACTCACACTATGTGACTTTCAGCTTTACGTGCACAACAGAGACCTCTGGCAACACGGCCGCGTCGCACTTTCACTCATTTCTACCGAGCTGTTAATTTTTTATGTTACTTTAACTGAATACTTTACACGTATCTTCCAAAAGGGCCATAAAACCACCCTAAGGCGAAGAGCAGGGTAAAGCCACTACCTTTTGCGCCACCCCGATATCTTTCTATTCTAACGATTTATTTGAGTAGTATTGAACATGGAGACCCATATCGGAAATGCGAATTACAAATGAGAATTCAACGAGCATCAAATAAAATTATCAGTAACAGGAACATCACTTCGATTATATGTGGGCGACAAAGGACTTGTTGATATTAATAACTAAGCTAAAAACCAATTGAAAATGGCCGCATGTACAGTACACCAGTGGCAAGACACGATCAATACCTTTGCTGGACGATAGCAAAGGTATTATTAGCGATGACAACACTACAAAAGCAGAATCATTAAACATAGTTTTCCGAATTTCCTTCACCAAAGAAGACGCACTAAATGTTAAAAATTTCGAATCGAGAAGAACCCAACATGAGTAACTTAGAAGCAGACGTCCTCGGTGTAGCGAAGCAGCATAAAGCACTTAATAAAGAGAAGTCTTGCAGTCCAGATTGCATACCAGTAAGGTTTCTTTCAGTGTCTGCTGATTCAATAGCCTCATACTCAGTAATCATATACAACCGCTCGTTCGACGAAAGATCTGTACCAAAAGACTGTAAAGTTGCACAGGTCACACCAATACTGAAGAAAGGAAATAGGAGTAATCCGCTAAATTACAGATCCATATCACTAACGCCGATTTGCCGTAGGATCTATATTCAGACATTATGAATTACCTCGAAGGTAACCATCTACTGACACACAGTCAGCACGGATTCAGAAAATATCGTTCTCGAGAAACACAACTTGCTTTTTTATTCGCACGAGGTAGTTAGTGCTATCGACAGGAGATCTCAAATTGTTTCCACATTTCTGGCTTTCCAGAAGCCTTTTGACACTCTTCCTCACAAGAAAATTGTAATCAAATTGTGTGCCTACGTAGTATCGCTTCAGCTGTGCGACTGGATCCGTGATTTTCTTTCAGAAAGGCCACAGTACTTAGTAATCGTCGGAAAAACATCGTTTAAAACGAAAGTGATATCCCCAAGGAAGTGTTATAGGCTCTCTGCGGTTCGTAACCTGTATAAACGAGTTAGGAGAGAATCTAAGAAGCACTCTTAGATTGTGTGCAGATGATGCTCATATTTACATTCTACGTAGAGAAGTCATCAGAAGATCAAAACCAACTGAAAAATGACTTAGACTTGATACCTGAACTTTGCGAAAAGTGGCAATCCTCTGTAAATAATGGAAATTGCGAGGTCACCCCATGAGTACAAAAAGAAATCCGTGAAATTTCGGTTACACGATAAAACACAATTTTGATGGCTGTCAGGTCAACTAAATACCTAGGAATCACAGTTACGAACAACTTAAATTGGAACGATCACATAGATAATGTTGTGGAGAAGGCAATCTAAAGACTACGTTTTATTGGCAGAACGCTTAGAAGATACAACAGGTCTTCTAAAGAAATTGCCTGTACTACGCTTGTTCGTCATCTGCTCGATTATTGCTGTGCTGTATGGGATCCTTACGAGATAGGATTGACGGAGGACATAGAAAAATTCGAAGGAGGAAAGCTCGTTTTGTACTATCGCGAAACAGGGGAGAGAGTATCACAGATATGATAAGGGAGTTGGAATGACAGTAAAATAAAGGCGTTTTTCGTTGTGGAGAGATCTTTTCATAAAATTTCAGTCGCCACTGAATATGAAAATATTTTGATGTCGCCAGCCTATATAGAGAGAAATGATCATGATAATAAAGTAAGAGAAATCAGAGCTTGTATAGAACGATGTATGTGTCATTTCCCTTGCGCTGTTAGAGAGTGGAAGGGAAGAGAAATAGTCTGAAGGTGATGCGAGGAACCCTCTGCCAGTCACTTAAGTATGAATTGCAAGGTAGTCTTGTAGATTTAGATGTGGATCAAGTCTCAGAATTTTTCTTCCGGAGCTACAATTCAGCCCAGTTTCACCATGGAGTGTGACAGATAGCAAATTCAATGCTTCTTTTTGCTAAATATAAATTTTAATGGTTCAAATGGCTCCGAGCACTATGGGACTTAACTGCTCATTCCCCTAGAACTACTTAAACGTGACTAACCTAAGGACATCACACACGTCCATGCCCGAGGCAGGATTCGAACCTGAGACAGTAGCGGTCGCGCGGTTCCACACTGTAGCGCCTAGAACCGCTCGGCCACTCCGGCCGGCTAGTTGAGAGTAAATTAGCAAGTGACATTATAATAGAGGCAGAGGCTTCTGCTCAAAATCTGCTTGGAATACTGCTTCTTCCCTGATCAAGCAACAGAAAAATAGAGTTCATGGTACCTGTTAACCAGTCGGTAATTAATATTCATTGTAGCCAAGCCTACAGAGGGTTTTAATTTTCTTGCACAGCGCTGTCACACTGTATTTGCGCAGCGAAAATGGCAAGGTTTGCACCGGTCGAAATGTAGGAGGTTGCCGAAAACGTCTCCCGGCTGGTTTCCCATGAGTTAACTGAACATTTTTTACTCAGGGAGAAACTCAGATTACGCAAATACTTCTCTTGCCTAAACGTATTTCAGCACGTCTCTGCATCAGGACTCATTCCTGACGGCTCAGATATGTTGCAACATGGCTAGACAAGAAATATAACGAGGATATGTGTTTCATAAAAGCAGGCCGAACCTAGTCTTATGATTGACACTCTCAGTAACGGGATGTGCTTCACAGACTTCAGCGTAACGATGTCAAGCAGGAGAAAGTCGATACGGTTGACACGGTCTGCTGGTTGACTCTTTGCAGGTCTAGAAAGTGCAGTTTTAATGCTGGCTGTATAAGATAAAGTATGGACAATGAGAAACTACTTTAAATAAAATGCCAGACCTTCTTCTATTACAACCGGTTATTTTCACCGTCTATGCGCTATACGTTAGTATGACAGTCCAATGTATGGTTTATTATTCAACTAGGACCTTTTACTGATACCCTAGCTGATGTCCACTGATAAAGACCCGTATTTCAAATGTCAGCCTCAAGGCACACCAAAAATTATTTGGGTTTATAATGCAACCAAACTAAAAGACTAAAATTTAGAATAGCGGTGCATCGGCATCTTACACATTTTTCTTTTTGCGACTGAAACGCGTTGCACGACTTTAGAAGCAAAACTAATTCTGCATCGTCATGTTACAGGTTTCACGATAAACCACTTTATTTCTCTTTGAGACGGTGACTTTAGAAACAATACCAAATCGGCATCGAACATTTTAGATTGCATTTGATGGACTCAATGACTTTAGTCCCAGATTGATAAACCATTCGTCCCTAGCAGCCGAGGTGAGACAAGGAAAACCCAAAATAAGGATGACTGAGCTGGGCAAGAAGCCAGCGACCATTCGCATAGACGCCTACACTGTTTCGTTGAAATCAGTTACACAGCGTTCAAAAGGCTTATTCTGTGAACATGATCTTTCTCGTAATGGTATGAATGCGATACTCTAACTGCGCAACACAAGTGACCCTCATTTGGTAATAATTGGTACGTCTCGTTATTTACTTGTGTGGAAGAATTTACTTATCTAAAAGATCACGAATGATCTCCCTCCTCTTCCTTTGATATCTGTAGAGGAGCGGTTCCCAGAACCTTTAATAATTCATAGAACCGAAGCTACTACTAGCATCTCAAATTAAGATTGCAAACCCACTGCGATTTTGGATCAGTGTTACTTTTTCAATGCCAATAAAAATGAAACATAATTACGGAGCTGTTGTTGCAACTTACTGATCTATAATAGTTTCTTTCCTAAAAATCACTGCTTGAATTTTGCGAACAAGTTAAGGATACCAGTGTTACTGAACTGCTAATCATGCAGATAGTTCTATAAAAAATTCTCTGCACTGTAAGTTTGTACAGCATTTAGTCATAGTTTGTATTATTGACAATTGTTGGCGATGCAGTGCAGCCATTCATAACATGTGCAGCGTCTCATTAAGTTACCTGCTGCAAGCGGAGCTATTAGCTCTCACAGAGTTGCATTTTAGGAAAACCTCCTTTTCCAGGTATTATAACTAAATCGATAGTGTATCGCTTTGGATGTCTCTGGTATCACTACGAATGTGTTCTTGTGGTTATTGCCGTGGTCTTCTGTTCGCAGACTGGTTTGATTCAGCTCTCAATATTAGGTTATCCTGTGTAAGCCTCTTCATCTCTGAATAACTACTACAACGTACATCAGTTTGAACCTGAAACTATGAGCACTACCATCTACTGAAATTCTGAGTTTCAGTGTCGTGTGGCTCACAGTATGAAGCAAATCATGCTTTTGGACGTGCGCCGGACAACTCAATTGCTTAACCGCGCCGGGTTGTAGCTGCGATGGGATATTGTACAATGTGCTGCGCGGTGTTGTCTCTACATTTATGCTTGAATATGGAATGGAAGGAAAGTCAATGTCGGCACATTGTATGCTGTCAAATTTCACCTTCGGCGTCCCCGAGCTCACGTTCATTTGCTGTACAGACCAACATAGAAGAAAGGAAATAGAAGTAATCCGCTGAATTATAGACCACATCATTGACATAGATTTGCAGATGGATTTTGGAACATATACTGTGTTCGAACATTACGAATTTCTTCGAACAAAACGGTGTATTGACCCATAACCAGCACTGATTCAGAAAATATCGCTCTTGTGGAACACAATTACCTCTTTATTCACACGAAGTAGTGAGTGCTTTCGATAGGGCATCTCAAGTTGATTCCATATTTCTAGATTTCCAGAAGGCTTTTGACACGATCCCTTTCATTCAAGCTGCTAGGCTGTGGAGTATCTTCTCGGTTCTACGACAGAATTTGTAACTTCCTGTCAGAAAGGTCACAGCTCCTAGTAACCATCGGGAAGTTTTCATATAAAACGAAAATGGAGTTCCCCAAAAAAGTATTATAGGCTTTCTGATTTCTTAATCAATTTAAACTATTTAAAAGACAATCTGAGCAATCCTCTTCGATTGTTTGCAGATGATGCTGTCGTTTACCGCCTTCTGAAATCATCAGAGGATCAAAACGAATTGCATAATGGTTTGTGTAGGATATCTGCGTTGTGCTAAAAGTGCAATTGACTCTAAACAATAAAAAGTGTACGGCCATTCACTAAAAAATTTCCGTTAAATTTTGGTTAAACGATGAATCACACGATTTGAGAAATAATCGATGCAACTTATTAAGTAGGGATTAGAATTTCGAATAACAAACTAGAACAATCCCATGAAAAGCATTATGGGGAAGGTCAACCAAAGACTGCGTTTTATTGGCAGAACATTTAGAAGATGAATCAAGTCTTCTATAGACACTGCCTCCTCTTCTGGAGTATTTCTACGATGTATGGGATCCTTACCAGAGAGCGTTGACGAAGTACATCTAAAAATTTGAAAGATGTTCAGCTCGTTTTGTATTATCGCGAAATAGGGGGAGGATACCACAGATATGATACACGAATGGGTGTGACAATTATAAAAACAAAGGCGTTTTCGGTTGCGGCGAGATCTCTTCACGAAATTTCAATCACCAACTGCCTCTTCTGAATGTGAAAATATTGTTGACTTCCACCTACATAGAGAGAAACGACCGTCGCAATAAAATAAGAGAAAAACAGATCTCGCACGGAAAGATTTAGGACTTCATTTTTTCCACGTGATACTCGAGAATGGAATGGTCGAGAAATTGTCTAAAAGTGAACGTAAGGAGCCTTTGACAAACATTTAAGTGTGAATCGCAGAGGAGCCACACAAATGTAGATATTTCGTACAGATCAGCTCGTCTTCCGGCACACAAACAGAATAATAGACTGGTCCCAGAAACCGCAGAATTCAAAAAAGAAGCTCTTTTCCGAGTGTCGCACTTCAAAAGACATTCATATACCTAGGTGAATCCTAGTCAGGACGCCGTCGTGCAGTAACCACGTAGCTGGGGGTGCTACGCAGTACAGACTCATGAAGTATGTAAGGCTTAGAGAGGGGAGGGGAATTATCCACTTATACAAATCGTGTATACTGCCCGTACTAGAACATGAGGCTTCAGTCTGAATGACTCACCTCAACCAAACAACAAGACTGAAACACGAATGCTTAGAGTTGGCCGGCCGAGTGGCCGAGCTGTTCTAGGCGCTACAGTCTGGAACCGCGCGCCGTTACGGTCCCAGGTTCGAACCCTGCCTTGGGCATGGGTATGTGTGATGTCCTTAGGTTAGTTAGGTTTAAATAATTCTAAGTTCTAGGGGACTGATGACCTTAGAAATTAAGTCCCATAGTGCTCAGAGCCATTTTTTTTCCTTAGCGTTGCTCTCTGGGTAACTCCCACTACAAAAATGGAAAATGGTACACCACCACTACTAGGAGAGCGCCTCATCCGCACGACGGTGAAAATAGGAGCTAACCGACTCAAGTGTGACGACCTGGCTACCGAACTATTCTGCGAACTAATAGTGAGATTTTCTTTTCTCAGATACAAGTGCTCCTGCCATCCACCTATCGTCTGACATCCCTCCAAATGCTAGATCCCAACAGCTATGAGAGTGCAACACAATTCAAGATCTTCTTCTTTGAGAAGAAGAAGAAGAAGAAGAAGAAGAAGCATCAGCGAGCACATTATCACAAAGACTGTCAACTGACAGACAAAAGGAAGGTTTCCTTCTGAGTTAAGAAACGTATCTAACAAGGGAACCTCCCCATCGCACCCCCCTGAGATTTAGTTATAAGTTGGCACAGTGGATAGGCCTTGAAAAACTGAACACAGGTCAATCGAGAAAACAGGAAGAAGTTGCTTGGAACTATGAGAAAAATAAGCAAAATATACAAACTGAGTAGTCCATGTGCAAGATAGGCAACATTTAGGATAGTGCAAGGTTAGGAGCGCCGTGGTCCCGTGGTTAGCGTGAGCAGCTGCGGGTCGAGAGGTCCTTGGTTCAAGTCTTCTTTCGAGTGAAAACTTTATTTTTTTATTTTCAGAAAATTATCAAAGTTCAGGCACTCACACACAATCAACTTCGCTCTCCATAATTCCAGGACATGTTCAGATTTGCTTGGACATATACAGGATTTGCCGGTCTACACACGGAAAAATTTGAAAACGTTAAAAACATATGTTTTGACAGAGCACAGGGAAAACTGCGCGACTGTGAAACTGTTCATTCATTTGTTGCAGTTTATGTGACAAACTCTTATGTTTTCATAACTTTTTTGGGAGTGATTATCCCATCGACAAGAAAACCTAAATCGGGCAAGGTAGAATAATCTTTTTACCCATTCGACAAGTGTATAAGTTAAGTGGGTCAACAACATATTCCTGTCATGTGACGCACATGCCGTCACCAGTGTCGTATAGAATACATCAGACGCGTTTTCTTGTGGAGGAATCGGTTTACCTATGACCTTTCGATCAAATGTTTTCGGTTCCCATTGGAGAGTCACCTCCTTTCGTCTACTAATCGCACGGTTTTGCGGTACAGTCGCAAAACACAGACACTAAACTTATTACAGTGAACAGAGACGTCAATGAACGAACGGACAGATCATAACTTCGCGAAAATAAACTTTTCACCCCAGGGAAGACTTGAACCAAGGACCTCTTGTTTCGCAGCTGCTCACGCTAACCACGGGACCACAGCGCTGCTGAGCTTACACTGTCCTAGATGTTGCCTGTCTTGCGCATAGACTACTCAGTTTGTATATTTTGTTTATTTTTTCATAGTTCCACACAACTTCTTCCTGTTTTCTCGATTGATCTGTGTTCAGTTTTTCAAGGCCTATGCATAGTGCCAACTTCTAACTAAATCTGAGGGGGGGGGGGGGGAGGGGTGCGATGGGGAGGTTCCCTTGTAAGTTGTGATACTCTTCCTGGGGCGTCCTTTTACAGAAATAAGAAAGATCACCTACAATAGGAAAAGACGTTCAGTCTCATAAAAGAAGTAAAGATCCTACAGAAACGTTGGAGTATGTTAAGGTTCCAAAGATTCGTACGCCTTTAACCACAAGGAGAAATGAAACATTTAAAAAAGAATCGACACTACTTCATGCCTTGCCACCGCTGGACACGAGTACAGGTGGAATGTCTGGTGATCGGGAACTTCGCGATATGACCTCTACACATGCCGGTCAAGTACTTGTGGTGGATATTTCTTCCCTCGCCAAAATTTGAATAGACTCCCTCTGGTTCGAGTAACGTCTCGCATTAATGTCCTTGGATACGGAGGCGAGCGAGGGAGGGCGCCGAGATTGATTACTGGAAGCGATGAAGCGGCACTGTTGTCAGCAACAGCTGTCACGTGACTTGCTGCCTCGCATTACGCCACGGGCGCGGAAGACGTTGTGTTTGGCTAAAGACGAGACGATGACTTCAGCGGCTCACTAGCTGTGACATGGCGTACAGGCTGACCGAAGATGTCCTCATACGGCGAGGAAAATCGAGTCACAGTTTACGAAGACAGAAAATGATGTACTGTGTGATGTAGAAAATATATAATATGAGACATTCATTGTTTGTATCGGGATGTGTGAAAACAGGATAGAGGGATTTGTACGAACAGATAAACATGATGTAATCATTTCTAGTCTGATAATGAACTTCCGTAGTTCACTAGAGAAGGAAGCGAGACTGTACACGGTAAACGCTTCATTTTCCATTTCTGGATCCCATTAGCTTATCACTCCTCCCTTTCGAACGCCATACATTCTATACACTTTTCTCTCTCCACGTATAAAACGTATTAGTAAAAGGAAAGCTAGGTCTCCAAATATTGAAGGAATGCATTGTTTAGATAACTGCTTATTGCTCATATCTCTGTATTCTGAATTCTGATAAGACTGAAGTCAACTAACGAAGATAACAAGCAATGAAGGTAATGTCAGGACGCCTGCAAAAACCTATGTACTGTTCCACGTAAGAGATGGAGGGGTATGTTCTTATTACAGTTTCTGCCAAACGCCTTTAGGCGAACAGATTTTTTTAATAGATTAAGATGAAACCGATTTCGGCTGTTTCCTGGTAATCTGGTATATACCGCGTCAGCCCACACCCTATACACTACACAAACACGAAAAAATCTTGCAGTATGAAACCGCGATAAAGGCGAAAAAAAAGTCTCTATCTAATGGGTGAAGTTTAAAGAAGTTAACTAATTAGCGTGAAGTATTGCCAAGTTCGCGAAATTATTATTATTTCGCTTAGAGCATGCATTTCCGAAGAGATTTTTCATCGCTTTATTGCAATTATGCGCCTGACATCAACTGTTCATGTCCACACAGAAACTAATCGGACCAGTGAAAAATGTCATACAATTTCCGCAGAAATGATTCTTTGATTACTCTCCAGAACATTTATAGTCGTAGTCAAACTAATATCACCTATGAGACGATTGGAAGAATCAGTAAAGTTAACCTTATTTCTCCTAAGCTCGAGACAGGCTGGAAACCGTAATATGCATTCAGTATCAGTTGTCGAAAAGACACTAAGTTGCTGATAAGACAAACGGAAAGCCATTTAAAGCTTTCAATAATGTTGTATAAGTTATTTAATTAGACTAAGGAAAATGGTATTTTAGTTTAGAACAGGGGTGTCCAACCTGCGGCCCGTGGGCCGCATGCGGCCCAAAGAAATTATCAATAAGACCAAACAAGTGAGCATCCGTCACACGATAGAGAAAAAAATCCTTAAAATGCTGTTTCTGTAAAGCTATGATAAACTGCGTACTTTCAGTCTGAAACTCCCGCCACACGATGCTGTTCTCTCGTTGGTGCATCCCCCCATTTTTTTCTTTTGCTCAGTGGTTAGTTTTAGTGATAAGTGTGTTGTTATGTGCGGCCCAAAAATACTAGTCTTCTCCAATATGGCCCAGGTAAGAGGCAAGGCTGTACACTCCTGGTTCAGAAGCTAAAACGAGCTTTAAGATCAATAGCCTAACAGAATAATGAGAGACCCGCTGGTTTACTCAAGAATTAAATTTATCTGTGTTGGATTGATTGTTTAAAAGTAACGAGGATAAAGGAATTAGAAGGCAAAGAAAATACACACAGATCAACTGATCGTCATCCAGCGTCATACTTAAAATCGGTTAGTCTCTTCAGATGTATTATTTATTTGTTGCTTGTTTAGCGTGCCTAGATTATGGGCTTAAGGCCTTCTCTTACATATGACTAGGAATAACAACATACCGAAGATATTACAAAAAACATTCACAAAATGGTTCTGTGCACTATGGGACTTAACATCTATGGTCATCAGTCCCCCAGAACTTAGAACTACTTAAACCTAACTAACCTAAGGACAACACACAGCCATCACGAGGCATAGAAAATCCCTGACCCCGCCGGGAATCGAACCCGGGAAGCCGGGCGCGGGAAGCGAGGACGCCTCCGCATGACCACGAGATGCGGGCAACATTCACACGCATAATAATAATAGACACTATTATTGATAATAACTGACAATAAAAATAATAATGATTATGATTATAATAATAGTAATAGTAAAAGGCATTATGAATTATATATATTAGTTTAGCACATTTGAATACGTGTTTAGTACAAGCGGCTATCACATGAAAACCGAAAACCAACCACAACGGGTCCGTGGAATGGTTCCATTCAAAAGTAATCACAACGTGCGTTAAGACATTTATCCCATTGGGAGACAAGATGAGCAGTTCCTGTTTCGTAGAACACGGTCGGCCGCTGACGTATCCACAACCGCTCACACTCTTGCACCTCTTCGTCCATCTGAAACTGACGCCCATGCAAGTCTTTCTTCGGGCCGCGAAAGATGTGAAAATAACGCGGTGAAATATCCGGGACGCACGGAGGATGTTGCAGTCTTTCCCTGCCAAATCGCCGAATCGTAGCCTTTGTCCGATTGGCAGTGTGGCGGTGGGCGTTTTCACTCAGCAGATACTTCCGCTGCTCGTCGAGTTCCTCAAGCATGGAACCACAATCAATGCGCAGCGCTGTGAAGACACTTTGTAGAAACTGCAAAGCGCCGTGAAGTCAAAACGCCCAGAAATGCTGTCGGGCGGAATCATCCTGTTGCACGATAACGCCCAACCCCTCACTGTCAATTGGACGAAGACAACGGTTCAGCGATTTGGTTGGGAAACACTGCAACATCCTCCGTGGATCCCGGATCTTTCACCATGTAATTTTAACGTCTTCAGCGACCTGAAGAAAGACATACGTGGGCGTCGGTTTCAAGGGGACGAGAAACTGCAAGAGTGGGTGCAGTTGTGGATCCGTCACCGACCGACCGCGTTCTACGAAACAGGAACTGATCGCCTCTTCTCCCAGTGGGATTAATGTCTTAGCGCGTGTGGTGATTACTTTTGAATGGAACTACTCCATGGTCCCCATGTGCCGAGGGGTCGGTTTTTACTTGACTACTCCGGAAAGGATAAAGAAAGAGGAGAAGATTGAAATGACAGTGACAGCGGCTGTGATTGAAATGACAGTGACAGCAGCTGTTAGGAAAGAACAGAATTTAAACAGAGAATTCTGCGTACACCAGGGAGGGAAAGCTCTGGCGAAGGGGGGATTGGCGAGAGTGAGCTGCAGACTGGGAGAGGTGGCTATTGGGAAACACTGCAACATCCTCCGTGGATCCCGGATCTTTCACCATGTAATTTTAACGTCTTCAGCGACCTGAAGAAAGACATACGTGGGCGTCGGTTTCAAGGGGACGAGAAACTGCAAGAGTGGGTGCAGTTGTGGATCCGTCACCGACCGACCGCGTTCTACGAAACAGGAACTGATCGCCTCTTCTCCCAGTGGGATTAATGTCTTAGCGCGTGTGGTGATTACTTTTGAATGGAACTACTCCATGGTCCCCATGTGCCGAGGGGTCGGTTTTTACTTGACTACTCCGGAAAGGATAAAGAAAGAGGAGAAGATTGAAATGACAGTGACAGCGGCTGTGATTGAAATGACAGTGACAGCAGCTGTTAGGAAAGAACAGAATTTAAACAGAGAATTCTGCGTACACCAGGGAGGGAAAGCTCTGGCGAAGGGGGGATTGGCGAGAGTGAGCTGCAGACTGGGAGAGGTGGCTATTGGGAAACACTGCAACATCCTCTGTGGATCCCGGATCTTTCACCATGTAATTTTAACGTCTTCAGCGACCTGAAGAAAGACATACGTGGGCGTCGGTTTCAAGGGGACGAGAAACTGCAAGAGTGGGTGCAGTTGTGGATCCGTCACCGACCGACCGCGTTCTACGAAACAGGAACTGATCGCCTCTTCTCCCAGTGGGATTAATGTCTTAGCGCGTGTGGTGATTACTTTTGAATGGAACTACTCCATGGTCCCCATGTGCCGAGGGGTCGGTTTTTACTTGACTACTCCTTGTATTATAGAACCGGAAAGGATAAAGAAAGAGAAGAAGATTGAAATGACAGTGACAGCGGCTGTGATTGAAATGGCAGTGACAGCAGCTGTTAGGAAAGAACAGGATTTAAATAAAGAATTCTGCGTACACCAGGGAGGGAAAGCTCTGGCGAAGGGGGGATTGGCGAGAGTGAGCTGCAGACTGGGAGAGGTGGCTATTGTGGTAGACTGTGAACCATTAACTGTCTTTTAAAATTTGGAAAGAATTTAATATCTGATTATTTGACGAAGATTATTCCCAAGTCGGGTTCCTGATGCAGAAAGTGATTTGGGGAACATGGTAATGTTATGCTGTGGTACAGAGGGATTTTAGTTTTTTGAGAACGAGTATTTCTTCAGTTAGTAGTGTAAGAGTAGAAGTTAAATATGAGGGAGTGCAATGATTGAGAAGACGATTGAGCAGACATAGTTTATCGGTACTCAGCCACGAGAGCCTTGGACAATAGCATTAGCATACAGAGAGTTTCGTTCTGCCACATGTCATTTGCTGACCATGGACATAATCTTTAACCGAAACAAACGTACATAAGTGGAAAGTACTCTTAGGTTCGTAAGCTAAGCGATCGTCGAGAAAAAAAATTGCAATTGTGCAGACTAAATTCTTACAGGACATTACGAAAACACGCTACACCAGTACGAGACCATTGGTTCTGCCTGCAACAGTGTGCAGTGTATGCCCTTAGGGTTGACATTCTGTCGCGCTGACCAATCCGCTACCGAGGGTAGACATCTTTAGGCATGATATGCTGCAACACTATGTGCACCATTTACGATGTATGTAAGCGAATTCTGCACCACCCCACAAGGAACGTGTGAAATCTCTTCATATACATCATGACGCCCGGAAAATGGCTTTCATTGATGAATCCCGCCAATATTATTGAACGGTTGACAGTTTCCCATACGACACACAAGGGTGGTCATGTCTAACAGATGATAATGTTCGATCACAAACTGTTATCCCGATGCTCGTGTACCTGCAACAGTAATATACAGCGCATCTTTAATGGCCTTCTCACTGCCGGCTTAAATTCTTTTGTACGTACTCTTACATCGAACGCTCTACGCTGAAGAAATGCAGGATTAATAGCGCTACTATGGCGAATTGTTGAAATATAGAGAGCGATTTTCCAGAAATGGTAACCGATTACATAAACTATGCTATACGGCCTGAGCCGTTCTGTACTATCGATTGCCATGCGGGGTCTAGCAAGCCTCCCCGACAGCCAATGGCCAATTTCACCAGCCATAGCCAACGGCCAATTTCCCTTTGTAATAATTTTCTTTAGCGCTGCCACACTTTTACCAGGAAAACCCTTTCTGTTCACGTTATCGCCTTCCGCATGTATTTCTTTCCGTGGAGCTCGAAGATCCACAACATAAGTGTATGTCAGAACTACACACATGACTTCCTTAATACCTGATGTGCCCGTGAAGGAACCCCAAATTAAATTAGCACCTCAGGCAACCTATAATATTGCTCGCGTACCACACGCCGCTAAGAATGAACTTTTTTAGTGTTCTCACTTAAATACACAACTATAGAAATATGCTATTGTTTATTTTGGAAGGCAGAACATCGATAACTGGCAGAACTGGTGTCAGTAAATATAAATATAAACTGAATTTTAATTTCGGGTAATGATACTTTTTTTTCAGTGAACTGTATATCACAGCATGAGATATTCACCACTCAGTGCGTGAGATATCCAGAGATGAGACAATAAAGAATTCAGCGGTTCATAGGTGTTAGCGAATTTTAAGTATAGGCACTGACGATAATGATCGAAGCGGCTCGCCATCTATGTAATAACGGGTTCCACTCTCGTGTAAATGACTCTACAATGGAGGCAATAACATAGAAAATTTGTGAGAGAATAAATGCCGCTGTAGTACTCTTTCCACATCTGTTGTTCACTTGTTTTTACGTTTGAATTTGCATTGTGGTTCACCCTACTAATTAATCTACGTGAAGTGCAGTACTGTCAAGTAATGAAAATCATTTCGGCAAAATCATTCGTTGTATTTTACAGTGTGGTGCTGACTTTCACAGGAAACTCACTACACTTAGCAATTATTAGCTGGATCCCATTCATATATATATATATATGGCAGGTAATAAACGATATTTGTTTGCAAAGCACTCTGCACTCCACAGTAATCATACTGATTGCTTCATTGCCAGCCTGATACATCAACTATTCCATTACTCCAATAATGCGGGCTAAAATAGAATGCGTGTTGTAGAAAATATCTATCGCCCCTTCTTCCCTCCCACCCCTCTCTCTCTCTCTCTCTCTCTCTCTCTCACACACACACACACACACACACACACACACACACACACAAGCGTGCGCCGTGGATCCGAGAACTACCGAATCAGAATTTTTTTTCTCAAGAGGAGTTCCATTTACACAGCCAGTCAAGAACGAACCTGATACCTTCAGGAAATTAGGTTAACGTCAAACTGTCGCATAGGGAGATTGTAAAAAAAAAATGATGTAGCGGATTTTTAAAATTTATGGATATGCACCACAGATTGGGTAGCAGATAATCTTATTGGCGCTAACTGGCTCTAAAACTCGTAGGTAAAGAAATATTTTATAGGATAATCGATGTGCTTAAAGAATACTTTCTGATTATCTATTAAAGAGAATGCGCTGTCACACTTCCACATTATGTATAAAGTATTTACACTACTGGGCATTAAAATTGCTACACCAAAAAGAAATGCAGATGATAAACGGGTATTCATTGGACAAATATATCATACTAGAACTGACATGTAATTACATTTTCACGCAATTTGGGTACATAGATCCTGAGAAATCAGTACCCTGAACAACCACCTCTGGCTTTGATACGCCTGGGCATTGAGTCAAACTCAACTTGGATGGCGTGTACAGGTACAGCTGCCCATGGAGCTTCAAGACGATACCACAGTACATCAAGAGTAGCGACTGGCGTATTGTGACGAGCTAGTAGCTCGGCCACCATTGACTAGACGTTTTCAATTGGTGAGAGATCTGGAGAATGTGCTGGCCAGGGCAGCAGTCGAACATTTTTTTTGTATCCAGAAAGGCCCGTACATGAACTGCAACAGGCGGTCGTGCATTATCCTGCTGAAATGTAGGGTTTTTCAGGGATCGAATGAAGGATAGAGCCACGGGTCATAACACATCTGGAATGTAACGTCCACTGTTCAAAGTGCCGTCAATACGAACAAGAGGTGACCGAGACGTGTAACCAATGGCACCCCATACCATCACGCCGGGTGATACGTCAGTATGGCGATGACGAATACACGCTTCCAATGTGCGTTCGCCGCGATGTCGCCAAACAGAGACGCAACCATCATGATGCTGTAAACAGAACCTGGATTCATTCGAAAAAATGACGTTTTGCCATTCGTGCACCCACGTTCGTCATTGAGTACACCATCCTGTCTGTGATGCAGCGTCAAGGGTAACCGCAGCCATGGTTTCCGAACTGATAGTCCAAGCTGCTGCAAACGTCGTCGAATTGTTCGTGCAGATGGTTGTTGTCGTGCAGACGTCCCCATCTGTTGACTCAGGAATCTAGACGTCGCTGCACGATCCGTTACAGCCATGCGGATAAGATGCCTGTCATCTCGACTGCTAGTGATACGAGGCCGATGGGATCCAGCACGGCGTTGCGTATTACCCTCCTGAACCCACCGATTCCATGTTCTGCTAACAGTCATTGGATCTCGACTAACGCGAGCAGCAATGTCGCGTTGCGATAAACCGCAAATGCGGTAGGCCACAATCTGACCTTTATCAAAGTCGGAAACGTGATGGTACGCATTTCTCCCTTTACACGAGGCATCACAACAACGTTTCACCAGGCAACGCCGGTCAACTGCTGTTTGTGTATGAGAAATCGGTTGGAAACTTACCTCATCTCAGCACGTTGTAGGTGTCACCACCGGCGCCAACCTTGTGTGAATGCTCTGAAAAGCTTATCATTTGTATATCACGGCATCTTCTTCCTGTCGGTTAAATTTCGCGTCTGTAGCACGTCATCTTCGTGGTTTAGCAATTTTAATGGCCAGTAACGTAGAAAAGAGCGAAAGAAGAGCAACTAGTTTCGTACAGATTCATTCTGTAAGCGCTAAACGTTACAGAGATGCTCAACCAACTCCAGTGGCATACGCTGCCAGAGAGGCGTTGTACACCCCGTTGTGGTCTACTGTTAAGAAAAAAAAAGGTTCAAATGTGTGTGAAATCTTATGGGACTTAACTGCTAAGGTCATCAGTCTCTATGCGTACACACTACTTAACCCAAATTATCCTACGGACAAACACACACACCCATGCCCGAGGGAGGACCAGCCGCACAGTCCATGACTGCAGCGCCTAGACCGCTCGGCTAATCCCACGCGACTACTGTTAAGATTCCGAGAGCGTACGTTACTAGAAAAGTCACCAGTATATTGTTTCCTCCTATGTATATCTCGTGAACGAGTCATGAATGTAAAATTAAAAAGATTCGAGATGACGCGGACTCACTGAGGCTTACCAACAATCGTTTTTCCTGTTGTGCATGATCAGTAAGCTACCACGTGATGTGTGCTAGATTACCAGAATTATTAACACCTCTCGTGTTTCTATTTTTCTATTCAGTTGGCGTATGTTACGTATAAAGAGTCTCGTCTGTATAAGCCGATTTTTTCTAACTTTACCGTCGAATTCGTTTCACGATTTGTAAGTTGGAGGAAGTGGTGTTTGTTGACACGTTTCGGCTCAAATGGCTCTGAGCACTATGGGACTCAACTGCTGTGGTCATTAGTCCCCTAGTACTTAGAACTACTTAAACCTAACTAACCTAAGGACATCACAGACATCCATCCCGAGGCAGGATTCGAACCTGCGACCGTAGCAGTCGCACGGTTCCGGACTGCGCGCCTAGAACCGCGAGACCACCGCGGCCGGCGACACGTTTCGGAACGTGGGCTCTAGTAGGAGGAGGTGGAGGAGGAGGTTAGTGTTTAACGTCTCGTCGACAACGAAGTTATTAGAGACGGAGCACACGCTCGGATTAGGGAAGGATGAAGAAGAAAATCGACCGTGTCCTTTCGAAGGAATCTTCCTGGCATTTGCCTTAAGCTGTTTAGGGAATTCGCGGAAAACCTAAATCAGGGCAAAATGGGCATCTCTTCTTGGAAAGCTCTCTCTCTCTCTCTCTCTCTCTCTCTCTCTCTCTCTCTCTCTCTCTCGTTAATCCAACATACTAAGTGTTCTAGACGGATTAGAAAATCTGAAGAACTGATCGAAAGAGCACATTAAGTGTACTCGCAATCTCGTATATGGACAACCATCAGCTGTAGATTCGAATGACAACAATGAAAATTTGTACCGAACCCGGATTTCCCTCTTATCGCGGGCGGTAGCCTTACCATTTGGTTATCCGTGCCCGACTCAACGCTAGACCCAAACTTCCATATGTACCGCTCTGGCACAAATTTTCATTTCGTCATTCCATTCTAGTGGTTGTTCATATTCGCAGTTGCGAGTACACTTAAGGTGTTACCTAACGGCTGTAGTCGCCGCAGTGCCTGTTGCTTTGAACGTGCATACACATCCAAAGGAACTTTGCATTGTCATTAGGGTAACAAGGTACTGTATGATCTGAATTACACTTGTAAGTGTACTTTCATCTCACCATACGCGATGTGTGAACATTTAAGCATCGGACTGGCGCTGGTATATTGATTTGAGGCATTGTGGCTAGAACTGGTGACTGCCGCCAGCACGAACACGAGGCAGTCGGTGTGTGTCGGGACCCGAGTAAGCACCCAGGCACCGCCGTATCGCAATGTAAATCGGGGTATGTGGAAAGTGGTAATATTTCGACTAATGGTTTATGGCGATATGGTTTGAAAACTGAGAAGAACCGGAAGAAACTATTTTTATAGAATTGATCTGTATTCGCTAACTGATTGAAAGTTCTGTTTGTTCCCGGTGTTTATGGACTCGCGAACATGACTTACTATCAAGCTGTTTGTGATTGTCTCATTCAGAGACTTCAATAATATTTCTAAGTTGAACAATGCTTCTGGAATATAATCGTGTTTGCCGACAGCACTAAGTCAGTACTTACAAACTTCAGTGCTGTACTAGGTCGGAAAAATATCCTGTACCCGGACAATAATGAGCAATCAATAGTTTGTTCTGGATGCAAACGCACGATTAACAGTTCTTAAACGTAAACTGCTGTTATTTATTTTCACTGAAGGATTTTCAGAATATACTCGAGTGTATTTTCGAGGTTGTGGTCTATTATTCGGTACTCGATTTGCTGCCTACGTAATTGACGCTTTCAGGTACGATCTGTTGCAGTGTGTTATTTTCCTGACTGGCTCCATCGCACATTCACTCACTAACATCTGCCAGTAACGAAAAAGCCTTCCCTCTGTGCAAGTCAAAACCTTGCAGGGAGACGAGCCCCAGTCCCGATAGGAGATATTGCCTCTGTTTACTCAGAAACATACATGAAATTATATTTTCCATTGCTGAAAGTACAGGCACAATAGCAAACGTGGCTCTCCGTCTAGAAATCTACTACCACGCCACTGTTTGCCATTCGGACACATATTTGGACGAACTACCTGGTCAAGCGCATCGGAAGCGCATTGACGGCAGGATTCAGGCCATACGCCGACGGAACGAGAGGTGTACACAGCAGTTTTCCAGACGCTCTTTTCCTTGCAGCCCAGGGCAACTGCCAGAAGCCTGCCTACCACCGCCAATGCTGCTTCTAGTTGTTCGCGTGCTGTGACTAAATGGCCCTGCATCCGCACACAGTCCCTACACATTTTTCATTATTAGAGATAAGTAATTAAACGCCCAAAAGAGATAAGAAAGGTCTAAAGCATATATATTGTAGTTCGAGACTCCATAAAGGATACTAATTATGTGGGAGTTTACCATTTTAATTTATGAACCTGGTTTAATTTACTTCAGCAGATTACAGGGAACTTATGGTTCACTATTCAATTTGACATGTAACTTTTCCGTGAAAGGGTAGCTTTCACAATCTTTCTTTATGCTTACCTTTAGTAGAAAAAAGCTCGGGTGAAGTTTGTAATCTTACCCTCCCACTCACCACTATTAAATTTTTCTTGGTGCCTTCATTAGTTTCAAAAGGTTCGAGAGGCGTAAGATATACAAAAGAAAAACTTTTTACATATCTTCATTTTCTCTTGTTGTTGGCTTCACTTTTTGTGTCTAGCGGTACATTCTTGCGGCTGAAATTTTGATTTAACGTTGTAGGTTCCTGACGACTAAATAACTGATGAAGATTTGCCTGTATTATTCGTGAATTTTATTCTTTGTCACATTTTTCAATACCACACCGTTTTTACAATTTCCACTTAATATTACAAATTACATTGTTAGTGCCGATCATAAAAATAAGTCTGTCTGCATCAGAGACATGCCCACTACTACCACTGCATTCTGCAATACTCACAATATTCCAAAGAGACTACAAAGCAAAAGACTTTACAAATTTTCTTGACAAAAGAAGAATTATCACCAAGATACATTATTTTATAAATTAATCCAGAAATAAATTTAATAATCAGCGCTAGATTGTGCAATTAATAATATGAATGAGTATACCAGAAGTTTCGTAATTTCAGGTATTTCTAAAAGAAAAATGTTTTATCTGTATCGATTGCAACAACTTGGCCGCGCGGGATTAGCCGAGCGGTCTAGGCGCTGCAGTCATGGATTGTGCGGTTGGTCCTGGCGGAGGTTCGAGTCCTCCTTCGGGCATGGGTGTCCGTGTTTGTCCTTTAGGTTAAGTAGTTTGTAAGTTTAGGGACTGATGACCTTAGCAGTTGAGTCCCATAAGACTTCACACACATTTGAGCATTTTTTTGCAACAACTTAATTTCTTTTTATACATTTTAGTCTTAAACACTATACATTGTATACAAAATCAAATGAAATTCCTTCAGTGAAACAGCCGAGAATGTTCACCTATACAAGAATCTTTAGTATACATAGTATCGGTTTTTTCTATTTAAAAAAAAGTTGTGTTAGCAGAGGGTGTCCCATTACAAGTTGCATGACAGTTTAATTGCGGTCGATTGTTTACGTAAATAAAATTTTCGTGGGAGTGGAAAACGGTCTAATTCTTGCTGCAATAAATGTCAGCGGCAAAGTTTGAAGGAGTGTCGGGTTATTTATAACGAGAGTGATAGTTCGACAGAATTCGTGGCAGAATGAGTGAAGACTCATTATAACTGGTTAGTATGCAAAAATAATGAAATTATTCCTTGGAGACAAGTTTATATTTCAGTGTCATTAAGCATAAAATTAATCTTGCATGGTAAAATACACTCCTGGAAATTGAAATAAGAACACCGTGAATTCATTGTCCCAGGAAGGGGAAACTTTATTGACACATTCCTGGGGTCAGATACATCACATGATCACACTGACAGAACCACAGGCACATAGACACAGGCAACAGAGCATGCACAATGTCGGCACTAGTACAGTGTATATCCACCTTTCGCAGCAATGCAGGCTGCTATTCTCCCATGGAGACGATAGTAGAGATGCTGGATGTAGTCCTGTGGAACGGCTTGCCATGCCATTTCCACCTGGCGCCTCAGTTGGACCAGCGTTCGTGCTGGACGTGCAGACCGCGTGAGACGACGCTTCAAGTCCGTCAACTGCACATACGGTTCACGTCCACGCTGTCGCGGCATGCTACCAGTGTTAAAGACTGCGATGGAGCTCCGTATGCCACGGCAAACTGGCTGACACTGACGGCGGTGGTGCACAAATGCTGCGCAGCTAGCGCCATTCGACGGCCAACACCGCGGTTCCTGGTGTGTCCGCTGTGCCGTGCGTGTGATCATTGCTTGTACAGCCCTCTCGCAGTGTCTGGAGCAAGTATGGTGGGTCTGACACACAGGTGTCAATGTGTTCTTTTTTCCATTTCCAGGAGTGTATATACAGCACTCATCGGCTGTAATTGTACTTTCTTTTTTATTTCTGTTTGGCGTAATTGTGACTATCTTCTATTGTCAAGGGCACTAAATTCCGTTCACCATTCTTGTACATCAGCTTATACAGAGAAAATAGCATAAAAGTTCGTGTCACTCTGAACTCCTTAAAATCAGGCACATGCTGATACTTGAAAATGGTTTAGGTAAGCAGTACAATTAAAAAGCAGTCTGGCTGTTGCACTGACTAGAGCAGTTCCTATTACAAATCCAGGTTTCGAACTTTCAAGACTGCACCTCTTCCGACAGTAAATATAAGACAGTAATATGCGGAGAATTCATTACCTGCTCGGTTAACTGACTTAAAGAGTCCCGATTCGAAGGTATGGGGTCACCATCACTTAATGTCGTCGGCTGAGTCTGCATAAACCGAAAGGAGGACTGCCTCCAAGGATGATGAGTTTAAATGAGCCGAACAGCCCTAGAAGCAAAACGTTTAGTGCAAATGTGTGTCTCATCTCTTGCAGAAAGTTATCGGCAGAATTAAAAACATATGTTGATGCTATATAAACATTCCGGTGATTTTAGTGTCCCCTTCGCATTTTTCAAACCTGGATTGTGAAACCATCTCGTCGAAAACACGAGGCACAGAGGTTGCTGTTAATGCCGCTGTTTACCGATAAGTAAAGATTCAGTTCCAATAAAAATTAGGTGATACGAAAAGTGAGATCAAAATGCCCGTGTCGATTCCAAACTGCCCCAAGTGCGAAATTTCTGCCGTGAGTGAAGAAGTAGATGATTTTTTAGACTATGGTGTGGCGCGCAATAAAGCCTGCCAAACAGACACGTACTGCCTCCATAAAATGCATTGAATCATCATCACTGTTGCAGCAACATTTTTTTGGGACAATTGGGTAACGTTTGGTTGAGGTTGCCGTCAGCATTAACGATAAGTGATGATTTTCTCCATGATATTTCAAAATGCGTGGACGTAGATGATGGAAATGTAGAAAAATAACTAGATCTATGTTGCCTCCATATAATATGAAGCCGGGTGTGGTGACCGAGCGGTTCTAAGCGCTTCAGTCCGGAACCGCGCGACTGCTACGGTCGCAGGTTCGAATCCTGCCTCGGGCATGGACGTGTGTGATTTCCTTAGGTTAGTTATGTTTAAGTAGTTCTAAGTTCTAGGGGACTGATGACCTCAGATGTTAAGTCCCATAGTGCTCAGAGCCATTTGAACCATTTATAATATGGAAATGTCATGCTTGAGAAATGTAATTTACGCCTTATGCTTTTAATTTTTTGAAAACACCCTTTTTTTCGGCGCTCTAGCATAATCTGAAGTGGGAGAAGAGAAACTATGTAGCTACCGCATACGCCCTCTAACGCACTGAACAATTATCTGGCGCTTACACCTGTTAGTTTAGTAAATAAGGCTCAAAGCCTGCAATTACATTCGGTGACAGCAGATTCCACAAAATTTTTATCATCCACTAGAGACCGTAGCAATCATTCTTCCTGATTGGATTAAAGCGAACTGATGCTCCAGCGTTCAATAAGTATGTGCTGAAAACATTTACCACGTAAGACAAAACTTGAAACAGACCGTACGTGGCTTTTTTATGTGGTGGATCTTATACAGTTGCAAAATGTGCACTAAAATTTGGTAGAATATTTTTCGAGCATTCAGCTGCCCTCTGCGCTTACGTTCCTCACTCGCGCGTTAAGTCATCCAGATGATTGATCTTACTGAAACTCAAGAAAATTATTGTACGTTTAAAGATATCAGTGAGAATGGAACTTCGAACAGTAATAGCATAGAAGGTTTTCGAAGGTGATCCTAGTAAACATCTACGATGAGGACGCTGTGTTTGATTTTGATTTGTATTTGTTGTAATGGTATTGTTACCTTATTTTCACACTTCGTTATTTTTACAACTCTGATACTGTATATTTTTTCTGCCAACACAATGCAGTGTGTCTTAAATTTGAATAAATGTTTTGCTTGTATATAGCTTTCATTTGCAATTCGTTTTCTTCCACAGGTTGGTACAGAGGATTCTCGCAGAAAAACAGATCGATAAAGGTAAGGAAATAAATTACAAATTTCCGCTGATCAAGTAGTTTTGTTCCATCATTTTTTCTCCCGTGCAGCATGCTTTATGAAACAGCTAAACCGTGTTGTACATGTTTACTATAACTGGCATGCCTTTTACTGTTTAGATAGTTAGCTTATTGCTGTTTTAACTAGTTATAGCACACATTGTCTTAACCTGAACTCTCAATGAAAATATTTTAGCGGGAAACGTTTTTTCCCTAAAGTTTGCAATTTCACCAAGCTTAACATGCTATTTCATGAGAACAGGGAATAAAAGTATGGGTCCAATTATTAAAAGTTGTAATTCCTGTCGACGTTACAAATCTTTCTCGTTAATGCCAGGCTATTGGAGAGCTTTTTAAAAGTTAGCCTTCGTCACCTCCCATGTTGCATGTTCTGTGCACTAAATTCTTCTCTTTTGACTTTATAATCTTCACAATCCGCGATAAATCCTGTTTCGATTGACGCTTTAAATCTCTACAGAATTTTTCAATTAGCAATGCTTTTTGCAGCAAATAACTGTCATTTTACTCCTTCATGGACACGATAGCGATTCGCGGATTCAATTTGAAGATGTAAATCAACACGTCAGAGATACACCTCATAGATATACGGTAACTGTCTGATATAGCGAAAATTCTTACACAGTATGTGCGCGAAGTAATCGGACCCTACCCAATAAGAGTGTTACAGATATCGACATAGTGACTGCGTGGAACGCAGCGACAATGTCTGTTGTTGGGCGAGAAACGAGGGCAGTTTATTGTGCAGAGCGTAAACACTTCATGCGTTTTAAGATAATTCGATACCGCTAGTATAAAAATCAGGTTGGAAGGTTCGTCTGCTCTAAAGTCAACAAGTGAACTATTTCCGATATCGTTGTCAGACAGATATGTGACGGTAAGCTGTAGAAACATGCATGATCGTGGGAAAGATAGACGCCACCTACAGGAAAATTAAATAAACTTTTGGAGAAAAGAGAAGCCGCGGCTGTATCAATGTATAGAACTCAGACGGCAAGCCAGTTCAAAGCAAAGAACGGAAGGCTGAAAAGTGGAATGAATATATGGAAGTGGAAGGGCAATACAAAGGGAATAAATATTATCTCGAGCACACGACGTTCCCTTCGAGTTATTGAGCTCCTTGGCAGAATATACCCTTTGATATGCAAGACATGAGACAGCGGAAATAATCTTAGACTAAAAGAAGAGAGTAATAATTCCAGTTCCAAGGAAGGCAGTTTCTGACAGGTGTGAATATTACAAAACTAATAATAAAATCATGGTTGCAAAATACTGAGACGAGTTATTTAAGAAAGGATGGAAGGACTAGTAAAAGTCGACCTCTGGAAAAATCACTTTTGGTTCCGCAGAAGTGTAGGAAAATGCGAGGCAATGCAGACAGTACAAGTTAGCTTAGAAGATGGAATCAGAAATGGTAAATTTGAATGTATAATACTTGTAGATTTTTTCATCGTCAGGCGATGCTGCCAAAATTAGATTAGGGAATGGGACACTAAAAGTAGTAGACGAGGTTTGCTATTTCGGTAGCAAAGTAAGTGACAATTACCGAAGTAAATATGATATAAAATGCAGATTTACAATACCAGGGAATGTGTTAGGATGTTTTTTCTGGAAGTATTTGTTTGGAAATAGCCTTGTACAAAAGTGAAACGTGAAAGATAAGCAATTCAGGCAAGAAGAAAATATAAGCTTTTGAAATCAGGTGCCACAGAAGAAATCTGAGGTTTATATGGGTAGATCGGATGGCTACTGAAGAGGTGATGAATCGTAATGGGAAGAAAACTGAATGCCATAACTTGACTAAAATAGGGATCGGTAGTTTGGCCACGTCCTGAGGCATCAAGGAATTGTCAGTTTGGCAATGGAAGGAAGTGTGCGCGGTAAAAATTGAAGAGGGAGACCAAAGCTGGAATACAGTAAGCCACTCTTCGCTGGATATTGTCAATCCCTTCTATTAATCCTACTTGGTAAGGGCCTCAGACTGATGTGCGATTCTCTAGAGTAGGACAAACTAATGTTTTACAAGCCATTTGTTTCGGAGATGAATTACATTTTCTTAAGATATTTCCAATGGATCTCAGTCTGGCATCTGCTTGATCTACACTTTATGTGGTCATCCACTTTAGGTCGCTCCAGGTAGTTACTCCTAGGTACAGAGTGACCCAGAAAGAAAGCCCTTTTCAACTGTTTTCAAAAACTTGATTAACACAGATCGTCATGATTTACAAATGCAGACGGTTAGTGAGTCTTTGAAGTTTCATGTGGTATGTAGCACTCACTTCTTAAAAATCACATTACTGAGATGAGCACCGCCTTTATCGGAGTACTCATGCAGACGAGCCATGAAGCTGTTTCGAAAAGTGTTCTCCAGTATAGCAACAGGAATGCTTTTCTACTCATGTGAGCGTCCAGCGTGTAGAGGTTTGCGGGACGATTTTCGAACACTCGGCACTTAAGATATCCACAGAGCAAGAAATCGGCAGGCGTCAGATGGGATGAATGTGCCAGTCAAGCAACATTACCAAAATGGAAAATGAGACCCGCAGAAAAAAACTTTCACGCAGTTTGTCCATTGACAGATTGGCGATATGTCCAGTTCCACAGTTCTGTTGATAACACGTTAATGGATCGGGATACTGTTGTAGCACAGGAACGACAAAATTCCGAACCATGTACACATATAGCTCGGAATTCACAGGATATGTTGCATCATTGTCGTCCAGAAGCAAATATGGACCGCTGATCCTAGCTGTAGCGAGTCCACACCACAGCGTTAATTTCGGGCTGTGCAGCTCCTGTTCATGGACTTGCTGCGGGTTGTCGGTGCCTCAAGAAGGGCAGTTTTACACCTTAACTGTCCATGACAATAAGAAGAGGTGTGCTTCGTCAGTCATCATCGAGCCGTCAACAATTCCTAGATTAGCCGCCCAAATTTCCAGAAGCGTGTGCAAAATCGTACACGTGCGACCTTAAGCGTGCACTACCTGTATCTTACATCGCCCTGCATGCAAATCTAGATGTAACATGAGCCGTAGACAGAGGTATGCAAGTTCTCCTTCCAGGCTGCCTGCCCCTGTCTCCGCCGCAACCATTACAGCAGCTCATCCTTCCGCAACTGACACACAAGAGTACACGTGTACTGTAGCACAGTGGTTAAAGCAGGACGACTTGGATTTCCGCAAGCCTGGCAAGCTTCACGGGACCCGGTCAGCCTGCTGCAGCTGACAACATATTGCCTTGTTAATGCAACTTGATTATCCAGCTATACGTTTGGGTAGCTAGTTTCACTACAGCTCACTTATCATACTGCTGCCGCAGCAAAATAAACAAACCGAACTTAAAGGAGATTGATTAGAAATTAGAAATTTGGGTTCGTATACCACTAACGAAACATAATCCAAGACGAGCAGGGGAGACGTTTTCGCGTGTTTATGAGGCAGTTTCAAAGAAATCGGTAGGTGTCTCGCAGTTCAAATTGTATAAAAAGGTAGTAAATGCTCACTGAGGAACCTCGAGTGTTCCACTCCTACAAATCCTTAATCCGTCCCATCCTCTGTCCCAGTCCCGCCTGGATATCCGCCCTCCAGATTCTCGAGCACCATGCGCTCCGCCTCGCCTTCCGTATCCGCCTCCCGTCTCCCACGCGGATCCTGTATCACCTGATTGCTTTCCCCCATCTACACTTTTCCTCTATACCTTCCCCCGACGTGATCCCCTCAACCCCTGGTTGCTCCTCTCCTCTCCAACCCCAGCCCGCTTCCGCGTCTTCACGGTTGTGTCCCCCCTACCCTCTACCTCTGCACCTTTCATCTCTTTTCCCGAGGTGGCTTCCATCAACTCCCCCTCCCGCATGATGCCCTCTCTCCCTCCATTTATCCCTCCTATCAATTATGATCCTCACCTTGCCCTCCCTCCCTCAGTCCTTTTCCCAGGCTCGCTCCCTCCCCCCTCCCCACCCTTCCATCCTGTTTTCCTCCACCTACCCACTCTTTCACTCCATTCTAACCCCCTGAGTCCTTTTTCTTTCCCCTCCACTGTCTTCCCCACTCCTTTTCTCGCGTTCGCCCTGCCCCCCCCCCCAATTTTCTGTGCCCTCCCCCTCCATCACTTCCGTCGTTAATCCCCCCCCCCCCCAATCTGTCCGGGTTCTCCCCCCCCCCCCATTTCCTCATATACATTCGCACTCTATAGTGCATTGTTTTCCGTGAGTATTCAGTGTTGTGTGTCCCCTTTTTACAGTGCTGCAAACAGAAACCAGACAGTCGCTGTATTTTTTAATTGTGCCTGTCTATTTTGTAAGTGTTTTTAATCAGCATCAGCATTGACCTCTTTGTTTTTTATGCTTTCTTCACAACTTATTACGCTGCTGCCAGAACACCCCCCCCCCCCCCCCGCCCCCTCTGGGGGGGAATCGAAATACAGAGAAAAAAAACTCGACTGTATCATGACGTGTTATTAAATTTGGCGAGCAATTACCTCACTCCATAAATATTTTGAACGAGAACAAAGATTTATTGGCCAACAAGTGTGTGGAAATCTTCGGCAAGGACTTGAGACCATTTAGCAATTCATAGGCTTTCTAAATTTAGGGCGAACATTGATTGAAATAGGGAAATAATACGGCTCAGTGGATGTTAAAAAAAGACATTCTGGTGGCATGTAACGTATTGCGAAGAAAGCTTGGTACGGAAGAAAAGCTTCTTCTTTCGGACATATACTTTTTAGATTAACGTAATATGAAAAACGAACATTGTTTCCTACATTGCATTTGGTGAATTTAGAATGAACTGTTTTGCCCACTTACAATGAATTCAGCGAAACTGTAATATACCTCTTGGAAAAATTATTTAAAATCGGTGTAACTGGAGTCATAATTGGCTGAAAGACACTAAGGTTACAGAAACTACCCTTCAAAACCTTACTTTAGTTGGCATAGACTAAACAGAAGTCTTCATGTTCTTAGGTGTGCAAAGGATCTCGACTTTTAGAGATGGTTCTGCTTACTGCAGAAAACTTGTAAGAGGTGATCTCATGATGATCTGAATTGAGAACAGCCAGACCTAGTCGAAAGAGGGTGAAGTTGCAGAGAAAATCGTTCATATTGAATTAACAAATAAGCCCAAAATACGCAGAAATGGAAAAAAGGACAAAATAAATCCGCCATTTCCTGGCCTACAATGACTCAAAATGTATATATATTTCACTGGTGTTCCTCTTATGATACTCGGTTAAAAAAAAAACGCTTTTCATCAACTTCCGAACTTTACTTATAACACTACAATGACGACAGAGTACAGAGTAAAGTGCCACGTAGTGTAGCACTGTGGGAAGAAGGGCAGCCAAGTGAGACTCCTGCAGCTTGCATGAGTTGAGCACAGCCGGGCTTGGATAGGAGTAGAGCAGCCTGCCCGTACTACAGATGACATGCGGCAGCACACACAGCCTGGCTAACAGGCAATCATAGGCATGTTAAAAAGAGGAATTTGTACACCTCTGGCCGTATAAATCTGTAGCCCATTTTTAGTGCCTGCGATCGTCGACGACTAGTTTGAATTGATGCCCGTACACGGTCGATGTTTTCCCGTATACTCATGGTTCGGGGTCGTCCAGGAGATTTGCTGCCATACATTCAACCCATCCCTGGATCGCTTAGCTATCCAGCGCCGTATGGTACGGCCATCCGGGACGTGTCTGCGATGGTTTAATCTGTACAAGGCGCGTTAAAGATCTACCACACTGACACGGTCTTGCACACTTCACGTCTCCATTTTACACTACTGGCCATTAAAATTTCTACACCATGAATAAATGCAGATGATAAAAGGGTATTCCTTGGGCTGACATGTGACTACACTTTCACGCAGTTTAGGCGCATAGATTCTGAGAAATAAGTATCCAGAACAACCACCTCTGGCCGTAATAACAGCCTTGATACTCCTGGACATTGAGTCAAACTGAGCTTGGATGGCGTGTACAGGTACAGTTTGCCCATGCAGCTTCAACGCGATACCACCGTTCATCAAGAGTAGTGACTGGCGTATTGTGACGAGCCAGTTGCTCGGCCACCATTGACCAGACGTTTTCAATTGGTAAGAGATCCAGAAAGGCCCGTACAGGACCTGCAACATGCGGTCGTCCATTATCCTGCTGAAATGTAGGGTTTCGCAGGGATCGAATGAAGGGTAGAGCCACGGATCGTAACACATCTGAAATGTAACGTCCACTGTTCAAAGTGCCGTCAATGCGAACAACAGGTGACCGAGACGTCTAACCAGTGGCACCCCATACCATCACGCCGGGTGATACCCCAGTATGGCGATGACGAATACACGCTTCCGATGCGAGTTCACCGCGATTTCGCCAAACACGGATTCGACCATCATGATGCTGTAAACAGAACCTGGATTCATCCGAAAAAAATGACGTTTTGCCATTCGTGCACCCAGGTTCGTCGTTGAGTACACCATCGCAGGCGCACCTGTCTGTGTTGCAGCGTTAAGGGTACCCGCAGCCATGGTCTCCATGCTGATAGTCCATGCTGCTGCAAACGTCGTCGAACTGTTCGTGCAGATGGTTGTTGTCTTGCAAACCTTCCCATCTGTTGATTCATGGATCGAGACGTGGCTGCACGATCCGTTACAGCCATGCGGATAAGATGCCTGTCAGCTCGACCGCTAGTGATACGAGGCCGTTGTGATCCAGCACGGCGTTCCGTATTACCCTCCTGAAGCCACCGATTGCATATTCTGCTAACAGTCATTGTATCTCGACATACACGAGCAGCAATGTTGCGATACGATGATTGGCAATCGCGATAGGCTACAATCACACCTTTATCAAATTCGGAATCGTGATGGTACGCACTTGTCGTCCTTACACGAGGCATCACAACAACGTTTCACCAGGCAACGCCGGTCAACTGCTGTTTGTGTATGAGAAGTCGGTTGGAAACTTTCCTCGTGTCAGCACGTTGTAGGTGTCGCCACCGGCGCCAACCTTGTGTGAATGCTCTGAAAGCTAATCATTTGCATATCACAGCATCTTCTTCCTGTAGCACGTCATCTTCGTGGTGTAGCAATTTTAATAGCCAGTAGTGTAACTGAATTTCCCACTTCCTTGGAACGCTGTTAGTGTGTCACCTGCGCGCACACTCACAGGCCTCATAGCCAACTGAAAAGCGACGTTATTTCTGACTCGCCCAGTATTTTTCGGTGATTTTTTGCCAACAGCGTAATCGAACAGTAGTGGATCTTTTCGCCCATTTATGCGCAGGTTACATTTATTTCCGTTCAGTGTCAACCATCAGTCCCAGCACCCATTTTTGGTTCTCTGTAGGTCTACCTGAAGCTCTCTGTGGACTTTTGGTGATGCTGCCTTCTTATAGACAACCGCTTCATCCGTGATCAGCTTCATACAGCTTCCGACGTTTTGCGTTAGATCATTTACATACCGAGTGTAAGTGCTTATATTTTTGTGTGTGGTATCTCAATATGTACACACATCAGTGTGTTGGCTATTTTTTCTCTACGTTGCACAGCCTTCCCACAAACACGTCACGAACTTTACGACTTGATGTTTTCTGCACGATTGTACTGTATCACTAAGTGGAATACGCCTGCCAGTATAGACTAACCGTTTCGCGTGTCCGCATGCATACTTCAACTCCCGACCTGTTGCTTATTGAAAAATGCGCATTCATGGCTTCCTCTTGCCGCATGCACTTGGAAGTGCTAACCAACGAAAGACATACAACTTGTAATGGCTATAATTAGTAGTCTGCAAATGACGTAAATACTGGTGTAATGTTGTTCAGTACACAGCCCTCAGTCACGAATTGAAATATCTGCTCTTAACACTAGTTAAGCCCTGTGTATTGTAAACAGCGACTGTCCTATTACACTTTCTGAAATTACCTTTACATATGTCGATTTTGTTTGGTTAAGAGCGACATGTTGAGTCCAATCTGGTATAACGCTCACAAGGGAAATTTCTCATCGCAACCCCCTCAGATTTAGTGGTAAGATGACCCAGTGAATAGTCCGTCAAAAAATGAACACAGATCAAGCATGAAACAGGGGGAAGACGTACTTAACGGTGAGAAAAGAAGCAAAATGCAACAGTGAACGGCCCAAGATTAATATCTGCAGCATAGAGCCAATCTGGATGGCCACGGCGTCGTGGCTGTGTGGTCACAGAGACAGCGAAGGCGGAGATTTGTGTTCGAATCTGCCTCGTGACCCACTTTTTCCCACAGGATTATGAACTGTCCGTCCGGTCATTGACGGGTCTGTTTGTTGTTTTTAATTTTGTGTCTGTTTCGTGCTGTAACGTCCGTTTGCAACAGCGAGCTGTAAGGGACGTCCAGACGTACGTACTTCCTATTTGTTCTAAACAAGTACCACATGTTATGACTCTTGCGTTCTGTTGTGGAAGTTTTGTATCTTCATTTGTTGTGGCATAGTTCACACCCGGTTTTTGTTTTGTTTTTGTTGTTATTTTCATTTCTGTGAGAGGGCAATGCGGCATCTCGCCTGCTCTCGCTAGTCATCATATTTACTTAAGACAGTAATATATTCCTACCAAATGAGTCATATTCTGTAACCAATGTGTAGTATAACAATTGCCAAGACTACTTAAGGAGAACAGACACGTCAATGACCAGAAGGGAAGTTCATAATTTTGTGAAAGAAAAGTGGGGCATAAGGGAGGTTTGAACATAGTTCTCCCGCTTTGCAGTCCAACATCGTGACTATACAACCATGACGCCATTGTTCTTGCAATTCATTGACGTTGCACATCTTGAGCTTGGATCGTTCACTGATTCTATTTTGCTCTTTCCACAATTCAGTTCACCTTCTTTCTGTTTTCATGTTTGATCTGTGTTCAGTTTTTGACGGACTATCCACTGGCTGATTTCACCAATAAATCAAAAGGGGGGGGGGCGGATGCGATGGGGAGTTTCCCTTGTCCGCAAGCTCCAATTTTGTTCACTACACGACAGTGTGGAACTGTATCAGATGGTTCTATGACGTCCAGGAACACTTTAGCAGCATGGGCGCCGATGTCTGCGACGCTCTTGATCTCATGGACGAACAGAGAGAACTGAGCTTAGCAAGATCTCTGTTTGCGGAAACTATGTTGATTTTTAAATGTTCAAATGTGTGTGAAATCTTATGGGACTTAACTGCTAAGGTCATCAGTCCCTAAGCATACACACTACTTAACCTAAATGATCTTAAGGACAAACACACACACCCATGCCCGAGGGAGGACCTGAACTTCCGCCAGTACCAGCCGCACAGTCCATGACTGCAGCGCCTCAGACCGCTCGGCTAGTCCTGCGCGGCATTGATTTTTAAACAGGAGATTTTCGTCCTGCAAAAACTTCATAATACGTGAGCATAAAGACTGTTCCATAATTCTATAACATTTGATGTCAGCTATGCAGGCCTTAAATTATGTACATCTGTCCTACGACCCTTCTTGAAAATGACCTGATTTTTCCAGTCGTTAGATACCCGTCGTTACACCAACGTCCTCAGCGACCAGCGATAGAGTACTGCTAGAAGGGTACCAAGTTCTAACGCATAATCTCCGTAGAATTTCACAGGTAATCGCCCAGTCCGGATGCTTTACGGCTATTGAGCGATTTTAGTTGCTTTTTTATACCGAGATCACGTACTCAATATCTACCATTTCGTCGTTCGGGTGATAAATGAAAGAGGAACCATATTACGATCTTCTGGGTGAAAGAGTTTCGGGAGATCGAATTCAGCATTAGAGCTGTCTCTTTGTCATGTAACATTTCGGCGCCTGTACGGTGCCTGTGCGACTGAACATAAGATTTGATCCGATTGCTGACTTTAGGAAGACCAAAACATCTTGGGGTTTTTTAGTCAGGTTGGTTGGCAAAATTTTATTGTAAAATTCATTGACCGCTTCTCTCATTGCCCTAGTTTTTCCCTGTTCAGCATTTCTCTCTCTCTCTCTCTCTCTCTCTCTCTCTCTTTTGCTTTCATCTACATCTACATCTACATCTACATGACTACTCTGCAATTCACATTTAAGTGCTTGGCAGAGGGTTCATCGAACCACAATCATACTATCTCTCTACTATTCCACTCCCGAACAGCGAGCGGGAAAAACGAACACCTAAACCTTTCTGTTCGAGCTCTGATTTCTCTTATTTTATTTTGATGATCATTCCTACCTATGTAGGTTGGGCTCAACAAAATATTTTCGCATTCGGAAGAGAAAGTTGGTGACTGAAATTTCGTAAAAAGGTCTCGCCGCGACGAAAAACGTCTATGCTGTAATGACTTCCATCCCAACTCGTGTATCATATCTGCACACTCTCTCCCCTATAACGCGATAATACAAAACGAGCTGCCCTTCTTTGCACCCTCTCGATGTCCTCCGTCAATCCCACCTGGTAAGGATCCCACACCGCGCAGCAATATTCTAACAGAGGACGAACGAGTGTAGTGTAAGCTGTCTCTTTAGTGGACTTGTAGAAACTTCTTAAGACAGCTATTAAACCGCTGTGTTTTTTTTTCCTTTCACTTAAAACCTTCCCCGGTGTCTAAGGCACATTGAACAGTGCTTTTGAATTTTTTCTATCTGTGCTGCACATCGTAGTCCTGGGAGCAGAATATTTAATGTTGCCTTCTCAGATGCTCTGCAGTTTGTACCATGACCACTCTTGCCAATCAAATATATTTTCCTGCCTTTCAAATGGTTCAAATGGCTCCAAGCACTATGGGACTTAACATCTGAGGTCATCAGTCCCTTAGACTTAGAACTAATTAAACCTAACTAATCTAAGGGCATCACACACATCCATGCCCGAGGCAGGATTCGAACCTGCGGCCGTAGCAGCCGCGTGGTTCCGCACTGAAGCGCCTGGAACCGCTCGACCACAGTGGTCGGCTTTGCTACCTTTCTTAACATTCCTTGATACACCTGTAATGATTGATGTTATGAAAGCCTTGTAATCACTAGTACCCTCTACTCTGATTCGAAATGTTCGGGTCTGTTTCCTGCTAGAAGCTCTAAAACGTTGCCCTCACGAGTTTGATCTCGCTCTATCAGGTCGAAGTAATTTCAGAAAAGACAATCAGAACAATCTCACAAGAATCCCTGCCTCTGGCACCAAATTTTATCACATGACTTTCCCATTCTGTAGCTAGCAAATTAGTATCCCTCTGTTACAATAACATGATCATGAAAGTGCAAGTTCTCTCTGAAGTGCTCTGTCACTACAGCTCCCTACGCAGGTAGTCTATAAATGCATGCAGTTGACATGTTTGACTACCTTTGATGCTTAAGTTCGGCCAGATCATTTCACATTCATAATCTGTAATAACTTCCCTAGACATTATCCAGTTCCTTAAGGCAATAAATAATTCGTCCCTATTGGTGTCTAACGTATCCTCGCGAAATATATTTCAATCTGAATTGAGGATTCGGCTGCTATTCACTTCTGAATTCAATTAACTCTCTGCTCGTAACAGTAACTGGTCAATATTACATTTATAAAGCGAAACCATACCATAGATGCGCCTGATGGTTTATTAATGTCACATTAGCATTTTCTGTTTCCTACCTAAGAGGATAAATGTCTCCTGAGAGTAATGTGGCTGATCTATATTCAATTCTGGCTGGCAGTTCATTACTGTTCTCAAGGATAAATTCCTCTAACCTATTAAAAAACTGTGTACGTCAGACATGTTCTGCTACCTGAAGTGTATACCATTCGGAAGGAAAAACATCATATAAACATAATTTCAACTTTCTACAATTTTTTAGTTATGTCAAGTTGAAACTGGCGGTGACTTAATTGCGCGCATCATTGCGGTGGTGGTATTGTGCGGCTACGAAGGTCACCACTAGGTTCATATTTATGCTGTGTGTTAAAGGTCAAAGTCTACAGGCAGAGCGTGCTAACACCGGAGGTATTGTTTGCTGGCTCTGTGAATGCTTATGAGTGTCTCAAATGAGAATTTAGACACCAGTTGGCGTGTGTAACCAAACAAGCTATACTTCAAAATGCATTGTAGCTAGCTTTGGCGTTGTTGAACTAAAACTGCTAGTGGAAACAGACGATAAACACAATCTAATAATCTGTTAGTATATTATCACTGAACCATTCCCGTTCCGAGCAACGTAAAATTTCTCTGAAATTGGGAACAGAATACATTTTTAGGGGTGATCCACTCAGAATGATTGGCAGTGTCAACTCTCATGTCCGTTTTATTCTCACAAAGACCATCTTGAATATACCACCTGACCATGTGTCTATTTTGTTGATATTCTGACGAAATTTTGCGCAAAATCAGAATTGTTGGGACATCTAATTTTTATTAGTGATCAGTGAGAGTTCTTTTTCTTTCTATACTGGCAACTTTGGCTTAAACCAGCATATTTTTCGTTCATACCTACGCATATTTTCTGGTCAGAGGCTGAATATCTTTAGTGAGTGGGGCCACTAAACTGATGAGACAAAATCATATGACCACTCCCCACCGCGAGATTCAGTGCCCTTCGGTGACGTTGCGGGCACTTGCAACGGCAAGGAATGTACAAAGGCAGAGCCTCTCAAACAGGAAGTGTTAACTGAAAGAAGTCATTTAAGTCAGTGCATTTCCTCAGCTGCTACAGTGTCGCCGCTACATTGATTCCACATTCGTATATGCTCTGCCTTTGTACATTCCTTACCGTTGCAAGTGCCCGCAACGTCACCAGCAGGCACTGAATCTCGCGGTGGGGAGTGCTCATATGATTTTGTCTCATCAGTTTAGTGACCCCACTCACTAGAGAGATTCAGCCTCTGACCAGAAAATATGCGTAAGTATGAACGAAAAATATACTGGTTTGAGCCAAAGGAATGCCGGACATTTGCCACGCCGGATATTTGCCACACTTGCCCCTTCCTAACGTAAGGGACGCCCTTCCTCGTACTACTTCTGTCAGCTTTCAAACCGCCGTCTCCACATCTTACTCGATACAACCAGTACGCAAGGGACCTTCTTCTTCGACATCTTGGCGAAATACAGAGCTTCTTTTCCCAAATCGAAATCTTTATAACTTTTCGGAAACGAAAGCAATTCCGACGATTACATCAGTATGTAATTAGTTTTGTCAAGTATAAATATAGATCCCTCTGTCTGTACAGTTGCTTCCTTTCACGCTTACTGATTGCGATAGAAACAGTCCATCGCCATGGGAGCAACAAGAAAGAAACAATGTAAAGAGAATGCGAAAGTACGCTAATGATTTCGATTACTGCATTTGTGCCTAAGTAATTACTGCAACTGCATGCCCAAAATACAATAAGGAAAGAAGAAATAGGTGTGTGAATGTTCTAAAAAGAAGAACGACATACTTCATATTAATTTACCCTCTAAAATCCGATATCTCTTGCGGCGAAACATTAGTTAATAAAGTGTAGCGGGACAATGTTCAAAACATGACTGAAAGAACGTTCATAAAGAGAGATAAGAACGTCTATGATTGACATGTCATCTAAATTCGACGTATAGTTTTAAAATGTTAGAAATACGGAAATGAAGTAATACAGAATGCTAAAATTGTAACGTACGTTGTTATTCTACATTGTCTAGCTCTGGTAGTCACAGGGTCACAGAGAAAGCATCCGAGGTTTTGGAGGGAGAAGCCGTAATTGTAATTATCTGCACAACAACAGAAACAAGAAGCACAACTTAAGGACACATAATGTTATGTGTGCTCCAGCTCACAAGCGACATTGAAGCAGGTAGTTCCTGTGACTTAGTATGGGCAAATGTTATACTCGACAACCGGAATAAATTAATAACTGGCTCCTTTTACCGACCCCCGGTCTCAGATGAAACAGTTGCTGAACATTTCAAAGAAAACTCGAGTCTCATCGCAAATAGGTACCCTACTCATACAATTATAGTTGGCAGTGAGTTGAATCTACCTTCCGCGTGTTGACGAAAATACATTTTCAGACCCTATTGTAGATACAAAACAACTTCCGTAATTGTTCTAAATGCTTTTTTTCATTATTTTGAACAATTAGTTCACGAGGCCATTGAAATTGTAATGGTTACGAAAACACACTTGACCTCTTAGCCACAAACAACCCTGAGCATCACGACGGATACAGGGATTAGTGACCACACAGTCGAAGCGAGGCTCAATTTCGTAACAGAGAAATTCACCAAAACTAAACGCGAAATATATCTGTTTATAAAAGTAACTGAAAATTCGGTTGACTTCTTTCTAAGAGACTATCTCCAGTCCTTTCAAACTATGTAAGTGAAGACCATGTGTGGCTTCAGTTCCACGAATAGTATCAACAGCACTCGAGAGATTCATACCAAATAAATTAATAACAGACGGAACTGATTCCCCATGGTACACAAAACACGACAGAAGGCTGCTGCACGAGCACCGAAAAAGGCAAGTATAATTTAGACGAGCACGGAAGCTCGAAGATTGGCGAAGTTTTACTGAGGCTCGAAATTTGATGCGGATTTCAATGCGTGATGCATTTAATAGTTTCCACAAGGAAACTCTCTCTAGAAATGTTGCGGAAAATCCATAGAGATACTGGTCCTATGTTAAGTAAACCAGGGGAAAGGCTCAGTAAGCACCTTTCCTACGGGTCGGGCGGCGGGCGAGGAGGGGGGGGGGGGGGGGGAGGAGGAGGAGGAAGAGACAAGGGACCCAACCCTTCGGAGCAGGTAAAATCTTGGCAAATGTCCGGCGTGGCAAATGTCCGAACATCGAGCCAAACTGGCCAGTATAGAAAGAAAAAAAATTCTCACTGATCACTAATAAAAATTAGATGTCCCAACAATTCTGATTTTGCGCAAAATTTCGTCAGAATATCAACAAAATAGAGACAGGGTCAGGTGGAAGATTCAAGATGGTCTTTGTAAGAATAAAACGGACATAAGAGTTCACACTGCCAATCATTCTGAGTGGATCATCCCTAAAAATGTATTCTGTTCCCTTTCAAGTTTCCTTTACCACCTTTCCACATTCCTACCGTGCGCTTCGTCTCTACCTCCTCGTCGACGTGACAAACTGTAATATTACTTTCTTCCTTCCAACTTCAGCACACGAACAACAAGCAAAACATACGGTGTAGCGACTGATACAGAGCTCTGAGTACTGGAGCAAGCCTAACAAAACTGCCGTGCGAGAAGTGCCTCAGAGGCGAGGCGCTAACAACTTTTTCGCCTCAACAGACATCCAACCAATCGGCACGCCGCACACATCGTGTCCCAGCTTTCGTTTAGACAGCTTTTTGAATCATCCTGTGAGACGTCTTAAGGAAGGAATAGCTGAGAGACCAGTTTGCGGTAGAATCCGAAGAAATTCCAGTTTCAAAGTCAGGAGATGGTGCAGGTGGCATCGATACTACGAAATGACGGTATTTTAAGTTGTTGATATTTCTGAAGGACGTTGTGAAACATAGAACGTCATCAAAATATTTGTACCAAGTATTGGTCACAGAAACTAAAGAACCTTTGGAATCCATTTCCGTGGCACTACCGTTTGAAGACTGCCAAATATAAGACGCAGGTACACAAACGTCTGAGTCCAGCGTGTTGTCTTCAGGGTCGCAAAGCATAGATGACGTTTCTGAGGAGTTTGAACAGGCATGCTCATCTCTTTCTCCTATGAAGTCGTCTGACCAAAAGTGGAAAGAGGAAGAACCGCCAAAAAGAAAAATGTTTCAAATGGTTCAAATGGCTCTGAGCACTATGGGACTCAACTGCTGTGGCCATCAGTCCCCTAGAACTTAGAACTACTTAAACCTAACGAACCTAAGGACATCACACACATCCATGCCCGAGGCAGGATTCGAACCTGCGACCGTAGCTGTCACACGGTTCCGGACTGCGCGCCTAGAACCGCGAGACCACCGTGGCCGGCGAAAAATGGTTGAAATGGCTCTAAGCACTATGGGACGTAACATCTGAGGTCATCAATCCACTAGACTGAGAATAACTTAAACCTAACTAACCTAAGGACATCACACACATCCATACCCGAGGCAGGATTCGAACCTGCAACCGTAGCAGCAGCGCGGTTCTGGACTGAAGCACCTAGAACCGTTCAGGCACAGCGGCTGGCGCCAAAAAGAAGAGTACAGTGAAAGTATGTTAGAGATAGAACGACAAAAACTACAGTGTTTGTTGGAAAAATCAAATAAGTAATGACATGAAGATCACGAAGATGACGACGAAAGGCAAAAGAAGGAAATTTTAACATTGCAACAAGAAAAATGAAGGTTTTTAGTAAAAAATCGCCACTGGTGACGCTTTCTGCCGGCCGCGATGGTCTCGCGGTTAAGGCGCTCAGTCCGGAGCCGCGCGACTGCTACGGTCGCAGGTTCGAATCCTGCCTCGGGCATGGATGTGTGTGATGTCCTTAGGTTAGTTAGGTTTAAGTAGTTCTAAGTTATAGGGGACTGATGACCACAGATATTAAGTCCCATAGTGCTCAGTGCCATTTGAACCTTTTTTGACGCTTTCTTGGAAGAAAAAAGATTAATCCCTTAATGTGATCCCTTAATGCCTCAGAATATGCCCTATCAACCTATCTCTTCTCCTAGTCAAGTTGTGCCACAAATTTCTCTCCTCTCCAATTCTATTCAATACCTCCTCATTAGTTATGTGATCTACGCATCTAATCTTCAGCATTCTTCTGTAGCCCCACATTTCGAAAGCTTCTATTCTCTTCTTGCCTAAACTATTTATCGTCCACGTTTCACATCCATACATGGCAACACTACATACAAATACTTTCAGAAACGACTTCCTGACACTTAAATCTATACATCTACATCTACATTCATACTCCGCAAGCCACGCAACGGTGTGTGGCGGAGGGCACTTTACGTGCCACTGTCATTACCTCCCTTTTCTGTTCCAGTCGCGTATGGTTCGCGGGAAGAACGACTGTCTGAAAGCCTCCGTGCGCGCTCGAATCTCTCTAATTTTACATTCGTGATCTCCACGGGAGGTATAAGTAAGGGGAAGCAGTATATTCGATACCTCATCAAGAAACGCACCGCTCAGTCCGGAACCGCGCGACTGCTACGGTCGCAGGTTCGAATCCTGCCTCGGGCATGGATGTGTGTGATGTCCTTAGGTTAGTTAGGTTTAATTAGTTCTAAGTTCTAGGCGACTGATGACCACAGATGTTAAGTCGCATAGTGCTCAGAGCCATTTGAACCATCTGAACCAGAAACGCACCCTCTCGAAACCTGGCGAGCAAGCTACACCGCGATGCAGAGCTCCTCTCTTGCAGAGTCTGCCACATGAGTTTGCTAAACATCTCCGTAACGCTATCACGGTTACCAAATAACCCTGTGACGAAACGCGCCGCTCTTCTTTGGATCTTCTCTATCTCCTCCGTCAACCCGATCTGGTACGAATCCCACACTGATGAGCAATACTCAAGTATAGGTTGAACGAGTGTTTTGTAAGCCACCTCCTTTGTTGATGGACTACATTTTCAAAGGACTCTCCCAATGAATCTCAACCTGGTGCCCGCCTTACCAACAATTAATTTTATATGATCATTCCACATCAAACCGTTCCGCAAGCATACTCCCAGATATTTTACAGAAGTAACTGCTACCAGTGTTTGTTCCGCTATCATATAATCATACAATAAAGGATCCTTCTTTCTATGTATTCTCAATACATTACATTTGTCTACGTTAAGGGTCAGTTGCCATTCCCTACACCAAATGCCTATCCGCTGCAGATCTTCCTGCATTTCGCTACAATTTTCTAATGCTGCAACTTCTCTGTATACTACAGCATCATCCGCGGTTAGCCGCATGGAACTTCCGACACTATCTACTAGGTCATTTATATATATTGTGAAAAGCAATGGTCCCATAACACTCCACTGTGGCACGCCAGGGGTTACTTTAACGTTTGTAGACGTCTCTCCATTGAGAACAACATGCTGTGTTCTGTTTATTAACAACTCTTCAATCCAGCCACACAGCTGGTCTGATATTCCGTAGGCTCTTTCTTTGTTTATCAGGCGACAGTGCGGAACTGTATCGAACGCCTTCCGGAAGTCTAGGAAAATAGCATCTACCTGGGAGCCTGTATCTAATAATTTCTGGGTCTCATGAACAAATAAAGCGAGTTGGGTCTTACACGATCGCTGTTTCCGGAATCTATGTTGGTATTCTGGGTTTCCAAAAGCGACATGATACGCGAGCAAAAAACATGTTCTAATATTCTAGAACAGATCGACGTCAGAGATATAGGTCTATAGTTTTGCGCATCTGCTCGACGACCCCTTTTGAAGACCTGGACTACCTGTGCTCTTTTCCAGTCATTTGGAATCTTCCTTTCCTCTAGAGACTTGCAGTACACGGCTGTTAGAAGGGGGGCAAGTTTTTTCGCGTACTCTGTGTAGAATCGAATTGGTATTCCGTCAGGTCCAGTGGACTTACCTCTGTTGAGTGTTTTCAGTTGCTTTTCTATTCTTTGGACACTTATTTCGATGTCAGCCATTTTTTCATTTGTGCGAGGATTTAGAGAAGGAACTGCGTGCGGTCTTCCTCTGTGAAACAGCTTTGGAAAAAGGTGTTTAGTATTTCAGCTTTACGCGTGTCATCCTCTGTTTCAAAGCCATCATCATCCCGGAGTGTCTGGATATGCTGTTTCCAGCCACTTACTGATTTAACGTAAGACCAGAACTTCCTAGGATTTTCTGTCAAGTCGGTACATAGAATTTTACTTTCGAATTCACTGAACGCTTCACGCATAGCCCTCCTTACGCTAACTTTGACATCGTTTAGGTTCTGTTTGTCTGAGAGGTTTTGGTTGCGTTTAAACTTGGAGTGAAGCTCTCTTTGCTTCCGCAGTAGTTTCCTAACTTCGTTGTTGAACCACGGTGGGTTTTTCCCGTCCCTCACAGTTTTACTCGGCACGTACCTGTCTAAAACGCATTTTACAATTGCCTTAAACTTTTTCCATAAACACTCAACATTGTCAGTGTCGGAACAGAAATTTTCGTTTTGATCTGTTAGGTAGTCTGAAATCTGCCTTCTATTTCTCTTGCTGAACATATAAGCCTTCCTCCCTTTTTTTATATTCCTATTAACTTCCATATTCAGGGATGCTGCAACGGCCTTATGATCACTGATTCCCTGTTCTGCACTTACAGCGTCGAAAAGTTCGGGTCTGTTTATTATGAGTAGGTCCAAGATGTTATCTCCACGAGTCGGTTCTCTGTTTAATTGCTCGAGGTAATTTTCGGATAGTGTACTCAGTATAATGTCACTCGATGCTCTGTCCCTACCCCCCGTCCTAAACATCTGAGTATCCCAGTCTGTATCTGGTAAATTGAAATCTCCACCTAAGACTATAATATGCTGAGAAAATTTATGCGAAATGTATTCCAAATTTTCTCGCAGCTGTTCTGCCACTAATGCTGCTGAGTCGGTAGGTCGGTAAAAGGAGCTAATTATTAACCTAGCTCGGTTATTGAGTGTAACCTCCACCCATAATATTTCGCAGGAACTATCCACTTCTACTTCACTACAGGATAATCTACTACTAACAGCGACAAACACGCCGCTACCGGTTGCATTCAGTCTATCCTTTCTAAACACCGTCTGTGCCTTTGTAAAAATATCGGCTGAATTTATCTCTGGCTTCAGCCAGCTTTCTGTACCTATAACGATTTCAGCTTCGGTGCTTTCTATCAGCGCTTGAAGTTCAGGTACTTTACCAATGCAGCTTCGACAGTTTACAATTACAATACCGATTGCTGCTTGGTCCCCGCATGTCCTGACTTTGCCCCGCACCCTTTGAAGCTGTTGCCCTTTCTGTACTTGCCAGAGACCATCCAACCTAAAAAACCGCCGAGTCCACGCCACACACCCCTGCTACCCGTGTAGCCGCTTGCTGCGTGTAGTGGACTCCTGACCTATCCAGCGGAACCCGAAACCCCACCACCCTATGGCGCAAGTCGGGGAATCTGCAGCCCACACGGTCGCAGAACCGTCTCAGCCTCTGATTCAGACCCTCCACTCGGCTCTGTACCAAAGATCCGCAATCAGTCCTGTCGACGATGCTGCAGATGGTGAGCTCTACTTTCCTCCTGCTAGCGAGACTGGCAGTCTTCACCAAATCAGATAGCCGCCGGAAGCCAGAGAGGATTTCCTCCGATCCATAGCGACACACATCATTGGTGCCGACATGAGCGACCACCTGCAGATGGGTGCACCCTGTACCCTTCATGGCAACCGGAAGGACCCTTTCCACATCTGGAATGACTCCCCCCGGTATCCACACGGAGTGCACATTGGTTTTCTTCCCCTCTCTTGCTGCCATATCCCTAAGGGGCCCCATTACGCGCCTGACATTGGAGCTCCCAACTACTACTCGATGTTAACAAATTTCTCGTCTTCAGAAATGCTTTTCTTGTCATTGCCAGTCTACATTTTAGATCCCCTCTACTTCGAACATCATCAGTTACACTCCTGGAAATGGAAAAAAGAACACATTGACACCGGTGTGTCAGACCCACCATACTTGCTCCGGACACTGCGAGAGGGCTGTACAAGCAATGATCACACGCACGGCACAGCGGACACACCAGGAACCTCGGTGTTGGCCGTCGAATGGCGCTAGCTGCGCAGCATTTGTGCACCGCCGCCGTCAGTGTCAGCCAGTTTGCCGTGGCATACGGAGCTCCATCGCAGTCTTTAACACTGGTAGCATGCCGCGACAGCGTGGACGTGAACCGTATGTGCAGTTGACGGACTTTGAGCGGGGGCGTATAGTGGGCATGCGGGAGGCCGGGTGGACGTACCGCCGAATTGCACAACACGTGGGGCGTGAGGTCTCCACAGTACATCGATGTTGTCGCCAGTGGTCGGCGGAAGGTGCACGTGCCCGTCGACCTGGGACCGGACCGCAGCGACGCACGGATGCACGCCAAGACCGTAGGATCCTACGCAGTGCCGTAGGGGACCGCACCGCCACTTCCCAGCAAATTAGGGACACTGTTGCTCCTGGGGTATCGGCGAGGACCATTCGCAACCGTCTCCATGAAGCTGGGCTACGGTCCCGCACACCGTTAGGCCGTCTTCCGCTCACGCCCGAACATCGTGCAGCCCGCCTCCAGTGGTGTCGCGACAGGCGTGAATGGAGGGACGAATGGAGACGTGTCGTCTTCAGCGATGAGAGTCGCTTCTGCCTTGGTGCCAATGATGGTCGTATGCGTGCTTGGCGCCGTGCAGGTGAGCGCCACAATCAGGACTGCATACGACCGAGGCACACAGGGCCAACACCCGGCATCATGGCGTGGGGAGCGATCTCCTACACTGGCCGTACACCTCTGGTGATCGTCGAGGGGACACTGAATAGTGCACGGTACATCCAAACCGTCATTGAACCCATCGTTCTACCATTCCTAGACCGGCAAGGGAACTTGCTGTTCCAACAGGACAATGCACGTCCGCATGTATCCCGTGCCACCCAACGTGCTCTAGAAGGTGTAAGTCAACTACCCTGGCCAGCAAGATCTCCGGATCTGTCCCCCATTGAGCATGTTTGGGACTGGATGAAGCGTCGTCTCACGCGGTCTGCACGTCCAGCACGAACGCTGGTCCAACTGAGGCGCCAGGTGGAAATGGCATGGCAAGCCGTTCCACAGGACTACATCCGGCATCTCTATGATCGTCTCCATGGGAGAATAGCAGCCTGCATTGCTGCGAAAGGTGGATATACACTGTACTAGTGCCGACATTGTGCATGCTCTGTTGCCTGTGTCTATGTGCCTGTGGTTCTGTCAGTGTGATCATGTGATGTATCTGACCCCAGGAATGTGTCAATAAAGTTTCCCCTTCCTGGGACAATGAATTCACGGAGTTCTTATTTCAATTTCCAGGAGTGTATTTTGCTCCCCAAGTAGCAAATCTCATTTACTTCTTGAAGCGTCTCATTTCCTAATCTAATTCCCGAAGCATCACCCGATTTAATTCGACTACATTCCATTATCCTCGTTTTGCTTTTGTTGATGTTCATCTTATATCCTCCTTTCAAGACACTGTACATTCCGTTCAGCTGCTCTTTTATGTCCTTTGCTGTCTCTGACAGAATTACAATATCATCGGCAAGACCACAGTTTTTATTTCTTCTCCATGGATTTTTATTCCTACTCTGAATTTTTCTTTTGTTTCCTTTACTGCTTGCTCAATATACAGATCGAATAACATCGTTGATAGGCTACAATCCTGTCTCACTCCCTTCCCAACCACTGCTTCCCTTCCATGCTCCTCGATTCTTATAACTGCCATCTGGTTTCTGTACAAATTGTAAATAGCCTTTCGCTCCCTGTGTTTTACCCCTGCCACCTTCAGAATTTGAAAGAGTATTCCAGTCAACATTGTCAAAAGCTTTCTCTAAGTCTACAAATGATAGGAACATAGGTTTGCCTTTACTTAATCTATCTTTTAAGATACGTCGTAGAGTCAGTATTGCCTCACGTGTTCCAACATTTCTACGGAATCCAAACTGGTCTTCCCCGAGGTCGGCTTCTACCAGTTTTTTCATTCGTCTGTATAGAATTCGTGTTAGTATTTTGCAGCCGTAGCTTATTAAATTGATAGTTCGGTAATTTTCACATCTGTCAACAGCTGGTTTCTTTGGGATTTGAATTATTATATTCTTCTTGAAGTGTGAGGGTATTTCGCCTGTCTCATACATCTTGCTCACCAGATGGTAGAGTTTTGTCAGGACTGGCTCCCCCAAGGCTATCAGTAATTCTAATGGAATGTTATCTACTCCCGGGGCCTTGATTCGACTTAGATCTTTCAGTGTTCTCTCAAACTCTTCACGCAGTGTCATATCTGTCATTTCATCTTGATCTGCATTCTCTTCCATTCCTATAATATTGTCCTCAAGAACATTGCCCTTGTATAAACCCTCTATATACTCCTTCCACCTTTCTCCTTTCCCTTCTTAGCTTAGAACTGGGTTTCCATTGAAGCTCTTGATATTAATGCAAGTGGTTCTCTTTTCATCAAAGGTCTCTTCAATTTTCCTGTAGGCAGTATCTATCTTATGCTAGTGATATGCGCCTCTACATCCTTACATTTATCCTCTAGCCATCCCTGCTTAGACATTTTGCACTTCCTGTCGAACTCATTTTTCAGACATCTTTATTCCTATTTGCCTGCTTTATTTACTGCATTTTTGTATTTTTTCCTTTCATCAATTAAATTCAATATCTCTTCTGTTACCCAAGAATTTCTATTAACCCTCGTCTTTTTACCTACTTGATCCTCTGCTGCCTTCACTATTTCATCTCTAAAAGCTACCCATTCTTCTTCTACTGTATTTCTTTCCCCCATTCTTGTCAATCATTCCCTAATGCTCTCTCTGAAACACTCTATAACCGCTAGTTCTTTCAGTTTATCCATGTCCCATGTCCTCAAATTCCCACGTTTTTTTTAGTTTCTTCAGTTTTAATCTACAATTCATAACTAATGGATTGTGGTCAGAGTCCACATCTGCCCCAGGAAATGTCTTACAATTTAAAACCTGGTTCATGAATCTCTGTCTTACCATTATATAATCTATCTGAGACCTTCCAGTATCTCCAGGTTCTTTCCATGTATACAACCTTATTTCATGATTCTTGAACCAAGTGTTAGCTACGATTAAGTTATGCTCTGTGCAAAATTCTGCCGGGCGCGTTCTCTTTCATTCCTTACCCCCATTCCATATTCACCTACTAATTTTCCTTCTCTTCCTTTTCCTACTATCGAATTCCAGTCACCAATGACTATTAAGTTTTCATCTTCCTTCAGTATCTGAATAGTTTTTTTATCTCATCATACATTTCATCAGTATCTTCGTCATTTGTGGAGCTAGTTGGCATATAAACTTGCGCTAGTGTGGTAGGCGTGGGATTCGTGTCTATCTTGGTTACAATAATGCGTTCACTATGCTGTTCGTAGTAGCTTACACGCACTTCTATTTTCTTATTCATTATTAAACCTACTCCTGCATTACCCCTATTTTATTTTGTACTTATAACCCTGCATTCACCTGACCAGAAGTCTTGTTCCTCGTGCCACCGAACGTCACTAATTCCCACTATATCTAACTTTAACTTATCCATTTCCCTTTTTAAATCTTCTAACCTACCTGCCCGATTAAGGGATCTGACATCCCAGGCTCCGATCCGTAGAATGCCAGTTTTGTTTCTCCTGATAACAACGTCCTCCTGAGTAGTCCCCGCCCTGAGATCCGAATGGGTGGCTATTTTACTTCCGGAATATTTTACCCAAGAGAACGCCATCATCATTTAACCATACAGTAAAGCTGCATGCCCTCGTGAAAAATTACGGCTGTAGTTTCCCCTTGCTTTCAGCCGTTCGCAGTACCAGCACAGCAAGACCGTTTTGGTTAGTGTTACAAGGCCAGATCAGTCAATCATCCAGACTGTTGCCCCTGCAGCTAATGAAAAGGCTGCTGCCCCTCTTCAAGAACCACACGTTTGTCTGGCCTCTCAACAGTTACTCCTCCGTTGTGGTTGCACATACGGTACGGCTATCTGTATGGCTGAGGCAAGCAGGCCTCCCCACCAACGGCAAGGTTCATGGTTCATGGGGGCGACACACTGCTTATTCTAACTTAAACTAACTTACACTAAGGACAACACACCCAACCATGCCCGAGAGAGGACTCGAACCTCCGACGGCGGATGCCGCGCGAACAGTAGCAAGGCGCCTCAAACCACACGGCTACTCCGCGTGGCTTTTAACAAGGAACAGCTGGTACTGAAGCAAACTAAGGTTCCTGTACCCTAAACCTTCTAAAAGTATGTTTTATTAGATGAAGAACTGACGACAAGTCAGTTCAATAGCTTATGAAAAAGTACATCTTCACTCTAAAACTGAATGTGTAATTTCTTCTCTTACGTTTTTGAAAAGACGCACTAATGTTCACTTCACTAGCAATTGACAACCCTTAAAAATTACATTACATCTGTAGTTACTCGTATATTACATTACATTACATTACATTACATCTGTAGTTACTCGTATATCGTCGCAGACTAGAAAATTCTGCATGTTAACCGTGCGACAAAATACCCTCCTCTTAGCGTGCTATCATTTCCCAAAATCTCGCTTCGGTATCTGGTTCAAATGGCTCTGAGCACTATGCGACTTAACTTCTGAGGTCATCAGTCGCCTAGAACTTACAACTAATTAAACCTAACTAACCTAAGGACATCACACACATTCATGCCCGAGGCAGGATTCGAACCTGCGACCGTTGCGGTCGTCCGGCTACAGACTGTAGCGCCTGGAACCGCACGGCCACTGGGGTCAGATATTGATCCCCTCCGAAGTTTAACGAAACATTCAAAATGTTAGTTGCATTTCATATGCTGAAATATGTTATCTAATACTCACCAAACACAAATTGATAGCGTCTCCTATTTTTCAAAGCAACGTTTTCGAATTTTGTGCAGCATATTACTTGTGTGTGAAAAATCACAATAACTATGACCATTAAGGAAGTGGTAGGCACTTCGCCATGAAACTGGAAGATAAAGTTATAACCAACGTAAAAATCAATTTTTTTAGATGACCAGTTTCTGTAAAATCGTGTGAGAGAGACTGCAGAGCTAACGGAGGGCGCGCGGCGTTCTACTCGTAATGGCACTGCAGCACCTTGGTTAGAAGGCTATCCAGCATTCTACGTGTGCACTGGTCAGCGCGGCGAGCCGGCATCGAAGTACCCGCTTTCTTTCTGTTCTCACGCCAAATTGTGACTCTGCGTGTAAGAATTTGAAAGGTGCAATCTCATAACGTAGTTTCAGTATTGAATAGCTCCATGGCGTTGCGCGCACGCTCATCGGATATGCACGCGCGAGCAAATAAACGAGAGGAAACAATTACCGCGGCCGGGCGCAGGTTTGGATGTGGGTGTCCTTGCCGCTTGCCGGCGTGCACTCGCAAGCCTTTCGGAGGCCAGCCAGTTGCCGGCTTCCCCAGGAAGCAGAGCAAGTACTTGCCTTCGCCTCTGCGCTCTCACCTCCGGCGCGGGAGCGTTGCACGCGCTGCCACAGTCTTGCGTGTTTACATCTTACTCTAGCCACACGCTGTTCACTGCCAGACTACAAACTAACCGGCAACACGATATCTATAATTCGTTTACTGACGAATTTCATGCGAACAGCGCCTCCTGTTTACTAATACTTTGCTGCAAATTAGGTTCGCTTGCCGGCCGCGGTGGTCTCGCAGTTCTAGGCGCTCATTCCGGAACCGCGCGACTGCTACGGTCTCAGGTTCGAATCCTGCCTCGGGCATGGATGTGTGTGATGTCCTTAGGTTAGTTAGGTTTAATTAGTTCTAAGTTCTAGGCGACTGATGACCACAGATGTTAAGTCGCATAGTGCTCAGAGCCATTTGAACCATTGTTTTAGGTTCGCTTGCTGCTACACAAAATGGATAGTAGGTTTCTCACCCTATGTTGCTATACTTTTTCAGATGTGGTGTACCGAGCTCTACCTCTGATCTGAACTTAACGCAAATTGACTGCATAATCATTACGTTACTCGTGGCAGGGCTCTGTCGGATCACGCAAAGCTTTCACGTTTCACTCTAACGTGTATCCAAGTAGCTCTTTTTTTTTTCTCCGTGGATTCTTTTTCTTTCTTCAGTACGCTTTGACCCTGATCTGGTGGTGACTTCATTCTTTGGCAGTGCTTCCGACATGCCTCTATGACTTCATGTGCCGATGGGTTTGGCCGAGCGGTTCTAGGCGCTTCAATCTGGAACCTCGCGACCGCTACGGTCGCAGGTTCGAATCCTGCTTCGGGCATGGATGTGCGTGCTGTCGCCGGCCAGTGTGGCCGAGCGGTTCTAGGCGCTTCAGTCTGGAACCGCGCGACCGCTATGGTCGCAGGTTCGAATCCTGCCTCGGGCATGAATGTGTGTGATGTCCTTTGGTTAGTTAGGTTTAAGTAGTTCTAAGTTCTAGGGGACTGATGTTAAGTCCCATTGTGCTCAGAGCCATTTGAACCATTTTTTTTTTTACATAGTGTTGAAAATGTCTAATGAACATACACAAACCTTTCCTAATTCCTTTCCGACCTGCAGGATCAAGGGTAATGTTTTGAGTTGTTCTATGTATATCGCAGTTTTGTGATTGCGGTTCGTCGTTAGGAGTTGTGGACATGTCCATACAATTTCAGTCTTCTTTTTCTGATGTCTGCCGCGAGATCTGATACTTCTTCGGTTGTTTTTCGGGATTGTAGTTTGTATACTAGGTGAGAGTGAGAAGTTCGGTGAACGGTCTCAGAAAATAAAGAAAACGACAGTTAAAAACGAAATCACTATTAGCTACAACACAACTCTGATATCGGTTTTAAAGTTGTTAGAAACTGTCAGCGAACGCTTCTTGTGGAATCGCTTGGAGTGCCCTAGTCACGTGTTGTTTGGGGCGCCGGGTTCGATTCGCGGCCGGGCCGGGGATTTTCTTTGCCCGTGAACTGGGTGTTTGTGTTGTCCTCATTATTTCATCGTTATCATTCGTGACAGTGGCTAGATTGGATTGTGAAAAAATTGGAATGTGTAAAAATTGGGACTTTCTACAGTCGCTGATGACCGCGCAGTTGAGCGCCCCACAAGCCAACGAGATCTGTATGGTGCGAAAAGTAGCAATTATCTCTGAATAACAAAAAGTGTGCGGTCATCCACATCGGTACGAAAAGAAATCCGTGAAATTTCAGTTACACGAGAAAGCACATAAATTTAAAGGCTGCCAATTCAACTAAATACCTATGGATAACAGTTAAGAACAACGTAAATTGGAATAATCATAAAGATAATGTTGTGGGGAATTCAAAGTAAAGACTGTGTTTTATTGGCAGAACACTCAGAAGATGCAACATGTCTACTAAATAGGCTTGCTACACTACGCTTGTTCGTCCTCTGCTTAGAGTATTGCAGCCGGCGCGGTGGCCGAGCTGTTCTAGGCGCTTCGTTCCGGAACCACGTGGCTGCTATGGTATCAGGTTCGAATCCTGCCTCGGGCATGAAAGTGTGTGATGTCCTTAGGATAGTTAGGTTTAAGTAGTTCCAAGTCTAGGGGACTGATGTCCTTAGATGTTAAGTCCCATAGTGATTAGAACCATTTGAACCATTTTTAGCGTATTGCAGTGCGGTATGGGATCGTTACCACATACGGTTGACAGAGGACATTGAAAAATCCAAAGAAGGGCAGTTCGTTTTGTATTATCGTGAAATAGGGGAGAGAGTGTCACGGACATGATAAGCGAGTTGCGATGGCAGTCATCAAAACAAAGGCGTTTTTCGTTGCAGGGAGATCTTTTCACGAAATTCCAATCACCAACTTCTTCCTCTGAACGTGAAAATATTTTACTTAAATCAGACCTCGTACAGAAATATCTAAATGTTCATTTTTCGCACACACTGTACGAGAGTGGAACGGTAGAGAAATAGTCTGTAGAAAGTTCGAAGAATCCTTTGCCCGGCACTTAAGTGTGAACTGCAGAGTGCTGATGTAGACGTAGATGTACCATTTTTTTCTTCTCAGTAGTCACTATTAGCTGCAACACACTTCTGACATCGGTTGTAAAGCTGTTGCCAACTGTCAGCAAACGCTTTTGCTCGAGGCACAATGGTCGCGCGTAACATCTGCGAAGCGTATGCCTTTCAGGGAGAATTTAAGGCGGGGAAACAAAAGGAAGTCTTCCGATGGCAAATATGGAGAATAAGGAAGGATTTGAAGAACAGTCACCTTGCGTTGAGTGAGAAAGGTGGGCACGCAGACGTTGAAATTTGTGTTTATCTTCTAATGACTTTACTAGACGTTAAATGACAGAATCATCTGTAAATAATCTAATAGAGCTGCTCAGATTATCTCCTGTGTCGATTACATAGATTAGGAACAGTAGAAGGCCTATAACACTTCCTTGGGGAACGATAGGTATCGATTCTGTTTTACTGCATGATTTTACTTCGATTAGTACGCACTGTGATCCTTCTCAGAGAAAATCACGGATCTAGTTGCACAACTGAAATGATACTCCATTGGCCCGCAGTTTGATTAGAAGAAACGGTGTTAAAAGGCTCCTAAAAATCTAGAAATATGGGATCAATTTAAAGATCTCCTATCGATAATACTCATTTCTTCGTGTGAGTAAAGAGCTAGTTGTATTCCATGAGAACGATAGTTTCTGAATTTTGCCTAAATTTGCGTTGCTAACTATGTGTCAATAGGCCGGTACCTTCGAGGTAATTCATAACGTTCGCACACATTATATGTTCCAAAACCCTACTGCAAATCGTCGTCGGTGATATGGGTCTGTAATTCAGCAGATTACTCATATTTCCTTCCTTGGGGCCGGCCATGGTGGCCGAGCGGTTCTAGGCGCTTCAGGTCGGAACCGCTACCGATACGGTCGCAGGTTCGAACCCTACCTGGGGCATGGATGTGTGTGATGTCCTTAGGTTAGTTAGGTTTAAGTAGTTCTAAGTTCTAGGGGACTGGTGACCTCAGATGTCAAGTCCCATAGTGCTCAGAGCCAATTGAACCTTCCTTGAGTATTAGTGTGATCTGTACAGCTTTCCAGTCTTATGGTAGGGACCTTTCGCCGAATGAGCGTTTGTATATGATTACTAAGTATAGGGTTATTGTGTCAGAATACTCTGAAAGGAACCTAATTGTTATGCTTTCTGTACGGGAATACTTGCCATTGTTAAGTGCTTTAAGCTGCCTGCGCTATACCGTGGATATCTGCTTCTAAGTTACTCGTGCGGGCAGTTATCATTGATTCGAATTCTGGAATATTTACTTCGTCTTCTGCAGTGAAGGAATTTTGGAAAATTTGTTTGTAGCTCTTGTTTCTTTATATTCTGAGACAATTCACAGAATTTTTCAGATGCACATTGTGTACCTTCTGTAATTTTGGGGTGAGAACCTTTCTTTGAATTTAACGTTTTATATTAGGATACCTTTAAGATATCTTACTGCATAATTCATTATGTAAATTTGACAAAATCAACTGAATGTGAACTCTATTATCATACTGATAAAGACATATGTATCAATTGATTTTGTGTTCGTCAGTTCTGTTTCAAAAGGGCACGGTTATTGGTTTTCGGGCCAAGGATGGAAGAGTTTCCGAAACGGCTAGGTTTTTAAACTGTTCGCGTGCCGTCTTGGTTAAAGTATACCGTACGCTACAAAGTGGCGCCATCCAAAACCAGTGCTAAGGCAACCATGGTGCACCACGGACTGTAGATGACGGGGATGAAAGACGGCTGCGAAGATATGTATGGCGAATAGACGTGCAACTGTTGAGTTACTAACTGCCCAGATGAACCAAAGGGCTACCAACAGTGTCTCCTCAAGGACCATTCAGCGCACGTTGGTGCGTATGGACCGCCGCAGCAGGCGCTTGGCTCATGTATCCATACTGACAGCTGTTCATCGGCGACAAAGGTTGGAATTTGCACGCCAATACCGCAGCTGGTGGCCTTTTCAGATGAATCATGTTTTATGCTCAATGGGACCGAAAACAAACATCCTTCAACAATCGTCGAAAGACCGGAGGAGGGAGCTTCAAGATCTGAGGAATGTTTTCATGGCATTCCCTGGGTGATTCCGTCGTTCTGCAAGCTACAGTGGATCAACACAAGTATGCATCTATCCTTGGGGACCATGGCCACACCTATATGCAGTTTGTTTTTCCATGGCACGATGACATCTACCAGCACGGCAGTACAACGTGTCACACAGCTCGCAGTGTACGGGCGTGGTTCTAAGTATACCAGGATAGTTTACCATACTCCCGTGGCCATCAAACTTCCCGGGGTTTAATACAATCGATAATCTGTGGGACGAGTTAGTCCGGCTGTTCGCGCTACGGATCCTCAACCGAGAAATCTGGCGCAACTGGCCACAGCACTGGAGACATAATGGGTCCACATCCCTGTTGGTATAGTACAGAACCTCACTGACTCTCGTCCTGCACGATTCGCAGCGGTCTGCTGTGCAAACACTGGTTATTCAGGCTTTTGACAGGTGGTCTCATTAATGTGGCTGGACAGTGTAGTTTTCTTCGTATACACCCATGCTCATAAATTAAGGATAATGCTGATGCATGGTGAAACAACGCTCTGGTGGGCGGTTTGCGGGTTTAAATCACCTCGAGGTATGACCATGCAGTGCATTTGACCTGCGGTCGTCGCACGGTGACGCTGGCAGCAGTCCACATACGCAGAAGTGTGTTGGTGCATGTCAGAGTACGGTGCAGCTTGTAAGTGTGCAGACGTTTACAGACGTGCTACTGGTGGCTATGTGTTGAAAATGGCTCAAAGAACACATATTGATGACGTTTTGAGGGGTATAATACTAGGGCGACTGAAGACTGGTCGAACACAGCAGGTCGTAGCACGGGCCCTCCATGTGCCACAAAGTGTGACCTCAAGATTATGGCAACGATTCCAGCAGACAGGAAACGTGTCCAGGCGCTACAGTACGGGACGTCCACAGTGTACAACACCACAAGAAGACCGACACCTCACCATTAGTGCCTGTAGACGGTCACGGAGTACTGCAGGTAGCCTTGCTCGGGATCATACCGCAGCCACGGAACAGTTGTCTCCAGAAACACAGTCTACAGACGACTGAAAAGACATGGTTTATTCGCCCAGAGACCTGCAAGTTGCATTCCACTGACTTCTGGTAACAGGAGAGCCCGTAAAGCCTGGTGTCAAGAACACAGTACATGATAATTGGAACAGTAGTCCAAGGTTATGTTCATGAGCGACTTCAGATATAGTCTCAACAGTTATTCTCGCCGGGTTTTGATCTGGTGTGGACCAGGAACCAGATATCAACACCTTAATATCCTTGAAAGGGACCTGTATGGAGGTCGTGGTTTGATGGTGTGGGGCGGGATTATGATTGGTGCACGGACACCCCTGCATGTCTTTGACAGAGGAACTGTAACAGGTCAGGTGTATCGGGACGTCATTTTGCACCAGTACTTTCGCCTCTTCAGGGGTGCAGTGGGTCCCACCTTCCTCCTGATGGATGATAACGTACGGTCCCACCGAGCAGCCATCGTGGAGGAGTATCTTGAAACAGAAGATATAAGGCGAATCGAGTGTCCAGCCTGTTCTCCAGACCTAAACTCCATCGAGCACGTCTGGTATGCTCTCGATCGACGGATGCTCTCGGTCGAGGTATCGCTGCACGTCTTCAAATCCCTAGGATATTTCAGGAGCACCGACAGGCACTAGTGCAAGAATGGGAGGCTATACCCCAGCAACTGCTCGACTACCTGATCCAGAGTATGCCAACCCGTTGTGCGGCCGGTGTACGTGTGCATGGTGAACATATTCCATACTGATGTCATGGTACATGCGCAGGACAAAGTGGCCTTTTGTAGTACACGTGTTTCGGGACGGTTTTCTCAACTTATCACCAATACCGTGGACGTACAGATCTGTGTCGTGTGTATCCCTATGTGTCTATGCTATTAGCGCCAGTGTTGTGCAGTGCCACGTTGTGTGGCACCACATTCAACAGTTATCTTTAATTTATGTGCATGAGTGTATTTCAGTGTAATTTCCACGTAACATTCCGGTAACAGAGCAACAGTCTTGACTACCAAACAAATGAAGCTAAACAACCTTACCATTGATATAGATGGTATTTTGCATCCCTAAATATGAGTCGCTGTTTATATATAGTTGTCCACACAGTCTAAAAATCGCGAATTACAGAGTAAAAAACCGGCCGCGGTGGTCTCGCGGTTCTAGGCGCTCAGTCCGGAACCGCACGACTGCTACGGTCGCAGGTTCGAATCCTGCCTCGGGCATGGATGTGTGTGATGTCCTTAGGTTAGTTAGGTTTAATTAGTTCTAAGTTCTAGGCGACTGATGACCACAGATGTTAATTCGCACAGTGCTCAGAGCCATTTGAACCATTTTTGAAAAGAGTAGAAAAAGAGGAAAAGAAGAGATTAATTTTTATGCATCTTGTTCGACAGTGATAACATGTGAGACCAAGGTAATAGCTTTAAGTCGAATGTTTTTAGAAAAGATAACATTTCGGTTTTTTTCGATCTTTTGTCTAAGTTGTAATATTATTTTTGTCAGTTCAGTATGTGAATTGTTTCTGAAATGCGCTTATGACACAGTTGTCGCAGTGTAGTGAGAATACTTGACTGGAGCACGTTCATAATGCCAAGGAAAGTAATTTACTCGTGCATTTAAGTACGGCAAAGACCTTCATACTCTAATGCGACCCGATTATCATAATCTGAATTCCTTGTCACCTTTCTTTGAGAGAACCAGTGATAGACTTTGGGAAACTAGTGAACTCAAAACGCTGAAAATTATATAGAACTGTTTCCCACTACTTATTATTCTGCTTCTTTTTCTTATTTCTAATTTTTCTCTCTACTTTTTATATAGCTTCTTTCCACGAGCCCGACGGTTTGGAACACCGCCTATTCAGTTTCTCTCTTAACTCTAAAGTTACCAGGTCTGCCGCAGTGAGCCTGTGAGCTGGCTTCTTACTTGGTCTGTTAGAGCCACGTACACTAATCACTTGTCCCTTATCCTCTTTCAGTTTTTTTTCTTTTCTTGGTCAATGTCAGTGTGGTTTTATTCAGCACCGAAATAGGATTCTATCCATCATTCTGGAAGCAGGTTGTAAAACCACTGAAAATAATAGCTTCGCTCCCCAGCTTTTCAGAAGAATGTTGTTAATGTGACTTCTCTGACACGGCTCTTCACTAAGGATAAAGTGATTAATGCAGCCGAGTGTAATAGCAGAAAATCTATAAGTAGAGTAAGAAATTTTTTAAACTGTAATGACAAGTCAAGCAGTAAAGATTACTGTTATGTTCTATCACAGCGGTGGATGTTTTGGAAAACACAATGTTCTCTGTGTTTTCTTCCGAGTTCTAATTTCACGAAAATGAAAGAGTTTGTTAATCATTTACATTCGTGTTATCTGCTTCATCATTTAACCAATCCCTGACATCCAAGGTGAGGATATTCAGCGGTCTCGGACCTACGACTGATCAATAACACCAACACACTCAAAACAAAGTGCTTGCGTTTGAAAAAAAATAACAATAAAAAACGAACGGAGTTCCCAGCCCTCTTAATTTTTATTTACCTTGATTTTCCTAAAATGCTTGAGGCAAATGTAGTAACGGTTCCTTAAACAGGTAGCAGACCGTTTTTTCCCCTCCTATAAATAAGCTAGCGTACTTCATCTCTGATGATACTGTTTTTCTCTTTTTTCGCTTCGTGTTCACGTCTATACAGTGAGAGCGCTTCTCTCTTCCATTCACTATTTCTGTCGGTTCGGAACGGAAATACATCTTCTCACAGTATGGTGCAAGTGTAAGATAACTGTATCAGTGATAAGTAATCTCTCGCCTGCGATAATTTCTCTCTGACGTTGTTCACGCTAGCAGGACGGGCAGTGTGATGCGTGTGTACAGACGTACTTGACAAGGCTGCTCACCATATATGCTGATTCATGAGATTGTTCTCCGCCCGAAAAAAATTTCAAACGAAAATTTTCACAAACTTACTACTTATAACGCAGAACAAAAAGTTGTCGTTACAAAGAAGTTTCTAATTTGCTACAGGTGAACTCATCCGAACTGTAAGATGTGAACTAGATGGCAAAAGTTAGTAGAACTTTATTTGCATATATATACCCCGCGAATCATTGTGAAGTGAGTGGCAGGGTTAATTTTTATTTTACCATATAGTACGGTTTATTTTCATCGACTCGACCGGATAGCCGAGAGCGTTAACATGCCACCGTGATTTGTTGAGGTGAGCTGTTCCGCATCTTCTCCGCCACGCGTACTACGACGTGGAGTGGTGTTCACCAGGTCAGCCTGGATCTGGTTTTTAGACGGTTTTCCACATCGAATTAGGTGAATGCCAGGCAGGTACACGGCACACAAAAATTTGAAAACGTTCTCTCATAACAGCATGAAATTTACTGTAGACACAGACATATGGGGTACACAGGTTCCGTCCGGTTTGGGGTTGGAGGAATGGTGACGTCAGGACGTGGCCCAATGCGGGCGCCGCAACGAACTTGGGACGTCACACTAACTGCCTTGCCTGACATACGTCGCCAGCATTCGGGTGTGTCTGGAGCCAGGCAGGAAATCAGTACGTGAATCAAAAGGTAACCTTATTGGTTACAGTGTTCTTGAATTTTTCATATGTCATCGAGTGCGTGAATGTACACCATTGGCCATTAAAATTGCTACACCACGAAGATGACGTGCTACAGACGCGAAATTTAACCGATAGGAAGAAGACGCTGTGATATGCAAATGATTAGCTTTTCAGAGCATTCACACAAGGTTGGCGCCGGTGGCGACACCTACAACGTGCTGACATGAGTAAAGTTTCCAACCGATTTCTCATACACAAACAGCAGTTGACCGGCATTGCCTAGTGAAACGTTGTTGTGATGCCTCTTGTAAGGAGGGGAAATGCGTACCATCACGTTTCCGACTTTGGTAAAGGTCAGATTGTAGCCTATCGCCTTTGCGGTTTATCGTAACACGACACTGCTGCTCGCGTTGGTCGAGATCCAATGACTGTTAGCAGAATATAGAAACGGTGGGTTCAGGAGGGTAATATGGAACGCCGTGCTGGATCCCAACGGCCTCGTATTACTAGCAGTCGAGATGACAGGCATCTTGACCGCATGGCTGTAACGGATCGTGCTGCCACGTCTCGATCCATGAATCAGCAGATGGGAAGGTTTGCAAGACAACAACCATCTGCACGAACAGTTCGATGACGTTTGCAGCAGCATGGACTATCAGCTCGGAGACCATGGCTGCGGTTACCCTTGACGCTGCTTCGCAGGCAGAACTTCATTTTTTTCGGATGAATCCAGGTTCTGTTTACAGCATCATGATGCTCGCATCCGTGTTTGGCGACATCGCGGTGAACGCACAATGGAAGCGTGTATTCGTCATCGCCATACTGGCGTATCACACGGCGTGATGGTATGGGGTGGCATTGGTTTCGCGTCTCGGATCACCTCTTGTTCGTATTGACGGCACTTTGAACAGTGGACGTTACATTTCAGATGTGTTACGACCCGTGGCTCTACCCTTCATTCGATACCTGCAGGTCCTGTACAAGCCTTTCTGGATACAGAAAATGTTCGACTGCTGCCCTGGCCAGCACATTCTCCAAATCTCTTACCAATTGAAAACGTCTGGTCAATCGTGACCGAGCAACTGGTTCGTCACAATACGCCAGTCACTACTCTTGATGAACTGTGGTATCGTGTTGAGGCTGCTTGGGCAGCTATACCTGTACACGCCATCCAAACTCTGTTTGGCTCAATGCCCAGGCGTATTAAGGCCGTTATTACGGCCAGAGGTGGTTGTTTTGGGTACTGATTTCTCAGGATCTCTGCACCCAAATTGTATGAAAATATAATCACATGTCAGTTCTAGTATAATATATTTGCAATGAATACCCGTTTATCATCTGCATTTCTTCTTGGTGCAGCAATTTTAATGGCCAGCAGTGTCTTTGAACTCGCAGCTACAAAGTATTCAACTGGTGTCAAAACAGTAACTCGCTCCCCTGCTTGAGACTGTCGCTGCACTCCGTAAGACCTCCAGTGTCACGTGCTGTGACACGCGACATCGAGCTCGCTTCTGGAAGGGAATCCGGCCACCCACCAAACATAACTAACAACATAGCAGTACCGTCCCCAGAGAGAGAAACCGGAAAAAGAAAGAAGCGTTATTTCTGTTCCATTCGCGGGCGAGTGTGGAAATCGTGATTGTATACCCCTGTGCGAGCTGTCATTTGTGGTCTTTTACCTACACGATATACCAGTATATTGGATAGACACGTAGGAACTGGAAATGTCAGTCTTTCCCGCCCTGAAAGAAGGCCCTTGGATTTTTCTAATCACTATCTCGTGACGTGTAGGCCGTCTTGCTTCGAGTTTCTGTTGGTTAAGTCTTTACACTACTGTTACTCTCTCTCGCCAATCCAATAAGCTTGCGTGCAACCCCGTTATTTATATACGTTCGACATTTCCTGTTAGTCTGACGTGATATGGGTGCCATTACACTTGAACAGTATTCAAGTATGGGTCCCATAAGTGTTTTGTATGCAGTTTCCCACTATCCAATGAATCCTAGCCTGCCCCTTCTTTACCAATAAACACCCCTAAATGGTCATCCCACTACACCTCTCTACACAATGTTCTCCCAATTTCTTGTATTATGACATTACTAACTGTAGCCGGCCGCTGTGGCCGAGCGGTTCTAGACGCTTCAGTCTGGAACTGCGCGACCGCTACGGTCGCAGGTTCGAATCCTGACTCTGACGTGGATGTGTGTGATGTCCTTACGTTAGTTAGGTTTAAGTACTTCTCGTGAAGTGCACAACTTTGTATTTCTTTACATTAAGAGCAAGTGGTCAGTTTTGGAGTAGACCGATATTTTGCCGAGATCTAACTGGACATTAGTGCAATTCTTACCGTATACAATATCACTGCAACGTCTACAAAATGCCTGAGCTTTTATCTGGTACTATTTGCCAACCATTAACTTATGTTTGGGCCCGCGTCTATGTCTGTGCTCCGTATGGGACCACGGGCTACATTACGTTCCTGTGAATCCTAATCTTCGTAGATCTCGATAGCAAATAAATGGTTCAAATGGCTCTGAGCACTATGGGACTTAACATCTGATGTCATCAGTCCCCTAGAACTTAGAACTACTTAAACCTAACTAACCTAAGGACATCACACACATCCATACCCGAGGCAGGATTCGAACCTGCGACCGTACCGGTTTCGCGTTTCTAGACTGAAGCGCCTAGAACCGCTCCGCCATTTCGGCCGGCTCTCGATAGAAGCCGGGACGTGATCAGCTTTCCAAACAAAAACATTGACCTGTTTCCTGCTTGAATTGTTGCTATTATTTCCTGGTCGAACCTATTTTTCACTGAGTACTACGCAAACATATTTGAGCTCTGACTCAAAAGATAGAATGAAAACTCCTGAAATTTGAGAATACTGTTCTGAGACAGATTTCTGGATCAGTGAACGATCGAGACGGCTGGAGAAAGAGAAAAAAAAAACCGCGAAGTGTAGGAGGTGTCAAACTGTGGCAATTATTAAAGAAAGGAGATTCAAGTTGTATGTGCATGTAATGCGTGAGAAGCTCAGATCACCAAGCAGGTGATGGAAGAAGACATCAGACCCAGGGGAAAACCACGGCTGAGATGGATTGACGGGATCGGAGAGGATAGAGTACGGTGGTACTAGTTGGAGAAGACGACACTGGCCGAAGAAGATGGAGGAGGTTGATTGAGGAGGCCAAAGACCGACTGCGGTTTGTATGGCCAAGCTAATAATTAAGTCATTACTGTATAACATTAGCAGCAAGGGTCATATTACAGTCTCTTCGGGCACGCAAATTATTACTTCAGTGTCTAATGGTGACTCTCCATCCAGGACATGGGTTGCGTCCTGCCTATTAGGATCGCTCCAGTCGAAAATATGATTAGGTATGGCAGAGAAATGTATTTACTTTAGAAGATAACGATGTGACACTGAATCAAAAACTTTTGGAAAGTTTAGAAACGCTGATTCAGCATGTTATTCTCTGCCTACAACACTGGCAATATCATATGTAAATTGCAAGTTGAGTTTAAAGTTATCAATGTTTTCCGATCCCATGCTGATTTCCATGGAAAAGACTGTTGTGTCGGTGGAAGGTCGTACGAAGTGATGTCTTTGCTTATGATCAAATTATTATACATATTCCCAGTAAGGGCCAATGCGTGAGAAACGAAATGGTTAACTTATGGTATATTACAGCGTCGTCTGTAGAGGCTGCTGCAACCTGAATTACAAGACCTCAAGCATTAAGATGAGTTCATTGATTACCGGAGCGTTTGTAATGAATATCGGTAGTTTTAGATGATGCTTGGATAAAACTGTGCAAGGCGTAGCCGGCCGGAGTGGCCGAGCGGTTCTAGGCGCTACAGTCTGGAACTGCGCGATCGCTACGGTCGCAGGTTCGAATCCTGCCTCGGGCATGGATGTGTGTGATGTCCTTAGGTTAGTTAGGTTTAAGTAGTTCTAAGTTCTAGGGGACTGATGACCTCAGAAGTTAAGTCCCATAGTGCTCAGAGCCATTTGCAAGGCGTAATAAAAATTCGATGTAAAAGGAAGAACTTATTACGTTACGTGAAACTGGTCAAATAAAAACCGCAAGTGTGTAATAAAAATCATACATACGAAGCCAGTAGCTTGTAAGTTGATATGCACCTTCCAAACAATGTGTTGGAGGTCCAGTAGGTAGCAGTATTGAGCAGGTACACAAATGCGGAACAGTGTAACACAGACTATCGTAGTAGGAGCTAGAAGAATGGCAGATTAGAAATGAAGCTATCTGCGCTTATTTCATAATGCAGATTACGTACAAAACGTTCAAATACCCTGTAAATGCAAGAGCTGACCTAACATAAAGCACAACAGCCGCTCCGCAGACATGGGTCGTAGAATAGGCTCTGTAACCAAGTATTTTAACACACTTGAGGCAACCGATGATTTCAGATTCCACGCCCAATACATTCGTGACTCGCATTAGGAAGCAGATCACAGACGGAACGCCATCACCAGTACCATAGATCGGTTGTCAAAGTTGATAAACGGCACCTACATCGATATTTCATGATGTCACACAAATATGAAGGCTGTAAATTCAACTAAATACTTTGGAATTACAATGACAAATAACCTAAATTGGAACGATCACATACACTACTGGCCATTAAAATTGATACACCAAGAGGAAATGCAGATGATAAACGGGTATTCATTGGACAAATATATTCTACTAGAACTGACATGTGATTACATTTTCACGCAATTTGGGTGCATAGATCCTGAGAAATCAGTACCCAAAACAACCACCTCTGGCCGTAATAATGGCTTTGATATGCCTTGGCATTGAGTCAAACAGAGCTTGGATGGCGTGTATAGGTACAGCTGCCCATGCAGCTTCAACACGATACCACAGTTCATCAAGAGTAGTGACTGGCGTATTGTGACGAGCCAGTTGCTCGGTCACCGTTGACCAAATGTTTTCAATTGCTGAGAGATCTGGAAAATGTGCTGGTCAGGGCAGCAGTCGAACATTTTCTGTATCCAGAAAGGCCTGTACAGGACCTGCAATATGCGGTCGTGCATTATCCTGCTGAAATGTAGGGTTTCGCAGGGATCGAATGAAGGGTAGAGCCACGGGTCGTAACACATCTGAAATGTAACGTCCACTGTCCAAAGTGCCGTCAATGCGAACAAGAGGTGACCGAGACGTGTAACCAATGGCACCCCATACCATCACGCCGGGTGATACGCCAGCATGACGATGATGAATACACGCTTCCAATGTGCATTCATCGCGATGTCGCCAAACACGGATGTGACCATCACGATGCAGTAAACAGAACCTGGATTCATCCGAAAAAATGACGTTTTGCCATTCGTGCACCCAGATTCGTCTTTTTTCTTTATAGGATGGGGCCCCTCCACGCCCACACCAACGTGGTGACCAAACCAAAAGTTCTACTGTCACCTCCGTAAACATGTTAGTTTTTTGAATCAGGCGTCACAGGATGCGGGCTGTGATGATGTCCATGCGTCTGGGTAAGATTACTCATTAACATGGTCCATCAGGAGATAGAAGTGGTCGAAAACGTGCCAAGGCAAGAGCTAAGGGAAAAAAACTCTGCGACAGTACGACGGGTAGTAAGGACAGTAGCGGCTTGCTATCTGCGACAGTGCATGCAAGGTGTGGTTGTGTTAGTTCGAGGTATTGTGCATCGTTACCTTTGTCGTTGTTGAAGCTTGTTGCGGCGCTTGCTGCAGTTGCTGCGTCCCTGCAACAGTTCAAGGTCGTTGTAGATTAGTGGGCGATCGGTCATAGATCGGCTCACAGACGGTGTAGGGGGTGTGTGTGGCTGGTTTGCATGCTGTGTACAGTACGGTTTCCCTGCGGTTGCCTGATTTTCGGCTGGTTGCACATCTGGGTTCCCAGTAATAACTGTGTTGCAGGGGCTAGCCAGTACTGTCGTGTTAGCGTTCTATGGACCATAGATGTTTAGTTCCTAGCCAGTAATGTCTTTGGTCTGTTATGCTTCCATCTATGGTTGTGGTCGTAGTTACCCAGAGAAAGAATAAACGGGTTAAGCGAGTGTCTCGTGTTATTGTACAGTCGTGTGGAGAGTTTTTGGAATACCTGCAAGATGGTATCTAGCCGTTATTCCCGGTGAAGGTCCGCGATGCGTGTGTAGCGCGGAGCGTTGCTTATGATTTTGAGTACTTTGTTCTGTATGAGCTGCAGACGGCGCAGGCGAGTTGGCGCAGGGTATCCCCAGACAGGGGCTGCGTACGTCATCAGGGGTCTAATAAGTGTCATGTACATGGACCTAGACACCCTCCTGTTCAGTGTGCTACGCCTGTTAAGCATAGAGTACCTTGGCCGTCTTCCAAGCTGCGGGGAAGTGTTGGTGCTTGAGTATGGCATTCGTGATGTGTCTTAAGTATTCTACAGCTTTGTCCGTGAACTCTTGGATGACATGGTTTTGAATGCCATCGTGACCAGGGGCCTTCCTAGCGGTGGTATGCATGATGGCCCATTTGATCTCTGCTGCACTAGCTTGTCGGCTGTTGTTGCGCGCTGGTTGGGCCAAGATGCGTGTGACCTCCTGGTCCGTAGCAAGTGTGAACGCTGGGTCTGAGGGATCCAGGTTCGGTGTGAATGACGCTGCGAAGGTGAGGACCATCAGTTCCGCTTTTTCTTCCGCAGAATATGCTGGTCCGTCGGGCCCTTGTAGCCTGGGGGTGTACAGTTTCTCCCTAGTGAAGTGTCGGGCTAGCTGCCACACACCAGGTCGCGTGGTGTCCAGCCCTTCGAGTTTCTGGTCCCACTGTTGTGTTTTGAATGTTTGTATTTTTTTCCCGGATTATACCCTGGAGCCTGTTAATGTGTTATATGAAGTGCTGGCGCCTGGTATGCTGCCAATGTCTCCTGAGGCGGTTCCTCATTGAGATTAGGCCCAGGATTTCCTGGGGCAGGGCTGCACTGTGTTGTTGTGGCGTGCGGATTGGTATGGTGTCGGCTATTGCGTCCTGGACGGCGCCGGTGAGGGTTTCAACTGCCTCGTCAATTTAGGCTGTCTCGTTAATCGCGTGGGTGGGTGGGATGCGACTGTCAAGCGTTTCCTTGAACTGGGTCCAATTCGTGCGCCTGTAGTCGAACATCCTGCGTTGTTCCATGTGCTGCAGTGTTTCTTCAATGCACAGTACAATGGGTTGGTGATTTGAGGGCAGATCGTTTTCAACAGCAACGTTGAGTGTCGTTGTTATGCCCTTGATGAGGGCCATGTCTAACACGTCTGGCCTGTGTCCCCTCCGGTAGGGAATGTGCGTCGGTTCGGTCGGCGCTCCCAGATTCGTCGTTGAGTACACCATCGCAGGCGCTCCTGTCTGTGATGCAGCGTCAAGGGTAACCGCAGCCATGGTCTCCGATCTGATAGTCCATGCCGCTGCAAACGTCGTCGAACTGTTCGTGCAGATGGTTGTTGTCTTGCAAACGTCCACATCTGTTGACTCAGGGATCGAGACGTGACTGCACGATCCGTTACAGCGATGCGGATAAGATGCCTGTCATCTCGACTGCTAGTGATACGAGGCCGTTGGGATCCAGCACGGCTTTCCGTATTACCCTCCTGAACCCACCGATTCCATATTCTGCTTACAGTCATTGGATCTCGAGCAACGCGAGCAGCAATGTCACGATACGATAAACCGCAACCGAGATAGGCTACAATCCGACCTTTATCAAAGTCGGAAGAGTGATGGTACGCATTTCTCCTCCTTACACGAGGCATCACAACAACGTTTCACCAGGCAGCAGCGGTCAACTGCTGTTTGTGTATGAGAAATCGGTTGGAACTTACCTCATGTCATCACGTTGTAGGTGTCGCCACCGGCGGCAACTTTGTGTGAATGCTCTGAAAAGCTGATCATTTGCATATCACAGCATCTCCTTCCTGTCGGTTAAATTTCCCGTCTCCAGCACGTCATCTTCGTGGTGTAGCAATTTTAATGGCGAGTAGTGTAGTAAACCCCTGCCACCGAGTACCTGCTGAGACCCTGCTGGAAGAACGACTATCGTTCCACTCACAGGGCGAACAGGAGAGGTGAGACGGCAAGTCTGCGCATTGGTCCTCCCTCTCGAGTAACGCGGACGCGTTACCACCCATCACTCACCCTGCTGTGAGGACGAATCCTCTGCGCCGCTGCAGCTGAGCTCGTGGGCGAAACGAGCGACACCTGAGGTGTTCCATACGAGCCAGATTCTCCGCCACCGCTACATCCCGAGGAGGCAGCCTGAAGGCGGCTGTCCATAGGCAAAAGCGCATTCATCTCTTTGCGAATCTGCGGCCAGCTATTCCTGAGTCTGCGCAAAGCATACACACATCCTTACCATGGTAGCACGACTGACTGAAGAAACAAACTGTAAAAGGATAGACAGAAACCTAGATATGCAACATAATACCCACCTGACGTGTCAACAATGGAGGCTGGCGCTTTAATGAACTGTGTAGCTGGCTGTTCAGAAGAAAATGACAGTTGTGCTAAAGACTGCCTCACTCTAGACCCTACAGTTACAAAAAGGCGAGAGTGCACCTCCTGAACAGAAAAAAAACACGCTCTAAAGTTAAGAGAAAATATACTAGTAACAAAACACAGAAAAAGCTAAATACTTAATTTGCAGCTCTACAGGTGTGTAACAAGCGACAGTTGCAGCCTGACTGACTAGCTTAGTAAGCTGAAACGAACGGTTGCTGGCTCTTCGAAAGAAATAAATGGATAACTACTGCGCTACAAACTGCTTTAATTTACACTTATATGTAGTTACAAAATGTGAGATTTAGCCTCTTAAATAGATGGGTTGTTTGGCGGAAGTGACCACACTGCGAGGTCATCGGTCTCATCGGATTAGGGAAGTATGGGGAAGGAAGTCGGCTGTGCCCTTTCAAAGGAACCATACGGGCATTTGCCTGGAGTGATTTCGGAAAATCACGGAAAACCTAAATCAGGATGGCCGGAGGTGGGATTGAACCGTCGTCCTCCCGTGTCCCTCCAGTGTCCTCTTAAATAGAAAAATATGCACAAAATTCAAGAAATATATTACTGAGAAATCACAGAAAGACCTAAAAACGTAACACGCTGTTCTCCAGGTGTGTAACGGGTGACAACTGGAACCCTGCTGTTAAATGTATCGCTATTAAGAGAGAAATTAGATTAGTCAGCTCTTTTAGTGCGGTCAGAACGTGTACATTAGAGATCAAAGGCATACGGCACTCTGTATTACGTCAGACAGATTCGAGCTTCTGCGGAGGGAGGAGGGGAGGGCACTAACTTCGTTACTCGCGGCGATAAATCAATCAGAGCGTGAGAAATTCGTAGCTGGCGCTTTAAATAGGTTACCAACTCGATTTACCAGCACTTAATTGCGAATCAAAAATTGATGATGCCGAAGTCTGGCGATGTAATGCGAATGATGGGCGGTTGCGTTTCACCGCATCCACAGGTGTATGTCTTGAACAGCTGCAGTTGTACATTAAATATTATATATTTAATAAATTATTGTAAATTTAGTTCAAGATATTAGCACAACAAATTTTATTCTCTATCTACTTTATTTCTTGCTTATATTACTCGTTGATGTCCCAAATACTCGGTCAAGTTGACGCCAACGTGAATTTTACCATAAAAAATTCATTTTTCAGTTAAATATTTGAATCCCTTTATTCTTTGCATCCACCTCTTCACTCTTTGCGATATTTTGCAATGAAAAGAATCATTAGCATCAGTTTTTGTTTCATCTTCGGAATATTTTTGTAGCGATCTGCAGCATTTATTGTTTTTTCGATTCTCTAGTTTGAGAAAAATATGACGTCATCAGGGAGAGGTCACTTAGCTGTTGCATGATCATCATATTTGACACGTAAATATGGATATTAACAATATTTCTGTTGCCTTCCGTAATTTTATAGAAACGTCTAACATTCTAAAGTGCCGATCTGTTTGGAGCAGTGATGGTGGCAAGATCACGTCTGAGCCCAAAAACAAGAAAACGGTTTCCAGCAAAAATAAATAAATAAATAAAATCTTCAAGCTTGCTGAAATTCCTAGCAACAGCGTAAGTGTTGTTAGGCATTCAATAGAAAGGGAGATAAGCGCTTAACATCCTGTTGCGACTAGGTCGTCAAAGATGAAGCAAACACTGTGACATGGCATGAATGGGGAAAGAAATAGGCCATGCCCGTTTCGAGGGAAACATTCCAGTGTTCGTCGTAACCGGTGTAGGGAAACCATTGACTCTTATCCATCCAAAGAGTCAAATTAATTGAACAATATTTAACACAACAATTCCGTAGGATGTGTTTTGTTGAGAAAATAATTCATGTTTATAGAAGAACGATCTGTGAACACCAACTGCATGTACCGCAGATTTGAGACTGCTGATAACTAAGCCATACAATATGATATCTCAAAGAAGCAATACCGTAGTGCTGAGGTTCTTAATTTAGTTAAACATGAGTTACCAACGTCACGTGTGGCGCTGTCAGGGGCAAGGACGCCAGAATAAGGTCTAAATGTTCACCGTGGCCAGATACAGGTCTTGGACAGTCGAAACAGCAGTTCTTCGCTTGCCTTCACCAACCAATATTACGCTGTCCAGACTCTTTAATGTGACTCCCAGTCAAAAAATTGAATAACCACGTTTTAAAGCGCTCTGAGGCGTGCAGGAAGAGAGTCAGAATGATTCTGGAAGGTACCGACAGGGATGTGGAGCGTAGTGCAGTTGTCAGCGCTTTCTCGATTGGGTTTAAATCCAGAGAGTTTGGTAGCCAGTGGCGTATGATAAACTCGTCGTGGTGCTCGTCGAAACACGAATGTGCGCTGCGCGCTGTGTGACACGTTGCATTGTCCTGCTGGTAGATATTGTCGTGTCAAGGAAAAACAAACCGCATGTAGGGGGGGACATGATCCCCATGGATAAAGGCATACCTGTATTCATGCATTGCCCCTTCCAGAATGACGAGATCACCCAGGGAATGCCACGAAATCGTTCCCGGGCCTTAACACGCCATCATGGTTGCCCGCTCAGTAAAGGAGGACAGACAGCGATCTATGGCAGATGTGGCGAAGAGTACAATGGTGCTGCACGTGCAAGTGTTTCGGAGCACACCGTCCTGCGCACATTATTGAACATGGGGCTCCACGGCAGGTGACCCCTGTGTGCTCCCATGTTCACCCAACGACATTAAAATGGGCACAGAGTCACCGAGATTGAACTGTAGACCAATGGAAATGAGGTCCAGCCGAACAGCTGCTCGAAATGTGCATTGCACCACAGACTCTTGTCGATGATGGTTGGTTGGTTTAAAATAGGGGAGGGAGGGGGCTAACTGCTAGGTCATCGGTCCCTCTTTCTGATTAAAGTAATTCCACAAGGGTGGGAGTAAAATAATCGAGACATACAAAACATAGCTGGAAGAAAGGAGAAAACCACAAGAATGACAAATACTAAAATGGACAAAATCGGACAATAAAACCACAGCGAGACGCAAGAAACATGTAGAAGAGATCAAAACAAGAGAACAGATTACCATGGCTGGCTGACGATGATAATAAAAAGGAGAAGCCAGCCACTCTGCAACACATTAAAACCTCCACTCTAAAAGCACTAGGGTGGAGAACACAGAGGGACAAAGGACATGAGCTAAAACTTAAATCAAATGATAAAACCCACCCTCACGAATAAAACGTAAAACTGAAAGCTGCTGTTGAGGCATTGTCACCTAACACCGAAGTTAGGGTGCTGGGAAAGTTAAAAGTCCTCCGCAGAGTGGCTAAAAGTGGGCAGTCCAGCAAGAGGTGGACGACCGTCATTTGTGAGCCACAGCGACACCGAGGTGGGTCCTTGCAATGGAGGAGGTAACCATGCATTAGCCACATATGGCCAACGTGGAGCCAGCAGAGGACAAATGGTTCAAATGGCTCTGAGCACTATGGGACTCAACTGCTGTGGTCATTAGTCCCCTAGAACTTAGAACTACTTAAACCTAACTAACCTAAGGACATCACACACATCCATGCCCGAGGCAGGATTCGAACCTGCGACCGTAGCAGTCGCACGGTTCCGGACTGCGCGCCTAGAAGGCAGAGGACAACTGATTCCTTGCGAGAGGACCGCATGGAAGACTTCCACACATTTGCAGTCTCCTTAATGACACGCAGTTTGTTGTGCGTACTGTTACGCCATACTGTCTCCCAAAGCCGAAAAACTGTGCGGCGTAAGACGGAACGCAGGCCAGTTTCGGAGATGCCCATCTCCAGAAACGGTTTCCGCGTAGCCTGTTTGGCCAGCCTGTCGGCAAGTTCGTTGCCTGGGATTCCGACACGCCCTGGGTTGCCTGGCATAGATGGACTCCTGAATGGACGCTACCAACGGATGGTGAGGATGGCACTGGTCGATAGCTTGTAGGCTGCTCAAGGAGTCAGTACACAGGAGAAATGACTCGCCGGGGCACGGGCGGATGTGCTGAAGAGCACGAGGTATGGCCGCCAGTTCTGCAGTGAAAACACTGCAGCAATCTGACAAGAAGTGCTGTTCAGTATGTCCTCAATGAACATACCCTGCAGCAATCTGACAAGGAGTGCTGCTCAATATGTCCTCAATGAACACATGCAAAACCTACGTGGCCATCAGCCATCAGTGTAAACCACTTCATGGTACCGGTACAAGTCGTGAATCGAGTGGAAGTGATACTGGAGAGCCTCAGGGTTAACTGAGTCCTTAGGGCCTTGCGAAAGGTCCAGAAAAATATGCGGCCTAGGTGTACACCATGGAGGTGTACGTGAATGGGCCTTGAGGGTAGGTGGTAACGGGAAGGACTTCAGTTCAGACAGAAGGGACCGTGTGCGAACAACAATCGTAAGCCCTGGTCTAGGCTGCCGATGCGGAAGATGAACCGCCGGATGCGCAGGAAAACTACGTGTGCAACGTAAATGGAGAGTAGTTGTGCACGTCTAACCCTCAATGGAGGGACTCCAGCCGCCACCAGGACACTGGTCACCAGACTCTATTCTAAAACCTCCTGTCGCTAGGCGAACGCCACAGTGGTGCATTGGGTCGAGTAAACGCAATGCTGAGGGCGCCGCCAAACCGTAAACCGGACTCCCATAGTCAAGGTGGGATTGAACAAGGGCTCTGTATAGCTGCAACAGCGTAGAGCGATCCCCACCCCACTAGGTGTTGCTCAGACAGCGGAGGGCATTAAGGTGCTGCCAGTACGTCCGCTTAAGCTGAGGAAGGTGAGGTATCCAAGTCAATCGGGCGTCGAAAACGAGTCCTAAGAATCGATATATCTCCACTACAGTGGGTGGATCGCCATTAAGGTAAATTTCTCGACCTGGATGAACCATGCGACGCCGACAGAAGTGCATGACAGACGACCTCGCGGCTGAAAACTGGAAGCCGTGGGCTAGAGCTCATGACTTTTCCTTGTGAATGGCTCCATGTAGGCGCCGTTTAGCATCACCAGTACTGGAGGAGCAGTAAAAAATGCAGTAGTCATTCTCAGGTGAGACCGACGACCCTACAGCTGCTGCTAGACCATTAATAGCCACTAAAAATAGAGAGACACTCAATATGGAGCCCTGCGGAACGCCATTCTCCTAAAAACGCGGGGAACTATGGAAGGCACCGACTTCGACACGGAAAGTACGGAACGATAGGAAGTTTTGGATAAAAATCTGGAGCGGGCTTCAGAAACCCCACTCATACAATGTGGCAAGGAAAAGATGTCGCCAGCTCATGTCGTATGCGGTACGTAAGTCAAAAAAGACGGCAACCAAATGCTGGCGTCTGGAAAAGGCTGTTCGGATGGCAGACTCGAGGGACACAAGATATCAGTGGTTGAGCGACACTGGCGAAAGCCGCCCTGACATGGAGCCAGTAGGCCACGTGACTCCAGGACCCAACACACCTGCCGACACGCCATACATACCAGCAGCTTACAAAGAAAGTTAGCGAGGCTGATGGGCTGATAGCTATCCACATCAAGCGGGTTTTTATCAGGTCTGAGCACCGGAATGATGGTGCTCTCCCGCCATTGCGATGGAAAGACGCCATCGCACTAGATCAGGTTGAACATAACGAGGAGATGTCGCTTGTAGTCAGATGAGAGATCTGACTGTGGATCTGATCCGGCCCAGGAACTGTGTCGGGGCAATGTGCAAGGGCGCTAAGGAGCTCCCACTCTGCAAATGGGGCGTTGTAGGGTTCACTGTGGCGTGTAGTGAACGAGAGGACTTTCTTTTCCATCCGCCGTTTTAGGGCGCGAAAGGCTCGAACATTGTGCTCAGCAAAGTGCTCGGCAATCGCGTTTGCGTAGGTAGATAACACGCCATTGATGTTAATGCCAGGGTCACCTGTTGGAGTCTGGTACCCACAAAAACGTCTGATCTACGTCCAGACTTGGGAAGGTGACATATGAGACCCAGTGGTCCACATGTACCTCTCCCAACGTGTTTTCAGCCACAGAAACGATCTTTGTACTGACCTACTCAACGACAACATCGATGACACCATGTGGGGGAGATTCAGCGGTGACAGCGGAGGTGAAGGCTTAGAAGTCTGCCTAGTTTAAAGCCCATCTGGGTAGGCGTCCGTGGTCATGACGCCAGGGGAGTGACAGGAATATGGGGAAGTGGTCACTACCACACATGTCGTCATGTTCCCTCCAGTTTATAGATGGGAGAAGGCCAGAACTGCAAACCGAGAGATCAATGGCCGAATATGTGCCATGTGCCATGTGCACCTGTATTTAAGAGGCAGAAGCCAAGTTGTGACAATAAATTTTCGACCTCCCTACCTCTGCCAGTAAGCAGAGGTAGGGAGGGCGAAAATTTACTGTCACAACTCGGCTTCTGCCAGTAAGCAGAGGTAGGGAGGTCGAAAATTTACTGTCACAACTCGGCTTCTGCCTCCTAAATACAGGTGCCCCCACACATTTCAGTGTGGCACATGGCACATATTCGGCCATTGATCTCTCGGTTTGCAGTCCTGGCCTTCTCCCATCTATCCACTGGAGAGAACATGACGACTTGTGTGGTAGTGACCACTTCCCCATATTCCTGTCACTCTCCTGGCGTCATGACCACGGACGCCTACCTATAGCACCACCCCACAAGGGGTTATGGGCGTTAAAATCTCCTATAAGTAGGAAAGGTTTAGGGAGTTGATCAATCAGTGCAGCCAATACATTCAGGGGTACTGCACCATCTGGAGGAAGATATAAATTGCAGGCAGTTATTTCCTGCATCGTCCTTATCCTGACAGCCTCAGCTTCATGAGGGATTTGAACGGGCACAGGTTCACCACATACCGAGTTCAGGACATGGACGCAAACTACACTTGACACACTGTTATAGTCGCTATGGTTCCTGTAATATCCCTTATAGCCATGGAGGGCAATGCAGAAAGCAGGTGAAAAGCGTAACAGTTACCGTAGCTCAGTCAGGTGGTGGGGAAAACCGCTGTAATTCCACTGGAGGATTACGTGATCATGAGACTGGGAAGGCATGAAACAATGAATGAGGCAGTCTATGCCTCAGGGACACCTACTGCCACCAGATGAGTACCTGTGCAATCAACATCCATTGTGTCTCAGGGCCCAGCGAGGTCTCGGTTCTCAGTGGACTCCAGAATCTCCATCTCATCCTCAGACACAGAGCTTCCAGGTGGTGGTGGTGGTGTGGGTGCCAGTACAGTGCCTTGGTTCTTGGGGGTCTTTCTCTTTTTAGGTTTCTCTCGCTGCTCCTTAGGTTTGTCCAGCTGGGAGGGCTTCACTGATTCAGTGTCAAGGACTGAGGACGACCGTGAAGCCCTACGAGCAGCTACCTGTGGTTGCTTCAGCCACTGGTGGGTGTCAGCTTTGCTACTGGTAGGAACCTGGGAAGGGAGTGACCCATGGGATCCCTTCCCGGCGAGAGAAGCCGAAGAAGACTTACACTTCTCCGGCTGAGAAGTGGGGACTGACGTCTCCGATGGTTGGCGGCGGGGGGGGGGGGGGGGGGGGTGCTCCTGAAGTAGGTTGTGTAGGAACAACAGGGAGGGAAGTGGCCCCACCATCAAGGGAACAGGTGGAGTCTGACGGCTCTGAGAGCCAGCTGTACGCGACTGAACGTAAGATGGTAGAACCATTATCATAGCGGCGGCGTAGGTTGACGTCATATGCACAGGATGTAGCCTCTCATATTTTCTCTTAGCCTCAGTGTAGGTCAGTCGGTTCTGGGTCTTGTATTCCATTATTTTTCTTTCTTTCTGGAGAATTCTGCAGTCTGGCGAGCAAGGCGGATTTGGGGTCGTATTTCTTAGCACTGAAGTTAGACCTTGACCGCTTAAAGACTGCTGGTGTGTGACCACCAGTAATAGATGACGTACTACCTACCCTTGATGGCGTGTCATCCGCCCTGATGCTACCCACTTCGACCAGGGGCCCTCCCCACGGGCGTCTCCCAGCCACAGCAAAGGCCACCTGGCAGGATGGTTATTGCTGGGAGTCCCGGTGCCCCAGGGTGACGGGCATCCACTCCTTGGCATACATGGAAAGTTGACAGCGCAGTCATCAGCAGAGCGGGCAGGATGGTTATTGCTGGGAGTCCCGGTGCCCCAGGGTGACGGGCATCCACTCCTTGGCATACATGGAAAGTTAACAGCGCAGGAATCAGCAGAGCGATCCGTGTGTAGTCAGGGGGCTGCAACCAGCAGGGTACATGGCGGCCCCACCACAACGGACTAGTTGCCATGCTGGATATAAGGCGCAAATGAGCTAGAAGTCCATTATCGTCGACAGCGCAGAAAGCGATTTTGCACAGAGGCTGGAGGAAAACGCAACCAGGAGGGTGACCTCGCCCAATAGCTGGAGAATGAGCGGAAGTGCAGATCCACGTCGACGAAAGATGCGAGGTGTCTCAGCGCATCGTGGACACTATGCACCATGTAAGACCCCCTTCCCCAGTTGTCTCGCTCTTCGGGAAAATCTTGAAAAATGGAGGTCAGACCCTGCAGGGAACCAACATATAAAGGCCGAAACGTGTGAGGCTCCTTTTAGTCGCCTCGTACGAGAGACAGGAATACTTCGGGCCTATTCTAAATCCCGAACCCGAAGGAGGGGAAGGCGGGAGGGGGGCAGTATTGTGTTATAGGGGGGACTCAGCTGTTATTCCGTGGAACATGTAGTAGTAATCGAAGGCATGACAGCTGTGGAATATTTTACTCGATGGCGATAGCATCTTACAGTGTGCTAACTGTCTGTCACACAAAGCAAGAATCGAGCTATCGTTTCAGTAGCACGACAGTGAATTGACGTTGATGTCTTACCCAGCACATTCGCCTTATCTGAACCCAATGAAAAACATTTGGGACACAATCGAACGACAGCTCCGCACCCCCTAACCATCCGCCCCTAATCACCCAGGAATGGTTGTCGAATTAGAATCTCTCCTGCATTCCCACCTTGTTATCATGGTATGGTCGTAGTGGATGTCGTTCACCGTTGCCTTCCTTCGACCTGCCGGTTAGTATCAAATGTGCAAAATTTATCGTGTAGAGAGCTGCGACTACTGTTTGTGGAATGTACAGTGTAGTTTCGTCTATGTGTTGTTGTGAAGTAAAGCATCGAAGAAGGTGCAGAGTGGAATGTTCTCGTCGGTCTGGTGGATCACAGTCAGTAATTTCTTTTCCCGACACTTCGTAATACGCTGTGAAAAGGTTTCTGTACCTGACACGGGACATTTTCACCATCAAGAACGGATTTTCGTTCCCACATCTAGTCCTTTTGTTTGGCAAACTAAGGAAACGAAAGATTCAGAGATGCTATCGCAGTGGTTAAGCGCGTGCTTTAGCACCAGCTAACGGCGTTCGCCATTGAGGTAGACGAACACCGTACGTGCGAAGACATTTTCATTAGGTTGTGGGTTATGGCCTTTGTAAGTCAGTCAGCCCGACTCGCATATAGGAGATGTTTGCAGGACACAAAAATTATGAGAACTCACGAAAGGTACTTTTACTTTAATTCGAAATAGTACTCTTTATTTTGGTTCACAACAGAATACTTTCATACAACTGCATTTCCTTACGAATTACGACAGGTATCAGAAATAGTTTTACGTTCTAATTTTCCAGGTGATTACCGTAATGCCGTCTCACAACAGTCATATTGAGCTGCGCTAAGTAATGCACAGGTTAACTACTTTATATTATTACAAGATTGACACAGCTTACATTCAAGAGGAGCGGCATTCTAATCTGTATTTACCAGTCCTGATTTAGGTTTTCCGTTGTTTCCCTGAATAGGTTGAAGTGAATGCTAGATGGTTCTTTTGAAAAGGACACGGCAAGTTAACATCCCCATCCTTGTCCTGTGCGAGCTTACACGCTGTCTCTAACGACTTCGTCGTAGATGAGACATTAAGCCATAAGTTTCCTTCCTTTCCTTTTTCGTAGTTCCTTCAGAATGGCCACAGCCAGTTCTTACGTTACCTTTGTCCAATCAGGGCTCACAGTTGTCTCTAACAGTAACTACGGCACGTTAAACTCTGACTTCCGTTCTCTTTTAGAATTTAATATACCGCCAACGAAAACCAGAAAAAGTGCTCTCTCCTGACGATGGACCAATCTTGTTGCGCAGTGGTCTTGGCGTGGGATAATACACTGAAAAGACGCAGAAACTGGTACATCTGCGAAATATCAAAATGGTTCAAATGGCTCTGAGCACTATGGGACTTGACTTATGAGGTTCAAAATGACTCAAATGGCTCTGAGCACTATGGGACCAACTGCTGTGGTCATTAGTCCCCTAGAACTTAGAACTACTTAAACCTAACTAACCTAAGCACGTCACACACATCCATGCCCGAGGCAGGATTCGAACCTGCGACTGTAGCGGTGGCGCGGTCCCATACTGTAGCGCCTAGAACCGCTCGGTCACACCGGCCGGTACAGCAAATGGCTTGGGCCTGCTACACACGTATACATATAAAATTAATCAAGCAGATTTATACCAGAGCTTAAGTCGCTGGCTGGAATAGTGGAAATTAGTACAGAACAACAAACAACAACCAGCCGAATCAGTAGGTCACTCAGTAGAGCAATTATTCACATGCAATCGCCCATCGATTTCTCGCACTAAAACATATCCGTACATGAGAGCATAGTTATGTCATAGAAACGCGACCCATTAGTATACCGAAATCGCAGCTGACCAGATCTGTAGTTTACACAGAACATCAATTATTCTAATATCACAGCTCACAGACGACCACACTAACATGTATTAATATATCAGAATTTAGACCCCGAACTGCAATACGTTGCATCAATACACAAATAGCAGCCGATCCAAATCTGCAGTTCCAGGACAGAAAATGTCACGGCCCGTAGACTAGTCACACTAAATTGTGTTATAAGTATCACCGTCGCATGCAAAAGGCGACAGCGTAAATACCAAAACAGTACGAGCGAAAATTTATGCAATTTCCCAGGCGTAAGCGCCTGCAAAATTAGAGAGGAGAACATGAACTGAACAAACACACAGACGGAATCAGGAAACGTTGGGCCACAGCCATGCGAAACCAGTACTTCGCTAGACACGTTGATCTCACGGTTAGAAGAACCTCAGTATCGGGCAGAGCAACCGATCTTCCTTCTGCCAACGGCCCGCTGTATTAATAGCAGAGCTCCACCAGGCACAAACGTTCTAGGAGATTTCAGAGCGCGGCCTCCGCATACACCAACTCCGCGGGAACCAAAGAGTGCGCGTGAGCTGTCCTTACGGACTGGCGCCAAGAAAACCACGAGCACGGCACAAAATGATCGTATGATACGACGTGCGGCTTACATGCTGGTGACATTTAAGTTTTGCCAACACTTCGCATGAATGACACAGAAATCAACCAACCTTATACTGAGGTATTTGAGCTGTGCCATAAGTTGCTGAGTGCGTGGAACGGATAAGGAGTGACGGAAATACTGTTAACTTATTGACTGGAAGGGCTTTCTAGGAAGTGGTGCTGTTGCAGAGCAGGGAAACCGGACTAACTGTGCAAAAGCCACCTTATGAAAATTCATACGGGTAACTTTTTGTGCAGATAAATAGGAACAAATTTGGAAGATTTGCAGCTGAACGCCCTTTGATGGAAAGGTTGTAAACTTTGTATTACGGCTTTTGACGAAAACACTGCTGACGAATGATTTTGCTAGACACTGTCAGGTTGGTCATGGCGTACCCTGTTCTGCTGTACATCTACAGTTTCCACTTCATGTACTCTTTCAGCAACCTCTTCGACACCCCTTAGGTGGGGTTGCCTGCCCACAGGCGCTATAGCAGTGTCAAGGCACCACTCAGCTGAATGGGTCTCCGACAGGTATATTTTTAACGTGCTCAACACAGGTGCGAGGGTGGCTCCGAACTAGTAGGTCTTAGAAGGACGCTTTGTCGTTTTATTCTCACACATGTCAATGTTGAACCCCTCCGTGATCAATCCACAGGACGGCGCCGTACAAGAGCACTTAAAAAGCATAAACACCATTGATGCTTTATATCACGTTCAAATTTCGTCGAATGGTTTTGAACGGTCCGTAGTGGTTCCACCCTATATACTACAGCAAAATTTGTGCTCATGCTACACTACAAAGGGGTCACATCACGTTCAGTACGGTTGCAGCCCCGCGATGTCCTCAGTGTGTCAGCAGTATCGAACGTTGTCTGTAAAGTCGTCCTTTTGCTCATCACACTGCAAACTGTTGTTCTCGACCGGACCAAGGGAAAGGGTGGTTTCATTGACGCCATTTGTGCCACCTTGTCCTCGGTCATCCGTAAGAAAACCGCGTGATTTCAACGCTGTATGTCGCGGCTCTAACCTCCATCGCAGAGGCGTTAAAAGAAGAGATGAATTGTGGGTAAGAGGGGTTGTGACAACGTTCCTATCGTGTTATGAATCCACTATGGCGTTGGGCAGAATTACTGTGTAATTTGGTTACAATGTGACTCTACACCTCGCATAAACTTCTGTAGGTCTGACGTTTTTTTCTTTGTTTTTTGGTTCGCACGCTGACACGTGTTGATGGCCCAGCATTGAAATCCGCAGCAATTTGCATAAGGGTTGCATTTCTGTCACGTTGAACGATTCTCTTCGCTCGTCGTTGGTCCCGTTCTCGCAGGATCTTTCCCCGGTCGCAGTGATGTCGGAGATTTGAAGTTTTGCCGGGTTCCTCATATTCACGGTACACTCTTGAAATGGTCGTACTGGAAAATCCCCACTTCATCGCTGTGTCCCATCGCTCGTGCGCCGATTATAACATCACGTTCAAACTCACTTAAATCTTGATAACCTACCATTGTAGCAGCAGTAACTGATCTAACAACTGCGCCAGACACGTATTGTCTTATGTAGGCGTTGCCGACCGTAACCCCATATTCTGCCTGTTCAGGTATGTATGTATTTGAATACGTATACCTATACCAGTCTTTTTTTTGCGCTTCAGTGTATATGTAACTTACTTTTTGAAGTCTCCTCCTATTTACCTATCCCTTCTTTTACCCAAGTTGTGTCATTAAACTCTTTTTCTCTCCAGTTCGTTTTTGCGCCTCTTCATTAGTTATTCGATCCACGCAACTCATTTTTAGCATTTCTCTGTAGCACATTTCAAAAACTTCTATTCTCTTCTTGAATGTCGGCGTACTTAAATTTATATTACATATTTGTCTTTTCCAATAAAGCCTTTTTTTTTGCTATTGGCAACTACATATTACAATCGTCTTTACTTCGGCGAATGTAGTTATTTTGTTGCTCAGTTAGCAGAGCTCCTCTGTTACTTTTACTCTCCCATTACCTGATCAAATTCCCTCGGCATCACGATGTTTAATTCTCTTACACTCAATTACTGTTGTTTTAGATTCATTGATGTTCATCTGATGTCATCTTTTCAAGATACTAACCATTCAGTTCAACTGATCTTCTAAGTTCTTTGCTGTATCTGAGAAAATTACAATGTCGTCGGAAAAACTTGACGTTCATATTTCTTGTCTCTAATCGTTTATTCCTTTGAAAATTCTTGGGTTTTCTTTACTGCTTGGCCAGTGTACAGGTTGAATAATACTGGGGATAGGCTGCAACCCTGTCTCAATTTCCTCTCACCTACCGCCTCCCTTTCATGTTGGCTGGTTGGTTGTTTGTTTTGGGGAAGGAGACCAGACAGCGAGGTCATCGGTCTCATCGGATTAGGGAAGGACGGGGAAGGACGTCGACCGTGCCCTTTGAAAGGAACCAGCCCGGCATTTGCCTGGAGTGATTTAGGGAAATCACGGAAAACCTAAATCTGGATGGCCGGACGCGGGATTGAACCGTCGTCCCTTTTATGTCCTTTAAGTAGTAATGAGGTAGAAATAGTGTTTCACTTTCTTTTTGTATTCAGAGCCTTTATTGTCCTGATAATTAACTGTTTCGTCGAAATCTAGTATAATGTGTTTTCATTGTCTTTGTATTTTCAGACGTCTGTTGGTGGCAAGTTGCTATTGAAAATCTGTAAAAACCGTTTTTTTTTATTTTAATTGCGGTTTGTTTCCCAGTAGGATTCCATTTTTCTCGCTCGTAGTTTCTCTTAAATTTTCTGTTCCTCGTGCTTTACAAAGTGTTCTAATTCTGCACCACCTGTTGCGTTGTTTGCCTGAACGAAATGTTTGCGTCCAGCGTTTTATGTGTAGTTGCTTCCCGCAGCCAAGAGGTTCTGCTTGTATCTTGACAAATAAACTGTTCCTTTCCAGTAATCTCTCTTGCATAGCAGTGCTTTTGTTTGTACGTTGATGACTCAGAGTGCAGTTCAGCATTAACATCTAGACTACAGAGTATACGGCAGACTCATTTCTCACCCAGAGTAACGCATTCGTGGATGTACTTTCATTGTATCTCTGAACAAGATGCTAGCTCTCATGAAATCCCATCTGATGGTACTCGAATTTTCTGCTGGAAGTCTGTATCCAAGGTTTATCCTCTGCGATCTTTAACGTACTGGTAGAGTGGAGCTGCAAATAGTTCAGATATTACTAGGTGATAGTTATAACAAACGTAAATGAGTTACAAAGTACGGCGTGCATATACTTTATTCATCATGTAAGCGTCACTACAGATATTCGGATTTAGGTTATGACAAGCTCGATATGCCTGCCATCATTGACGATGATGTGGCGCAGACAAATAACGGGGTCAGGGATTTTCTCTGCCTCGTGATGGCTGGGTGTTGTGTGTTGTCCTTAGGTTAGTTAGGTTTAAGTAGTTCTAAGTTCTAGGGGACTGCTGACCATAGATGTTAAGTCCCATAGTGCTCACAGCCATTTGAACTATTTGAACAAATAACGAAATTCTGAATGACCTGCTGAAGTGTCGGAACATCGATGCTGTCGATGACCTCCTGAATGGCTGTTTTCAGCTCAGCAGTGATTTTGGGGCTATTGCTGCACACCTTGTCTTTAATGTAGCCCCACAAAAAAGAGTCGCACATGTTGAGATCAGGAAAATAAGGCGGCCAGTCGAAGCCTATGCCAGATACGGTCCACAAAGTGCTCCTTCAGGACATCAAACACTCCTGCTTCGATGGGGTCTAGGTCCGTCTTGCATGAACCACATCTTGTCGAAACCAAGGTCACTTTCGATAATGAGGATGAAATCATCTTCCAAAACCTTCGCGTACCGTTCCGTACGTCCGTTAGTCACCGTGCCATCAAGGAATTTCACACCGAATATTCAATGACTGGGTATTGCACGCCACACAGTCGCCAGTTGAGGGTGAAGAGACTTCTCAGTCGCGAAATGCGGATTCTCAGTTCCCAAAATGAGCCAATTTTCCTTATTGACGAACCCATCCAAATGCTAGTGGGCTTCGTGGCTAAACCAAACCATATGGTGCGTACTAATTCCCATCATACACCTCGGCGCCGTCCGGAGTGACCATGCGGTTCTAGGCGCTACAGTCTGGAACCGAACGACCGCTACGTCGCAGGTTCGAATCCTGCCTCGGGCATGGTTGTGTTTGATGTCCTTAGGTTAGTTAGGTTTAATTAGTTCTAAGTTCTAGGGGACTGATGACCTCAGATGTTAAGTCCCATAGTGCTCAGAGCCATTTGAATAATTTTGAGCTGATATCTAAATGACAGTATCTGTTAAAGATCGTATACGTGCATGGAGAGAAAAATAAAGCAGTGGGCGAAGTGTGGAAGTCAGAAGTTATGACGGTTTTATTTCATATAGTTCAGTAATTGTCACCCTGTAAGTCGATGTAGGGTTCGGTTCGGCAGTATTACAAGGCGTGTCTACACAAAGATATTCGAATGAGCTGATATCGCCGGCCGCGGTGGTCTCGCGGTTCTAGGCGCGCAGTCCGGAGCCGTGCGACTGCTACGGTCGGAGGTTCGAATCCTGCCTCGGGCATGTATGTATGTAATGTCCTTCGGTTAGTTAGGTTCAATTAGTTCTAAGTTCTAGGGGACTGATGACCACAGCTGTTAAGTCCCATAGTGCTCAGAGCCATTTGAACAATTTTGAGCTGATATCTAAATGACAGTATCAGTTAAAGATCGTATACGTGCATGGAGAGAAAAATAAAGCAGTGGACGAAGTGTCGCAGTCACCAAACTGAGATTTAGTGTTTGTTTGTTGTTGTTGTTGTTGTGGTGGTGGTGGTAGTTTCTGTGGGACCGAACTGATGAGGTCATCGCTCCCTAGGCTTACACACTACTTAATCTAACTTAAGCGAACTTACGCTAATGACGACACACACACACACACACACACACACACACACACACACACACACACACACGCCCGAGGGCGGACTCGAACCCCCGACTTGGGGTGCCGCGCGAACCGCAGCAATGCGCCTAAGACCGCGCGCCTGGCCCAAGCTGTTAGTGTTCGTGAAGACTCATGTTTCAATGCAATGACTTTTGTTTATTTTTGTGTACTTATTTGCTGGTGCAGAAATTTCACTAGCTGCCTAAGTTCAAAATGGTTCAAATGGCTCTGAGCACTATGGGACTCAACTGCTGTGGTCATTAGTCCCCTAGAACTTAGAACTATTTAAACGTAACTAACCTATGGACATCACACACATCCATGCCCGAGGCAGGATTCGAACCTGCGACCGTAGCAGTCGCACGGTTCCGGACTGCGCGCCTAGAACCGCGAGACCACCGCGCCCGGCCGCTGCCTAAGTACTCCAGCAGATTGTTTCACAATCGTCATACATTATGTTTTATCCATACATTAGAGGCTGAGATAATATAAAGACACAATTCACAATTGCTATGATCTGCTTTGAGTACCCCTGCTCCACCCTTTAGAATCTATATTGTTCCAAGGGACTCTGGCGACTTTAGTAGTAGTGTGACGGGCAGCAGAATGTGTGCGGTCTAGTAGCCACTGATTAACATGTTCTATGTTCAGTTGTCGATCACCTCCTCCGATTATTCTCGGATGACTTGTGCAGCCAAATTTAAAGCTGCTGGAGTAAATAAGCAACAGTACTGAAAGACAGATCGGCAAAGTGAAATCGAAAGGCTTTCACCATGCTGCGAATGTCCTTGTTGACAGCCTTTTGTCTTCGGTGACCACACGCACCTGACACGAGCGAGAAATGCAGTCACGTAGTGTGTTTTATCTCGCTGTGTGCGTCAGCTGGCGCCCACGGTCACATATCTTTGTGATGCCATTCATAAGCCACAAGCATTACGAACGCGCTTTCATACGTGCTAGTCACGGGAGATGTGTCTCTCCTCTGTCACATAGTTCTGCAGGTACTCAACAGCCCAGCAGTGTATTATTCATGAAAGAAATACGAAAAAAGGCCTTTTTTCTACAAAAGAATTTTTAAACATGGTGATGATGATGTTACTATACACTATGTATCTTGGCTGGACTCTACGTGGAGCTGTTGCTGAACATCTGATATATTGTAGTGTACGCAATTTTTATTATTAAACATAGCCGTCATTAACGTAGTCATTACGCTCTACTTACAAAGATATATATCTCAGTCGATATCAGCCAGCTAAAGCTAAAACAGCGTCACATAACTTGCAGAAACATTCAACATATATAGTGACGCTCATTCGACTGCTCAGAAACTCAGTACACCAAATAGTAAGCGCTGTCACAACCGATAGCAAATTTCATGAAGTTAGTGATAGGCTCACACTTCTCTACGACGAACACTTTGCAATGCATAAAATCTTTGTGAGAAAAAGAGCAGCTCTTTGGGTGACAACTGACTTACGTCAAATGATGCACAACATGGATGCCGCTCAATGACGTTTCAAGGAAAATACGTAACCGGAACACTACGAATAATACAGAAAGCTACGAAACAGGGGAAAGCAACAAATTCGCGCTGCGAAAATTAGGCGCTCTCGTCCCTTTGTATTGCAGCGATATAACACCTCCGATTTTGTGGAAGCACCTCCGTAGCTTGGCTGGCAGAAGGACAAAGTCGGAAACTGTTTTTCAGTTCTCAGCTGAGGAACAGAATGAATTGCTCTCAGCATCAGTCAACCTCATGCTGAGAACACCCGCCTCAACAAATTCCTAGACTACATAACTAACCACAACACTTTCCTCTTAAAACACGTTACACAAAGATGACATGAAAAGCAATAACTAGAATTTCTTCTGGAGCCTTAGGCGACAACGATATCACCAGAAAAACGATAAAGAATGCTGTAGGTAGTTAAGTACCGATCTTAACATATACATTTAGTTTGGCTCTTGTGAACGGGACATATACCACGTTACGAAAAGGAAGCCTAGGCGAAATAAACGGAAACCCGGATTCACCTTGTGATTACCGTCTAATCAGCATCTTACCAAGGCCAGGAATATATTGTTCACGACCTAGTTCCTGAATACATACGCAAATGGAAGTTGTCATCAGTCCGGCTTTCGTAAACACCAGAAGTGACAATGCAGAGACACTGCATTAGTTAAGGTAATTTATGACCTGAAATGTATCATGGATAATCGTGAGGCCACACTATGGACACTATCAGACTTCAGCAAAACGTTTAATACTACGTAGATGTGAGTGGCGTCTGTCGGACATGTCCGACAGTACACACACCACTGGCCATTAAAATTCATACACCACGAACATGATGTGCTACAGACGTGAAATTTAACCGACAGGAAGAAGATGCTGCGATATGCAAATTCTAGGCGCTCAGTCCGGAACCGTGCGACTGCTACGGTCGCAGGTTCGAATCCTGCCTCGGGCATGGATGTGTGTGATGTCCTTAGGTTAGTTAGGTTTAATTAGTTCTAAGTTCTATGCGACTGATGACCACAGATGTTAAGTCGCATAGAGCTCAGAGCCATTTGAACCATTTGATACGCAAATAATTAGCTTTTCAGAGCATTCACACAAGGTTGGCGCCGGTGGCGACACCTACAACGTGATGACATGAGGAAAGTTTCAAACCGATTTCTCATACACAAACAGCAACTGACCGGCATTGCCTGGTGAAACGTCATACACAAACAGCAGTTGACCGGCGTTGTCTGGTGAAACGTTGTTGTGATGTATCGTGTAAGGAGGAGAAATGCGTACCATCACGTTACCGACTTTGATAAAGGTCGAATTGTAGCCTATCGCGATTTCTGTTCATCGTATTGCGACATTGCTGCTCGCGTTGGTCGACATCCAATGACTGTTAGCAGAATGTGGAATCGGTGGGTTCAGGAGGGTAATACGGAACGCCGTGCTGGATTGCAACGGACTCGTATCACTAGCAGTCGAGATGACAGGCACCTTATCCGTATGGCTGTAACGAATCGTGCAGCCATGTCTCGATCCCTGAATCAACACATGCGGACGTTTACAAGACAACAACCATCTGCACGAACAGTTCGACGACGTTTGCAGCAGCATGGACTATCAGCTCGGAGACCATGGCTGCCGTTACACTTGACGCTGCATCACAGACAGGAGCGCCTGCAATGGTGTACTCAACGACGAACCTGGGTGCACGAATAGCAAAACGTCGTTTTTTTCGGATGAATCCAGGTTCTGTTTACAGCATCATGATGGTCTGATCCGTGTTTGGCGTCATCGCGGTGAACGTACATTGGAAATGTGTATTCGTCATCGCCATAGTGGACGTTACATTTCAGATGTGCTACGACGCGTGGCTGTACCCTTCATTCGATTCCTGCGAAAACCTACATTTCAGCAGGATAATGCACGACTGCATGTTGCAGGTGATGTACGGGCCTTTTTGGATACAGAAAATGTACGACTGCTGCCCTGGCCAGCACATTCTCCAGATCTCTCACCAATTGAAAACGTCTGGTCAATGGTGGCCGAGCAACTGGCTCGTCACAATACGCCAGTCACTACTCTAGATGAACTGTGGTATCGCGTTGAAGCTGCATGGGCAGTTGTACCTGTACACGCCATCCAAGCTGTTTTTGACTCAATGCCTAACCGTATCAAGGCCTTTATTACGGCCAGAGGTGGTTGTTCTGGATACTGATTTCTCAGGATCTATGCACTCAATTTGCGTGAAAATATAACCACATGTAAGTTCTAGTATAATATATTTGTCCAATGAATAACCGTTTATCATCTGCATTTCTTCTTGGTGTAGCAATTTTAATGGCCAGTAGCGTATATAGGCGTGATTCCCTTGATGGCTTCAGTGAGGATACACAACAGAGTCCAAGCCTCTTGCGCGAATACAGTGTTGGCTGCGAGCTAGTAGGTTAATGATCAGTGGACGCTACTAGCTTGTGACAAGTTCAGGAGTTGGGTCGCCTGGGAAGCGTGTCTAGATGGCCGCGACGTCTGCATTTGGCAGAGGCGCGGCTCGGGTCTGTTGTGTCGCCCGCGGACGCACGTGGAATAGGAAGTGTTTAAACGGCTGATACTAGCACATGTATTTGTTTGAATAGATCGCCATGGAACATAGTTTCAGAAAGACTACGATCCAATTTACATTTGACAACAACTACGCCAGACCTAAGGCTTTCGAAATAGAGCGTTTTTTTCTGGTAAAAAATTCTTTTACCTGCTACAGACTTAATTTGTAGGCAGCACAATGTACATCAAGACGGCCGATGAAACTGCATGTGGAAGAACTATCGCCGCTGCTCATGGATACTCTGATGGTCATATCAGCGATGTCGCAGTAGCTCCTTCAGGCTTGGGAGTGAGGGTCATTGGGATCTTTGAACTGCCGTTTGAGGTACAAGAATCGACGGTTATTGAATCACTGCGACCATATGGGACGGTACTCAGTCATACACCTGATCGCTGGGCAAGTTTTAGCATCTATCCCGTGCTAAAAGGCGTCCGACAGGTGCGGATCGTCCTTAACAAACATATTCCTTCATATTTATATATATTGTGATTTACAATGGTCGGCTGCGGACATGGTCTGGCTGTGGTGGAGAAGGACTTATCCGCTCGGAGTGCATACAACGCCGTGTCATGCAACTGCACGTGGAGAAGGGAGAAGTTCCCACGCAACTGCCGACGACGTACGTGTGGGTGGCCCGCCGGGCGGTGCTGCCGAGTTCGAAGCGTGACACGGACGTGTGGATGCAAGAGCGGAGCGAGTTAGGAGAGCAGGGGGGTGACAAGGAGGGTGTCCCTACACCCGCCTCACGGCAGATGAGGGAAGAACCTTCCGCACCCGCTCAAGTAGCACGCAGCGTGGAACTGGAAGAAGAGACTGTCTGGTTAGCAACGGACCAATGAACATTGTGAGGCGTCGCCTACGGCGGTAGAGGATAAGACGCGCGAACAACGGCCGCCGAGGCGTCGCAAAATGCTCCGCCATAGTTCGGGTGACACGTCCTCCCCTAGCCTAGAGGACACGAAAGTTCTTCGAGCCGAAGAGACATCTGCCATGGAACACGTGCCTGTAGAGGACGTTGAAAGGATTCCTGCAGATTGTGACCGGATGTCCTGCCTTTCAGACCGCCTCTCTTCATTGAGTCCGACTGACCCGTTACTGCTGACCGAGGAGTCACCGACAGTGGGCCAGCAGCCACATCGAAATGCAACAGATGGTGTTTCTTTGATTGGTGACCAATGTGACTGGGCAGAACAAGGCAAAGAGATACCGTAATTGGCACCCCCCTTGATGACAGCTCACTTACTCGATGCACACCATAGAACGGAAACAACGGAGGTTCAAATGGCTCTGAGCTCTACGGGACTTAACTTCTGAGGTCATCAGTCCCCTAGAACTTAGAACTACTTAAACCTAACTAACCTAAGGACATCACACATATCCATGCCCGAGGCAGGATTCGAACCTGCGACGGTAGCGATCACGCGGTTCCAAACTGTAGCGCCTAGAACCGCTCGACCATTCCGGCTGGCGAAAACAACGGAGGGACGCCCGTTGGCTGGCAACCCTCTGAGCACGAATAGTTGACTAAAGCCTTTGGAGTTTACAGTGACATGACACGAGCACGACGACAACAACTAACCAAGCATATAAGGTGGGAAAAGTGAACATTAACACAGTACGATCACTTGTAAAGTTGCAACTTTTCCGGGACATGATTTACGCCATGCACGCGGATATTCTGCTGGTGCAGGAAACCTGCAGTGCTGGCTTTCCATACGTTTGTGGTTACAACACTTACCTAGCGCCGACTCCACACGAAGAACGTGGCACTGCGATATTAGTGCGGGAAAGGATTCCAGTGTGTGACTTCGATTATCTCCCTTCGGCCGGGGGTGTGACGATGACTGTGAACCGTACTCGTATTATGTTGATAATGTTCCGTGGCAGATATGATCACATCTTGGTAGGAGGGAATTTTAATGTGCTCTCACACTAAAGGATCCTACCCTGAATTTTAACTCCTGTTATGCATTGCAATCGGTCTGCTATACATGAGACTAATGGACACGTGGGAAAAGATCCATGGGCAGCGTGAGGGCTACCGTATTTTACTAGCCACTCGGCTAACAGACTGGCTCAGATTTCCGTTTCTGACGGATTGCGAGATCACGTGGTGGCTGCTGAACGTTGGCCCATAGCTGTTACGGATCACCTTTCATATTTATGCACATTAACCCTCCCACAGTAGCGGAGCTGTAGTTCGTGGAAACTTAATTTACCCTTATTGGTGGATTCTGAATGTCGCCAGCGGATCGAAGAAGCGTGGTAGACATGCGCTCGCCGTCTTCCGATGCACCGTACGATTCTTTCATAGTGGCTGCAATATGCAGAATCAGTGATATGAAGAGCTCTCGTAACTTATGGCAAGGAAAAAGCGAAATGGCTCCGAGATACATTTGAATATTACTACATGGTGCTTCGTGACCTATCCTTCCGGGCTCCATCGCCAGAGCATCAAGCGGAAGTCCATCGCATTCAGGCGTGTATGTTATCGATCACGAGACGTCGATTGGAGGTACTTTGATTCCGTGTTCGGTGCTTGGACAAAGCCGACGTATTTCCATGCATCATGTGTCGAGGAGACAAACACGTAATCACCAATCATTGATCATAATGCTCTATGATGGGGATGGTCGACCCTCCTTGTCGCAACAGGACATTGCTGCTAGGTTTATGGAACATTACTACCTTCTGCCTTCGGAACGCCGACGGACGATCGGATAGGAGAATAATTTTGCGACAGACGCAAACGGAGGTGGATGGTATGGATGCAGCGGCGTTATTGGAACCCGTAACTAAAGATGACATACGGATGGCATTCACGAAGGGTTCGGTGAATAAATCCCCTGGGCCAGACGGGTTCACACTCGAACTTTATCGCGAATTTGCAGATCTAATGATGTCCCAATGGGTGTTGATTTATTATGATTTATTGCGCCCTGTCACGGACGTCCCGTCGCAATTCATGGCGGGAATGCTTATACCAATACGGAAATCGGCAGGGAGTATCAGCGCCCATCAATTTCGTCCGCTCACGTTGCTCAATACTGACTACAAGATCTTGGCGCGAATGTTGGCGGCAAGGCTCAAGCCTGTAATATCCTAGACATTACTACCAGACCTGGCTTGTCTAGGGATTCGAGTCAACATCCATTCTACCTAGGTGAGTGCCGTGACATCATTGCACTGAAGGAAGCATGTCGGATGCGAGCGGCGTTCATATCAGTGGATTTTGATCGTGCCTTTGACAGGATCAACCATGATTTTCTTGACTCGACCATGCGACGCATGGCGATACCTCAGCATTTCATTACCGTCCTCATGCACCTCCTTCGTTGGCCTCCTTCTACGGTGAGAGTCAATGGCAGGGAGTTATGGGCGATTCCTGCTTACAGCTCAGTTAGGCAAGGATGTCCCTTGTCGATGGTGCTGTTCGCAATAGCGCTTGAACCACTGATGCTGACTCTTCAACTCCGTGCGAGTTCCTTCACGTGTCGCGCATATGCCGACGACTTGATGATATTCGTCCGATCGGAGAACGAAGTACGTAAAGTGGTTGCTTCCTACTACATACGGTGTGGCGGTGTGTAGCAGGGCAAACATGAATAAAACCAAGATTATGCACATCGGCCGGCCGCTGGGCGCTGTGCACGGTCCATTTACGACGGCGGACATCATGCGATGCTTAGGAGTTTCGTTCACCCGATCGCTACGGCAATCAACGGCTGCGAGCTACCGGCGACTGCTCCAGCACGTCCAACTGCACACACGGAACAATTCACTCCGAATCCACGACCTGCTCCAAAGGATGGAATATGATAACGTTTATCGTGCCTCTGGGGACTGTGCTGATGAATGCATTCTGTTGCTTTTTTTTTCAGATACCGAGACATTTCTAGACTACGGTTCGGTCTTGCATTGTCATCAACTAGGCTGAAGTTGTCACCGACTTCATGTCTGTGGGGCCTTACAGTCGTTTGTAGGACCTCTTGTAGGTATCGGGGACTGCTCAAATTACCGTATATGGGAATTAGAGAGGTCCGCCGTCCATCATTATTGCCGCCCAAGACATTACACTTCCACCTGCAAATGGGCTTACTGAATGTATCGGCGTTCTTGTTGTCGCCTAGCGCTCCTCCAACCCCTAACACGTCTAGTGTTCGGTAGCAAACCAATCCTAGTTTCGTCAGCAAACATGACATTACTCCATTTTGCAATGGTTCAATGTTGATGTGCAAGAGCCAAGATACTTCGATTGCGTCGGTTTCGTTTGTTCAGTGCAAAAATGCTCATTGTTCTTCTGAAATCAAGACCACTCTGATGCAATCTTCTACGCACTTTTTAGTCTGACATACGAATTCCTGTTGTCTGGGAGAAGTCTTTTCCAATGTTTCTGGCAGCTGATTTTGGGCGCCTGCGAGCCGACTGTTGGTGGAAACGATCTGGCGTTGTCATGGGAGAGCGACCACTGCGAGGTCTATCATTTACATTTACCGTCTCTCTATACTTTCTTCACACCTTAGACGCACCACTATGAGTGACATGTAACCGATCACCAACATTATGCAGTGTATGATCTGCTGAAAGTAGATTCACTCTCCTGGCTCTATCAAAGTTTTGTATGCCTCTATGTAGTATGTTACTGCAGTGCTGAACACCAGCTGGATGAAGCTGTTGCTGATACTGTACTGCTCGCGGTGTGCCGTAGCATCTGTATGTTTACATGACTGGGAAACAGCCAAAAATCATGCCTGTAGTAAACACCGTCCAGTGTATGGGCTAAAAAATGGTTAAAATGGCTCTGAGCACTATGGGACTTAACATCTTCGGTCATCAGTCCCCTAGAACTTAGAACTACTTAAACCCAACTAACCTAAGGATATCACACACATCCATGCCCGAGGCAGGATTCGAACCTGCGACCGTAGCAGTCGCGCAGTTCCGGACTGAGCGCCTAGAACCGCTAGACCACCGCGGCCGGCGTATGGGCTATAACTGGATGATGCATGAAGCGCGTAGGTCAACGAGACCTCTAGTATCGTAGACTACATTTTACGATAGTATTCCAAACTTTTGTTGAGCAGTGTATTTCGAAGCCCGATTGCGGCTGGCGTCGAATTGATATTGTCAGCTTTCACATACTGCTCAGAATAATGCATTAGCTAGAATTTTCAGATAGTACCCTGAGGTGTTTTGAAAGCTACTTGGAAAACTGACTGAATGAAAAGTTGTTCTGGAAGCGTGTTCTCTCAGTAATGACACAGGCGTGAGTCCTGAACCCACTATTATTTTACTTATACGTCAAAGATATCTCGTCGATTCTGTCCTCCCGCAAATATCATTTCTATGCCGACGATCTCCATGTTTACCTGAGTACCAAACCTGAAGATATCAATTCTGCGATTATCCTCTTGAACGATGAACAGCTTAAATGTAAGTTGGCCGTAAAACCATGGACGTCATCTAAACGCGAAAAAGTCCCGAGCAATTTTATCATCCTATCGGAAATCAATAATTCCTAAATTCCACGAACCATTGCCTCCTGTTCCTCTCTACGGTATTGAGATACGTTGTCAAAAATCAGTGAAAAACTTGGGTGTAACTTTGAACGAACATCTCAGCTGGGCAGAAAATGTTGTCGCCATATGCAGAAAGACCATAGCTTTCCATTATGCGCTTAGAAAGTTCCGGGACACAATTCCACAGTATGTGAAACGTAAATTTGTGCAATCACTTGTGGTACCGGATCTCCACTATTGCGATGTAACCCACGACACGAGTAATGAGAACAGTAGACGCCTAGAACTAACTATAACGCTTCTGTGTGTCACATTTGCAACATCCGGCTGTATGATCAAGTCAGTGCTTTATACGCCCAGTTATATTGGTTGCGGCCAGACAAGTTCATTGGCTTCTCACACCCGTACATTGCATCAGACATTGCGTTCCTGCCACTTGACTTTAGTCGAAACAAATGGTTTAACTAATTTATGAGGGACAGTCAAATGGAAACCAAACAACCGCCACAACGGGACCATTGAATGGTTCCATACAAAAGTAATAACCACACGCCCTAAGCCATTTATCCCACTGGGAGAAGAGACGATCAATTCCTGTTTCGTAGAACGCGGTCGGCCGCTGTCGGAGCCACAACGCCCATGGAATTCTTTCTTCCGGTCGCCACTGATGTGAAAATCACATGGTGAAAGATCTTGGTTATACGGAGGATGCTGCAGTGTTTCCCAAACAAATCACTGAAGTGTAGCCTTTGTCCGATTGGCAGTGTGGGGCTGGGCGTTACCGTATGACAGGAGGATTCCGTTTGACAGCATACCGACAAACCAACAGTGCAAACATCCCGCATCTCCCCCGCCAAATAAATCCAGAACTGTTGACACAAGTTCCGGTAATATCATGATGACCTCCTTCTTCGACTGTAGGGGTCTCTGCTCGTCGATATTCTCGAGCGTGGAACAACAATCAATGTGCAGCGGTATGAAGACAGTTTGCAGAAACTGCGACGCGCCGTAAAGTCAAAAAAACCCAGGTATGCTGTCGGACGGAGTCATCCTGGCTTGCCCTTTTCTCACATGATATACTGCGAACTGTGGATAAAGGCCAACAGGCAGATTACATATTTCTAGATTGTGCTCCACTGCAAACAGTTAATGAAAGTACTAGCTTATGGAGTACGTTCTCAGATACGTGAGTGGCTCGAAGACTTCTGAAGTTATGGAACCCATTACGTTGTCCTCGACGGCGAGTGTTCATCAGAGACAAGGATATCGACAGGAGTACCCTAGAGAAGTGTGATGGGACCGCTTTTGTTTTCTATATTCACAAATGATCTGACGACTGGCTGGGCAGCAATCTTCGGTTGTTTGCTGATGATGCTGTGATGTACGGGCAGGTGTCGAAGTCGAGGGACTGTAGCAGGATACAAGGTCACTTAGACAACATTTCTAGCCGACGTGATGAATGACAGATGGTTCTAAATGTAGAAAAATGTAAGTTAATGTAGATGAGTAGGAAAAACAAACCCGTGATGTTTGAATACAGCATTAGTAGTGTCGTGCTTGACACAGGGCGTAACGCTGCAAAGCAATATGAAATGGAACGAGCATTTGAGGATTGTAGGAGGGAAGGCGAATGGTTTATTGGGAGAATTTTAGGAAAGTATGGCTCGTCTGTAAAGGAGACCGCATGTAGGACGCAAGTGCGACCTATTCTTCAGTACTGCTCGAGTGTCTTATTAAAGGAAGAAATCGAAGTAATTCAGAAGTGGGCTGCTAGATTTGTTACTGGTAGATTCGAACAACACACACGTATCACAGAGATGCTTTGGGAACTCAAATGGGAATCCCTGAATGGAAAATTTAGAGAACCGTCATTGGAAGCTGACTGAAGAACAAATCTGGTACCTAAAAAATACATTGTGCGTAAGGACCATGACGATAGGATACGAGATACTAGGGCTCATACGGAGGCATATAGACTGTTGTTTTCCCCTCGTTTTATTTGCGAGTGGAACAGGAAACGAAATGACTAATAGTTGTACAGGTACCATCCGCCTCGCACCATACGGTGGCTTGTAAGGTATGTATGTATATGTAGATGTAGATCCGGTTGCACGATAACGCCCGCCCCCGTAGTGCCAATCGGACAAAGGTTGCCCTTCAGCGATTTGCTTGCAAAACACTGCAACATTCTCCGTACAGCCCGGATCTTTCCTCGTTTGATATGTTCATCTTTGTCAACCTAAAGAAGGAAGTACGTGGACGTCGGTTTGAGCTGGACGAGGAAGTGGGAGCGTGGATGAGGTTGTGGCTCCGTCAGCGGTCGACCGCGTTTTACGACACAGAAGTTGATCACCTCGTCTCCCAGTGGGATAAATGTCTTAACGCGTGCGGTGATTACATTTGAATGGAACCATTCCAAGCTCCCGTTGTGGGGGGGGGGGGGGGGGGGGGGGAGGGGGGGGGGTGCTCGGTTTTGAATAGACTGCCCCTTATAGCACCCTAGCTGCGCCCATCCAAAAAACAAAAACGTATGCAAACTCCTTTTCTGTTGCTGTTATCCGCCTCTGGAACAAGCCACCCTGCACCGTGTGCATTAATAAATGCCCTGTCGCTTTTAAGAAGAAGCTGAAACACTTCCTCCTGTCACTCTCATAAGGATTCCCCAAAAATTAACACGTATGGCCAGTTTCTCCTGTGTCAGACAGTAAAGTAAGTGCTCCTATCCTCTCCAATTTACTTTTCTAACCCCTTTCATTTCTCATTCACGTCCCTTTCTTTTCCCCTATCTTCAATATATTGCGTTTTACCATGCCCCTCTTCCTCCTCTCTCTCTCTTCCTCTCTGTCTCTCGCTATCTACCTATCTATCTATCTATCTATCTATCTATCTATCTATCTATCTATCTATCTATCTATCTATCTATCCATCCATCCATCTAGCTATCTGCTTTCCACCCCTACTGTCATGTGCATTACTGCTAGCCCTCGTAGTTTGGAATTACTTCCCTTTAACTTATCTCTATCATTGTACTTATGACCGAATGTAAACGATTTTTTTCTTTTGTACACTATAGTAATTACTGGATGTTTTATAATGCAGTATACTAGATATAACGTCCTTATCCTAATGCTATAGGGTGATTCCGTGATGATTCCACTAACTTTCAGGACCGATGAAGAAGGATAAACATAGCAATTTGAGGTCAGGGACCCTGGTTCAGAAACGATCGAGTTGAAAGTTATGAGCGAAAATCGTGCTGATACATCCGACAGTGACGCTCTTCTACTACAAACTCTTTGTTTTTTATATTATGATAGGTAGTAGTATGGACTAAGACAAGAAAAAAAAGGTCCACTAACCACAGGCTCTAAAGTGCATACCTTAAGAGTTATGAACACTTGCTCATCTTTGCTACTATGTGACACATCTACTGATGAATTGCTCATAACTCTTTGGCTATGCATTTTAGAATCCAGGTCCAAAAACTTTATTTTCTGTTTTTGGAGCATACAATTTCTTCCTAAAATATGGAAAGCAAAGAGCTTGCAGTAGAAGAGGGCCACTGTCAGAGGTATCAGAACGATTTTCACTTATAACTTTCGTCTCAGACGATTCCGGATCGGAGCCCCATACCTCAAATTGATAAATTTACCATTTTTGATCATCCCTGAAAATTTTTACCATCATCACGGAATCACCCTGCATAACGTATATTACACCCCAGGACAGAAAAGTTGCTTGTATTTCAGAACGAACTGCTTGCCGCTTCGATGTTGTTGGCGCCACAATGAAAATGATTAACAGTTCATGACCGTTTGTAGAAGATGGAGCATTCCTCATTACATAGAATTTGGGGACGTGGTGCATGTAATACACTCTAAGATAAAAACGACGCACCATGAAGAAATTAGTCGAACGGGACGGAAATTGGTAGATGTAATGTTCATGTACTGACAAAAAAATGATTAAAATTTCAGAAAAATTGGATGATTTATTCAAGAAAATGAGCTTCACAAACTAAGCAAGTCAGTAACGCGTTGGTCCACATCTGGCTCTTATGAAAGCAATTATTCGACTTGGCATTAGCATTGATTGCTAGATTTGTTGGATGCGCCCCTCAGGAATATCGTGCGAATTCTGTCCAATTAGACCATAAAAATCATGAGATCATTGGAGTATCCTGCCCATAATGCTCCAAACGTTCTCAATTGCGGAGAGATTCGGCGACCTTAGTGGCCAAGGCACCCTTTGGTAGGGATGAAGACAAGCAGTAGAAACTCTCGCTGTATGCGAGTGAACATTGTGTTGCTGAAATGTAAGCCCAGGATGGCTGTCCAAGAAGGGCAACAAAACGCGCGTAGAGCATCGTCGACGAACCACTGTGCTGTAAGAGTGTCGCAAATGACAACCAAAGGTTTCAAAATGGTTCAAATTGCTCTGAGCACTATGGGACTTAACATCTGAGGTCATCAGTGCCCTAGAACTTAGAACTACTTAAACCTAACTAACCTAATGACATCCCACACATCCATGCCCGAAGCAGGATTCGAACCTGCGACCGTAGCAGTCGCGCGGTTCCGGACTGAAGCACCTAGAACCGCTCTGCCACATCGGCCGGCCAACCAAAGGGGCTGCCCGGATCTCGTGGTCGTGCGGTTGCGTTCTCGCTTCCCACGCCCGGGTTCCCGGGTTCGATTCCCGGCGGGGTCAGGGATTTTCTCTGCCTCGTGATGGCTGGGTGTTGTGTGATGTCCTTAGGTTAGTTAGGTTTAAGTAGTTCTAAGTTGTAGGGGACTGATGACCATAGATGTTAAGTCCCATAGTGCTCAGAGCCATTAGAACCAAAGGGGCCCTCCTATGAAATAAAATGGCAACCCAGACCATCTTTCCCGGTCGTCGGGCCCTATGACAGGCGACAGTCAGGTTAGTACCCCACCGCTGCCAGGTCGTGTCCAGACACGTCTCCGGCCTGGAAACTGATTGAATCGAGAGTAACTGTCTTCAGCAATGGTCCCGCTTCGAACTGAACCCCGACGACCAGAAAAGACATGTCTGGAGACTTCCGAGACGGCGTTGGTTACCAAACTGACTGTCGCCCGCCATTTGGCTCAAGAATCAGAGGTGGTGATGTGGGGTGTCATTTCATTTCATAGCAGGACCCATTTGGTTGTCATCTGCAGCACCCTTACAGCACAGCAGCACGTCGACGATATTCTAAGCCCCATTTTGTTGCCTTTCATGGTGAGCCATCCTATTTTGCATTTCAGGAAGATAATTCCCACCCGCACACGGTAATCGTTTGTGCTGCTTGTCTCTGTGCTTGCCAAACCCTACGTTGGCCAACAAAGTCACCGGATCTCTTCTCAATTGAGAACATTTGGAGCATTATGAGTAGGGCCCTGCAACCAGCTCGGGATTCTGACGATCTAACACGCCAATTGGACAGAATCTGACGCGATATCCCTCAAAAGGACATCCAACAAATAGAGCAATCATTGCCAGTGCCAAGTCGAATAACTGCTTGCGTAAGGGCCAGAGGTGGACCAATGCATTATTGATTTGCTCAATTTGCGAAGCTCTTCCACATGAATAACTCATCCGACTTTTCTGAAATTTTGGTCATTTGTTTGGCTGTACAGGTACATCGAAGGAAAGAGATTGGCATATTTAGCCTATGCAGACAACATCAGTTTACTCTCTAGGTCGGAAGAGGAGTTGGAGCAAATGACCAAAGCACTAAAGGAGGCTGCCAGTAAATTTGGGCTAAACATAAACGAAGCAAAGACAGAATACCTCGTTATGACGCGTTGTCATTGTCAGACTGCTGGTCAGCTACAATCACTGCAGGTTTGGGATCAGTCCTACAAGAGAGTGCATGAATTCAAATACCTAGGGGCACTTTTCACTGAGAACTCGTCATGTGAAGCTGAGATCAATGCCAGAATACAAGCAGGAAACCGATCTTACCACAGCCTAGCACAACTGCTTCGGTCCAGATATCTCTCCAGACAGTTCAAGATTCGACTGTGGAAAACCCTGATCCAGCCTGTTGTTCTATATGGCTGTGAGACATGGAGTACCCGTAAGCAGGACTTCCATAAGCTCCTTGTTCTTGAGAGAAAAGTGCTTCGGAAGATGTTCGGTCCTGTTCTGGATGCAGATACAGGGGAATGCAGGATCAGATACAATCAAGAGCTTGAGGAACTATACCAGCAGCCCAACATAGAGGGAACTGTCAAAGCCAAACGAATGCAGTGGGTGCCTGTATGGAGGATCACAGATGGCCTCGGAAGCTCCTGGATTTCACACCTACAGGAAAAAGACCGCCAGGAAGACCTATGAAGCGTTGGAGGGATGGACTCCATGAAGACTTAAACCAAGTGTCAATAGATGTGGACGGATGGCGGATAGCAGCAATGGACAGAATACAGTGGAGTAGAAAACTTGTAGATGCGTGCAGTCCACTCGGCCTGGCCTGATCACGTAGTAGTAGTAGTAGTAGTAGTACAGGTTCATCACATCTACCGATTTCCGTCCCAGTCGGATAATTCCTTTGCGGTTTGTCTTTTTTTATTTATTTTTTATTAGATTGTATTTAATATCAGTGAACAAGGAAGGAAAGAAGAAATATTAGGGATGAACATGCTGTCGACGACAAAGTCATTACAGACTGTAATAAGTTCGCGCTTGGGAAGGCTGGAGAAGGAAATCAATTGCGTGTTTTACTAAGGAACCATCTCGGGAATTTGACTTAAGGGGGGTAGGATTTCAAACGGGCCGACTTGGAGCAGGAGAGGCACCACAAGACACTTTATTTTCTACTGTCTATACTTTTTCAAATAAATTCATAAAACTTTGTCAGCATGACGAGGAAGGGTTCAGGATTCACACTCACAGCAGCGGAAGTGCAAAAACACGACAAAATAATTTTTTTAGATATGAAATTTCATCATATTTTCACTTACTGTTGGCTGCATTTGTTGCTATAGGTACATTTTTCTTGACATGTAAGAGAGCTTCTTTGATGAATTTTGCACAGCATACAAACCATACTTACAGGTGTATAAACTCTAGAATTCTCCAAATCTATTAAAAACTGTGGTAAAAATTGAGATAATTAACTACAAAATTAGATTTTTTTCTAAACATAAAGTTTAAAACGTAACAGCTCATTCATTTTTTCATAAATTGAACAGATTCTAGAGTTTCAGACACCTGTAGGTATGGTTTGTATGCTGTGCAAGATTCACCCAACAGTCTATCTTACTTATGAAGAAAAGTGTACCTATAGCAACAAATGCAGCCAATAGTAAGTGAAAAATTGATGAAATTTCACATGTAAAAAAAAATTATTTTTTATGTTTTTGAACTTCCGCTGCTACGCGTGTGAATCCTGAATCCTTCCTGGTCAAACTGACAAAGTTTTATGAATTTACTTGTAAAAGTATAGACAGTGAAAATTACAATGTTCTATGGTGCCTCTCCTGCTCCAAGTCGGACCGTTTGATGTCCGACCCCCCCTTAAACGATTTAGAATGCATAATAGTATAACAAACTACGGCCGTAATTTTTCCCGAGGGCATGCAGCTTTACTGTAGGGAATTAGATTAGGAAATGAGACACTTAAAGTAGTAAAGGAGTTTTGCTATTTGGGGAGCAAAATAACTGATGATGGTCGAAGTAGAGAAGATATAAAATGTAGACTGGCAATGGCAAGGAAAGCGTTTCTGAAGAAGAGAAATTTGTTAACATCGAGTATAGATTTAAGTGTCAGGAAGCCATTTCTGAAAGTATTTGTATGGAGTGTAGCCATGTATAGAAGTGAAACATGGACAATAAATAGTTTGGACAAGAAGAGAATAGAAGCTTTCGAAATGTGGTGCTACAGAAGAATGCTGAAGATCAGATGGGTAGATCACATAACTAATGAGGAAGTACTGAATAGAATTGGGGAGAAGAGAAGTTTGTGGCACAACTTGACCAGAAGAAGGGATCGGTTGGTAGGACATGTTCTGAGGCATCAGGGGATCACATAATTAGCATTGGAGGGCAGGGTGGAGGGTAAAAATCGTAGAGGGAGACCAAGAGATGAATACACTAAGCAGATTCAGAAGGATGTAGGTTGCAGTAAGTACTGGGAGATGAAGAAGCTTGCACAGGATAGGGTAGTATGGAGAGCTGCATCAAACCAGTCTCAGGACTGAAGACCACAACAACAACAACAACAACAATGGTATAACATAACAGTTTGAAGACGACGCAATCTGCTTGTGTTGGTGTACATTCTGATGTTGTATTTAGTTTTCTTTCGAACACAGTCACTAAATGGCTTCCAAATGTGCAAACACTGAATTAATCCAGTTAGAGAAAAACTACATTTGTTTCATTTGCATTGATTCGTGTTACAGCAGAATGAAGAGTTGCGCCAACGTGTAACGGAACTGTGGTATGACATTGGCACCTGCTCGAGCATGTGCGCAGGATGAAAGCGTTTGATACGGAGAGTGACTCTCCCTTCGACACGCGTGGCAGGCTGCCGCCTTGTGCGACGGCGAGGGTTGTGTGTTATGTGGCAAAGTGCACCGCGCTGCCGTAAGGCCGCCATATCGATCCAAGATGGCGACCGTTTACCATTGAGCAGCTTTATGGCGCCATGCGTGGCGCGTATTTTAATGTGAGGACAAGCGTAGGTCTCGTCTTAGGAGCTTCCACAAATCGACGCTACTCGAGGATATTGTGGTTCTCATGTGACAGAACACTACAGTTCATGTCGTCACCACTTTTAAAGGAATATTCTCGAACTGTTTAGTCGAAGACATAATTCAGGTTGTGTATAAAGCATTTTTCTTTAAATGTGTATTTTTACATTTGACATTCGGGAGTCACCACATGACCAATCATCACGTGTACATTCTATCACTCCGAATGAACGAGGAACAGTCGTACATATTTAGTTATAATCTCGAAAAAATAAAGTTATGTAACAATGTTTTGTTTCAAACAATCCTGTTGGAAGAACATCCGCAACTGAGCATAATAGCAGAGGTTGAAAATACCGCTTCAGTTGTAAATTACTTTATTTTCACACGACCGGTTTCGGACTGTTATAAGCCCATCCTCAGGTGTACTGGAAATAGCAAAAGACGGGAGATAATTTTCACACTCCACAAACATAAAAAACAAAAAAACAATTTTTTCTAAAAAATACGGCTTATATAATAATTTTATATCGCACCTTCCACTCAGTCTTACCACAGTTCTGAACCGACCTGTTCAATACGCTCCTTTATGACGCATAATGCACTTTAAACTTATATCGTGTATTTCTTACGTGATTTTTCGTTTTTTCTTCATTTTAAATGTAAACCACTAAATTCAAATTGTGAACAGCCGGGCTAGTGGCCCCGTGTTCATCTTTCCGTTAATAGGTGGAAGCACTTTTGCCGCTGTGGTTTACCAACTTGTCTCCTCGTTCGCATCCGCTACTCGCTGTTCTGCGCTCATAGGCAGCACACCGCGCCTGGTACACGCGGCGCTCGGACACTACACCACAGCATAAGTGTCGTGATATCATTTGTATATATGCCCTATCCAAGCAGTCGTCCGTAGTCCTGTTTGGTGCCACTTGCGCACTGACATAGGTTTCACAGCACCTAGTCCGACCGGCGGTTTCGAAATATTTTTTAAAGTTTTTAAAACTTTTAAGAAAAAATTTGCTTTTGTTTTTTATGTGTGTTGCGGCGTGTGAAAATTATCTCTCGTCTTTTGCTATTTCCAGCACGACACCTGAGGATGGGCTTATAACAGTCCTAAACCGGTCGTGTGAAAATAAAGTAATTTACAACTGAAGCGGTATTTTCAATTTCTGCAATGTTTTATTTGTTTGCAGATACATGTTTGCGGGCCCGGTACCTGAAATCTCCGCGTCTCTGTACCGTAGCACGCCGCTAGAGCAACCAAAATACACTGACGGAAAAAAATCGCAACACCAAAAAAAATTAACGTAGGGTAATAAAATTTCGGGAATACATTTATGTAGGTAACATATGTAATTGACTAACATTTCAAGATCAAAGGTTTATGTAAGCGCGAGATAAGCCCATTGCAAATGTGAAATTCTGGTCCATTAATAACTGGTGCAACTGCCAGAATGTTGAATGCAAGCATACAAACGTGCATACATTGTGCTGTACAGGTCCCAGATGTCAGTTTGGCTGGTTCAAATGGCTATGAGCACTATGCGACTTAACTTCTGAGATCACCAGTCGCCTAGAACTTAGTGTCAGTTTGTAGGGTGGAGTTCCATCACTGTTTGACTTGGTTAGGCAACATTTCGACACTCTGTAGAGCATGTTTGGTTATAACGGCGGTATGTGGGCGAGCGTTATCCAATTGATCTTATAATTAAATGTTTCTCTGAGACATTTAAGTCTCTTTTTATTATCTGCGATAATGATCGAAGCAGACGAAATAAACTAAAATTCGTGCTGCGGCCGGGACTCGAACCCGGGTTCGAGTCCCAGCCGCAGCACAAATTTTAATTCATCTCGTCTGCTTCGATCGTTATCCTATTGGAAAACTCCCCCTGGAATGTCGTTCATGATTGGCAGCACAATACGTCAAATCACCAGACTGCAGTCAAGAGTTGGTTCAAACGGCTCTGAGCACTATGGCACTTAACATCTAAGGTCATCAGTCCCCTAAAACTTAGAACTACTTAAACCTAACTAATCTAAGCATATCACACACACCCAGTCATCACGAGGGAGAGAAAATTCCTGACCCCGCTGGGAATCGAACCCGGGAACCCGGGCACGGGAAGCGAGAACGCTACCGCAAACCACGAGCTGCGGACGCAGTCAAGAGTGTGTGGGATAACCATAAGAGCGGTCGGTCCTGTTGCGATACGAAATCGCACCCAGACCATATCTCCAGGAACAGGTCTAGTGTGCCTAGAAAGGTTGGGTGCAGGTCCGCAACATGCCTCCATCTAACCGACAAACAACTATCAATGGTGCCGAAGCAGGACCAGCTTTCATTAGAAAACACAACAGACTTCCACCCTGCCCTCCAGTGAGCTCTCATTTGACACCACTGCAGGCGCAAATGACAGTGGTTTGGGATCAGTTGAATGAGCGGTATAGGAGGTGTGGCTCGGAGCTGTCGTCGTAGTAACCGATTTGTAACAGTTTGTTGTGTTACTGTGCTGCCAGATAATGTTCCAATTGCTGCTGCAGGTGCAGCACGATGCGCCAGGGGCATAGCCGAACATGATGATCTCCCCCCTCCGTAGTGCCACATGGCTGTCTGGAGCTCGGACCCCTTGCGACCGTAGATTCTCGTGACCACCGCTGCCAGCATTCATGTTCAGTGGCTACATTCTTGCCAAGTCTTTCTGTAGTGTCGTAGAAGGAACATCCAACTTCTCGTAACCCTGTTACACGAAATCAATCAAAACAATTAAAGGCGTTCTTGACTAACGTCATCTTACCACGTCCGATCTCAAAATCAAATGGTTCAAATGGCTCTGAGCACTATGGGACTTAACATCTGAGATCATCGGTCCCCTAGAACTTAGAACTACACTACTGGCCAATAAAATTGCTACACCAAGAAGAAATGGACATGATAAATGAGTCTTCATTGGACAAATATATTATACTAGAACTGACATGTGATTACATTTTCACGCATAGATCCTGAGGAATAAGTATCCAGAACAACCACCTCTGGCCGTAATAACGGCCTTCATACGCCTGGCCATTGAGTCAAACAGAGCTTGGCTGGCGTGTAAAGGTACAGCTGCCCATGTAGCTTCAACACGATACCATTCATCAAGAGTAGTGACTCGCGTATTGTGACGAGCCAGTTGCTCGGCCACCATTGACCAGACGTTTTCAATTGGTGAGAGATCTGGAGAATGTGCTGGCCAGGGCAGCAGTCGAACATTTTCTGTATCTGCACGATCAATTCGACGACGTTTGCAGCAGCATTGCCTATCAGCTCGTAGACCATGTCTGCGGTTACTCTTGATGCTGCACAACAGCCAGGAACGCCTGCGATGGTGTAATCAACAACGAACCTGGATACACGAATGGCCGTAATAACGGCCTTCATACGCCTGGCCATTGAGTCAAACAGAGCTTGGCTGGCGTGTAAAGGTACAGCTGCCCATGTAGCTTCAACACGATACCATTCATCAAGAGTAGTGACTCGCGTATTGTGACGAGCCAGTTGCTCGGCCACCATTGACCAGACGTTTTCAATTGGTGAGAGATCTGGAGAATGTGCTGGCCAGGGCAGCAGTCGAACATTTTCTGTATCTGCACGATCAATTCGACGACGTTTGCAGCAGCATTGCCTATCAGCTCGTAGACCATGTCTGCGGTTACTCTTGATGCTGCACAACAGCCAGGAACGCCTGCGATGGTGTAATCAACAACGAACCTGGATACACGAATGGCCGTAATAACGGCCTTCATACGCCTGGCCATTGAGTCAAACAGAGCTTGGCTGGCGTGTAAAGGTACAGCTGCCCATGTAGCTTCAACACGATACCATTCATCAAGAGTAGTGACTCGCGTATTGTGACGAGCCAGTTGCTCGGCCACCATTGACCAGACGTTTTCAATTGGTGAGAGATCTGGAGAATGTGCTGGCCAGGGCAGCAGTCGAACATTTTCTGTATCTGCACGATCAATTCGACGACGTTTGCAGCAGCATTGCCTATCAGCTCGTAGACCATGTCTGCGGTTACTCTTGATGCTGCACAACAGCCAGGAACGCCTGCGATGGTGTAATCAACAACGAACCTGGATACACGAATGGCCGTAATAACGGCCTTCATACGCCTGGCCATTGAGTCAAACAGAGCTTGGCTGGCGTGTAAAGGTACAGCTGCCCATGTAGCTTCAACACGATACCATTCATCAAGAGTAGTGACTCGCGTATTGTGACGAGCCAGTTGCTCGGCCACCATTGACCAGACGTTTTCAATTGGTGAGAGATCTGGAGAATGTGCTGGCCAGGGCAGCAGTCGAACATTTTCTGTATCTGCACGATCAATTCGACGACGTTTGCAGCAGCATTGCCTATCAGCTCGTAGACCATGTCTGCGGTTACTCTTGATGCTGCACAACAGCCAGGAACGTCTGCGATGGTGTAATCAACAACGAACCTGGATACACGAATGGCAAAACGTCATTTTTTCGAATTAATCTAGGTTCTGTTGATGGTCGCATCCGTGTTTGGCGACATCGCGGTGAACGCGCATTGAAAGCGTGGGTTCAAATGGCTCTGAGCACTATGGGACTTATCATCTGAGGTCATCAGTCCCCTAGAACTTAGAACTAATTAAACTTAACTAACGTAAGGACATCACACACATCCATGCCCGAGGCAGGATTCGAACCTGCGACCGTAGCGGTCGCGCGGTTCCAGACTGAAGTGCCTAGAACCGCTCGGCCACACCGGCCGGCTGGAAGCGTTTATTCGTCATCGCCATACTGGCGTATCACCAAGCGTGATGGTATGGGGTGCCATTCGTTACAAGTCTCTGTCACCTTTTGTTCTCATTGACGGCACTTTGAACAGTGGACGTTACGATTCAGATGTGTTACGACCCGTGGCTCTACACTTCATTTGATCCCTGCGAAACCCTGCAGTTCAGCTGAATAATGCACGACCGCATTTTGCAGGTCCTGTACGGGCCTTTCTGGATACAGAAGACGTTCGACTGCTGCCCTGGCCAGCACATTCTCCAGATTTCACACAGACTGAAAACGTCTGGTCAATGGTGGCCGGGTAACTGGTTCGTCACAATACGCCAGTCACTAGTCTTGATGAACTGTGGTATCGTATTGAAGCTGCATGGGCAGCTATACCTGTACACGCCATCCAAGCTCTGTTTGACTCAATGCCCAGGCGTATCAAGGCCGTTATTACGGCTAGAGGTGGTTGTTCTGGGTACTGACTTCTCAGGATCTATTCACCCAAATTGCGTGAAAGTGTAATCACATGTCAGTTCTAGTATAATATATTTGTCCAATGAATACCCGTTTATCATCTGCATTTCTTCTTGGTGTAGCAATTTTAATGGCCAGTAGTGTACTTTACATTTTATTAGCTACACTCTGTTGGACGAAGATGCGGAAACATGTAGACCTTAGTTTGTGTAAAGGAACCCCAAGGCTTTCGTATGTAGTGATTTAACTAAACTGCGATAAATGTAAATCAGAAAATCTGAACTGGGTTTGAATACAGGTCCTCACTACATAGTCTTAACCACTGCGTTCCTCGTAGTAGTACTGCTGTCTTCGATGTTGTAACATATCGATGCTGTGCTCCTTACTTATTGATGGCTACTGGAACTTTTGAAGCCGAACGCGTCTTATCTCTGAGGGAGCGTAGTCTTGCCGTATATAACAACAATGCCCCAGAGCTATAGGTCAGCGCCGTCTTGGTTTGTGAACAGTGACTCCAGATTTGGGTCTTTTTTACGCAATTATCGTAAAAAAATTTGTACGGGAATTTTGGGGAAAGGGGAGCCTTGGGGAAATTTTTGGGGAAGTCAGTTTCGGTACCGGGGAAATCGGGAAGGTATTTTATGTGCCTAGCATTACTACTAAAGCCGTTTCTGATATTTTAATTCAAACAACACTTACTTAGTTTTCTAGATATTCATTTGATATCATTCTCTCTTTAAACCAATCGATACACCTTTCCTTTTGTGAACATCACTGTGACGTGTACATGCCAGTTACGACCGTTTGGGATCTCAATCGACATTCATTGTCGTATCGAGTTCTGAGGAGGCAACATATTGCAGTTCCTCGTTTTAGTTTAAGTTTGTATTTCACGGGTTTTGTATTTGCTGTTGCCAGTATTGGGTAAACTGTGTGAGGACTTTGGTGTAAAAAGTATTACGTCGGTTTATAGGAGAAAAATGCTTGAGCAATTCAGCTCTTTCGCGGAAAGGCAGGCGGGATTAATTATGTGATTTATGGCTGAAACGGTGTCGTGTTTGCGGATCAATAATTGTCGTGGAGATGCACATTGTTAGTAGAACATAAATGAAAAGCCTTCCATGATCAGTGATTACGGTTTAGGTAGTGTGCAAACGCAACACAGCAATGGTTACTTCAGTGTCAATTTAGAACGAGAATAACCGTTAACTCGAGCCTGGATGGGCGTAGGCATTGTTAGGGAAGTGTATTACTTGCTACACAGACAATAAAGCATAGTATTTTGACCCTTAATGTTATATTTCAAAGTGACGTTTTGCATTCTTTGACCTAATAATATTTGATAAGTATAAGAAACACGTATTCGTATTAGGCTATACTCGTAACGAAGCGTGTTCTCTACGTGAAGTCACCATAGTTTAGTCCGACAGTCCGATAGCCGCAAAATTGATACCAAAATAAACTGAAGAGTCATTTAACATTAACGAGGCGGAGTTTTATGTCCTCAAAAAATGGTTCAAATGGCTCTGAGCACTATGGGACTTAACATCTGAAGTCATCAGTCCCCTAGAACTTAGAACTACTTAAACCTAACTAACTTAAGGACATCACACACATCCATGCCCGAGGCAGGATTCGAACCTGCGACCGTAGCAGTCTCGCGGTTCCAGACTGAAGCGCCTAGAACCGCTCGGCCACACCGGCTGGCTTATGTCCTCAGCTGATAAGTGAACAGCATTAGAAACCAGTTTTTGTATATTAGCATTAACGTGGTGTACGTTGTCAGGCATTATGTGATCGAAACATCCAAAGAGAGAGTTGTCGATGAAGAGGTAAACACAGCGACGTTAACTAGCAAAAGAAACATAAGGATAGTTTCGGAGCCGAAAGAGGGCAGCACGCGAGGCTGCAATGGACAGGTTTGAACAGCTCACTGACATTTTAACGAGGTCCAGACCCACGATGCTACCAGTAAAACAGGCAAATATCGACCATTTCGGATACCATAGAGATATGGAAGCACCAAAAGACGTCTACAGAACTTGAATGGCCAGGCCGACCATACGTTTTGATTTGCAGAGACATCGAGCGTTAAGATTGTCGTACTGATAGATCAGCTGACTTTTATACTTATCCTCACCAAGTAAGTCCACTCATTATCCTTATGTGTCGCTATCAGCATGAGAAGCGAGATGTGGGGCGTTATTTCAGCGATTAACAGTCCGTAAGCTACACTTCGTTCTGACAAATACGAGGCACTGCCTCGCGTGGGGAGTAGAGTGACCCCTCTGTAGAAATACGGCACTGGATATTGGGACACGAGTGGCAATAGCATCACATAGCTATTGACACTCGAGTGGCCAATAGCGCTACGTGTTATTTCCACTCGAGTGGTAATGACGCTGTGTTGTTATTACCACTCGACTGTTACTAACACCATACTGTTATTTCCACTCCGTTGCACTTAAACAGGAACATTTGCCTTCCGGACTCGATCAGGCGTTTCAAGTCGAGCATTAAATTTCTGAAAACTGATGACAATTCTGTGTATTCAAAAACAGTTTCCAAGTCCAAGCACAGCGTAAGACCTCGACCAAGGGCCGAAGGCTTAAGACCTAACCAGTAGTATCTGGGACTCGGTTGTGAAAGTCAGATTGTGATTGCATACGACGAGCACATACTTAAGCCCTTGGTTATAAAACCGTGTCTTGAGCGTAGTCTTTGAAATTTCTAATGCATTTTTAAGCCTTATCCTGAGAATAGAAAGTTAAGTGATGAATCACTTCAATTACTGAACAGCACGGCTTAGCTGCGCGCTCACCGGAAACCTGTCGCCAGTCATGTCAGGACACGTAGATAGCAGTTTCGTTGCTAAAAAACGGAAAGTTTCTCCGCTAAGCGATGTAGAGCAAGTTGTTGAGAAGGCATCAAGAATCACGACCCAGATAGATTCGTTAGGGTTGTCAGTGATTCTGCGACAAGCTTGGTTAAACAAATGTGCCGTAAAACGAGTAACTGTGCAAGTGGTGCTGTTAGTAGGGTTGCCAGATGTCCAGTTTTAGCCGCACATGCCCAGCTTTCGTGTCCAGACAAATATATACAAGTGCGGCCTGTCCGGGTTTTTAGGCTTTTGAGCAATGAAGTAGAGAACGCAGAACTAAGACCTGTTCAAAACTAATGACGTAAGCACAAGTAATAAGTGTGAGGAGCATGAGTAGAGAAAATTCCATAAGGAGATACAGGATGGTTCAAAATTCCTATGGGATTATAGAGTGGGCTTAGAAGATGTTTCAATAAGAACCCATGTCCGTGAATGTATCGTTTGGATATAAAATAAGTTTTAAGATAGGATCACTTTCAAACCTGCACCACACGATACGCACACAGTCTGAGAAAAGAGCGCCATCGTCAGTCCCAGTTGTAATTATGACGTCACATAACACCTTCGTCCGACTACAACAACGGTTGTGAGACATTGGCAATAGCTGCACTTTCGACTTCGAAAAGGACGTCGTTTATGTACACAGGGCGAACATTAATAAATCCGACACACTGCAGGGATGGATTCATGACCGTAAATGGGGAAAAAAGGCCCTATGAACAAATGTCCGGAAATCCATGGTTGCTACGGTAGATGGCGCTGACGAATGAAAAGTTCCTCTGACCACTTGCCGTATGTTCCTTTGTGTATTGCAGGCTGTATGATTGACCTACCGTACTCTAAGCAGCAGAATGGTCTTCATGTCGGGAACGAGCCGAGATGGTCATTGTGTACGGCCAAGCAGATGGAAACGGCCAAGAGGCAGGACGGCTATACCAAAACAAGTAGCCTCACAGACACCAACCACATCACACAACATTTGAAGCCCATTTTGGGCGTCTATGTAATCATGGGACCTTTCAGATAGACGAACGTGCAGGGAGCCGGCGGACTGTGCGTACACCAGATTTGGAGAAATGGTTCAAATGGCTCTGAGCACTATGGGACTCAACATCTGAGGTCATCAGTCACCTAGAACTTAGAACTACTTAAACCTAACTAACCTAACGACATCACACACATCCATGCCCGAGGCAGGATTCGAACCTGCAACCGTAGCGGTCGTACGGTTCCAGATTGAAGCGCCTAGAACCGCTCGGCCACAACTGCCGGCCCAGATTTGGAGAACCGGGTTCCACAAGATATTGAGACGAACCCTAGCACAAGCTCCAGGCAAATGGTCCGCCAACATCGTGTAAACCAGAGTACGACTATGTGTATCCTGCATGACAACCGCCACTATCCAAGGCACTAGCAACGAGTGAAAGGATTACCTGCAGGCGAGTTTCCTCTACGGGAAGAATTTTATCAGTAGTTTTTGCACCAGACTATCACAGTTATGAGATGTCTGTCATAAGTTTTCTTTATCGACGAAGAAACCTTTACTAGAACTGGCATCATCATTCTGGATAATGGTCATTGGTGGACTACAGACAATCCTCGGGGACTTATTGAGGCGTCTCATCAGCATCAGTGTGTGGGCAGGGACTTTTGACGACCACATGCTTGGACTACGTTTTATTCCACAACGCCTCGACGGAGGACCGTACCTAGACTTCCTGCGAAATACTCTGCCTGGCTGTTTGAGAATGTGCCTTTAGCAATACGACAGGGTTTGTGGTTTCTGCATGAGGGAGCACAACCCCACTTCCGCATGACAGTTCGTCGACACCTCAACATCTTCCCCGGACGTTGGATAGGACACTGAGACCCAGTAGGATGACCTACTATACTACTGGCCATTACAATTCCTACACCACAAAGATGACATGCTACAGACGCGAAATTTAAGCGACAGGAAGAAGATGCTGTGATATGCAAATGATTAGCTTTTCAGAGCATTCACACAAGGTGGCGACACCTACAACGTGCTGACATGAGGAAAGTTTCCAACCGATTTCTCATACACAAACAGCAGTTGACCGGTGTTGCCTGGTGAAACATTGTTGTGATGCCTCGTGTAAGGAGGAGAAATGCGTACCACTTTGGTAAAGGTCGGATTGTAGCCTGTTGCGATTGCGGTTTATCGTATCGCGACGCTGCTACTCGCGTTGGTCGAGATCCAATGACTGTTAGCAGAATATGGAATCGGTGGGTTCAGGAGGGTAATACGGAACGCCGTGCTGGATCCCAACGGCCTCGTATCACTAGCAGTCGAGATGACAGGCATCTTATCCGTATGGCTGTAAAGGATCGTGCAGCCAGGTCTCGATCCCTGAATCAATACATGCGGACGTTTGCAAGACAACAACCATCTGCACTAACAGTTCGACGACGTTTGTAGCAGCACGGACTATCCGCTCGTAGACCGTGGCTGCGGTTACCCTTGACGCTGCATCACGGACAGGAGCGCCTGCAATGGTGTACTCAACGACGAACCTGGGTACACGAATGGCAAAATACCATTTTTTGGGATGAATCCAGGTTCTGTTTACAGCATCATGATGGTCGCATCCGTGTTTGGCGACATCGCGGTGAACACACATTGGAAGCGTGTATTCGTCATCGCCATAGTGGCGTATGACTCGGAGTGATGGTATGGGGTGCCATTGGTTACACGTCTTGGTCACCTCTTGTTCGCATTGACGGCACTTTGAACAGTGGACGTTACGTTTCAGATGTGTTACGACCCGTGGCTCTACTCTTCATTCGATCCCTGCGAAACTCTACATTTCAGCAGGATAATGCACGACCGCATGTTGCAGGTGATGTACGGGCCTTTCTGGATACAGAAAATGTTCGACTTCTGCCCTGGACAGCACATTCTCCAGATTTCTCATCAATTCAAAACGTCTGGTCAATGGTGGCCGAGCAACTGTCTCGTAACAGTACGCCAGTCACTACTGTTGTTGAACTGTGGTATCGTGTTGAAGTTGCATGGGCAGCTGTACCTGTACACGCCATCCAAGCTCTGTTTGACTCAATGCCCAGGCGTATGGCCAGAGGTGGTTGTTCTGGATACTGATTTCTCAGGGTCTATGCACCCAAAGTGCGGGAAAATGCAATCACATGTCAGTTCTAGTATGATATATTTGTCCAATGAATACCCGTTTATCATTTCTTCTTGGTGCAGCAATTTTAGTGGCCAGTAGTGTAGATCATCGGACATAAACCCACTGGATTTATACCTCTGGGGGCATCCGAAAAGCGTTGTGTATGCTCAACTAGTTCCTGACGTGCAGACTCATCAACGGCGTGTTCACGATGCCTGTGTGGCTATTCGGAGTGAGGGCGGAACGTACGAAGGAGGGCGGCAACCCATGAAGTGACGTGTGAAAGCGTGCACTGCATCTCGTGGAGGCCAGTTTGAACATCTGTTGTGACGTGGATGCGATGCAGCTCTGTACTGTGTTCCGGAACGATTTTTTGTTGCACACACACCGTCCATTTGCGGATACATGTTCAAAGGACCTTTTTTCCTCCATTTCCAGTCAGGAATCCGACCCTGCTGTTTATCAGTTTTATTAATGTCCATCCTGTACGTCTGATTTGTGTCAAGGGACGCTGCATTTCAGCGTGCGATAAGTTGGAAATTTCAGTCGGTCAAAGACCGTGTCCAAATGGCTGAAGCATTTGTGGCAACTGCTAATGAGAACTTATAAATCTATCCCCGGTCCGGCACAAATTTTCAACTTTCGCTATTGCATTATCACAATGTCTTGTGTAGTTGGGAATCACAAATTCTCGCCCGTCCCTTCTCTTTCCTTCCCCATTCTCTATAACATATAAAGGAACGTCCTTTGTCACGTAGAACAGATCCCGGGAACAATTACTCAAATCATTGCCCATGCCATGTGCTTCTACAGCACGCAAGCCAGGGCTCATTGTCTCCGCTGTGTGCGTACCGTGAAGCGGCAGATTTGAAAGTGATCCGATCTTCAGGCGTATTTTATATCCAAACGGTACATTGCGTGACATGGGTTCCTTATCAAAACTTCAGCTACTAAGTACCCTCCGCAACCTCTAGAAGCCTGTGATAGAAATTTTAAGTCACGCTGTATATAGATACACCAACCAATGTTATTCTTGTCTTTGTCTTGTGTTTTTCTTCAAACGAGCCAAACACACAATGTCACACCCATGCTACAAGCAGAGCGGGCGAGGCAGAGTAGGATGTGACGATCAGCCGATGCCAATCCGACACGACCCTCCCTGCCCACGTCCTGTTTATTTTGATTATTTTAGGAAGATGACTGAGTTCTTAGTTGCTAGCATAACTGCCAAATTTTAAGGATGTTTACTGACCCTTTTTAGTGTAAGCACATGTAAGGTTGATCTTGGAAAAAACTGACTGTAATTGATTGAAATTATTCAACTGATTCAACTGCCACCATAAATGTCAGTATCCTGAACGTGGGGAAGTAGACGGAAAGTACAGGCTGGATGATTACAATTATGTGCTGTACGTGTTTGCTGTGCTTGATGGGCATGATATAAGCAGACTTGTTTCATTTGCTTTCTTGAATGCGGAAACCGAAGAGAATGTTGATCTATGTTTGGAACTGTTCAAGTTGAGTAGCGAAAGCATTGTTTCGAAAACAAAAGTAATATTTTTAGACAAGGGTTTTGAGTTTGTCCAATCCGCTAATGATACTTTTTTAAATGCGAGCGTATTCGTGTGAAAACTTCACGTAGAGCGTAACTTTCATGAGTTTCTTCGTGCACTGCAGCTTGAAACAACTTATTTGACCAATTTGGCTGCTGCGCGATTACCTATAGAATCTTTACAGGAGCGATATTTGAAAATACTTGGTTTGGCTTACTGACTGACACACTGATGCCGTTCAAATTTAAGGAACGGTTTAAATCAAATATGTATGACTTTCGTGAAATGTGGGCATATGTTTGAGAAAGAAATTGCAAACCTTTATGACAAATGATACGAATCGTATTGAAGCTCATAACAAACACATTAAAGATGTAATAAACACTCATTCAAGTATGCTGAATGCGTGAAGGGCCCATTCGTTTGTTTTTAAAAAATCTTCTCGTTTGCTACTGATTATCGTGAATATTTGACGAAGTTTAAGATGCCTTTGATTGTTAATATCGACTCGCTTCTAAACGAGGCGTAGAAGCAGCTTTCTAACTAAGGCGCAGAAAAAGTTTTGCACCAATATCGAGTTCATTTGGCAAATGAATCAAAATTTAAGGTAAACCTTGAGGGGAAGGTTGCAAAAGTGCTCTTGACAGGCGTCGAATGTACTGTGACCGGTGAACCACATTGTGCCTGCCCTTGCGATTTTTTATGTGAGCTTAGTCTGGTCGTATAAGCACACATTCATAGTTACCGTTAGTAAATTAGGATACGATGACTGAGCTGTTTAATAGGCAAAGCTGTGTTATGACAGACAAAAATTAATCCTCTGGACAATAATGATGGGGCCGTCAAGATTATCCTGATGCCTAAGCCTAAGTCATCATTGACAAGTGCAGGAAGGTACTCCAAAATGCTAAAATTGTGTAAAGACGCGTGTGATTGGGCAAGCAAATTAAGTGACCCGATGAAAAATTTGCAATAATAAAGCTCGCTTAGTGAATGGCAGGAGTTAGGTCACATTAAGAAAGCGCGTCTGGAAAGATTGTGCTATGAACAGACAGTTGTTACTTCCTTGGGTGGCTTGGATAGCGTATTTCAATTAGCAGCGTTAAAATGGGCGAAATGTAGTTAAAATGAAGTCAGTTCGAAAAATCCGGTTAAACCTGTAGACGTTGCCTCTGAAAATGGTTCCCAGCTGCATCAGTCTTTGGGGGAACTTTCTGTTGTACACGTATGTCTCCCTAACACTACTTTTTTCTGAAACGTTGGAAACCCATGGGGCGGGAAAAAGCGATGACGGCTTCAAAGAGGTCTTTTTTCCGGAAAACAATATTTATCTCATCTCACACTTTCCGATGAGAAAGAAAACAATGTAAGAAATGGTAATTACCTTTCTCCCTCTATTATAGCAAAGGCAGTATAATTGATCAGATTCAGTTCTGGGCGGGCTTATCCTCAAGACCCAGGCACAGGATACCAGGTAGGTTTGTTTCCTGAAGTCAGGCCGCCATTGTGAAGATTATATAATTCGAAAATACGTATGCTGTTGTGAAGATGCTAGGCAATCGAATAGACATTTAATGTGGACACATATTGAATGAGTATAAAAGTATGGATCAATAAACAAAGTGCATGGAACTGTTTTCTCAAACTGTGACTGCTGCGTCGGACGTGCAGTTTCTTTGAATGCCATGCCACACAGTCTTTGTGACGAAGGTCTGGTTGTATTAGCCTGTCTTGTTGACTTGATGAGAGAAGTGAATCCTAGTTCTAAAGTGTATGCAATCGGTAAAAAAAATTGCGTACTTGACTGTCCATTGCTTCAGACATTTGAATATCTTCCTAAATTTTCCACGCGTTCGTAGTAATTCTGGTACTTTGCGTCCATTAAATTCAGCAGATATTCGGACACTGGGTATCGTAAGATGATTCACTGTTAGTTGTGTAAATTCTGGTTTCATTCTGAATGTTTCGAACTCTCATTGTTCCATCCAGCTTGTTCAGAAGAAGCAACTGTCTACTTCTTGGATAGTTTCGCACACAGATAAGAAGATGGTGACCCCCCAGTTTCCAATTTTCCAACAGTGTGGAAAGTTCCAAAAAATGCTTGCATCGATACGTGTTTAATGCAATTCCATGCTGTGAATCTATAATTCAATGGCAGTCTAGACCGCCATTTCAAAGCTCATAGCAACTTACCTGTTAGGGCTTTACTGCATGTGCTGTTATTAGCTAGTCAAGGATAGCTGACTGAGGCTAAACAATTCTGGCTGTGCTAAATGAAGAAGGTTCCTGTTAATGGTGTGATGGATTCATGGGGAAAGCTGCATGCGAATTTTTTCTCCCGTTTTGAGGTAACTTTCGTGACAAGAGTGTGTAGTATGAGCACTGGTCCTGAGAGTCAGGACGTTGACCATGAATCACATATCGTTCAATACACTCGTAAGTGACAGGTTTAATGGGAATTTGAACGCAGCAATGAAAAAAAAAGGTTGGAAACTTATTCAGAGGTATGCGCCAGTTTCTCTGCAAACTACATTAAAATGAAGACAGTCACAAAACTAACTCGTTCTTGTGATTGCGTTAGAGCATACATGCATCGAGAACTTGGGGAATATACCCCTTCTCTTAGCTTCCCAATTGGTGACTTACTGCGTTTAGCGATTATTTTCCCGATTGTGTTATCTTGTTCGGGAAAGCATTTACAGTTTTTGGAAATGTTCGCTACTGTTCTGGGTGTTCGGGAAAGCATTTACGTTAGTTGGAACTGTTTACTACTGTCAAGGGTACTTTGTTGGCTTGTTTTTCGTCCTAGGTATTACAGTATTTTAGCAAATAAACTGTTTAAGAGCGCTTGGGAGTAGCGCGCATCTCTTGCTTTGTATTTGGGCATTGGCGTATTATGTACTATGCCTAATTTCCATCTGTATGTATACTTATGGTACTTTTCTTCATAAACTTTCGTTTAAAAATATTTTAAGCTAGTCTAAAGCATCATTTAAGAATATTGTACTATCTTTCTGCTTTGCATGTGCCATTTAAATTTTTATGCCCGCATCTCGTGGTCGTGCAGTAGCGTTCTTGCTTCCCACGCCCGGGTTCCCGGGTTCGATTCCCGGCGGGGTCAGCGATTTTCTCTGCCTCGTGATGGCTGGGTGTTGTGTGATGTCCTTAGGTTAGTTAGGTCTAAGTAGTTCTAAGTTCTAAGGGAATGATGACCATCGATGTTAAGTCCCATAGTGCTCAGAGCCATTTGAACCATTAAATTTTTATGGCTTCATTTGAAGGTACTGTGTTTCACAGAAGCATTTAGTATGCCTTCTTTTTTTATCAGCGTTACGCGCTTTTGTTTACACTTGTTTTAAATCTGCGCATTTTTTTAAAAAATGCCATTTGTTATCACTCTGCTGTTGTTGTTTGTCGCTGTGTCCCACTTGGCTTGTGTGGGCTAGTTTAGGGTCTGTTGATTTTAATCAGAGAGTTGAGTTGCCGAACCTCCTCCTCCCATCCGTCTGTACAGGTTTGATGACATGTGCGTCTGAAACCATCCATCATTTCTGTACTTACGGATGTGGTGGGGCCTATAACTACCGACTCAGTATTTATGCAGTACGGATCTATTTATTTAAACCATTGTTTTCGTCATTGCTGCTACCTATGCATCTACATAGAAGTTATTATGTATAGTTGTCATGGAATATTGGTTACGACGGTATTCCAAAGCGATGCTGTTTCAGGACAGATGTGCTACTATATTGAACTGCCACTTATAAAGTTTTCATGGATGCTGAATTGAGCTAGTCTAAAATTTTGAGATCTAGATGGAATGATAATCAAAACGATGATTTCTGAGTTGATTTGTTTTATAGTTTTTGTCAGGGTTATTGAGTTTTGGGCTCTAGATCGGAGACGCCCAGCAGGCAAATTCTGGGGGTTCAACTGGTTGCACAAGCTCCTACTTATGCTTACTTGGTCAGAATCGAATAAAACTGCTGTAAACGTTAAATTAGTGTAAATTATTGTCACAAGCATAGCATGGGCAAAATGGTTTTTTGAGAAAGTAAATCATACAGATAAAAGCTCTTCGTGTGTGGACGTTTATATGTTACGATTATTTCATTATTAATCATTATGTTTTACGCACGTATAGACGCAACCGCTAACCGTTGTATATTCATACACATGACGATCTTGATTCATCAATTATTGTAGTCCTGTCGTAAGTTCAGTTTTTGAGCTTAAAACGTTATTTGCTTTGATGAAGCTGTTTTTCATTTCCAAACATTTACCATTTTATTCGGTACACCCCGTTCCTGCTCGTCTTAACGAAGTTTAACTAGCTACAAATGCTTCTAAAACAACTGTAATATCGACTTTACAACACGTTTTATTTTTTTTAAATGTATTGAAATGAAAAGGACTAATTATGCTGTGTACGTCCATAAATGTTGGAATCCTTTTTTTACAGTTGGATATGGTTCACTCTTTCAAATATTTAGCAGAAGACTGATTGAACACCAGAATCGTAAACGAAAATTGGGGATGGCGTCCTGGCTGGAAATAGAGGTTTGATAATCGTCAATATCCCTCAGAATTATGATGCTTCCCACAGAGTCATTGCGTTAACAATAAGAAGAAATTTCATTTAATTACAGATGACCGTTCTTTTTAAGCGAGTGGCTAGTGGCTCTATCTTAAAAAAGCGTTGCATCGGCATGTAAGGCGATGTACACTTTGTCTCCAGAACTGACCTGCAACCGCTTCTATCTGTTGCTTGTTGCCTGCATAATACAGGTAATCTAGAACGTGATTATTCTACTCGTGCTGAAGTAAATATTTTACTCAGTATTGCTGTAAGAGTGAGTAAGAGCGGATTTGTCGATACGAGGGTGACTGCTTCGATACAAAATAATGGGTGCTATTAAGTTTCGATGGACTTTGGGCTTTCGATCAAATGATTAATCTTCGGCCCAGGATAGGGTAACGCACCGCCCTATCATCCGTGAGAAACGACGACATCCTTACCGAAAAGAATCGTGTAGTTACTAATGATTGTTGACGTGTTTAGAGCTAACTTGTTGCGTATTTGTCCAAGAAAGGTCATACCCAAGTGCACGCATATGATAACGTACCAAATCGAAAATTATTTGGTGGTATTGTGGAGTCAAAAGGTGGCAAAGCTAATACTTTTGCGCAGAAATAAATTTTTGCTCCTCTTCATGAATTGTGGTATAATCGGTGCGATTTTAACGTCACTCGAAGTATCTATATCGGTTTTTTGTCCAACAACGTTTGAATAGTTTCCATACGTGTTGTGAAAAAAGATATGAGAGCGGAGGCACAACGTCGAAAGCTCCTGCTAGGCGATTGTATGCGTGTCCTAGCACATTTCTGCATATTTTACGAATTGTTAATCATTTGAACTTTAGCGCATTCTGTAAGAAAAATCACAGAATGTGCTTTGCATATTTGCTGTGAAAGTTGCATCTGTGTACATAAATAGTCAATAACCTTACGCGTGTAAGCGTGTAGCTCATAGACAGTTTACAGAAGACTTTGTAATAGGATAAATCGTATGACACGTCTTTTTCTTTTCCTTTTTTTGAGTACATTGTAAAAATCAGTATCGTAAAATGGGGTTACCTGAAACAGCGGGGAAACTTGAAACGGTTTGTAGTTACCTTGTTTTTAATGTTGGCATCATAGTATGCATAAAATGACTGATGGTTTTGTTTGCGATTCTGAAGAACCATACAACGAGCGGGAGTTTTAGCAAGAAATTCAAGTAAGTGAATGAAGTTATTATCCTGTAGATATCGTGTATGTTGTTGGTTTATTCCAGTATATTATTTCTCTTATGCTTGTCAACCGCAAATAATAAGGTGAAAAGACTTCCGTCGAGTAGACTATCACTAGAATTTTGCAGTAATAGTAAATCTCTTGACTCAGATCATTGTCAGCAGGCAGAAGGTGTGAAACTCGTGAATTCATGATCAGTATAAGGAAACAATCGCATAATGTTTTAAATGCCTTCCTATCCTGGTTCTGATTGATGGATGTCGGAGAAAGTCTCTAAATCGGGCCCGCTGCTCTTTACAGACTTGCTGTTAAAACTCTGCAAGATACAATACAAAACACCACATTTTCATTATTTTACAGTTATCGTTTTTTAAACGATTTTTTCCAAAATCACCACATCATATGTAGTCTGTGTAATACAGATTGTTTTTGAATATACAAAGCAGTTTAAGTTATCCATTATTATTTTCCGAATTGTGAAATATAGTGTAAATGCCTCTATTGCCGAGGGTGCCCACATTGTGTCAATTTCCACGTGCCGCTATTGCCACTCGAGTGTCAATATTCACTTCCTAGAAAGACGCTTTTGTCCTGCAATCATGCATAGTATGGAATGTGAGATTTCGATATTGGCGTTATGGTCTGGTTAACGTAACGATTAACGGCATCTAGACGCCTGCGTAGTGGCTATAGTGAAATTTTCGGGCTTAGAATTCACTCCAAATGACTATGTAACAATTATGGCGGAGATTTAGAAAGATATTGTGATTACAATTTCTGGGCTGATTGAAGCTCAATACCGGACCATCATTTCCTAAATTAACATTGGGCTTTCGCATACAACACAAGATAATTTCTGTTGAGTCTGAAAATGTAGAATAGAAGTGCAGTAATTTCAATCGTTGATTCGGACGTGTTAGCGTGCTTGGATGGATCATTTTAGAAAAGCGTTTGCCTTGGAAGATAAAGGATCATCTTCCGAGTCCCTGCCCAGTACACGCTTTTAATCCGACAGAAAATTTCGTTTCTCCATACACTCTGCTTTGGAGTGAAAGAGTCATTCTGTAAATACTCTAACTCTTATTTGTGATGCAAAATCGCAGAACATTTCGGGAATCAGCGGTGTCCAATCACTTCAAGGGACACTGCATTACAATGTATGGTTTTCAAAGTAGGAGCTCATTCAGAATATGAACCGGCTAGGTATTATTCCATATTTTGGGAAAGCAGGCTCCAATGAAGAGCAGGAATATACAGCGAGACTGATTTCCTCATTGCAACTCTTCGTGAGGAGCGGGTTGCCAGTCTCCATAAGAAGTTTAGCCAACTGATGAAATGTAATGCTAGAATATATGAAGCTGTAATAAAGGTAGAGGTTATGCAACTCTGCAGTAGACATCGTTACTTGATGTTCGACCATGAGCAACCTTCGAGCACAATTTTAGACAGGTATTCTACCACGTTTGGTCATAGATTATATCTACAAATAGCTTAAAATCACCAACATTGAGAACGAGTAACGTGCATTTCGAGCATTTACTACTGAAAATAAGCAAGTGTTCAACGCTTCAAAGCTTTAGTAGGGACTGGCTAAAAAGATGTACGTGCTACGTAAAGCTATTCCCAACCACGACACAACTTAGCATTTTTCGTATTAAAAACGAAATGCCAAAAGTGAAAGAATTGATAACTAATAGAAATAAAAACAGCGCTGAGTAGCATCGCGTAATGCTAATTTTTAATTTTCATGTGTCAGGAATGCCTAAATGTTAAGCGGGAGGAAGTAGGAAAGAACAGGCAAGAGTTGGAGAAGCAAAATGAGGCCATATCGGAAAATTTGGGAAATTTATTAGGAGATACGTCCGCTAAATTAAATAAACCGAGCGCTGAAATGTCAGAAACCTGCATGTAAAAGGTCAAGAGGTATCAAGAAAATCAGGCGTAGCAAACAGAATTAATACACGAAGATTTGAGGAGGTAAAGAGCGATAAAGAGGGGAAGGAGAATGATTCGAGAATGGAGTGGAACTGCTGACGTAAATGATGATGAAGCAAACAGCAGTTCAGAAGAAGAGAATGTGGAAGAATTTTTTAATTTCTCTTGACCCTAGGAACAGAGGTGTATGTAGATAATATAAGGAGGAGATGATGCAGAATGCCTCATCGATATGTTACAGAAACTCATTCTCTCAAACTTATATGTGGTACATAAGAAACGGTAAAGTTAGATAGGGGTGTTTGAAAGCATTAACATATACCGATATACTGGGCTTGAAAAATTAAAGGAGAAATGCACAATTTTAGAGACTAATGAACCCCCCCCCCCCCCCCTCCCCAGTTACTCGCATTAATGCAAAGTAAGACGTATTCAAAAGGTACAGAGAGACTCTCACACCCGATAAGGCAAGAATATTTGTAAAGCAGATCAAAATTACTGGATTAAATGTATGCCTGTAATGCAAGCAAATGTTTTTATACAAACCCATACATGACTCACCAGGTTAGCAGAGAGCGCTAATGCGGTGCTTCCTGGACTCGTGTAGGCGCGCCGGCTCTGGATCGAATCCGCCCAGCCGATTAACGACTCAGGCTAATGTGCTGGCCAGCCTGGCTGTGGGTTTTAGGCGGTTTTCCACATCCCACTAGGTGAATACTGGGCTGGTCCCCATGTCGCCCCTCAGTTACACGACTCCATAGTAACAAGGCTGACCCCACATTAAAGTGCGACAAAAGCCCAAAGAAAATGATGATGATGATGATGATGATGATGATGATGATGATGATAATAAAAAACACAGCCATGTTTCAGTACCTTTATACCGTTGTCAGTGGGTACTCTTTAGTAATTCCATAAAATGTAAACATGTTTCAATTAATAAGTGTTCTAATGAAATTTATCCTGAGAACAGTTTTTATCTCTTGTTGTAGTTTATTTTTATCCAAATTGTTGAATTGTGTAGGACCCTCTGTACACTTTTGTTACTGTATAATATACAGTAACTTGTCATGTGCAATTAAATAATGTTACTGTGCCTTTGGTTGGCGAGTTAGAAATCGCTTTATCTATAAACGTATATTTTTTATGTGCGAACATCGAAATTTCACTTCAAAGAATCAGTATTGTCTAACAAAAAATAGCGCAAGTTATCGATATGAGATAGCCGTCTAGAGCATAGAATCAATGTCAGTTTTAAGGTCAATTTTCCTTCTACAGAGGTCGTGTGCGTAGCTTTGTCCAAACTATATGACCCTTACGTGAGAGGCTCCAACAACAAAACAGGAAAAGTACCTGTGGCAAAAAAGTGGAGGATGCTCTTCAGAAGCATTTTGCTTCTAATGTTGAGACAGCAACCAGCCACAAATTTCTTTCAGGTTCCTTTATTCAAAAGGTACCCTTACCGGTTCCGAATCATTACAATTGATCGTGAGACGGCTTTCATGCTTTCATTAGAACATGTGGTGCGTTTTTTATTGATTAGTTGTCCTAAAAAATAAATAATTATAAGCACGCCACACAAATGGTTGCGTTACAGATTTGCATTGGAATATGACCTACGTGAAATGTCGGTCTGAAGTATTTGTTTTCATAGTTTTCGTTCAACAAATGATGTTCGTAGTTTTCGCCACATTCTTATCGTTGCACACATAAATTTGTATAATTGAGCACATTTGATTTGTCACTGAATACATTTCCACCACATCCTTATCGTCGCATGTAAATTTGTATCACTGAGCAGTTTAGATTTGTCACAGAATAGATTTCTACCATACATCGCATGTTTCGATAGATACAAAGTGTTTCCAAACATATGAGTGTCAAAGATGAAATGATATATATGATATATCGTAACATTAGAAAGATGCCCCATGTTTTGAAAAGGATCATATATTCAGTTATGCAACTGAAACGCCTTTAGGACAGATGATCAATAAAAAACAAACCACATGTTCTAATAAAAGCATGAAAGCCGTCTGCCAATGAATTGTAGTGATTCGAAACCGGTAACGGTACCTTTTGAATAACTGAACTTAAAATAAATTTGTGGTTGGTTGCTGTCTCAATACCATCAAAATTTGTCTTCAAACAACAGCCACAGTTCAAATGGTTCGGACCACTATGGGAATTAACATCTGAGGTCATCAGACATCACACTCATTCATGCCCGAGGCAGGATTCGAAACTGCGACAGTAGCGGTCGCGCGGTTCCAGCCTGACGCTCCTAGAACCGCTCGGCCACAAGCGCCAGTTAACAGCCACGGTCTCCAACCATGTCATCATATGACAAAATTGCATTTATGCTTCGTCCTTCCTTATTTTGCTGCACCGAAAGCATACGAATATTTTCCACATGTTACCGAAAATATGCGACGTAGAGGTTGATAATTCATTATCGATGGAGCTATTGTAGCACTTACAAGTTGTGCTGGAGTGGTACATGTGAACTGAGTATCAGGCAGTAGTGTCCGCAAGAACAGTCAAGAGTACTATCAATTTTATAATGTGTGGGGTATTAGGGATCCGACCTAGATAAGAATTTGCTTAAGCCGTAGTCTGGCGCATTGTGCTGGCGACGATCAATGAATACGACTTAATTATGAAGTAATTGTGATAGTGGCGAAAAACTGACCAAGCGCGCGTTCGCGAGTATAAGGGCAAATTAAAATCTCTGTTAAACTGGTATACATTTATACACGCTGAGGTGACAAAAGTGTCCGCAGCTCGTGGTCGTGCGGTAGCGTTCTCGCTTCCCACGCCCGGGTTCCCGGGTTCGATTCCCTGCGGGGTCGGGGATTTTCTCTGCCTCGTGATGACTGGGTGTTGTGTGATGTCCTTAGGCTAGTTAGGTTTAATTAATTCTAAGTTCTAGGGGACTGATGACCATAGGTGTTAAGTCCCATAGTGCTCAGAGCCATTTGAACCATTTGGTGACAAAAGTCAAGAGGTACTTCATAAAACCATGTCGCAACTCGTTTTGCCTGGGGAAGCGCAGAAACTCGACGTGGCATGGACTCAACAAGTCATTGTAAGTCTCCTGCAGAAATATTGAGCCACGCTACCTCTATAGTCGCCCATAATTGTGAAAGTGTTGCCGGTGCAGGATTTTGTGCACGAACTGACCTGTCGATTACGTCCCACAAATGTTCGATGAGATTCATGTCGGGCGATCTGTGTGGGCAAAACCATTCTCTGGAAATGTCCAGAATGTTATGGAAACCAATGATGAACAATTGTGCCCCGCTGATATGGTTCATCATTGTTTGGGAACATGAAGTCCGTAAAGGCTGCAAACGGTTTCTAAGTAGCCGAACATCCAAAGGACCGAGACCATTCCACTTTAACACAGCCTACACCATTATGGAACCACCACCAGCTTGCACAGTGCCTTGTAGACAGTCTGGGAGCATGGACTCGTGGAGTCTGTGCAACACTCGAAACCTACCATCAGCTCTACCAACGGAATTCGGGACTCATCTGTCCAGGCCACGATTTTTCATTCGTCTAGGGTCCGACCGATATGGTCACGAGCGAAAGAGAGGCGCTGCAGGCGATGTCACGCTGTTAGCAAAGGCACTCGCGTCGGTGTCATAGCCCATTAACGCCGAATTTCGACACACTGCCCTAACGGATACGTTCGTGCTACGTCCTACATTGATTTCTGCGATTATTTCACACAGTGTTTCGTGTGTTACCACAGACACGTCTACGCAAACGCCGCTGCTCTCGATCGTTAAGTGAAGGCTGTCGGCCACTGCGTTGTCTTTGGTGAGAGGTAATGCCTGGAATTTGATATTCTGGGCACACTCTTAACTCTGTGGATCGTGGAATATTGAATTCCCTAACGATTACCGAAATGGAATGCCCGATGCGTAGTTCAAAGTCTGTTACTTCCCGTCGTGCGACCACAATAACATCGGAAACCTTTTCACATGAGAACAAATGACAGTTCCGCCAATGCACTGCCGTTTTACACGTGTGTACGCTGTACTACCGCCATCTGTGTATGTGTACATAGCTATCCCATTACTTTTGTCACCGCAGTGTACACTCTTAAGACAAATACCAACCTGATTGTCGCCTGCCATACAGTCAGACAGCCACGAGTGATGGTCTGGCACGCCATTTCTTTTCATAGCTGTACCTCTTCCGCTGCCATCCTCTGCACTCTTAAAGCACAGCGGTACGTCGACGGTATTCTACGCCCCGTATCGCTGCTGTTCATGGCTAGCCACCCACGCCTAACATTTCAGCAAGATAATGCCGCCCGCACAGGGTGAGAGTTTCTACTGCTTGTCTTCGTGTTTGCCAAACCGTACCTTGGCCAGATGTCCGCCCCGATAGCTGAGTGGTCAGCGTGAGGAATTGTCGTCCTACGGGCCCGGGTTAGATTCCCGGCTGGGTGTTGTGTTGTCTTCATCATCATTTCATCCACATCCGGCCCAATGTGGCGTCGAATGTAATAAGACCTGCTCCAAGGCGGTCGGACCAGCTCACGTAGGGGGCCTCCCGGCTAATGACGCCAAACGCTCATTCCCATTTACCTTGGCCAGAAAGGTCGCCGAATCTCTCCCCAATTAAGAACGTTTCAAGCATTATAGGCATAGCTCACCATCCAGCTCGGGAGTTTGGCGATCTTCCTCACCAATTGGACAGAATTTGGGACAATATCCGTCTTTCAAATTCTGAAGGTGGCAGGGGTAAAATACAGGGAGCGAAAGGCTATTTACAATTTGTACAGAAACCAGATGGCAGTTATAAGAATCGAGGAGCATGGAAGGGAAGCAGTGGTTGGGAAGGGAGTGAGACAGGGTTGTAGCCTATCCCCGATGTTATTCAATCTGTATATTGATCAAGCAGTAAAGGAAACAAAAGAAAAATTCGGAGTAGGAATTAAAATCCACGGAGAAGAAATGAAAACTTTGAGTTTCGCAGATGACATTGTAATTCTGTCAGAGAGAGCAAATGACCTGGAAGAGCAGCTGAACGGAATGGACAGTTTCTTGAAAGGAGAATATAAGATGAACACCAAGGAAAGCAGAACGAGCATAATGGAATGTAGTCGAATCAAGTCGGGTGATGCTGCGGGAATTAGATAGGGAAATGAGACGCTTAAAGTAGTAAATGAGTTTTGCTATTTAGGGAGCAAAATAACTGATGATGGTCGACGAAGAGAGGATATAAAATGTAGACTGGCAATGGCAAGGAAAGCATTTCTGAAGAAGAGAAATTTGTTAGCATCGAGTATAGATTTAAGTGTCAGGAAGTCGTTCCTGAAATTATTTGTGTGGAGTGTAGTCATGTATGGAAGTGAAATGTGGACGATAAACATTTTGGACAAGAAGAGAACAGAAACTTTCGAAATGTGATGCCACAGAAGAATGCCGAAGATTAGAGGGGTTGATCACATAACTAATGAGGAGGTATTGAATAGAACTGGGAAGAAGATAAATTTGTGGCACAACTTGACTAGAAGAAGGGATCGCTTGGTAGGACATATTCAGAGGCATCAAGGGATCACCAATTTAGTATTGGAGAGCAGCTTAGAGGGTAAAAATCTTAGAGAGATACCAAGAGATGAATAAACTTAACAGATTCAGAAGGATGTAGGTTGTAGTAGGTGCTGGGAGATGAAGAAGCTTGCACAGGATAGAGTAGCATGGAGAGCTGCATCAAACCAGTCTTCGGACTGAAGACCACAACAACAACATCTCTCAGGAGGACATCCAACAACTCTATCAAGCAATACAAAACCGAAAAACTACTTGCATAAGGGTAGGAGGTGGATCAACGCGTTATTGACTTTCTGTATGTGTCAGACACTTTCCCTTGAATAAATCCTCCAGTTTTTCTGAAAATATAATAATTTGTTTGTCTGTACGTGGTGCGCCGTTTTTTTTCGTGATTTAGAATTAGGTGACAAGTGACAAAGGTCATGGGACAACGATGTAGTGATATACACATGTACAGATGGCAAAGTATCGCGTACACGAGGTACAGAAGAGCAGTGCGCTGGTGGAGCTGCCATTACTGAGGTGATTCACGTGAAAAGGTTTTCGATGTGTTTATGTCCGCACGACGGGAATTAACAGCCCTTGAACGCGAAATGGTAGTTGGAGCCAGACGCAACGAACATTCCATATCGGAAATCGTTAGGGAATGCAATCGACGCCCTTCACTCAATGACAGAGGAGAGCAGCGGCGTTTTCGTAGAGTTTTCAGTGCTATGAGGCAAGCAGCGCTGCATGAAATAACTACAGAAGTCAATGTGGGTCGCATGACGAACGTATCCGTTAGGACAGTGCGGCAAAATTCGGCGTTACAGCGCGAAATCGCCTGCAACGCTTCCCATTGGCTTTTGAGCGTATCGGCTAGACCCTAGACTACTGGAAAACCGTGGCCTGGTCAGATGAGTCCCGATTTCAGTTCGTAAGAGCTGATGGTAGAGATCTAGTTTGGCGCAGATCCCATGAAACCGTGGACTCAAGTTGTCAACAAGGCACTGGGCAAAATTAATACCACCGACATACTGTCGATATAAACCTCTCCATATGACAGCAGCGACACATGGCGAGGGACCACAGTTAGACACGTGCACGGTGCACGTAGTATCAATGAGCTTCCTGTCCGTGTGTAGAACGGGTAAGGCGCGCAATCTATCTTTGTTTGACTGAGGGCAGCTTGGCCGGCTGCTGAGGCCGAGCGGTTCTAGGCGCTTCAGTCTGGAACCGCGCTGCTGCTACGGTCGCAGGTTCGAATCTTGCCTCGGGCTTGGATGTGTGTGGTGTCCTTAGGTTACATAGGTCTGAGTAGTTCTCATTCTAGGGGACTGATGACCTCAGATGTTAAGTCCCATAGTGCTTAGAGCCATTTGAACCATTTTGAGGGCAGCTTGTGATGGCCCGGAGGCTCTGCAAAAAAAAAAAGGCTTTGAGCACTATGGGACTTAACATCTATGGTCATCAGTCTCCTAGAACTTAGAACTACTTAAACCTAACTAACCTAAGGACATCACACAACACCCAGTCATCACGGGGCAGAGAAAATCTGTGACCCCGCAGGGAATCGAACCCGGGAATCCGGGGAGGCTCTGCACGAGCGTTTCTCAAGCTGAACGACTTCTGGGGTGTTCTGGGAGTGCTGTGTTGAGTGTCTTCAACACATGGCGAAACAAAGCTGAAACCACGTCCAGACGTAGTGGAGTTGGGTGACCACCCCTCATTACAGATGTCGGACGTCGTAGGCTGAGTGGACAGGTAAAACAGGACAGGCGGCAAACTGTGGCGGAACTAATATCAGACTATAATGGTGGTCAGAGTATATGTGTGTGTGAACACACAGTGCACCGAAACTCCTAACGATGGGCCTACGCAGCCGACGACCCATACATGTGCCAATGTTAACATCGCGATATCAGCAACTACGATTGAAATGGGCGTGTGACCATCGGCACGGGGGTGGGGGTTGGCGCAGTGGCAGAGTCTGGTGGATTCCGATACCTTCTTCATGATGCCGATGGGAGGGCGCAAATCCATCGCCTTCCGTGGGAGCAGCTCCTTGACACCTGTGCTGCGGGACGGAGTAAGCTGGTAGCCGCTCCATTTTGCTGTGGGGACTATTGACGTGGGCATCTACGGGTTCATTGCAGCTCGTGCAAGGTACCGTTGCGGCCAAAGAGTATCGTGCACTGGTTGCAGTCCACCTGCACCCCTTCATGATGATCATGTTTCCCGGCGGCAGTGACATTTTTCAACGAGACAATGTGACGTGTCACAAGGTCAGGAGTGTGATGGAGTAGTTTGAGGAACACAGTGGTAGAGGCACTATTAGCAAATTCTTTCTTCGTTTTAGATCTTTTCAAGGTAAAATGAGACTCTTGTAAACATAATTTTATGAATGTGCAACCCTTCGGCAAATTGTTGTAGGTTTTTATGCTGGGCCATCAACAAGTGTCAGTGTGCGAACCATTCAACGAAACGTCATCGATATAGGCTTTCGCAGCCTAAGACCCACTTTTGTACCAAAGCTTTACCCCTCACCTGGGCCCATCAGCACCGTCATTGGACTCATTGGACTGTTGATGACTGGAGACATGTTGCCTGGTCGGACGAGTCTAGTTTCAGATTGTATCGAGCGGATGGACTTGTACGGATATGGAGACAACCTCATGAATCCTTGGACCCTGCATGTCAGCAGTGGCTATTCAAGTTGGTGGAGGCTCTGTAATGGTGTGGGGCATGTGCAGTTGGAGTGGTATAGGATCACTGATACGTCTAGATACGACTCTGACAGGTGACACGTAGGTAAGCATCCTATCTGATCACCTACATCCATTCTTGTCCATTGTGCATTCCGGCGAATTTGGGCAATTCCAGCAGGACAACACGACACTCCACACGTCCGCAATTGCCACAGAGTGGCTCCAGGAACACTCTTCTGCGTTTAAACACATCCACTGGCCGCTAAACTCCCCAGACATGAACATTATTGAGCATATCTGGGATGACTTGCAACGTGCTGTTGAGAAGAGATCTCCACCGTCTCGTACTCTTACGGATTTATGGACAGCACTGCTGGATTCATAGTGTCAGTTCCCTCCAGCACTACTTCAGACATTAGTCGAATCCACACCACGTCGTGTTGCGGCACTTATGTGTGCTCACTGGGGGCCTACACGATATTACACAGGTGTACCAGCTTCTTTGGCTCTTCAGTGTATATCTTGTGTTTCTACTTGTATTAAACTGATAAATGATCTGTCGACGAATAAATTACTAACTAACAGTATAATTAACTGTGTTTCCGAGCGCTAAGGGTAAAAATCTTTGTTTACAAGGTAAAATAAGATTTTAACAAATTAAATTTCGAAAACTGAGCCGTTAGAAGTGAGGAGGAGAGCTATGTGTTCGACTCTAGAAAATCTGTCGAACGGTGTACTGTATTAGCCTTAAGTTGTGGACAACTTAATAACAGTAACTGTTAAACAGAACCAAATATTTGTGTTCAGTTTAGTGTATTTCTGGAGTACATTTCCTGAACACCAGTTTGCAGCGTCTCGCGGTGCGCCCTATCTTTCCTCAGAGGACTTTATTGCTTGACGGTTGCATATTACTGTCACGTGAAGACCATCTCTAGCAAAAGACTCCGTACCTAGCGCATGCTTTGCGTCATGCAGCACACGATGAAAAAAATATTGTTCTGTTGGCACGTCTTTCGCGCTAGATTGCAGCGATAAATTGCTATACGATACTACAACATAAAATTAATTTCATCAGTATGAATGTGTTCGAAGGAAATCGTAGAATCTGCTCTGACTGAGAGGAATCCAATCTCGCTTTACCTCTGTGATCGTGAAATGTGATTCGTATAAAACAAAAATCTATTTTTTTTTATAGATCACCGTATAAAATGTAGCAGAAGCTAAGTGCAGCTATTCTTGTTTTCAATCAGTTACTCTGTGCATTGCTAAACTACACTGCCAGAAAAAATGTAACATCCTCAAGGACAGCTGAGGTGATAGGTATTTCATCATTTTATTACTGTATGATAAACTCAGACCAAATAAAACACAGTAAAGTGTGCCAAAACAGTCGCATCAATTCGCACTGTAACCACTTCTGGCGGCAACGCAGGCCTGTATTCTCGCATGCAGACGATCACAAAGGTGGCGAATGACATCCTGCGATAGATTGTCCCGAGCGTCTTGCACCTTTTGTTGCAATTTGGCAATGCATCTTGCAGGCCCCGGAGGACTAGTAAGTTCCCGCATCATCATGTCCCGTACGTGTTCAACTGGCGAGAGATCTGGTGATCTTGCTGGCCAGGGAGTTGCTGTACACTACGAAGAGCACGTTGTGTCGCAACAACCGTATGTGGACATGCATTGTCCTGCTGAAAAAACGCTGGACGAAGTGGCTGAGCAGTTCTAGACGCTACAGTCTGGAAACGTGAGACCGCTACGGTCGCAGGTTCGAATCCTGCCTCGGGCATTGATGTGTGTGCTGTCCTTAGATTAGTTAGGTTTAAGTAGTTCTAACTTCTAGGGGACTGATGACCACAGCAGTTAAGTCCCATAGTGCTCAGAGCCATTTGAACCTTTTTGTTGTTGAAAAAACACATCACCTTTCAGTCGGGGAAATGGGAATAGCACGGAGATAACAGCCTGTGCATTGTAGTAGATACGGGTTACTTTACTTTTCAGAGACGCCAAATGTAACCGCGAGTTGTAACTGATGGTCCCCCACACCATGAGGCCTGGGATGGAACCTCTGTGTCGTGGGCAAATGTATTCTGAAATAGACCTCCCACCAAGTCTAAGCCATACACGTGACGTCAATCACTTCCATACAGACAGAACCTACTCTCATCAGAGCGCCGATCCACTCTGCAGTCAACTCTTTCACCACGTCAGGAATTGCCATGCTTGACAGTGTCATGGTGTCAGTAGTAGCCCGATCGGAGACACACGTGATCGTAATCCTGCTACAAGCAGATGGTTCTCAATGGTGCCTCAAACACAGCAGGTGCCACATGTACCCGGATTTCGTTCCTGGAGGATGTTGGGTCGGCCACCGCTGCCAATGCGATACTTCGATCTTGATGTGCGTCTGTACTACTCGGACGTCCAGAATTGGTCCACATGCGTGGGGTTATTCCACAGACCGCTGTTGAAAGGAGCCCACAGTGCAACTCCGTTCAAATGACTGAAGCTGTTCAACAGGTATAAGTGCTCATCGGCGTGGCACGCCTGTATCCTAGAATGAATGTTCCGAGCACTGTTCGTCTCTAAATTCGGCCTGCTGAGTCAAAACAGAGGGTGCACAGACAGTCCCCCTGAGCAACATCTGATCGCTGATAACCGTGACAGATGAATCACTAACATTACAGCCCTTCAGAGTGCACTGAACACAGTGAGGGTGATACTTTTTTTTTTGCAGCAGTGTAATCAGTTTTTCCAACTTTAAACAGTCTTCTACGTCGTAAGATCTCATTTTTGTCAGCGTTTACGATTTAAGACGCCTCCTCGGGAATATGATCGGATTTCTGTGTCTCCTTTTTGGGGCATAAATTTGAAACTGCTTTCCGAATAGCAACTCCTTGCGTACTCCAACGAACTCTCATACATTTTTGGTAGAGAAATGAGGAAAACAGTTTATATGGATTTCGGCGTAGAATTACTGCAAAATACACACATCAAAAAAAGCTTAGCTTCACCCCCGTACCCAGAACTCCTGAAGATAGACGTTGACTGTGGATATTGTATCACAGACACAGTCCCTTTGACTGTTCAGAGATGTCACTAGACCCGCCCAGAGATGTGAACAACCATGCATGAGCAGCACCTATTAGACGGAGGGGGTCCGACAGCCGATCAGTTCGTCATTCCACCAGCAAGGAGGTACACGGCTCGTGTTGTCTGTAGTTCAACACCGCGGTTCGATTGCGCCCGCATTGTTACTTTGTACCAGGAAGGGCTCCCAACAATGGAAGTTTCCAGGCGTCTCGGAGTGAACCAAGCGACGTTGTTAGGACTTGAAGGAGATATAGAGAGACAGGAACTGTCAATGTCATACCTCGCTCCGCCCGCCCAAGGGCTACCTACGGATTATGCCTCGGAGGAACCCTGACAGCGACACCGCCATGTTGAATAATGCTTTTCTTGCAGCCACGGGACGTCGTATTACGATTCAAACTGTGCGCAATAGGCTGCATGATGCGCAACTTAATTTCCGACGTCCATGACGAGGTCCGTCTTTGCAACCACGACGCCATGCAGCGCGGTACAGATGGACCCAACAACATGCCGGTCAGGATTGGCACCACGTTCTCTTCACCGATGAGTGTCGCATATACCTTCAACCAGACAATCGTCGGAGACGTGTTTGGAGGCAACTCGGTCAGGCTGAACACCCTAGGCACACTGTCCAGTGAGTGCAGCGAGGTGAAGGTTCCCTGCTGTTTTGGGGTGGCGTTGTGTGGGGCCGACGTACGCCGCTGGTGGTCATGGAAGGCGGTTTAACGGCTGTACGATACGTGAATGCCATCCTCCGACCGACAGTGTAACCATATTGGCAGCATATTGGCGAGGCATTCGACTTCATGGACGACGATTCGCGCCCCCATCGTGCACATCTTGTGAACGACTTCCTTCAGGATAACGAAATCGCTCCACTAGAGTGGCCAGCATGTTCTTCAGACACGAACCCTATCGAACATACCTGGGATACATTGAAAAGGGATGTTTATGGACCACTCTGAGGGATCCACGCCGAATCGCCCTTGAGGGGTGGTACAATCTGCACCAACAGTGCCTTGATGAACGTGTGGATAGTATGCCACGACGAATACTGGCATGCATCAATGCCAGAGGACTTGCTGCGTGGTATTAGAGGTACCGGCGTGTACAGCAATGTGGACCACCACCTCTGAAGGTCTCGCTGTATGGTGATACAACATGCAATGTGTGGTTTTCAAGGGCAATAAAAAGGGCGGAAATGATGTTTATGTTGATCTCTATTCCAATTTTCTGTATAGGTTCCGGAACTCTCGGAACGGAGGTGTTGCAAAACTTTCTTTGATTTGTGCATATATAGGAAAAAATACCGTACCATTAAAAAGTCGTGACAGAACGTATTGTAAAGATAATCCTTGCGTTAATAATAACAGAATAACAGTGAAACCTGTATTTAACTTATACTGTTCTTTATTTAATGCGTCTGTGACAACGTTATAAATATGAATACTGTAGCAGTTGCGGCGACATGAGTTGTTATCAGTAGCTGAGAGCTGAAGGCCCATAGTATGAACAACCAGCTTTTTTTAAAAAAATGCACACACTACTGTCTTTTTTAAGTATGAGTGTTAACGTGACATTACAGATACGAATGATATCGTACCCAAACTTTTGATTTTAAGATCTTAAACTGCTGAATGTGTGATGCAAGTACTTTTTTCTTTAACAAAAGAAGGAATAGTTACTCATAAAGATAACAATAAGAGTTTTCCAATTTATGTTTGCTGACTTGTTGCTTTACAGACTAATAATGCATTGTTGGATTAGCTCTCCTGCGGCGTCTATATGTGGGATTATTCAGTCGGGATTTCTTTACCGTACGTCTCGCAGGGTGTTAGCTGAGATAACGACCCGAGTGCGTTGGGATACGTCTTTATTCGCTAGCAGGGGCGCCGAAACCACCCAATCAATGAGTATTCGCTAACTATGAAACTTATTCTTTATAATTCCAAGTTAAAAAATGCGTAACGTTTATCTGTGCTTTAATAATAAATCCATAAAGTTTACAAATACAGAAAACTGAAACAGGATAAACAAATGTACTTCAAGTATCAAAGAAAGGAAATGTTAGATTTATTTTTGAGAGTCTAATCGGCTTAGTAGCCTTCGATGATATGATTTAATGATGGAATGTGTCATTCTTCCCCTTTTCGCGCCATATTTAGGAAGTTATTGCAAGTGATTGCGATAATGTGTAAAAATTTACTGTAGACTTACCTTCAATGTTATATAAATTTTGATATTTTCACAATATCACTGTCGTGCTCTTGGGTATGAATGTCAGAGTGAGCAAACGTGGAAAAATTAACTAGATAGTGAGTTTTAACAACTTAAAATTGTCAGTGTGTGATTCTTTTTACCTAATTTTCGCATACATTTTTATAAAACTCTGGTCGTAAAACATTTCCCCTCGTCCGGCTTCCCAACTGGTGCCGAGTCTGCTAAGCGCTCTTGACACAATCGGTATCACACTCTGCATCACTGTCTGTGCTACAAGATCCATCTCGTTCCTTCAGAAATAGATAACAAATGTAGTACATGTTCTTGGATTTCAGCACACATAACATTTCTGACTAATTCTCTAAATTCATCTAGTGTCTGTGGTTTACTGAAGTTCCATTCGTTAATAATAAGGTACCAAGGTGCTGTCTGTAACAAATGACGGCACAGTTTCTACCATCACTCATCCTTTGCCTCTGAACTTCGACTATTGTTGGTAGATGTCATGTACACAGAAAGTTGTCTCAGTGTGAGCACATCCGAAGTAAGATTACTAATACATCATTGGATGTTGGATAGATTTTACACAACTGGCCATTAAAATTGCTACACCAAGAAGAAATGCAGATGATAAACGGGTATTCATAGGACAAATATATTATACTAGAACTAACATGTGATTACATTTTCACGCAATTTGGGTGCATATATCCTGAAAAATCAGTACTCAGAACAACCACCTCTGGCCGTAATAACGGCCTTTATATCAAGAGTAGTGACTGGCGTATTGTGACGAGCCAGTTGCTCGGCCACCACTGAAAAGACGTTTTCAGTTGGTGAGAGATGTCGAGAATGTGCTTGCCAGGGCAGCAGTCGAACATTTTCTGTACCCAGAAAGGCCCGTATAGGACCTGCAACATGCGGTCGTGCATTATCCTGCTGAAATGTAGGGTTTCGCAGGGATCGAATGAAGGGTAGAGCCACGGATCGTAACGTAACGTCCACTGTTCAAAGTGCCATCAATGCGAACAAGAGGTGACCGAGACGTGTAACCAATGGCACCCCAAACCACCACGCCGGGTGATTCGCCAGGATGGCGATGACGAATACACGCTTCTAATGTGCGTTCAGCGTGATGTCGCCAAACACGGATGCGACCATCATGATGCTGTAAACAGAACCTGGATCCATCCGAAGAAATGACGTTTTGCAATTTGTGCACCCAGGTTCGTCGTTGAGTACACCATCGCAGCCGCTCTTGTCTGTGAAGCAGCGTCAAGGGTAACCGCAGCCATGGTCTCCGAACTGATAGTCCATGCTGCTGCAAACGTCGTCGAACTGGTCGTGCAGATGGTTGTTGTCTTGCAAACGTCCCCTTCTGTTGACTCAGGGCTCGAGAGGTGGCTGCACTATCCGTTACAGCCATGCGTATAAGATCACTGTCATTTCGACTGCTAGTGATACGAGGGCGTTGGGATCCAGCACGGCGTTCCGTATTACCCTCCTGAACCCACCGATTCCATATTCTGCTAACAGTCATTGGATCTCGGCCAACGTGAGCAGAAATGTCGCGATACGATAAACCGCAATCGCGATACGCTACAATCCGACGTTTATCAAAGTCGGAAACGTGGTGGTACGCATTTCTCCTCCTTACTCGAGGCATCAGAACAACGTTTCACCAGGCAACGCCGGTCAACTGCTGTTTGTGTATGAGAAGTCGGTTGGAAACTTTCCTCATGTCAACACGTTGTAGGTGTCGCCACCGGCGCCAACCGTGTGTGAATGCTCTGAATAGCTAATCATTTGCGTATCATAGCACCTTCTCCCTGTCGGTTAAATTTCGCGTCTGTAGCACGTCATGTTCATGTTGTAGCAAATTTAATGGCCAATAGTGTGGTTAATAAAGAGTCAAGATCTCTGCGCATTATACACTCCAAGACAAAAAAATGTACCGACGCACCACGAATGAATTATCCCAATGGGACGGAAATCGGCAGATGTGATGTACATCAACAGAGAAACGAATGATTACAATTTCAGATAAAGTGAATGATTTATTCAAGAGAAAGAACTTCACAAATTGAGCAAGACAATAACGCCTTGGTCAGCTTCTGACCATTATGCAAACAGTTATTTAGTTTGGCATGGACTGATAGAGTTGATGAATGTCCTGAGGGATATCGTACCAAGTTCTGTTCGATTGGAGCGCTAAATCGTCAAAATTCCGAGGTGGTTGGCGGGTCCTGCCTATAATGCTCCAAATGTTCTCAATTGGGGAGAGATCCGGCGATCTTGCTGACGAAGGTAGGGTTTGGCTAGCACGAAGACAAGCAAAAGAAACTCTTGCCGTGTGCGAGTGGGCATTGTTTTGCTGAAATGTAAGCCCAGGTTGGCTTACCGTGAAGGGCAACAAAATGGGGCTTAGAATATCGTCGACGTAACACTGTTCTGTATGGTTGGTACGGATGACAACCAAAGAGGTCCTCCTATGAAAATGAATGGAACCCCAGACCTTCACTCCTGGTTGTCGCGCCGTATGGTGGGCGACTGTCAGGCTGGTATCTTACAGCTATCAGTGGTGTCTCCAGACATGTCTTCGGCCTAGAACCTAACTTACTGGAGTAGACTTGTCTTCAGTGATGAGTCCCCATTCGAAATGCGCCCCAGTGACCAGAGACGACGTGTCTGGAGGCGCCCCGGACAGCGGTGGGATGTCAACGTGACTGTTGCCCGCTATACGGCGCGACATTGAGGAATGGCGGTCCGGGAAGCCATTTTACTTCATAGCAGGACCCCTTTGGTTTTCATCCGCGGCACCTTTACAGCACAGCGGTATGTCAACGATATTCTTCGCCCCGTTTTGTTTCCCCTTCATAGCAAGCCATCCTGGGCTTACATTTCAGAATAATGAAAATGAAGTCAGGCCTTAATGCACACCCGAAAAAACGCGCATGGCGAAGGACTACAGTATCACAATAGCGTTGACCGGTGAGTGTACCGTGATCAAAGATTTGGAGGTCACTACGTCGATTTCACATCATCCCTCGCCGCCCTGTAACATCTGGACGACGAAAACTATCATGTTCGGCAATACTGGACGTACCCTCATATGGCGAGAAGTGAGAACATTTAACGCATCCAGAAACATTGTTGAACACGATCGTTTTATTGGTAATTTCATTCAGTTACTTTCTGTATGATACTTTTTGGAAATATGTGGTTAGAACTTATTGTACCAAACTGCTGAGGTCATCGGTCCCAAAACTTACACGCTACTTATGGGGTGGGGTGGAGGGGGTGGGGGGGGGGGGAGGGAAGAGCCACGCGGAACGTCACAAGGCGCCTCAGACCGGCCGGCCACCCCGCGCGGCTATATGATACTTAGCAGTCTTTCTGTTAATGTCCAAGTTTCATCGAGTTACTTCTATGATACTTGGCAGTGACGCGGCATGCAGACCAGTGTGTATTTCAATGCATGACTAAAGTTTTCTTCTCTTGGGGCGTTGATTGCCACACATTTACCAGTTGAAAACTCAACAGGAAGACGTTCTTGACAATCTTTGACATTACTGAGACCTCGCTCCACCCCCTCCCGAATGGTTCATCCCTTCTCTAAGGACATCGTGGAGCTGCAACCGCACTGAACGTGATGTGATCCCTATGAAATGTAGTGGGACCACAATTTTTGCCCAGTTATACGTGGTGAAACCACTGGGGACCGTTTAGAACAATTTGACCAGACTTGAACATGATCTGAAGTAGCAGATTTGTATGCGTTTTCAGTTCGTGTCGCGCCGTGATCACGGTGGGAGGGTGAGGGGATGGCAACCTCGACAAGGCGGCAAAGGGTCCCCCCTCCCCCCCCCCCCCCCTCCGGTTTGCCATCAACACCCTCCGTGCCATGTGCACTATTCTGCTGAGCATATTATAACTGTACCTTATACTCATTTAGCTGAATGGCACACTGTTGCCGCTGTAGCGCCTGAGTGGTGGCGTGCGGAATCTACGAGTTGCCAGAGAGATTGCCTGCTTTCAGGCGCCAGAGCAGCAGCGGAGCTCCACCTACTTGAATGGGTGTCAAAGTCCGTGTACAGGTACAGCTGTAAAGTGCTCAACGAAGGTGCACGGGTGGCGCCGATGGCGTTGCTGAACTGGGAATCATAGAGGGACCATTTTCTGTTATATTTATGAATGTGTTCAGTGTAGCACCTTCCGATGAACATGCCATAGGAGGACACAAAACACGAGGGCTGAAAAAACATAAACCCCCTTCACTGTTTCGGGTCCTGTTCAAATTTCTACGAAATTTCCCTGTATACCAGGGCAAAAACTGCAGCCACGCTATACTCCAAAGTTGTCAGATAATGTTCATTGGGGCTGTAGCCCCACAATGTCGTCAGAGCAGGGTTTAATCGTCCCGCGGGTGTCAGCAGTTTCGAACGTTGTGAAGAACGTCATCCCGTAGCTTATCGCACTGTGAGCTGTCATTTTCGACCACGAATTGTGTGGGAACCAACCCCACCTCTACGTGAAGGAGTGGTTTCATTGACGCCTTTTATCCCACCTCCTGAGTCCTTCTCACGTTGATTGTGAGTGGCGGAGTGTCTGAAATGTTTTCCTCAGCCTGTCATAACAGAATGGTGTGATTCCAGGACTGACCTCCATCGAAGAGGCGTGAAAACAAAGGGTGAACTGTGCGTAAGAAGGAGTATAACTATCTTCTCATCGTTAGACACGTTCACGGTGGGACTGGACAGAACTGTATCGAAACTAGATACCAATGTGACATCGTTAACCCATCTTACACCTCATGTGAACTTCTGACCTCTGATTAGTTTTTTGCGTCGCAAGGCATCATTACAGAGGACAGTTGTATGTATCTTTGAGCCATATTTCAAACTTCTGCGTCGCTATGGGAGATAATTACAGGATTCCAGAGAAGGTGCCCTTTAATTCTGTCGCGCAGTGCAAATTCAGCGCTAACTGCTGCTCTACTTTAACTGTTTCTCAATCATAAATTGCAAGCGCTGAGTTCAGTGCTGGCCGGCCGCTGTGGCCGAGCGGCTCTAGGCGCTTCAGTCCAGAACCGCGCTGCTGCTACGGTCGCAGTTTCGAATCCTATGTCTGGCATGAATTTTTGTGATGTCCTTAGGTTTAAGTAGTTCTAAGTCTTGGGGACTGATGACCTCAGATGTAAAGTCCCATAGTGCTCAGAGCCATTTGAACCATTTTTTAAGTGCTGATACAAGGTGACAGGTATTGAACTATATGGAAAAAGCGTAAATTAGTTACAAACAATGGCGTGCACCTACTTTATTCAACACGTAAGCGTCATTACAGACATTCAGATTTATGTTATGACATGTTCGATATGCGTGCCGTCATTAGCGATGATCTGGCACAGACGAATAGCAAAATTTTGCATGACCAGCTGAAGTGTCGGAACATCGATGCTGCCGATGACCTCCTGAATTGCTGTTTTGTGCTCTGCAATGGTTTTGGGGTTATTGCTGTACATCTTGTCGTTAATACAGTCCCACAAAAATAAGTCGCTTATGTTCACATCCGGAGTATACAGCGACTAATCGAGGCCAATAACAGTAGCCTGTGCGTAACCCAGAGCCAGAATGCGGTCCCCAAAGTGCTCCTATAGGACATCAAACACTCCCTTGCTTCAATGGGGTCGAGCTTCGTCTTGCATGAACCACATCTTGTTGAAATCAGGGTCACTTTGGATAATGGGGATGAAATCATCCTCCAAAATCTTCACGTACTGTTCGGTAGTCACCGTGCCATGAAGCAATATCGCACCAATTATTCCGCGACTGGACATTGCAGACCCCGAATTCACCCGTTGAGGATGAAAAAACTTCTCGATCGCGAAATGTGGATTCTCAGTACTCCAAATGCGCTAATTTTGCTAATTGACGAACCCGTCCAAATGAAAGTGGGCTTCGTCGCTCAACCATACTACGCATACTAATTCCCATCAACCCCACGCGGCCAACCGTGCAGTTTGAACGTCCTAACGCAAACCGTTCAGAAATTATGACGATTTTATTTCATGTAGTTCAAAATCTGTCACACTGAAGTTGGCCTTGCAGCCTTTGTCATTTGACGGTAGTTGCTATACCCAAAAATTGACTAAAGCTGCGGCACAGGGGCGTGGAAACCAAAATGTCTGCACTGCTTTGCAGAGACATTTACTGCAGCTTGACACGTGGCGCGGACGGGACTGCAGGATGCACTACAACGGCACCACCTCAACCGAAGGCAATAGGCCGGGATGACAGCTCTACTGATACACTCGCCTTGTCCTCTTTTTTGCGACGTAGTTCCCCATATGCACTCTCTACATGGTTAATCTGCATTTTTTTCTGATAATGACAAAAGCACTAGTAAAAAGTGTAGCCGCCTTTCTTATGGAAACATGCTGTAACCATTTCTCTACCAGTGGTACGTATGTGTCCCACGATAGAATATCAGCATTTCATGAAATGACTCCGCTAAAACTGCGAGACATAGAGAAGAATGATACGTCAGTGGACGGAGAACCTATCCGAGTTTCGATTGGTAACACGAACCGTGGCGTAGTTGCAATAACGCAGGCGTATCAGAACATGGAGACAAATCAGTCGTTCTGTATTGTCGCATCGAATTAGTCAGCGCCTGCAGATAGCCAACGCAATCAATAGATTTGCATAGTGAGCTGCTGTCACGTCTTCCTGAACAATTCGTGTCAATGAAAGGCACGTACGTATTGACATCTGCCGCATCACAAGCTACGCCGACATTGAGCACCTGTAACGTGAATTACAAACTTCAAGAGGTGCTGTAATCTCTGTATATTGTGTAGTTTTTGTGCAGTCATCTTCTGAATCCTCGGGGGTACTTTTGACAAACTCTGTATGTCCCACCCCTTCCCAAGTTGGAAAACAAAACGGTGGGAAATCCTTTTTTATACTGCGACATTAATTAAAATAACAATACTTTGTCTTCCACCTGTAAGAAATTGTTTTTGAAAGAGTTAAAATAAGCTCACCGGATAAACAATTAGCCACTTCAGTGGGCACGCGCAGATGAAACGTTAAGCCCTTACAGATGGCGCAGCGATCGAGTCGTGAGCATAAGGTTGGCATTGTCACAGCTTCACCCTCCATTGCCCGTGATGAACCGGAGCCGAGCTCGCGGCCGCAGACTTTATGTACCTGGCGCGCCAACGTCCGAGGGCTTCTCCGCGGTCATTTCCGGTGTGGTTCTCCTCTTGTATCCCATCAAAGCCTGCTTACAGGGTTTCAAGAATCAGTATTATGTGAGAAATCTAGGAGTATACTACAACCCCCAACTTACCGCTCTCGTAGTGACGGCAAAGACAAATTGCACCACGTACAGATGTAGTTTAGCAGTCATTCTTCCCGCACTCCACTGCATTGTATAACAGGAAGTACCCTCTGCATTCGCTTGACAGTTGTTTATAGACTGGAGATGTAGTTGCAGAAGTGGTTGACACGTCATATTATCATGACCAGCCACGAACTCGTCATGTTGGTCAATTCGGCCACCCAATACAACACCAGAAGTATAATCCGCCTTTAAGCATAAAGTGCTGAAACAAAGTGCGGTAGTGCTCCCTTTGCTTAGGTATCTTGCAGTTTCTATCCAGCAAATTTCACTCATGCAGTCCTTTTGTTACTGTTTCTGCGTTTGGTATTGTTAAACTAATATCTCATGTTGTGTTATTTAATTCGTGTGAATTTGGAAATTGAGGTTTCGCGTGATACGTGCACTTGCACAACTTCGATATTGTCGTCACGTAATTCTGCACAGGGCGTGATCTGTCTTATAGTGGATGGAACAAGAAGCTTATCGCTATGTGCAACAGGCCTCAACCATCGTGGAATGTTTGGGTAGTCAAACAAACTCGTTTTATTCCTCCTACGATGATGGGACACTTTAAAGAAACAGAAGCGGCAAATAGAGCATATTTGTTGATTCACACCAGGTTGGGAATACCTCACACTCTTATCTTTCTGCTATCTTCTGCATTTGAAGTTTCGAGACTGGAATTAAAGCTGATCAGTTCTTGTGTGAATCATTCACATGCACGCTAAACTAGTTCTTGCAGGCATGGTAGAGCTTTTGAGCTTCTTCGATTCATTGTTTTACTGCACTGCTGCTATGAGAAACACCACAGATGTCATAGAAACTGTAGGCATGGTGTTCCCAGGCGCAGGAACTCGCTATCATTAGACTTTGCTACCAAAGAAGGTACCAAAGAAAGTAGATTTTTGTAGCATTATAATTATTTAGAAGTAAAATTTAATTGCTGTGCAAAGTGAAGGAATTTTCTGAAATTCGAAAATTCGCCATTCTGTCTTTATAAAATTAGGTGACTTGTTAATTGCACGTCGTTAAGCGACGATAAATAAATTCATGGCCGTTGTATTATCCCAAATTTTCTGGGTGGAGATACAGGGTTTGTGAAGTCTGGAGTATGTGCTTGCTAAATTCCCCATTGCTGGAATGTGGTGAGAAAGGCCAGCTGCAAGCTTTAGGTGATGGGTGGTTGAGGAGCGAATTTTCGGAAAATTTCCCCAATTCTCCCCCCCCCCCCTCCCCCAAGGGCGGTAGAGTCGCGTGGGAAGGACGCCGTCGGTAACGGTGCTCCCAGGCCGGGGTATCGCAAAGCGCCTTTTCAGTGCTGTGCGAAACACGAGTGGTCCTTGGGGCATAGCCAGCAATGCTCACGGACTTTCTTAGAAGCAAGAAGCATATGCAGATAATGACCCACCGCCATTTTATTGTACACAGCGTGGGAAACGAGTTCTCACGATGGCAAAACTCGTGAATCCTCCCCTCCAACCGGTGGCGTTTAGGAGCGAATTGGAATATACACTCCTGGAAATGGAAAAAAGAACACATTGACACCGGTGTGTCAGACCCACCATACTTGCTCCGGACACTGCGAGAGGGCTGTACAAGCAATGATCACACGCACGGCACAGCGGACACACCAGGAACCGCGGTGTTGGCCGTCGAATGGCGCTAGCTGCGCAGCATTTGTGCACCGCCACCGTCAGTGTCAGCCAGTTTGCCGTGGCATACGGAGCTCCACCGCAGTCTTTAACACTGGTAGCATGCCGCGACAGCGTGGACGTGAACCGTATGTGCAGTTGACGGACTTTGAGCGAGGGCGTATAGTGGGCATGCGGGAGGCCGGGTGGACGTACCGCCGAATTGCTCAACACGTGGGGCGTGAGGTCTCCACAGTACATCGATGTTGTCGCCAGTGGTCGGCGGAAGGTGCACGTGCCCGTCGACCTGGGACCGGACCGCAGCGACGCACGGATGCACGCCAAGACCGTAGAATCCTACGCAGTGCCGTAGGGGACCGCACCGCCACTTCCCAGCAAATTAGGGACACTGTTGCTCCTGGGGTATCGGCGAGGACCATTCGCAACCGTCTCCATGAAGCTGGGCTACGGTCCCGCACACCGTTAGGCCGTCTTCCGCTCACGCCCCAACATCGTGCAGCCCGCCTCCAGTGGTGTCGCGACAGGCGTGAATGGAGGGACGAATGGAGACGTGTCGTCTTCAGCGATGAGAGTCGCTTCTGCCTTGGTGCCAATGATGGTCGTACGCGTGTTTGGCGCCGTGCAGGTGAGCGCCACAATCAGGACTGCATACGACCGAGGCACACAGGGCCAACACCCGGCATCATGGTGTGGGGAGCGATCTCCTACACTGGCCGTACACCTCTGGTGATCGTCGAGGGGACACTGAATAGTGCACGGTACATCCAAACCGTCATCGAACCCATCGTTCTACCATTCCTAGACCGGCAAGGGAACTTGCTGTTCCAACAGGACAATGCACGTCCGCATGTATCCCGTGCCACCCAACGTGCTCTAGAAGGTGTAAGTCAACTACCCTGGCCAGCAAGATCTCCGGATCTGTCCCCCATTGAGCATGTTTGGGACTGGATGAAGCGTCGTCTCACGCGGTCTGCACGTCCAGCACGAACGCTGGTCCAACTGAGGCGCCAGGTGGAAATGGCATGGCAAGCCGTTCCACAGGACTACATCCAGCATCTCTACGATCGTCTCCATGGGAGAATAGCAGCCTGCATTGCTGCGAAAGGTGGATATACACTGTACTAGTGCCGACATTGTGCATGCTCTGTTGCCTGTGTCTATGTGCCTGTGGTTCTGTCAGTGTGATCATGTGATGTATCTGACCACAGGAATGTGTCAATAAAGTTTCCCCTTCCTGGGACAATGAATTCACGGTGTTCGTATTTCAATTTCCAGGAGTGTAGATACGACACAATTGGTGTTCACCGTTTGGGACGGCGGGGGCGACGTTACGTCACGGAGATATCGACAGTTGTCCAGACCAGCCTGCCGCTTTTTTCGAGTACCATTTGCGCTGCTTTTCCTCCGTACAGCTCACAATTTCCGAGTTTATTCCGCAATATGAGTTTGCTTTTTACAGTAAATTTTTTGTACTGATCTTCTCCAGTATTATCGCATTTGCGAGGTGCACAGACTCTGAAAATTCATTTGCAGTTTCAATGGCAGCCTTCAGCGTAGCTTCAGGTGCCTTCAGCATTTATACAGTGCTTTCAAAATAGACAAAAATTTTGTCTCGCTGCTGGTTAATGTAATTCTTTTTGTAATTTCGTGGTCATTAATTTTTATCTTTAACATAGTGAACCGTAACTGTAATTTACCTTGATCTGAGAACTAATTTTTAAGGCACAATAAATTTATGGTTAATTTTAACGAATATTATCATTTCTTTGCCCTACAAATAGCTGATAAGGTGACCCTTTTCCTTTTAATAATTATCAGTCAGTTCTATATGACAGTTGTGCACTCTCTGTGTCGGCGTTCCGGTGTAAAACAGGTCTCATTACTAGGAACATTTTTGATTAAACGTGGAGGTTAATTGTTTCATTTCGTTTTTACAATTTTTTTAGTTTTATTTTTGGTAATTGAATCTGACCTGCGTCTACATTGAGCATCGTTAATGGTTGTATTACCAACGTCATTCTGTGTTATGGTCAAATCGATTAGCTCGTAGAGTTAATCGTGTGTTGAGTTCGGAAGTGTGAAAGGCAACTTGCACTCACTACTGTTGACCCCTTCGACTCACGAGCACCACAGCGAAAGATACGCGTCAAGCACCACATTATAAAATGTTAATATTTGCCTGGAATTTTAAGAGCAACAGAATCTTCCTCTGGCAAAAATTTCGTATATCAGTTTTGGTTTTGTAGTTTTGTTGCTTGATGGTATCGTGATCCTATGTGTTTTGAACTTGTTGTTTTGTAATGCAGCGTCTTTCAACATGGATTTTAGCAAAATGAGGGGAGAAGTGATGTTCATGTAGGCCTAGGTAAATAAAATGAATTTCCATGTATGAGTGTGTCCAGATGAAGTTGGTAGTCACTAAGGCGCGCGCGCGCGCGCGCTTGTGTGTGTGTGTGTGTGTGTGTGTGTGTGTGTGTGTGTGTGTGTGTGTGTGTGCGCGCGCGCACCTATTTGAAAGAGGATTCAGGTAAGTTTAAAAGAGTGAAGACGTTCCTTGCGTTTCGAAGCACGTGGACGTAATCGATGTATTACTTTCGACACATCTGTGCCTTCTACGCTACAGGTCTTTCCCTATGTAATTGCCGTATTTTTTCGCAAGGTGCTATTTCATGGGAGGAGTTTCCGCTACGATCGTGCATGTAGCTATTTACTGAAGCGAAAATCAGAGAATTTACGGCTAGTCAATAAGATACCTGAATTTAATGTTTTACAACCCCCTAGAAGTAAACTTAGTTAACTTGATTGTATTATTTCATTGTGTGTTTTAATAATATATGTTTTGTTTCAGGGCATCTTTCCCTCCAGTTACATACACCTGAAGCCCTGCAAAGTAGAAAATGACGGGTGAGTTAGAAACTGCTTCATATTCTATTGGTTCCCACCTAGATATTATATGCGCTGGTGGTGCAACTACCATCTCATATGTAGATCTTAGTACGTTCCATTAATATGTGGCGTATGGCAAAATATCGAGCTACACATACAGGAAATCCATTTGCTGTTTTCTTATGTCTAATCCATCAGCACAACCAACTGGTAGTATGAAAATCATCGCATTATAGATGAGGTCGTATTTTTTCTGTTAACTGCCGAAATAGTGATTTGCCATGTAGTTCAGTTTCATTGTAGTTACCTATATTCTAATGCAGCTTAAAGAGAGACATTCGTCTCCGGCATTACATTTCTCGCAATAAAGAGGAATAGTTCTCATTATCAGTTCTAATTTCCTCTATCTTCAGCCTCATCCCTTACTTTTGCTATTACGATTCTTTTGCCTTCGTCGGTTACCTTCAGTAAATTGTGGTTTGGCATCTACATCTACACTCTACAAGGAACGCCGGCCGCGGTGGTCTCGCGGTTAAGGCGCTCAGTCCGGAACCGCGTGACTGCTACGGTCACAGGTTCGAATCCTGCCTCGGGCATGGATGTGTGTGATGTCCTTAGGTTAGTTAGGTTTAAGTAGTTCTAAGTTCTAGGGGACTGGTGACCACAGATGTTAAGTCCCATAGTGCTCAGAGCCATTTAAACCATCTACAAGGAACCTTATGGTGTGTGCTGAAGGGTACCTGTCGTACCCGTACCATTATCCACCTTCTCTGTTGCATTCGCTTCGATACATTGAAAACTGGACAGGTGTATTTTTTTCTGATAGCTTTATAAAATGGCTACCGGCATGTGATGTTAACCGTGATGAACTATGATTTGGACTACAAAGTCCGTTGTTGGCCATTAACCTATTATTGCGTGGCATTACTTTTTAGGGAAAAAAGTTAGTGAAAAAAAATCTGTGGGTAGAGTCTGCCACACAGAATAGAAAGTAAGAGGTTGAACATAGTAATTTTAATTTAATTTTGGGCAATTAAATATTTTGAAATAACCATACGGCAGCAAACTGAAAATATTGCTTAATTATTAATCGTTTGGTTACAGCGACATTGAAACATAATCTGTACTGTCATCTAGCATCGTGATAACTACTTTAAAAATCTAATTAGATGTGATGTCATTGCGGAGACATGGCTTAGCCACAGCCTAGGGGATATTTCCAGAATGAGATTTTCACTCTGCAGTGGAGTGTGGACTAATTTGAAACTTCCTGACAGATTAAAACTGTGTGCCGGACCGAGACTCGAACTCGGGACGTTTGCCTTCGATAAGGCACAGAAGATCCCAGTCAGTGATCGCTTACCATTTAAAAATTTTGCTTTTTAAATGTATAAATAGCTGAATCAATAGAATGGTTCTTTTGAAATTCAAACTGCGATTGGTTAAATACCCTAATACTACACAGGCGGGTGGCAACTCTGGAGTACATTAGCTTCCCAAAAATTATAGAAAATTCTGAAGGAATGATAGTGGGCGCTGGTTATGACATCTATGGAGTCACTCTTTCTATAGAGAGGCCTAACAGTGACGTATTTCAGTCTTTGTGGAAGAACACCCTGAGCTGTGAGGCATTACATAAAGCACTAAGAACATTATATATTATACGACCACAAATTTTTACTGTCTTATTGAAGATATTATCCACCGCCTCTGAACTTTTACTTTTTAGAATCATAATGATCTTCCTCGTTTCAGATGGGGATTTGCGATTAATTTATAATTCACTAAATGTCCTCTGTCTTGCCTCTTCAGTATGTTGTTTTGATTTCTCTTCTTAACTATTTGCATCGATGTTCAGACCGACTTTTTAAAAAATAATTATTAAAAATATCTACTACTGTCTTTTACAACACTACCATTCCATATAACAGAAGTAATGTCACGTTCTATGGATCCTTTCCCTGTCGCTCTTTTAACAATATTTCATATTGCTGTTACTTTGTTAATTGATTTGTCAGTTCCAGATAAGCTGTGCATACTTCTGGGATTTTTTACAACCTTTATTATTATTTCACAGTACTGTTTATAGTAAGAAAGTATTTCTGGATGTTTACTTGTTGTAGCTGTTTTTTAGAAGTTCTTTTTTCATTGCTGAAGAGAAACTGATACCTGTAGTGATCGAAGGTTTCTGTATTATATTTCATTACCTTTTTAGAAAAACTGGTTTCAAAAATGTATACAAACAAATTACAAATATGTTAAAATTAGTCAATAAGATCACAAAAACGAACATACTAGTATATTCCAGCCCACGAATTCACAATACTTAGATTCTTTTGTACGTGACCAGATGTGTTTTCAACGAGGCTTTATAAACTGGCTATAGCATCGTTGATGAGAGGATACTTATGTGTTGATACTCATATATGGGACAAGAGTTTCCGTATCATCAAACATAACTTTATGCCTGTTTGTAAGCCTACTCTCAGCATCCGCCGATGTGTCCAGATGGCGATACTAAACGTTGCAGTGATATACTGCAGAACGTTCTGATACTGGCAAGTGTAACAATTGCTGCAGTCAAAAGGAAGGTCATAAATCCCTAGAACTCATCAACAAAGGCCACCCTTTACTTTTTGAGTTCATTTTTTATCTTCCTGAGTGGCTATAAATTAGTCAGTTGCCTTATCAAACTCAGAAACCTGATATCTTACGAAATGTAGCCCCACAGCAAAGACGGACAGTTTTAGGTGCCTCAAGTTATGCTCGTTGAATACCTACAGGGAGTGGTCATAAAGTTTTGACTCTCCCCGCGAAAAAATAAAGTTACATGCTTAATTTTTTTTGTGTGTATGTGTATGTGTATGTGTGTGTGTGTGTGTGTGTGTGTGTGTGTGTGTGTGTGTGTGTACGGATAGGTGTATGCAGGTGCTGGTACACATTGAGATCACTGCGCCATGATACGTAATATCGTGGCGCATCGTTAGAGAAGGAAAAAAAAAATGCAGCCCATCTCCAGCTTATCAATATCAAAACCATAGAACTACCCCTCCTCCCTGTTCTAGTTTCTTAGAAAGCGGTAGCTTAACGTATCGTTCACAATGGCTGTCCTTTCGAAACGCATTCTTCGTATGTCTAAATGCGGACTCGAGGTGGTCCTCGTCGAAAACCGTTGTAACTCTATCAAAATATATGAAACCACTGTTTCGTTGTCGGGATTGTGTGAAACTCTACACAGTGATACTAAAGTCAGAATACGACGCCTTTCGGTATGACGTGCTGGCAGAAATCCATCTGATTTGTGTTCATGTAGAATATTTGAAATGTCAGGTTCCTTTCTGTCCCTATCTCATCCGTTAACTTTGATAAGTCTTGTGCCGGTCGAGGCGCAGTAAGAACACAGGTCAACAATTTAGAACAGTTTTGGCTCAAATGGCTCTGAGCACTATGGGACTTAACATCTTAGGTCATCAGTCCCCTAGAACTTAGAACTACTTAAACCTAACTAACCTAAGGACATCACACACATCCATGCCAGGCAGGATTCGAATCTGCGACCGTAGCAGTCCCGCGCTTCCGGACTGCAGCGCCTAGAACCGCACGGCCACCGCGGTCGGCTAGAACAGTTTTATTAAGAAATACATAAAACAAAAAACTCCTCCTTGGAGAAAAAGTTACTCATAACAACTGTTTGTGAAGATTCGTAATATACTCTGAATTTACGCAAGTCTGAAATTTAGCTGGGGGCCTCAATGAAGAATGAGTGAAGCCTCAGATTCATTTGATAGCGAAACAATAAGTTCGATAGCTGATACCAGAAGTCCTTGCAGTCCCTGATACGGAGGCCATGTCTCAATGATGATTATGACAGACACTGACGACGTCGCAGGTTGCGAACTTTCCAACGAGACAGTGAGTTACGAGCTGCGGGTGGATTCAGTACCTGGCCCGTAGACTAGATGGAAGTCCAGTCGAAGTGGCTCTGCACAAGCGTATATACCCAGGCAGCACGGCAAAACTAGATGAACTATATGTGATCGTGTGGTGGAAGCAAACAGGTCCAAGAGGGTAGGGACCTCTAGCGACGTTCACACTGCCGCCTGCTGGCCTCGTCGGCGTGCTTGATCGTTGCTCTGTCGTCTGCTGATGTAGCCCCTTGCCGGTTAGACTGCTTGCATACCACACATGTGAGAGAGGTTGCAGCTTTGTCACACAGCACTCCTGTGCAGTACATCTCAAAGTCCCAGGAAGCATGTACACACCTGTGGATCTGGTGACCCAGGAGGACTGTGGTCGATGTCCATCGAGTCGATGCCTGGACCGACGATGGGCTGACCTCATATGAGGCTGGAGGATGTGGCCACTGTTTTTGCTGCACTTGTTTGGCGTTGTCCATGGTCCTGGGATGGAGGAAGTCCAACACTGCAACAAAATACTATGAAATCCCAATGCTCGAGGGTGACGAAGTTTTCCACGGCACAACAGATTAATCTGGGAGGTGGCATGTAGACCTGGTGTGCAGTGTCAGTTCTCCCAAGTATCAGCAGAACTGAGAGTCGGTGGCATCTAAGATATCCGGTGGCCATGTCCCTAGGCTGGGATTCTGGCTGCATCGCAATACTAGTGTGAGCAAAACTGGGGCAGTTGGCAAGACTGCTAGCAGTCAAAGAGCGAGCTGTGCAGAGTGAGCCTGCAAAGAGACGTAACGAAGCAACAGACATACTGGAAAATATGACTGAAAATGGTGCGAGGAAATTGCACCTGCAGGGCAGATGTGATGGTGGAAGCATTTCGGAAGGAAAACTGTGGTGGGGAGTGCAGGAGCGTGGGAGAACTACACTTGTTGTACCTAGATAAGTATGGAAGCAGGTGAAAAGTAAAAGACGAGCTCAGAGGCATTTAAAAAGTAAAATCGTTGGGCCTAAAGGGCAGAAAAACGTGTCGCGGCAGCGGTGGTTGTAGAAGCACTTGCGATGTAAAATCATTATGACTGGAGGGCAGAAGCAACTGCGGAAGCACTTGAAATTGAAGAGTATTGTGTCTGTAGGGTACGGCTGGCTGTATAAGCACCAGAAAAATAGGAAAACGGGTGCAGTGATCATGGCTGGAAAGGACATTCACAAAACATGTGTGGGTATTAGACATAGAAGACCGCATCAGACGTTGCAGGCATGGATAAGGCACGGGCTGGGCCAGGAGGGAGGGAATAGGTGTGAGTAGGGAGGTGTATTGGTCAGAATTATATGTGAGGACAGATGTGGACGAAGGTTTAGGTGCTGCACGAGGAGGAGGAAACTGTGGCGATGCAGTGCAGGAGGACCTTCGGTGATGGCAGCTCGGGTCGTGCAGTGTCGCAGTGACACAGTCCAACAGTACTCGTGCCATGCCAGAAGCGGCAAGCTGTGGTAAACGTGTTTGGAGGTGGGTGGTCCTGGAGGTACAACTGGGATTACTTTTTAGAGTTCTGTCAGTCTATACACTCAGTGTCAGAATGAGGTGCAAAACAGTACTGTCACAGCAGCGCTGGACAGCCAGTCATGGAGGGTGGGGGGTCATACCCACACCAAACAAACGCATGGAAGCGAAGCAGCAGCGATCACAGTATCCGCCTCGACAGCACGTCTGTCGAAAATTACCGTTGCCGAATGGTGCGCCAAGTTCCGTTCTGGCTGTGATTGGACACAAGACGGTGGTCGATCCGGGGGGCCAGCTCCATCCATTACGGACAACAACAAGCAGGCAGTTGAAGATTCGGGAAGGGCGCTAGCAAAGGATCGCATGAGCTTCGGTAACGTGCAACATACACTCCTGGAAATTGAAATAAGAACACCGTGAATTCATTGTCCAAGGAAGGGGAAACTTTATTGACACATTCCTGGGGTCAGATACATCACATGATCACACTGACAGAACCACAGGCACATAGACACAGGCAACAGAGCATGCACAATGTCGGCACTAGTACAGTGTATATCCACCTTTCGCAGCAATGCAGGCTGCTATTCTCCCATGGAGACGATCGTAGAGATCCTGGATGTAGTCCTGTGGAACGACTTGCCATGCCATTTCCACCTGGCGCCTCAGTTGGACCAGCGTTCGTGCTGGACGTGCAGACCGTGTGAGACGATGCTTCATCCAGTCTCAAACATGCTCAATGGGGGACAGATCCGGAGATCTTGCTGGCCAGGGTAGTTGACTTACACCTTCTAGAGCACGTTGGGTGGCACGGGATACATGCGGACGTGCATTGTCCTGTTGGAACAGCAAGTTCCCTTGCCGGTCTAGGAATGGTAGAACGATGGGTTCGATGACGGTTTGGATGTACCGTGCACTATTCAGTGTCCCCTCGACGATCACCAGAGGTGTACGGCCAGTGTAGGAGATCGCTCCCCACACCATGATGCCGGGTGTTGGCCCTGTGTGCCTCGGTCGTATGCAGTCCTGATTGTGGCGCTCACCTGCACGGCGCCAAACACGCATACGACCATCATTGGCATCAAGGCAGAAGCGACTCTCATCGCTGAAGACGACACGTCTCCATTCGTCCCTCCATTCACGCCTGTCGCGACACCACTGGAGGCGGGCTGCACGATGTTGGGGCGTGAGCGGAAGACGGCCTAACGGTATGCGGGACCGTAGCCCAGCTTCATGGAGACGGTTGCGAATGGTCCTCGCCGATACCCCAGGAGCAACAGTGTCTCTAATTTGCTGGGAAGTGGCGGTGCGGTCCCCTACGGCACTGCGTAGGATCCTACGGTCTTGGCGTGCATCCGTGCTTCGCTGCGGTCCGGTCCCAGGTCGACGGGCACGTGCACCTTCCGCCGACCACTGGCGACAACATCGATGTACTGTGGAGACCTCACGCCCCACGTGTTGAGCAATTCGGCGGTACGTCCACCCGGCCTCCCGCATGCCCACTATACGCCCTCGCTCAAAGTCCGTCAACTGCACATACGGTTCACGTCCACGCTGTCGCGGCATGCTACCAGTGTTAAAGACTGCGATGGAGCTCCGTACGCCACGGCAAACTGGCTGACACTGTCGGCGGCGGTGCACAAATGCTGCGCAGCTAGCGCCATTCGACGGCCAACACCGCGGTTCCTGGTGTGTCCGTTGTGCCGTGCGTGTGATCATTGCTTGTACAGCCCTCTCGCAGTGTCCGGAGCAAGTATGGTGGGTCTGACACACTGGTGTCAATGTGTTCTTTTTTCCATTTCCAGGAGTGTATTATCCGATAGAAGTTAGGCTACCATAACGCCTGCGACCAGAGGATACCCCGGACGTTGAAAGCCGAACAATAAGCAAACAGATTGTCTGTTTTCCTCAACCAGCTAATGCGCGTCAATGTCGAAAGTAACATGTTCCTTCAGCGCATTGTTCTAGGCGACGAGAGCTGGGAATTGGAGTCGAAAGCGTTCATCATATCCTCGTTCCAAGAAGTTCAAACCGTCGAGGTGGCGCAGTGGTTAGCACACTGGACTCGCATTCGGGAGGACGACGGTTCAATCCCGTCTCCGGCCATCCTCATTTAGGTTTTCCGTGATTTCCCTAAATCGCTTCAGGCAAATGTCGGGATGGTTCCTTTGAAAGGGCACGACCGATTTCCTTCCCCATCCTTCCCTCACCCGAGCTTGCGCTCCGTCTCTAATGACCTCGTTGTCGACGGGACGTTAAACGCTAATATGCTCCTCCTCCTCCAAGAAGTTCAAGAGCCAGCCATTTGCTCATCTGCTGCAAAGGTGGCGCACACCCTGCTCTTTGATTACCGGGGCCAATTGCTTGTTGATTTCAAGCAACCTCGTATCTTCATCACGGGGAACGGTAGAGCACAGTCGGTCGGAGTTTCCGAGCGGTTCTAGGCGCTGCAGTCTGGAACCGCGCAACCGTTACGGCTGCAGGTTCGAATCCTGCCTCGGGCATGGATGTGTGTGATCTCCTTAAGTTAGTTAGGTTTAAGTAGTTCTAAGTTCTAGAAGACTGATGACCTTAGAAGTTAAGTCCCATAGTGCTCAGAGCCATTTTTGATAGAGCACAATGCTAGAGAAATTACGGTGTACAATTAAGGCGAAATTTCCGGGAAAACGACGACGAGAGGCTGCTGCTTCATGATAACGCTCGTCCCCACATCGCGAATGTCGTAACGCAGAAGTTACGTGAACTCAAGTGGGAGACATCCGAGAACCCACCCTATAGTCCTAATGTCTTCCCATGCGATTATCGTGCATCGATCCCTTAAAAAAAGGCTTTGAAGGGTCGACGATTCCTGTCTGAAGAGGATGTGCATCATGCAGTTACGGACTACCTCGCGCAGCAGTACACGGTGTTTTAGCAAACGAGTATCTTAAAACTAGTGCGTCAGCGGGATGATTGCCTCTATATTCACGGTGATTTTGCCTGATTGTCATACAGGTTATGCACTATACGACCTCCGAACGGAAACTTTTTGATCGCCTCTTGTAGAATTAAATCACGTTAGATACAACTGTTGTCCCTTGCATCGACGTGCTGGGTTGCTGTCGTAACAGATCATATCATGTAGCAACTACGTAACCGGGATTTCAGTTTTATCCTTAGGGGCCGCTCAGTACTAAGAAGGTAGAAAGGAAGGACGATTAGCGTTTAACCTCCAGTCGACATCGATGATGATGATGTTTGGTTTGTGGGGCGCTCAACTGCGCGGTTATCAGCGCCCGAACAAATTCCCAAATTTTGCTCAGTCCAGTCTTGCCACTTTCATGAATTATGATGAAATTATGAGGATAACACAAACACCCAATCATCTCGAGGCAGGTGAAAATCCCTGACCTCGCCGGGAATCGAACCCGGGACCCCGTGCTCGGGAAGTGAGAACGCGACCGCGAGACCACGAGCAGCGGATGGTCGACAACGACGTCGTTAGAGTAGGAGCACGTGCTCGGTTGTTTCGAGGATGGGGTAAGAAATCTGCCGTGTCCTTTCAAACGTCCGTCTTTGCATTTACCTGGAGCGATTTAGGGAAAGCACGATAAACCTAAATTTGGATGTGAAAGCGGACCTACACCGTCGTCCTCCCGAATGCGAGTCCGACGTGCTAACCACTGTGGCACCTCGCTCGATTGATGCTAACAAGGGACATCTCTGGGCTCGAACAGGAATTTGTATTTGAACATTTGTACACAGACCCATCTCAAATTCCTAACCAGGCCTGTGACGGCGTGTGACTGTGTTGCTCTTGGTTTGTACAGAACAGCGCTTGCAGTCGTGGAGTAATGAGGTTGGGTAGAGGGGGGGATGCGATGTTAACGCGCCAGTCAATCAGTTATCTCAGTAACAAGTTGACGTGCTTAGTGTACATGCACACAACAAAAATGAACGATAGCATTAATGTTTGGAACGTTTTAAATATTGTAGCATCCAAGTTACGAAGTTGTTTCTAACAGGCGATGGTGTGGAACAGGATGATGACGCTTTCGCAATGTTTTGGTGAATCTGATTGTCCATAACATGAATATCCATTTGACTGTTCAAATGAAGTTACATTAGACAGGATAATTGATGAAGAAAACGACTTTATAGACGATAACGTGATTAATGGTGTTAAACATTGCAGTGCTAGTGGCAGTGGCGGAAACAGTCCTCAAAGAGAAGCTAACAGTTTTGTTCATTGCGAACCTTCAGCAGAAAGGAAATCCAATTCTTTCAGTATTTTAACAAAATTTTCGGAAGAACGCCTTCACCGTATTAATGATTATTATTATACACCGCCACGTAAAGTTCCGACCTACGTCTCGTTATTGAAGAGACATCCATTTATAAAAGGCACATGGAACATCATAGTAATATTTGATTATCTGAAGAAAAAAAGACGTAATGAACATCAATTCTTAGGAAACAAGGCAATCAAAGAACTAGAGATAAAACACATTCTATCCCATTTTAACATAGCAAGCATCTTCATCATTATCCTTATCATCATCATCATCATCATCATCACCACCACCACAAGACGTTGTGCTCATTGGTAAGCGTCATGACCGAATGAACCAAGCTTGTCCATCTCAGACTGTTACCAGGTTCTCTTAGAACCCGCTGAAGAGGTAGACCCAAGATCTTCTTGATATGATCAGTCCGTCTGTTCGCAGCTCTTCCTCTTGGTCTCTTGCCCTCGATCTTCCCTTCCATGGTTATTTTCTCCAGATGTTCTCCATCTCTTCTCACAATATGGCCAAAGAAATGTAGAATTTTTTGGTTGACACGAGAAGAAAGGCGCTTGGAGATACTGAGTTGCTCAACAGTAGACACATTCGTTCTTTTTTCAGTCCATTTTATGTGCAGCATCCTGCACCAGCACCAAAACTCAAATGCACTGATGCACTGTTTGTCTTTGGCTTTAAGTATCCATGTCTCGCAACCCTAAAAGAAGACACAAAACACGAATTTTTTAACAGGCCGTACCTTTGCGGTGTTCGTTATTGCTCTGTTCTGCCAGATATTGGTGAGCTTCTTCATAACCACTCGCCCTAGCGTGATCCGTCTTCTTATCTCATCTTCACAGCTTCCCCTGTCACAGATGGGTCACCCAAGATAGATGAAATAATCCACAACTTCCAGTTCTTTTGCTCGGCCTTTGAGTTGCACCTGTACTCCCCGAACAGTTGTCCTGAGTTTGTACTTGTCAATACTGAGGTCCAAACCATATCATAGACAAAGCTCGTCTTCACTGCCGGTTAAAAGCACGGTGTCATCAGCAAATCGGAGGTTGTTGGTACTTCAATCATCAATTGCGATGCCTTTAGTCCAGCCATCAAGAGCATTCCTAACGACATGTTTTTCATAGATGTTGTACACTTGGGCGGATAGAACACAACCCTGTCTGACAAGTTTTGATACATTAAAGAAATCAAATGTCCCAGTTTTGTCTCCACAACGGCGAGGTGATTATTATATAGACTTCTGATCAGTGCTGTCAAGTGTGATGGGACATCAAACTCTGTAGGCACCTGCCACAACTTTTCCCAGACAACACAGCCAAAGGCTTTCCTGTAGTCAAGGAAGCAGATGAAGGCAGGAACACAGAACGCTCGCTATTTCTGGATTATTCGCCGTATATTGAGAATTTCTTCACGAGTTCATTTTGCTTCAATAAAATCTGCTTGTTCCTTGAATATGTGAGGCTGAATGTCTGGCTTCAGACGCTGGTTCAGGATGTAGAAGAAAGTTTTGCTTGCATGGGATGTGAGAGCAGTTGTTCGATAGTTGGTGCAGTTCACTGGCTGTTTCTTGTATAGTGGGATGAAAAGAGATTTCGACCAGTCTCCCGGCCATTCCCCAGTTTCCCATATTCTTGTATACCTTGGATGCAGCATACCTTCCTGCCCCATTTCTTTGAACATCTCATCAGAAATAGTTTCGAGACCAGAGGATTTGTAGTTCTTCAGACTTATTGAGTTTTCTATTTTGCTGCGTGAGATTGTAGGTTTCAATGTAAGCTTAACAACTGCTTGAATTTCTCTACTGTTGTTACTCCAAGAATACAACTTTTCGCAGTATTGTTTCCACCTCTCAACGGCTTCTTACTTGTCTTCAATAGGGTTGCCATTCTCATCACCTACCACTCACGCATGAGGATTAAATCCACCAGTGATGCTTTTGAATTTCTTGAGGAGATCACGCACTTGACTGTGATTATGATTTTGTTCTATCTCATCACAGATACCCTTAACGATGTGTGATCTGTCCTTTCTGTAATTCTTTTGTTTTTCTCCGCACAGTTTCTTATATCTGTCTTAGTCCTGGTAGGTGTGGATACCAGTTTTCTTCAGGTAGCTTCTGTCTTCAATTAGTTGTAGTGTGGACTTTGATATTCAAAGATGTTTCGCACTTTCTGGTCGTTCTGATATCGAAAGTGATGAAGGAACAACCTCCTTCAGTTGCTCCCATGTGATGCTGGTGCACCTTTATCTAGACTGATGTTGTGGAGTTTTGGTCTTACAACCTCACCAAATTCGCGAAGAGCTTTCTTGCTTGTGAGTTTTAGTTGTCTTTCTCCGCTCATCTTGGTGGATTTGAGCTTAACGAGCATTTTCATGGACAGCAGATTATGATGACTTTCACGATCAGCTGCAGGAAATGTCGTACAGTCTAATAATGGAAGTCTTCCAACGTCTTCTCACTAGGATGAAGTCAATCTGGTTTCTAAATTCATCTCCAGATGATATGCAAGTGTACAGTCGTCTTGGGTGGTGCTGGGACTTGGCGTTACAGATAGTCAAATCGTTACTCACACAGAAACCAAGTAAGTATCTGCATCGGTCATTTCTCTCAGCTATACCATAAGGTTGAAATGGTTCAAATGGCTCTGAGCACTATGGGACTTAACATCTATGGTCATCAGTCTCGTAGAACTTAGAACTACTTAAACCTAACTAACCTAAGGACATCACACAACACCCAGCCATCACGAGGCAGAGAAAATCCCTGACCCCGCCGGCAATCGAACCCGGGATGTACCATAAGGTCCAACCACAGATTGTAATTGAGTATCTTGGGTAGTATATCTAATTTTAGCACTGAAGTCTCCTTCAATTATTGCCTGTTCTTTCATAGGGACCTTGTTCCAGGTGTTTACAGAACTCCTATCTTCTCACGGGCATAGATCTGGATGATGTTGAATTTACGCGGAGCAGTATTCAATTTAATGGAGATGACCGTCTCATTAATAGGTTCATAGCTGAGGACGCAGTTGTTCAAATTTCTAGGAACAACTATTGCGGCACTATTTCTGCTTTGGTCTCTACTCCCTGAAAAATAAACAGTGTCCCTTCCTTGCGTCATGAAATGGTCACTACTTCTAAGAGTGGGCCTAGTAAGCCCAAGAATATCCAAGCCATTCGCTGTCATTTCTCTTTCTTCCTGCTGTAGCCCACACACATTCCATGTTGTAGTCTTTCTTATAATGCGCTGGCATAATTTGCACATTGGTGTTAGTCTAATGATTTCTTTCAATCCTGTCCCTCCGGAGATCCGATTGGGGGCTTTAAGCAACGGATAATTTAGAACTGAGCAAAGCCATGGCGTTCTCATGGGAGAATTTGTTGTGATTCCCAGTTGCCTTCCACTGACCTCCAAATCCTGTCCGCCGACCGATTCAGTTTCCCGCTGGGGTTCGTTACCAAACTTTCTGTTGAGATGGTTGGCTTAATAGGAGAATCACGTGTAAGTAGGATGTTTGGGAACTGAGGTGACAGAAGCTAAGAGAATTCTCTTGCTGAGTTCTTGTAATCGCGTATCACCCGCAGTTTTACTTGCCAGAATCTCACGTATTCGCAGAGACTCCCCCAGGTCATTTCATGGGATATAACAGTGAAGGAAGGAAAATGTGTCGATTGTTGGCACCAGAAATTTTGAGCAATGTAAAAAACAAGAGACACTGGGCACCCAAAATTTAAATGTTCTGCAAATTTCATAGTGCGTCACAAGGAAGCATCACTGCTTTCATGGCAGCCAGAGATATACAGGAAGATCAAGATATTCCCCAGTCTGGAACCCGTTTTGTCGAAGAAGTAAACCAGTAAACTGCCAGTTTTGAGCTACAGCAAAACTGGATTGGGAACACTGATCAAAGTGGATTTAATTGTGAACTAACTTCTGATGCGACTCTTTGTCCGATGCGCCTCTTTGTATAAATAAAACAAAATAAAATAGAGGGGGGGGGGGAATCATCAGTTGCCTATGAGTGGACACGTGACAAAAAAACTGTGTTTTTCTTCAGGGAAAAACTTTCGGCCCGAAAATTAAAAAGAATCTTCCATCAAACACATTTGGAAGTTAGCAAAAGTGTGATGGTGTCAAAAGACCATCTAAAATCCTTTTTCGTGAATGCTGTTAGTGACAATTTCGCAGTAACCAGAAGTGTACACTACTTTGTGATTCTTGGAATGCTCACAATGACACAACAATAGTAAATTATTCATTTGAGGGTTAAGATATTGTATGCATGATCATTCCGCCGTTAACAACAAAATGCGTACAGCCTTTGGTTGCATTTTTCTTCCGGCAATATAAAATATAATCAGGAAGGATAACGGACTCTGTTTCGAACTCTCTGCAGTCACTTCGATACTAAATTAGGAAATAGTATATTCATAATGAAACGGCATTCTGTTGTTCATAACCAGCTGTCTGCTCCAGTGTATCAGCCTGTGCTTCAGTATTCCAGTCAAGCGGCTCGGTCAAATTTTCCCGCACATGTTGCTGAACTCTAGAAAGTGGTTCAAGTGGCATTTGATTTTGCAGCTCAAAACTGTGACCCTGAGCACTGGCCAGGTATTGCTTTTGCCAAATGTGCCTATTGTGATGCTGCATATTATTTTATGCATTCTGTTGAGGGACCTCACGTACATTTTTGAAGTCCGATAGGGGGGAAACTGAGAGTAACATAATCGAATGCTTTCACCATCCTAATCAGAGTGGTACGCTAAGCTTTTAAATACAAATGGAACACCGACTTCTATTGTAAGAGGACCCGGAGGAATATATAGAGTTGTTTACCTTCCAGCGTGAACGATCTCGCTGTTAGTTCCCTTTCATCACAAGGAACGATATAATCACTCGTAGAATATCTAATTTCTTTGGCTTTTCATGACGTCATCAGACGTAATTGAGCCGACTGTTGCAAACAAAATGCCGTCACAGCATTAGTCCACTCAGTGATCACACTGAATTTCGTGTTCTAGAAATCGGAGATGACAATGTATACTGTAATTGGATTCTGATTCGACGACACATTTGATAATATTAGCAAAAAACTGTCACTGTTTGGCTTGAGATACGCACTAGAAGCTTAGAAGTGGTATCATACTCGGTATAAATAAGGCAACGAATGGGTATATGTCGCATTTATGATTATATTTGGAATTTTGCTTGAATTTTGCTCTGTATCTAAGTGAAATGTCAAAGAAGCTCTTGAAATGATGTTGTACACTCTGAGACGTCATTCTGCGGTCCAATAGACTTTTCAAGGGGTTCGCTGTAAATGAAGAAAGCTGGCACTACCATTTTAGCGACGTACCGGTATCGGTGGAGTGTGTTTGCAGTCCTAGTGCCTTAACTTTGCTGTGTTTGTGGTGGCGATGTAGTTACAGTAGTTGCAGCATCCGATAGTGGTCATGGGGAGAGGGGCGCGGCAGCAACACTAAGCGGAAGCCAGGGGAGAAGAAAAAGGTGAGATCTTGTTGTGGTGTTGTGGGAACGAAAAATTCATGCTGAGTTGTTTGCTGCTATTTCAGTAAAATTTCATCGTCAACTAATAAATGATAAAGCAACTCTAGTGTGATAATTGTGACAAGCTGTCCTGTCAGATAAAAAGTCGCAGTAAGTGGTAACAGGCAAATTTGTTTGATGCGTGTACACTGTACCATGCATCAAAAGAGGATTATCGCTCCTAATATATCTGTTGTAGAATTTTGTCATCGAAATTGACTAGGCACGACGTAGATTTAGAATTGTTCTACTGTTTTGCTAAAAGTTGAATGCAATTTGTTTTAAGTATTTATGAAAACCATCAGCATCCATGAAGTTCCTTTATGCAGTGCCTTCTGTCGCAAACGTGGAACGTTCCTTGTCTCCAGTACGTGCGAAAAGTGCCTTGCGGAATATTTAACTCCATCCGGTTGTATGAGAACCTTACCACGGTGGATGGTCGTCATATCTGACAGCAGCCGTTTGCAGAGTTGCGTCATCTAACTTCCTCTTCATAAAGAGATCAAGAAATCACTACAATTCGTAGTACAGTTGAACTCCATTTCTACGTTCCTCATGAATCTCGATTTCCGGTCCATTTCGATGTTGGTTTTTATGTGCAGTTACTGAGCAGCTCCTTGATGCATTTTAAAACATAACAGGATGCTCAGACATACACTGAGGATACCTCGGAATATCGTGTCGGACCTCCTTTTACACAGCGTAAGGCAGCAGTTCGACGTGGCATGTACTCAAAAAGTCGAACGAAGTCCCCTGTAGAAATACTGATCTATGCTGCCTCTGTTGTTGTTGTTGTTGTTGTTGTTGTTGTGGTCTTCAGTCCTGAGACTGGTTTGATGCAGCTCTCCATGCTACTCTATCCTGTGCAAGCTTCTTCATCTCCCAGTACTCACTGCAACCTACATCCTTCTGAATCTGCGTAGTGTATTCATCTCTTGGTCTCCCTCTACGATTTTTACCCTCCACGCTGCCCTCCAATGCTACATTTGTGATCCCTTGATGCCTCGAAACATGTCCTACCAACCGGTCCCTTTTTCTTGTCAAGTTGTGCCACAAACTCCTCTTCTCCCCAATTCTGTTCAGTACCTCCTCATTAGTTATGTGATCTACCCATCTAATCTTCAGCATTCTTCTGTAGCACCACATCTCAAAAGCTTCTATTCTCTTCTCGTCCAGACTATTTATCGTCCATGTTTCACTTCCATACATGGCTACACTCCATACAAATACTTTCAGAAACGACTTCCTGAAACTTAAATCTATACTCGATGTTAACAAATTTCTCTTCTTCAGAAATGCTTTCCTTGCCACTACCAGTCTACATTTTATATTCTCTCTATTTCGACCATCATCAGTTATTATGCTCCCTAAATAGCAAAACACGTTGGAAAGCCACGAATGCCAGAGTAATCCTATGTCTACATGTTGGTGCTTATATACCCGCATAGAAGTCGCACTACGTTGTATGTACGCTGCAGCAACGCCTTCAGACGGGAACTTTTTTTGATCCCCGTTTATAAGGTAATACCTATAACACAGAGATAGAACTTGACAGTATCTGATTACAAGATTAGTAGTGAACATCTGGAGCATGTCAAATCATACGCCCGCATCTCGTGGTCGTGCGGTAGCGTTGTCACTTCCCACGCTCGGGTTCCCGGTTTCGATTCCCGGCGGGGTCAGGGATTTTCTCGGCCTCGTGATGGCTGGGTGTTGTGTGGTGTCCTTAGGTTAGTTAGGTTTAAGTAGTTCTAAGTTCTAGGGGACTGATGACCATAGATGTTAAGTCCCATAGTGCTCAGAGCCATTTGAACCATCAAATCGTACAGACTGATTTTGCTAAATGGGAAAAAATGCAGGAAACGATGCCTGATAGAATAAGTAGCGATAGAGACCATATCTGCACACTGCTGGAAATCAGTTCCAGGGGAGCTACATCCACTTGAAGGTGGAGATAAAAGATCGTTGACAGTGCAGGTTTCATTTATTGAAAGCGCATATGATATCACATCAGGCAAGTAGGTATGTTCTATCTGTACTGGTGTTTTAGTGGTTTAGTGTCAGCGACCGATCAGCACCCGTTCAGGCTCATTTTGTGGGCGGTGATTATTGGCGACCACCTCGTGAGACCAGTGATCTTTCCATAACGCCACGTAGCCGAGTAATATCTCCACTTCCTATGTGTGGCTCTGCTTCCCATTCTGGAAGATGTGCCTTTGGTGATACGAAGGGTAATGTGGCTACTACGTTATGGTGCTCCAGCTTACTTCCGCATTTCCGTGCAGAGATATCTCGACAATGTCTACGGCGACGACACACTGAGGCTGTACCGGTGCTTGTGGTTCGCGGCGGTAACGCTGATTAAAATGTTCTCGGTTCTCCGACCGCGTCAAGTGGTTAAAATACGACGAGTTTTCGACCAAGCAGTCCTTGGCCACTGTCGAGTGGAATAACTGCTGACGGGCTGCTGAAGACCTGGGGTCCGTAAGACAGCTAGCGAGTGTGCGTACTGTAGGAGAACGCAGGAAGTGATATGAGAGGTTTTATCGCCTTCCCTGTCTCGAAAAATCCGCGTTAGCTGAGAAAACGGTCACCGTACAAAATTTAACGAAACCCCAGTCGTTGCTCGTACTAACGGCTTCGGGGACTGTGTAATTAAAGAAGTCATCAAACTAAAAATCGCCGATAACACCGTTAATACACACGGTGGCCTGCAGATCAGCTCGGTGTGAGATCCAATGATCGCGAGGTTGAAGCGGGCGCATCGAAGGCGGAGTCAACGTGTGCCCATATATGGCAATGCTGCAAGCACCAATGACGTCACAGCCGGCAGCTAGAGTATATCAAGACACACCAGGAGCCCGTCAGCAGTCCGTCCACTCGATACGAGTTAAGGTGTGCTTGATCGAAAGCTCCTCGGTAACGATTTGACGCGGCTGTAAGTCTGAGAACATTTTATCTACTTTCTTTCCGATTTACCTGCAGGTATTTTATTTTGAACACTGGAAAGCCCTTTCGACGTGTATTTTTTTCGGAGCAGGAGATACATTTGCTGTGTGGCAATCATCATTCTCCTATTGCAATTTACACAAATTGCGGGTATTTGTGCTGCTAATTCTAGGACCATCGTTTTATTTTGTGTGGGAATTGTGTATTTATCTGAAAACTTTGTTGGAGATCGCATATCGCTCACCCCAGGCTTTTCCAGATGAAGTTACGTTTCAGCTTCCATATTGTGTTCACAATAATACACTACTTGCCATTCAAATTGCTACACCAAAAAGAAATGCAGTTGATTAACGGGTATTCATTGGACAAATATATTATACTAGAACTGACATGTGATTACATTTTCACGCAATTTTGGTGCATAGATCCTGAGAACACAGTACCCAGAACAACCACCTCTGGCCGTAATAACGGCCTTGATACGCCTGGGCATTGAGTCAAACAGAGCTTGGATGGCGTTCATCAGGAGTAGTGACTGGCGTATTGTGACGAGCCAGTTGCTCGGCCACCATTTACCAGACGTTTTCAATTGGTGAGAGATCTGGAGAATATGCTGGCCATGGCAGCAGTCGAACATTTTCTGTATCCAGAAAGGCCTGTACAGGACCTGCAACATGCGGTCGTGCATTATCCTGCTGAAATGTAGGGTTTCGCAGGGATCGAATGAAGGGTAGAGCCACGGGTCGTAACTCTTGTGAAATGTAACGCCCACTGTTCAAAGTGAAGTCAATGCGAACAAGAGGTGACCGAGACGTGTAACCAATGGCACCCTATGCCATCACGCCGGGTGATACGCCAGTATGGCGATGACGAATACACGCTTCCAATGTGTGTTCTCCGCGATGTTGCCAAACACGGATGCGACCATCATGATGCTGTAAACAGAACCTGGATTTATCCGAAAAAAATGACGTTTTGCCATTCGCGCACCCAGGTTCGTCGGTGAGTACACCATCGCAGGCGCTCCTGTCTGTGATGCAGTGTCAATGGTTACCTCAGCCATGGTCTCCGAGCTGATAGTCCATGCCGCTGCAAACGTCGCCGAACTGTTCGTGCAGATGGTTGTTTTGCAAACGTCCCAATCTGTTGACTCAGGGATCGGGACGTGGCTGCACGATCCGTTACAGCTATGCGGATAAGATGCCTGTCATATCGACTACTAGTGATACGAGGCCGTTGGTATCCAGCACAGCGTTCCGTATTATCCTCCTGAACCCACCGATTCCATATTCTGCTAACAGTCATTGGATTTCGACCAACACGAGCAGCAATATCGCGACACGGTAAACCGCAATCGCTATAGGCTACAATCCGACCTTTATCAAAGTCGGAAACGTGATGGTACGCATTTCACCAGGCAACGCCGGTCAACTGCTGTTTGTGGATGAGAAATCGGTTTGAAAAATTCCTCATGTCATCACGTTTAGGTGTCGCCACCGGCGCCAACCTTTTGTGAATGCTCTGAAAAGCTAATCATTTGCATATCACAGCAACTTCTTCCTGTCTGTAGCAAGTCATCTTCGTGGTGTAGCAATTTTAATGGCCAGTAGTGTACAGTTGCTGTGTGGTATGCATCATTCTCCCATTGCAGTTTCCACAAATTGCGGGTATTTGTGCTGCTAAGTCTAGAATCATCGGTTTGTGTGTGTGTATGTATTTATGTGAAAACTTTGTTGGAGATCGCATATCGCTCGCCCCAGGCTTTTCCAGATGAAGTTACGTTTCAGCTTCCGTATTCTGTTCACAATAATAGATCGCAGGTAAAAAAATACTGTCACTTTCATCGTTCGAGGGACTCAATAAATTGTTGGAAATGAATATGAAACTCTTATTCTTGTTGTACCTCGTGCCATGTATCCGTAACACGAAAAAATGAGTATTTCCGAAGGCCCCTTCCAAATTTCGTTAGTTGAATGACATCTGGCGGCGTCGCTAGGTACTTCGTTGTTCCTGCAGCGCTGGCCGCGGCTGCAGTGCTGTGTAGCTGCGTCTGCCGCGGCGCGCATTGCAGCGCAACCTAAACTTGCGCAGGCGCGGGCAGGTGGCTGCTGACGCAACTTTGTGTTGCTCGCAGGGAGGACATCAGATAATTTAGCATTCCGTGCGATGCTTCTTCTCAGTACTGGCCGCCATGTTTTTAGTCAGCAAAATTTGGATCTACATAATCAGTAGACCTAGCAGAAAAAGTTTTAAGCTACCAAAGTGGTGTCTTGGATATTAATTTCATAAACTTATTGTCAAGCAGAAACTTAGAGGAGGTACTAAAGGAAGTAGTGCTGTGAAGGCTGGGTCGTGAGTCGTGCTTTGATAATTCAGCTAGTAGAGTACTTGCCCAGGAAAGGCAGTTTCGGTTTCCGGTGCGGCACACAGCTTTAATCTGCCAGAAAGTTTCACACCAGAAACGTCATTATATATTCGAATGGTTGGGAGACTCAGATCGCGATGTACCTGATGTACGTGAAGAGGGTTCCAGGCTTGACCCTTGTACAGCCGTTGTTTCCTATTTATTGCAAATCAAAACGAACATTAATACATGATAATTACTACGAAAACAAAAATAAGATATTAAATCTGTCTGTGGAAAAATGGTACTGAGCACAATGGGACTTGACTGCTGTGGTCATCAGTCCCTTAGAACTTAGAACTACTAAAACCTAACTAACCTAAAGACATCACGCACATCCATGCCCGAGGCAGGATTCGAACCTGCTACCGTAGCGGTCGCGCGGTTCCAGACTGTAGCGCCTAGAACCACTCGGCCACACTGGCCGGCTCTGTCTCTGAACTTAATATTCTCTTCCAAATGTTGTGGATTACGCATATCCGCTACACAGTAGGCTGTCGTTGTGTGTGATATCTGTTGTATATAAATAGCTATACTGAAACGTGTTATGAACATAAAACAAATTTTCCTGACAGTGTCGTCTACTTGTGAATGTTAGGGGTATAAGTGCAGATATTTCTAGTGATGACTGGCGACAGTGCACCGAACAACATACATTATTATTTACTTCATTTGCAGAGTAATAATTACAGCTATTCTGAGTAGTATGTTTTTAGGATGGTTGTTAACCGAGGACCTAGAAACGATAGAGAGGCACCGTCCCCGCCGCAGCCGCAATGGTCCACAACCCCACGACGACTACCGCAGTCCACTTCACCCCTCCGCCGCCCCACACCGAACCCAGGGTTATTTTGCGGTTCGGCCTCCGGTGGACCCCCAGGGAACGACCCACACTAGACGAGTGTGGCCCCTATGTTTGCGTGGTGGAGTAATGGTGGTGTACGCGTACGTGGAGAACTTGTTTGCGCGGCAATCGGCGACATAGTGTAGCTGAGGCGGAATAAGGGGAACCAGCCCGCATTCGCCGAGGCAGATGGAAAACCGCCTAAAAACCGTCCACAGACTGGCCGGCTCACCGGACCTCGACACAAATCCGCCGGGCGGATTCGTGCCGGGGTCCAGGCTCTCCTTCCCACTCCGGATTTAGGATGGTTAGTTGTCTCTCCTATCCTGCATAGGTAGAAATAGTTTACGATTACTCTCACTGGTGGTAACGAAGAAACCGGCCGAACGAAACAGACGATTTCAGAGGTGGTTGACAGCGGAGATCACGAGGTCAGTTAATAACCGACACAAGTCTAAAGCGTAACTGAGTCGTCTAAACATAGACTATAGCACAATCCAGGGGAAAGTCCAAATCACAAAACTTTAATCAGGCAGCGGCAAAATACGGTGCTGTCGAAGACTTCAGTGACTGGCGACAGACTGGGCACAATCGCCGGGATGTGGTTTATCGGTGAACATTCGTCAGCGGCGGCGCCACCTCACGTGTTGCACCGCGCGGGCGCGAGCTGTGGCTGTCTCCTGGAGCTCCTGTATCTGTGTCGCGTACTCTCTGTCGATACTAGGGCTAGGAGGGCAATCCGAATCACCCTCGTCTACTAATGTTAGTCCCTCAAAGAACGAGTGGTATAAGCAAGCCACTAATGTTTATTTTCCCCTGGGCAGCAATTCAGCTATTAAAGTGTGGTCACGTGGATGCAAGACATACGTACAGAAGTAACAACTAACAAACTGAGGTGGGTACACATTACGGTACCACTTATCACAATATCTGTACCTGTTTTCCTGACAGTCTGTATATGTCACCAAAATTGCTTTAACACGCAGTGTTCAAGTGGTCGTCCGCTATAATGGCGAATCATGTCGTTTCTGACTTTAATTACTTAAAATTACCAATTTAATCTTTTTCCGCATGCTAGACAACACCGAGGCAACGGCGTTGCCGCAGTGGCTACACCGGTTCCCGTGAGATCACCGAAGTTAACCGCTGTCGGGCGTAGGGCGTGGGTGACCATCCAGGCCGCCATGCACTGTTACCATTTTTCGGGATGCACTCAACCTCGTGATGCCAATTGAGGAGCTACTCGACCGAATAGTAGCGGCTTCCGTCAAGAATACTATCATAACGACCGGGAGAGCGGTGTGCTGACCCCACGCCCCTCCTATCTGCATCCTCCACTGAGGATTTCACAGCGGTCGGATGGTCCCGGTAGGCACTCGTGGCCTGAAGACGGAGTGCTTTTTATTTACGGAGACCACACACCTTTGTTTAGGGTAAATAAAATACAGCGGAAGGTTGTTCGAATTTATTAACTGCCATGGTGTTGTAACGTCTCTGTTTTATTGGGAAGCTTTCTGGCCACAGTTCTTTGCCGGCTCAAAAAGGAACTAAACCTTTCAACTAATTTCCGATTTACGTTATACGACGATATACGCCGACGGTTCAGAACATTACGATCACTGCCCAAAGATGAGACCGAATGCTGCTTAGTGTTGTTTCTGGCACGTGGCGCGGCGAGGAAAATGTATAAGCGGAGAAGAGACAAATGGGGAATCATTCTAGAGACGAGAGGGGCCAAAAATGTGTAAGTCCACTGTCATAAACAACTTTGGCAAAGAGCAGATTGTTATGGCACGGAGCCCGGGAATGATCATCTCTGAAACTGTGAAGCCAGTCAGCTGTTCACGTGTTACTGTCTTGAGCATGTGTGGAAACTTGTTGAAGTTTGGTGAAATCGCAAGTAGGCAACAAGATGTTCGATGTCCACATCTCGTCGGAGACTTGTCAACTCTGTGAAACAGAATAGTCGGTGATCTGTGGCATATCAGACGACACAGTTCAATACTGGTGCAGACTCACGTGTTTCTGAACACACTGTGCTGCACGCATTGCTGAACACGGGTCTCCACAGCAGACGACCCGTATGTTTTCCTATGTTGATCCAACGACATAATCAATTACGATTGCATGGGTGTCGCCTGATTGAAAGAATCATGTTTTATGTTACCCAAGCTCGATAGTCGTGTCCAGATACGCCGTCATCCATGTTAACAGTTGGTCAAAATATTCACTACTCTATGGCACCTGAGGTTCCATGTCACCTGTGATGGTAATCGACAGCACCATGACAGCTGTAGGCTACGTGAAGAGTATTGTCGACTGCGTCATGCTCGATATCTTTCCTGAGTGTGGCGCCATGTTCCAGATGTATAACTGTCTGTGTCACTCGACAAGAGTCATGCTACAGTGGTTTGAGGTGCAAGGCAATCAGCAATCAGCTCATGTTGATGGTTCGTTGGTTGATTTGGGTGAGGGGACCATACAGTGAGGCCACCAGTCTCATAATCTAGGATGGCAGAAATCAAGGGGGGGGGGGGGGACAACACAAACAGCACAGTCCAGTCAAGGGGAAGGGATCATGTGTGTCCAGCTTGTGGTTCCTGTGGTAGCGTTCTCGCTTCCCGCGCCCGGGTTCCCTGGTTCGATTCCCGGCGGGGTCAGAGATTTTGTCTGCCTCGTGATGACTGGGTGTTGTGTGGTGCCCTTAGGTTAGTTAGGTTTAAGTAGTTCAGAGCCATTTGAACTCTTTGGATCATGTGCAAATAGAAAGGAAACAGGGACGTCAGGGTAGCCAGAAGATCTTTCTGGGGCTCATCATTCATTTGCTGAGTACAGACTTGGCGACCCTGGGGTACCTAAGCTGGGGACTGGTAAGCGTCGCCAGTCCCCCGTCACCATATGCTCTCGGCATGCCTCAGCGACCAGTGTGCAATGTGACGGTAGAATGTTGTATGTCACAGGGAACAAGGATCTTGGCTTGACCGTCAGGATCGCGAGGATTGCAAAAACCTCTATAAAAAAAATCCTCAATCTTAAGGTGTGCTGAGCGCCAGTGAGATGCATTGCTGTTGAAGTGGAAAGTCGGTAGCGGGCAACTCCTGGGGATCTCTCACACCTTAGCTGTATAAGACTTACCTAAGCATGTGGAGCTCTGTCTAGGTGGAGTTTTATTTTCCTAGGTGCTCGTGGGTCTAGCATGGATCCTTCCAAATAATCTCTTCCTCCTCCCAGCTGATAGGGTGGATTGCTTGTAGGCACTAATACCGAAACACCACAAACAAGAGGGCACATGTAGCCAGTCTTCCATATCTGGGAATTACGCAGACTCAATCAGTATCGAGTAGCAGAACACATGCTGGTGGCCAGAATGTGTTTCTTATAATTAAACATAAAAAGGGAACTTTGAGAAAGTTTCACCTTTTTACACGCAAAAAGGGTTAGTGGGACTCGCTGGAAACTTAAAATCTGTCAAGCGCTTGCAAAATGGAACCCTGTTGCTAGAAACATACAGTTTCCATCAAGTGAAGAATATCCAGTAAGCTCAGTTCCTTGGGGAATATGCAACAGAAAGTGAACCGCACAACACCTTGAACTATGGCAAAGGTGTTGTGACTTGCAGTAATCTGGTTGACATTCCCCTAGAAGAACTGAAAGCTGAGTGGTCCTAAGAAGGCATCGTTGACGTACAGAACATAATAAATTGGGTGGATGGCGATCTTGTGAAATCCAGCTTATTTATACTGGCTTTCAGCAGCACAAAACTTCCAGAGCATGTTAGGGCTGGTTTAGTTCGCTTCAGTGTGCGGCCTTTTTTTCCTAACCCAATACGCCGTTTCACATGCCGGCGCTTTGGGCACACCACCTCAGGTTGTAAGCGAGCAGCCTCTTGTAGCAAATGTGGTGAGGCTGCCCATGAAGGTGTTTGTTGTTCATCTCCTCCAAAGTGTGTAAACTGCTCTGGTGATCAGTCGGGACTGCAGTGTCTTCCTTGAAAAAAGAAAGATACAAGAGATCAAAACAACTAAGTGTCTATCATATGTTGAGGCGTGATTACTGCTGCTAAAACGGCAGGGTATCAAGATTTAAGTGAGTCTGAACGTGATGTTATGGTCGGCGCAAGAGCGATGAGACACAGCATCTTCGAGATAGCGGTGAAGTGGGTATTTTCCCGTACGAATATTTCACGAGTGTATCGTGAATATAAGGAATCCGTTAAAGCATAAAATCTCCGGCGTCGCTGCAGCCGGGAAAAGATCCTTCAAGAACGGCACCAACGACGACTGAAGAGAATCGTTCAATGTGACAGAATTGGAACACTTCCGCAAATTGCTGCAGATTTCAGTGCAGCGTCATCAACAAGTGTCAGCGTGCGAACTATTCAACGAAACATCATCGATATGGGCTTCCGCATCCGAAGGCCCGCTCAGGCACACTTGATGACTGCATGACACAAAGCTTTATGCCTCACCTGGGCCCGTCAACACCGGCATTGGACTGTTGATGACTGGAAACATGTTGCCTTGTCGGACGATTCTCGTTTCAAATAGTATCGAGCTGACGTATGTGTACGGGTATGGAGACAACCTCATGGATCCATGGACCCTGCATGTCAGCAGGGTTCAAGCTGGCAGAGGCGCTGTAATGGTGGGGATCGTGTGCAGTTGGAGTGATATGTGACCCCTGATACGTCGAGATACGACGCTGACAGGTCACACGTACGTAAGCATCCCGTCTGATGACCTGCATCCGTTCATATCAATTTTGCATTCCGACGAACTTGGGCAATTCCAGCAGGGCAATGCGGCATCACACACGTCCAGAATTGCTACAGAGGGGCTCCAGGAACACTCTTTTGAGTTTAAACACTTCTGCTGGCCACCAAACTCCCCATACATGAACGTTATTCAGAATATCTGGGATCACTTGCAACGTGCTGTTCAGAAGAGATCTCCACCCCTCGCACTCTTACGGATTTATGGACAGCCTTGCAGGATTCATAGTGTCAGTTCCCTCTAGCACTACTTCAGACATTAGTCGGGTCCACGCCACGTCGAGTTACGGCAATTCTGCGTGCTCGCAGGGGCCCTACACGATATGAGGCCGGTGTTCCAGTTTCTTTGGCTCTTCGGTGTATTTTCGTCGACGAGAGCGTCTCTACAGAAAACTAGCACCAACTACGGCGACGACGCTGAAGTATGACAATGGCAGACCGCAGGCACGACACAGAATCTATCAACTCAACTTAAATGAACGGTTTCATTCAATAACCGGGTATCTGCTTTTTGCGTTAACGGCACATTCCGCTATCATAATACACTGGTATCAAACCGATAATTGAAACTCATCCCCTGGAAACCAACGTACGAAAACTGAAGTTCAACCATTTGGTCACGGACACCAACCGTTAACACTTTGCTCTATTATCCCCGAGCCGCAACTCACTACTTCCGCGGTGAACAGGAAGGTCTCACTTGCGCCAAGTGACAGGCCGACAGAGAGAGCTCCTCGCCCCGGCCGTGCACCGCTTATTCGCCACAGAGGGCGATCCCTCGATAGCCTAGAAGCTGCACTACTGGCCATTGAAATTGCTTCACCACGAAGATGACGTACTACAGACGCGAAATTTAACCGTCAGGAAGAATATGCTGTGATATGAAAATGATTAGCTTTTCAGAGCATTCACACAAGGTTGGCGCTAGTGGCGACAAAAAAAAAAAAAAAAAAAAAAAAAAAAGAGAGAGAGAGAGAGAGAGAGAGAGAGAGAGAGAGAGAGAGAGAGGTTCTGAGCACTATGGGACTTAACTTCTGAGGTCATCAGTCCCCTAGAACTTAGAACTACCTAAACCTAACTAACCTAACGACATCACACAAATCCATGACCGAGGCAGGATTCGAACCTTCGACCGTAGCGGTCGCGCGGCTACAGACTGTAGCGCCTAGAACCGCTCGGCCACTTCGGCCGGCCCGGTGGCGACACCTACAACGTGCTGACATAAGGAAAGATTCCAACCGATTTCTCATACACAAACAGCAGTTGACCGGCGTTGCCTGACAAAACGTTGTTGTGATGCCTCGTGTAAGGAGGAGAAATGCGTACCATCACATGTCCCACTTTGATAAAGGTCGGATTGTGGCCTATCGCGATTGCGGTTTATCGTATCGCGACATTGCTGCTCGAGTTGGTCGAGATCCAATGGCTGGGAGGAGAATATGAAATCAGTGGGTTCAGGAGAGTAATACGGAACGCCGTACTGGATCCCAACGGCCTCGTATCACTAGCAGTCGAGATGACAGGCATCTTATCCACATGGCTGTAACGGATCGTGCAGCCACGTCTCGATCCCTGGGTCAACAGATGGTGACGTTTGCAAGACAACAAGCATCTGCACGAACAGTTCAAAAATGGTTCAAATGGCTCTGAGCACTATGGGACTTAACATCTGTGGTCATCAGTCCCCTAGAACTTAGAACTACTTAAACCTAACTAACCTAACGACAACACACACATCTATGCCCGAGGCAGGATTCGAATCTGCGACCGTAGCAGTCACACGGTTCCGGACTGAGCGCCTAGAACCGCTAGACCACCGCGGCCGGCGCCACGAACAGATCGACGATGTTTGCAGCAGCATGGACTATCAGCTCGGAGACCATGGCTGCGGTTACCCTTGACGCTGCATCAAAGACAAGGGCTCCTGGGTTGGTGCACTCAACGACGAACCTGGGCGCACGAATGGCAAAACGTCATTTTTTTCGGATGAATCCAGGTTCTGATGCATCATGATGGTCGCATCGGTGTGTGGCGACATCGCGGTGAACGCACATTGGAAGTGTGTATTCGTCATCGCCATACTGGCTTATGACCTGGCGTGATGGTTGGGGTGCCATTGGTTACACGTCTCGGTCACCTCTTGTTCGCATTGTCGGCGCTTTGAACAGTGGACGTTACATTTCAGATGTGTTACGACCCGTGGCTCTACGCTTCATTCGATCCCTGCTAAAACCTACATTTCAGCAGGATAATGCACGACCGCGTGTTGCAGGTCCTGCACGATCCTTTCTGGATACAGAAAATGTTCGGCTGCTGCCCTGACCAGCACATTCTTCAGATCTCTCACTAATTGACAACGTCTGGTCAATGGTGGCCGAGCAACTGGCTCGTCACAGTACACCAGTCACTACTCTTGATGAACTGTGGTATCGTGTTGAAGCTGCATGGGCAGCTGTACCTGTACGCGCCATCCAAGCTCTGTTTGACTCAATGCCCAGGCGTATCAAGGCCGTTATTACGGCCAGAGGTGGTTGTTCTGGGTACTGATTTCTCAGGATCTATGCACCCAAATTGCGTGAAAATGTAATCACATGTGAGTTCTAGTATAATATATTTGTCCAATGAATACCCGTTTATCATCTGCATTTCTTCCAAGTGTAGCAATCTTAATGGCCAGTAATGTAGTTGCCTATCAGCTTCACCAAGTGCCGTAGCTGTCACGCGCAAATTCAGATCCCCAGAACGATGGACACCCGTCACAACGGTAAGTTAACCTTCCCATCCGTCTTACGTCTGTTTGTGGTTTCCTAGTTCTAACTCTTGAAGCCTTGCAGTCTAGAAACTTTCAGCATGTAATGTTGTGTTAGACTGTACGGACACTTTTCCGCTGTTATACTACTCAACTACTGAACAAAAGATAACTACTGTGGGCTCTTGTCGGCTTGACACTCCAGTAAAGGTGTAGTGGCTCTTACACTTGTCACCGTGTAAAGGGTATACCGGGAGTGCCTCATTCCGGAGAAAATCAGCGCGGCCTTAGTCGACCACTGTGGGCAACAATATGTCGACAATATGAGGCGCAGTAGACTAACGTGGATCATAAAAGCAGGTATGTGCCACAGCGCATCAGATTTGTCGTCATTTTAATGCTGAGCAACAGACATCAACAATCGCTGAACGGACGTACTATAAAAACACGCTACCTGGTTAAGGAGTAAAGATGCCCGTTACTGTCAGAAAATTCTCTGTAGACTTTCATCTTTTCTGATGTTTTGTCCTGGTGTTAATTCGTGATGACACGTTTGTAAACGAATACAAAAATGTCCAGACTTTCATCTTTTCTGATGTTTTGTCCTGGTGTTAATTCGTGATGACACGTTTGTAAACGAATACAAAAATGTCCAGAGTTTCTTCCTTATTACTTCAGCAATTCCGGAATTTATTCTCTGCTTTCTCTTGCTGATCTGTTATCTGCCGTGGAGTGTCTTGAAGAAGTGGAACAATGTATCTGCGCCCCTTACTAAAAAGTTTGTTTGACCTGTGCAGAAATATCTGTTTTTCTCGTACTCTGATTGGCATGTTAAATTCGGCACAACCGAGGCCATTGTTTCAATGCCAGCGAAAATTATGATGAGGCTGGCGACCCTCTCAATGAATGCAGACTCTACCACTAGAATCGAATGGGTGCTGTAAGCAGAAGACAGACTTCTCGGTCGTTAGTAGGAGTCATTACAGCTAATAAATCATCTGCCCTCGAGATCTGTGTTGAGTATCTGTGTTGAGTGCAGTCCTTCTTTGCTGACACCTGCAGTGACTTCGTTTGTAACTGTAATGTTGCTGTCATATGGAATGAACTCAGACATGTTTCTTTAGCAATCGATTAACAGCCCCAGACATGTCGACACCACGTTTTACGTCGACGATTTTTCTTGGCGTATGACTTATTTCTTCTTTCAACTCAATAATGTCTCCTCCTTCTTCGCTCTGGTTCTTTATCACATCTATTTCTATGAATCATAAACTGAGTTGTTTCACAAATGCCATAGATCTATGCATTCTTTCCTCTTCTCACATACATTTCGGCCAGAAGTGGACCACAAGCAACAAACTTCTATCCTACAGAAAAAAATCTTCTCAGTTTTCAAGCCATATCAGTTCCTATAAAATTCTCGCTCTTTCGATGGTCATCTCTGCCATGGTCGTCAGGAGTAAAACTAGTGACTGACTGCTGGGGGTGGTTTTTACTTCTTTATTGTTATTTCACCCCACACGCCCCATATAGGGGGAGGGGGGCTGTCATAGGTATAATACTGCACTCTTCAGCGAATAGTGCTCATAAAAAGATAACAAATGTGATAGAAAAATAAAAATGTGAGGACTGTTTGTATTTTAAGGTAAAAAGATTAATGACCGACAGCTAAAAGGGCGAAGAATATTTACAGTTAAAAATCACAGTTATGATGAGGTGAAGTTCGTCTGTGATGCAAAAACAAGGAAAAAAAACTGGAGCACTGCACATGCACTTAAAATCTGAAGGACCTGCACTAGTTGAAAAAGCATTCTGGGAGGAGAGGATATGTTGCATAGAGGTTCTGTCGGGGGTAAGTGGCGAAACTACGGAGATGATAGGTACGAAGTGAAGCGGGTAGTGAGAATACAGAATTGGGAAGGACGGAGGTTGAGGAGTAGTAATGGTGTGTGGGGAAGGTAGTTGCACAAGAAGAAAAGTTCCGGGGATGGCACAGTTTTCCATTTATATAGCCACGATTGGTGCCAAAGACCGCAATAGTAGTTATATAAGCGGAAAACAGCGCCAGCTCCGGCAGTCAGTGGTTTTACCCTTGACGAGGACACATTTCTGTCATACACTCTCCCAGAAAAATTGGATGATTTACTCAAAAGAAAGAGATCAAATATGATCGAAGCAGACTAAATCAATTAAGAGTTGTGCCGCGGCCGGGACTCGAACCCGGGTCTTCTTGCTTACTAGGCAGATATGCTACCACTACACCACCGAGGCACTATGGCAGACATAGCTGCACGAACTACCTAGGTCGAGTTCCCTCCCCAACACAAACTTTAATTCATTTTCCCTTAATACCGTCACTATTGCCAGGGCTCGCCGGTATTGGCGAGCTACACAGCATTGGACGTAGCGGGACGTCTGCTGTACCATATGGTGATCTTCTCAGATCTTATAATTAAATGTGTCCTTTGAGACTCCCGTCTCGTTATTATCTCACGATAATGATCAAATATGATCGAAGCAGACTAAATCAATTAAGATTTGTGCCGCGGCCGGGACTCGAACCCGGGTCTTCTTGCTTACTAGGCAGATATGCTACCTGCCCTGGCAATAGTGACGGTATTAAGGGAAAATGAATTAAAGTTTGTGTTGGGGAGGGAACTCGACCTAGGTAGTTCGTGCAGCTATGTCTCCCATAGTGCCTCGGTGGTGTAGTGGTAGCATATCTGCCTAGTAAGCGAGAAGACCCGGGTTCGAGTCCCGGCCGCGGCACAAATCTTAATTGATTTAGTCTGCTTCGATCATATTTGATCATTATCGTGAGATAATAACGAGACGGGAGTCTCAAAGGACACATTTAATTACAAAAGAAAGAGCTTCACAAATAGAGCAAGTCAGTAACGGGTTGCACCACCTCTGGCAATTGTGCAAGCAGTTATTCGCCTTGATATTGAGTGACAGAGTTTCTGGATGTCCTCCTGAGGGATATCGTGCCAGAATGTGTCCGACTAGCGCGTTAGATCGTCAAACCTCCGAGCTAGTTGTAGGGCGCTGCGCGTAATCCTCCAAACGTTTTCAATTGAGATGGTATCAGGCGACCTTGCTGGCCAAGATAGGGTTTGGCAAGCACGAAGGCTAGCAGTAGAAACTCTAGCTGTGTACGGTCGGGCATTATCTTGCTGGAATCTAAGCTCAGACTGGCTTGAGGTGATGGGCAACAAAATGGAACATAGAATATCTTTGACTGTTCTGTAGGGCTGCCACGGATGACAACCAAAGGGGTCCTGTTATGAAAATAAATGGCACCCCAGACAATCACTCCTGGTTGTCAGGCCATATGGAGGGTGACAATCAGGTTGGTATCCCACAACTGTACGGCCATCTCCCGAAATGCCTGTGCTAATCATCAAGGCTCAATTTAAAGCTGGACTCATCGCTGAAGACAATTCTACTCCAGTGAACGAGATTCCGGACCTAGGGCGTGTCTGGAGACGCCCCAGGTAGCGGTGGGATACCGACCTGAGTGTCGTTCGCCATAAGGCCAGACCACCCAATAATAATGGTCTGGCATGGCATTTCTCTTCGTAGCAACTTCACAGAACAACGGCACCTCGACGATATTCTATGCCCCGTTATGCTGCCCATCATGGCAAACCATCTTGGGTTTACATTTCGGCACTGTAATGCCCAACCGCACACGGCGAGAGTCTCTACTGCTTGTCCTTATGTTTTCCAAACCCTACCTTGACCAACAAGGTGCGCGGATCTCTCCTCACTTGAGAAAATGTGGAGCATTATGGGCAGGACCCTCAACCAACTCGGGATTCTGGCCACATCACGCGCAAATTGGATAGAATTTGGCACGATATCTCTCAAGAGGACATCCAACAATTTTATCAATCAATGCCAAGTCGAATGACTCTTTGCATGAGGGCCAGAGATGGACCAACGCGTTATTGACTTGCTCAATTTGTGAAGCACTTTGTGGTGAATGAATGATTCAGTTTTTCTGAAAAGTAATCTTTTTTGTGTATGTATGTCACATCTATCGATTTACGTCCCATTCGGGTAACTCCTTCGCGGTGTTTTTTATGTCCAGTGTATCATAACGCACAAGCGTAACAAAACTACCGCACTTCTTTAAGAAGAAGTCTGCACTGATCAACTTAAGTAGGAGTGTTTTCGAGTAGATCTATGAATTTTCCGTTGATTATCGTGGTTTTTTTATGCAAAATGTCATGTGAAGAACTATTTAGACTTACGTTTACTCTCTTTCCCACTCTCTCTCCCTCTCTCCCTCTTCCCCCCCCCCCCCTCTCTCTCTCTCTCTCTCTCTCTCTCTCTCTCTCTCTCTCTATCTATCTATCTATCTATCATCTCTCCCCCCTTTTTTTAAAGACTCAAGTTCGCAAATAACATCATTTATAACCTACATATTTATACCTAGTACCTCAAAACATCTGCCTTTACGTGTTTTATTGCAAATTGTAAACAAATATTGGGATACGACATTACGGCGTTGGCATTTACATTACTAACTGAGTTCATGTAAAGGGTGAAGCTCGTGTAACGATGTTTGTATTAACAGTTTGATGCCAGGTTATCGTTGTGCACTTTGCTCCAAGAATAAGACGAAGTGGATTGGCTTGGGTTAGAAGGATACGATAAAACTTAGATTCTGGCAGTTTTCCTGATACAAGTCGGGCTGTGTCTCCTGATAATTTGCTTATTCGTACAAATTTCAGCAGATTTCTTAGGCTGACCCGAAGTAATTGAGACAGAGAAACGGAGCCAGACATTGACAAGTATTGAATGTTGATTACCTAAAAGCTTGAGGCAACTCTCTCTTCATCTGCTGAGACACTGAAATAATTCTTCCAGACTAATACTAACTTCATTGAGAGGATCAGCGTTAGTTATTCAGAGATTGCACTTCCAATTATTTGATCGTTGACACCAGAGCATGTTGCATGGATCCTTGCTGTGACTCTTTTATATTTGTTTCTGAGACTGACTTCTATTGGTACTCGGCACACAGAATACCAATATTTCTCGTTAGCAGCAAGTGTAAGGCATCAGGAGTTAGCCAAAGGTGATGTATATTATGCACGCTAGAATCTCCGTTGTTTTTTAGACTTTCGTGGTAGCTCGCAGAACAGTGAAACTCAGGAAAAATCCGAATCCGCTACTAATATAAGTTTGAATTGTCTTTCGAAAAGAATAAAAAAATGTGGGCAGAAAATCTTAATTTTTTAATTTCAACCAACAAAGCGACGCCACTTGGAGTTTTATTATCTCATACAAAGAACGAGATGAGAAATGCAAAGGCTTTTCCTGTTCACCATGTGTTCAACTGAAAGTATGAGTAGCTATAAGCTGTATATGTGATTTGTATTCCCCAGCATCGTCTCTAATGGAGGCGGATAAAAGACTCACTTTCTTGGGTGATATTCTGATCCTAGAATGTGAATTTTATATAACTTAACAATATTTGTCTCAAAATAATTTATCAAAGAACCGCATTCACAACCGCTGTAGGAAAAAATGATGTTACGCACAAGTGTTGTCTTACACACAGTACCCCAGGTTTTGACTGTTGTCAGTTTCCCAGCACGCGACCATTAAGCTTCTCCGGTTGTCCTTGGACAAAAACTCGAATTTTAAGACTTTATCATACAAACTTTTGTTATGAATGCAAATAACCAGTAGCTGAACAATGCTAAGCTATTGTTCATTTACGTACACGGGCATCTTCAAGACGTCTCGGTTAGCCCTCAGTGCTAAAGCGAGCAGCCGCCAACCAAAGGCTGGTTATTCAAGGCACGCCGTGGGTGTAGACGTGGAGTTTAATATGTATGTCATGTCCTGTGCCATAGGGGCGCGTCATTGTAAGTGCGTCGCGTTGTCTAAAGACAGAATAGACCGTCGACTCTGCAACGAACAAGAGGTAAATTATTAAAAAAAACACAGTAAAAATAAGTTCTTCCACGAGGATTTATAGAAAAATTCGTTAACGTAAAACAATATTTATATAGTGATAAGTAGTAGTGTCTGTGAAAGCGTACACAAATTCAAAAAAATAATTTAGACTTCCGTTCGAAGCAGCGACGCAGTAAATAGTGTATGCGTGCAATAATATCTACACTCTTTGAAAAGTTTTACGAAACAGCTGCTAAAAATTCCCGTGTGTAGGCTTCCTGAGTGTTAGTCCTGATGTATCTTACCTTTTTCTGTAGTACTCAAATGGCTTCAAACCACGCTTTTGAGAGCTTTCTTTAAGATCACAATTTTCGCTTGCCTGTGTATACTCTTTTGCGTGAATTTTTTATGAGCAACATCTAAGACAACATATGTACTTGACGTGCGTTCCTATTCGCATTTTTCATTATCTCGTTGTCGCTTACATTTGTGTGTGCATTAATTGTATGTGACCAGTAATTCATCATTACTGAGACTTCAGATACGCGTTAAATATTTGAAAAGAAAATTACGGAACAGTCTTGGCAGCTTTTATTTATTATGCTGATTTTCTTTTGCGAATCGAAAGTATTGAGTGTACCACAAAATAAAGTTAACTCGACTTTATAATCAAGGTGCTTCATTTCCTGCTACAAGAGATGCATCGTTCTCTGTTTCAGTTATGATTTCCCTGTTTATTTCCTCGATTCAGCCAATATATTTGTATCCACTCTTCATGCAAATCTTGGATGTAACTTGTCCCTTAATTTTGTGAATACTGTTGCTTTTCCATTCGTATGTAAAATAAGGTGAAGCTTTTGTCGCTTAGTCTTCTCATTCTGTTAACATCTAAACTATGTGCGTCGTTCTTTATTTCTATTCGCTTTTTTACTGTTACAGGTTCTGCTGCTTTTGTTTTTCGCCAAACATAGCTTTTTCAGTTTGTAAATGTTTTCTTTGTCTAGTCCAAGAATATTGAGGCGGCCTCTAGAGATAGCGAGAGAATAATCGCCGTCGTAATTGTTATCTGTCCATCGAAGAATACTCTTCAATATCCTATAGTTCCTTGTTTACTTGTTGCGCCACACCCACATCGTTTTATCACCTTACTTAATGCATTGCGCCGCCGACTCTTCTTGCTTGTATAGCTGATTTTTCAATTTCTTATACAAATTTGATTCCTTATGGAATGAGTTTGCTCAGCGACTGCGTTTATTAAAATTGAGATATGCACAGCAATCAGTCGCTAATAATCAGTTTATCGCAGATTTTGCTAGATTTCAGTCACTGTGTCGCTATCGACAGTGCGATAAGATGCAAATCAAATCATCATTATCGCTTGCCTACACAAATAGCACCCACTAGACTATACATGTCAATTTTTCAGTTCACACTCTGTGAACTGAATTGCTGACATGGGTAGTCTAGTAGTGGCTGTTTGTACAGGCAAGTCATAATGATGATTTGTCTTGCATCTTGCCTCACTGATGGCAGGCACACAGTTGTTGAACTCTAACTAGATCTGCAATAAGCAGATTATTAGTGACAGATTGCTGTACATTCCTTAATTTTAATTTCTTAGACTTTAAATATTTGTTCTGTCGTTCGCTGCTACTTATTTTTGCAGTTTTATCAGTATGTCATCTCAGATTTCATATGTCTGTCGTTAGAATTATCCACTCGATTGTTGGTTTCTTTTTGCAGTTTTCCTCTTTGTTTAGCGATTCTGTCAGTTTTCGACATCCTCTCATATATTAAGTAATCTAAAATAAATGTGCCACAATGGCGTAATTAGTTTGGCTGGTATATAATGTTACAGACTTTTTGCCTCCGTCACAAAGACTTTTACGCTCGTATGACACGAATATAACACTAACATTAATTTGCAACGTACACTTCTGGGCACTCTACAATTGCCCGTTAAAGGCGCGGCTAATTTATCAATTATATAGTTGAAGTCGGTTCCTTGATCCATATTTGAAGAGCAACTTTGTTTTTCAAGGAGTTTCCTCGAAAGTTCTAGCAAGAGGTATGCAAAATGGTGGGCGTTAAGATACAGGAATTGAAATCGATACCGAATAATCTTAAAAACAAGTTTTATGGTGACTGTTTTTATCATGTCAACGGAATGCGAGCGGACATTAACATGCGACAGCCATAACCGCCTTTAGTGGCAGTAAAGCTCGACAGCGAGTGTCATATTTCTGAGAATCAGTTGGCAACAGCCTGTCACGCCACTAGCGCATTACCTACCATAGATGGGCAGCAGTTTTTTTGCAGTGTGCTCTTTTCTTTTGAGATTTTCTGATTTCTCACTGTTCTTCATGTCGGAGAAGTGGCCATTTCCGGCCACCGGAAACCGTGAATTAGCGCAGAGTTGAGAAGAGGATCCGTATTTGGGCTGATCAGGTTTAAAAAATTCGGGTCAGTCATTGTCACGATGTTCTCCCGGAATCGCTTTGGGATAATACCAAGTTAGTATTTTGAGAAAAGTGATGATCAATCCTTTCCTGTATTTGCCGAACTGTGTTACTCCGCTGTTTGTGACACCTTCCATGTCTACAGGGCGTTAAACACTCTCTCATCCTGCTTCTCATCGCGAGAAACAGAGACAGGTCGATTCACGCCCACAAGCTAACAAAGCAACTCAACTATGCAGACGTGAATTTTTGTCGTTATCGTTAAAACGCGCTGTGTCGATACAGTTTGTTTTTAAAGGCTGTTCCTGAATCTCACTTGTGGATCGGCAGATAACCGCTCATCGTTCGTCATGCAGTTCTTCGTGCTGAATTATGTTCGACTTTCTGGCGTAAAATATGTAAGCATCTTCTCTCGGTGGTGAACAGTTTCTCTTAGCGTAACGAATCATTTACGTCAAAGCACCAGTTTTAGAAACGGGGAAGTAAACAATGAAATATTTTCCCCAGATGCCGTTTAAATAGCAGTGTGATGTAGAAACCGTGTTTTGCTCGCCCATCATGAAGTAAGTCGTGTATTTATTGAATTTAGGCGAAACTAATCACATGCAGCATAAGTAACATAATTATTTTCTCTACTTGCAAGCTCGTAGAAAGATAATTAATCTTCATATCGTCTTAACTGGGTTTTTGTTGACAGCTGCTGCACATTACTCCTCTTGAAATTCACAAAACCAAATATTGCTCTACGCTTCTCCTCGACTGAAAGGAAGTGTACGAACATATTTTTTAATAACGCGGATTGTGTTGTAACATAACTTAAGATGTACATATAGGGAAATGTATTACGGTACAAACAATCGGTTGTTAACAATACGCAACAGGAGTTTGTTGGTGATCGAGTTGTATGCGTCTTAGCAATAATGAATACATCACGGCTGCACCACTGTCGACGTACACCGTACGTTGTTAAAGGGAGTGCAACCGTCTAAACTATCGCATCAAGGTTCAGTACGGAGACAATACTTACGTGAAGGAGACTACATGAATTGTTGGACAAAATGTGGTGGCTTCTGTACGACATAGAAAGGGGATAAGGGGATGGTATTTGTTATTCACCGGCAGTTGCTATTGTTCATCACTGCCTTACCAAGTGGTTTGTTGCGCCGTGACCCATCTAGTCGTGTCGGCACTGTAGTTCAACGTGTTCGGTGAGAGGGTTAGCTGCCCTCTGTAATAAAGAAAACTGAGTGAATGGATCAACGCTGAACTTGAGCGGGCTTCGTGGGACGTCGGCCCCGAACAAATGCAACAAACAGTAATAAATAATAAAAAGAAGCAATTGCTGAAATTCGCTATATTGGACGGCGACCCCTCTCCCCATCATTTGTCTGCGACTTCGGCTCTAGCAGCGGCAAACGGAAAATCTAAGTATTGAAGATACAGTCTTACCACGGTGTGTAAAAGGCCCTGTACCTGCACTGCCTCGGAGGTAAAGAATCCCATGCGTTCACCTGTTCTTGGTTCTTGCCCATCCTGCCCTTGTGTGTCATGGCGGCGACTAGATCTAGGTACAAGTCATCTGACACGCCGAACTATTCCATTTCTCGCTCCTAAGTAGCGACAATCTCCAATTCAATTGCTCATGTGTATGTAGTAACACAATGTGGTTAGATAAAATTTAAGTCACATTTCTCCACTCTACAGTCAACTGTTACACTTTTCGGCTTGAACCCTTTCACAACCATTAGAACGTAGGTGTACCATGACAGTTTAGCAAACAACTGCTGTGAATTTACTGCATGCTCTTGGTATGTATCAATGTCCCACTGGTGAACGAAGATATCTAATGGTTTGCAAACTTTTTATGATTATGGCCTGCACCTGCAGGCTGTGCTCTCTTCAAATTTCATCTTTAATGCTACAGGAATTGAACAAAAATATGGAAACATCAAAAACACAACACATTACCATGTCTAATACGGTGTAGGAAACCCGTTGGCATTCAAAGCAGTTTCCAGTCGTCTCGGACTGGACAATGCAGACCCTTTCTCGTTTTCATGGGAATCTTATAACATTCTTCCTGCAACACAATGACAAGTTCAGGTAACTATGGTTGGGGTGGATAGCGATTACGCACTCTTCTCTCCAAATTAGACCACAAAGACCCTATAACATTGAGATCTGATTACTATGGTGGCCAGGGGAGGTACGAGAATTAATCGTCGTGCTCACAAAACCAGTCCTGGACGATGCAAGCTATGTGAACAGGAGCCCTGTCCTCTTCGGACAAAGCATCAGCACAGGTGAACAATCCTTGTACCATGGGTGGACATGATCAGCCAAAATGGTCACATAATTCTTGGCAGTAATGCGTCCCTGCAGAGAAACCGAGGGACCCAATGAACACCACGATTCGCCTGTCCAAATCATCACCGAAACCCCGCCATGTTTCACTCCTGGAACCTAAACTCGCCTAGAAGTTGGAAACAAGAGACAAGACTCATACGACCAAATGAATTTCTTCCATTGGTCCATAGTCCAGGTTTTATGCCTTCGACACCGTGTTTTCCTGTTTCGGCATTTTCATCAGTGATGAGTGGATTTTTAATTCCTGCTCGCCCTGCAACTCCCTGATTATGGAGCTCCTTTCGTGTTTTTTTGGTGCTGACAGAGTTCACGAGTCCAACATTCAGTTCTGCAGTGACTTTTGCAGCTCTTGTCCTCTTATTTTTAGTCACATTTCTCTTAAGCGGTCGTCGGCCGCGGTGGCCGAGCGGTTCTAGGCGCTTCAGTCCGGAACCGCGCGACTGCTACAGTCGCAGGTTCGAATCCTGCCTCGGGCATGGATGTGCGTGATGTCCTTAGGTTAGTTAGGTTTAAGTAGTTCTCAGTTCTAGGGGACTGATGACCTCAGATGTTAAGTCCCATAGTGCTCAGAGCAATCTGAACCATTTTGAACTCTTCAGCTATCGTCTGTGTCGATCATTCAGTACACACTTTCGCGGTTTTATGTCTTGGCAGATGATGATTTTTCGCTTTCCATGTATGCGGTATAAATCTTAGATACGGTGTCTCTTGAAACACCAAACTTTTCGGCCACCTTAGTTACGAAGCAGCCATAGTAAGGGCATACATAGTTTCCCCATGTTCGAATTCATTTAGCTCCGACATAACGCAATCACAACAATGTTCTTACCACGACCGACACTTGCAACGTAAGGAAGACTTCGTACTGGTACCGTTCATAGTCAAATACGACAGAGCAACCTGCATCTGCATTATGGTCAAGTATGCATTTCTCGCTTATTTTTGTCCACCTCCCCTGTGCTCCGCTACGAATAGCACTGACGGAAAAAAAATAGTAGCCACAAAAAGCAGTTGTGCGACATAAATGAAAGCTGGTAGGTGTGTTTCGCGCCAGTCACGTAGGAATGGCTCTAACAGTACCACTATGAAGATACGAGGGTCACTCCAAAAGAAATGCACACTCTTTTTTTTTAATCCATCTTTTATTCTACATATTTGAAAGTTTTACAGTGTGTAGATACATCCTTTAGGAACAATATTTTCATTTCTTCAAATAGTTTCCATCCTTCTCAACTGCCTTACGCCATTTTGGAACCAGCTCCTGTACACCCGCACGGTAAAATTCTGGACCAACCTGTTGAAGCCACTGTTTGGCAACTTGCACAAGGGAGTCATCATCTTCAAACCTTGTTCCACGAAGAGGGTCTTTCAGTTCCCCAAAGAGATGATAGTCACATGGAGCCAGGTCAGGACTGTAAGACGGGTGTTTCTGTTTTGTCCATCCGAGTTTTGTGATCGCTTCCATGGTGTTTTGACTGACATGTGGCCGTGAATTGTCGGACAACAGCAAAACATCCTGCTTTTGCCGATGTGGTCGAACACGACTCAGTCGAGCTTGAAGTTTCTTCAGTGTCGTCACATGCGCATCAGAATTTATGGTGGTTCCACTTGGCATGGTGTCCACAAGCAATAGTCCTTCGGAATCGAAAAACACCGTAGCCATAACATTTCCAGTAGAAGGTACTGTTCCAAAAGTTCGCTGCATATCGTTTTTCTTGTTTCTTTGTGAGCCACTGCCAACATCCTGGGAACCCACGTGGCACAAACCTTTTTTAACGCTAACACTTTCAGTATTCTGCAAACACTTCCTTCCCTATCCCAACGTAGAGTGACAATTCGTTCACTGTGATGTGTCTGTCAGCAATTACCAATTCGTTAACTCTCTGCACATTGTCTGGAGTGTGTGCGGTACGAGGACTGCCGCTGCGAGGACAATCCTCAATATTGCCGTGCCCGCTTTCATCACGTAACCTGCTTGCCCACCGACTAACTGTACTGCGATCGACAGCAGCATCTCCATACACCTTTTTCAACCTCTTGTGGATGTTTCCCACTGTCTCGTTTTCACAGCACAGGAGTTTTATGACAGCACGTTGCTTCTGACGAACGTCAAGTGTAGCAGCCATCTTGAAGACATGCTGTGACGGCGCCACTCACAGGGACAGGTTGAAGTAAGTTTGAAAACAAGCGGGAAGGATGTATCTACTCACTGTAAAACTTTCACACATGCAGAATGAAACCTGTATTTAAAAAAAAATAGTGTGCATTTCTTTTGGAGTGACCCTGGTACAAATCAGGTTTGCTTTAACGCTGAAACGGCCGGGAGCGAAAGTTACATTTGAGAATGGATGTGTTAAGCTGATGTTAGTTAACAAAGCATTTAAGGCCGGCCGGAGTGGCCGTGCGGTTCTAGGCGCTACAGTCTGGAACCGAGCGACCGCTACGGTCGCAGGTTCGAATCCTGCCTCGGGCATGGATGTGTGTGATGTCCCTAGGTTAGTTACGTTTAATTAGTTCTAAGTTCTAGGCGAATGATGACCTCAGAAGTTCAGTCGCATAGTGCTCAGAGCCATTTGAACCAAAGCATTTAAGGCGACAAAGACGCCATTATCAACACCTCACTGAGTTTGAATGGGGTCGTATAATAGGGTTACGAAAGCCTTGCAGGAATGTAGCCACTGTACATGACTGCTGGCAGCGGTAGTCACGAGAAAGAACAATCGCAAAAAGAACGAGCTTCGGACACCCACGGGGCACTATCATTTTCGATGTGTGGCTCTGGCGCATCGTACTACATCTGCAGCAGCAATCTGAGTAGCAGTTGGCACCACAGTGGCACAACGAGCTGTTACATATCGGTTATGTCAAGGACAGCTCCCAGCCAGACGACCTGCACCATGCATTCTATTGACCCCAAGCCATGGGCATCTGCAACTTCAGTGGTGACAAGCGAGAGTTCGTTGGGCATCTGTTGTGCTTCCCGATGAAAGCTGGTTCTGACGGTCAGTAATGGCCGTGTGTTATTCAGGAGGAAGGCAGTTGAGGGGCTGCAACAAATATAACTGTTTGCTAGACTCAGTGGATCTGCAGCTCTAATTATGGTCTGGGGTGGAATTTCGTATGACAGCAGGAGAACTCTCGTAGTTATCCCACGCATCCTGACTGCAAATTTGTACGACAGTTTGGTGAATCGAGTTCTTGTGCTGCCATACATGAAGGGCATTCCAGGGGGTATTTTCCAACAGGAAAATGATTGCCCACGTTGTGCTGTTGTAACCCAGCATGCTCTACAGAGTACCGACATGTTGCCTTCATCTGCTCGATCTCCAGACCTGTCTCCAGTCGAGCACATACGGGACATTATCAGATGACAACTCCAGCGTCATCCACGGCCGGCATTAGCCGTCTCTGAATTGACTAAGTGCAACAGCCATGCAGCTCCATGCCACAAATTGATATCCGGCCCCTGTACAACATAACACACGTACATTAGCATGCTTGTATTCAACATCATGTCGGTTTCAGCGATTATTGATGTACCAGCATTTCACATTTGCAATAGCTCATCTCGCGTTTGCATAAACCTGTGATCTTGCAATGGTAATCACTTACATGTGTTAACTAGACAAATGTATTCCCTAAATTTCATAACTCTACATTGATAATTTTTTGTTGTTGTGATTTTTTCAGTCATTGTAGTTCAGGCCTAGAGACAGGCGTCCCAGTGAACAAATCTGCAAAGCAGAGTGCTATCGCTTTCCGAGGCAATTCGCGAAAATAAACTGCACGCATGTACTGACGTATGCTGCGTCACGAACGGTGCCTGTATACGCACTTGTAATGTGAGTTACAAACGTAGAGAGAGATGCTCTATCCACTGGTGTGTGTTTGTTTTCAGTACGCCTTACGGTTTTCGTACTATTGCTTTGTCAAACCCAATATATAATGATGAACAGCCCTATGTGTCCCATACCTTCCCTCGTTGTAAAACTAGATGGTGGGAAATATTTTTTTCATATTTTTATTTGTGACTATGAGATTAATTAAAATAAGAATACATTAATATCTTGCACACGGAAAAAACTGGTAGTGAAAGGACTAAAGAATGTTAGACATTATATTCTAAACAATTTTGATTAAGCTTACGCGCCGGTCACAGGTTCGAATCCTGCCTCGGGCATGGATGTGTGTGATGTCCTTAGGTTAGTTAGGTTTAAGTAGTTCTAAGTTCTAAGGGACTGATGACATCAAAAGTTATGTCCCATAGTCCTCAGAGCCTTTAGCTTACGCTCCTCTGTCTCAGGTAAGTGCCGAATAGTAAATATTATTTAATTTCCATATTAAGATTTCTAATTTGGTGCTAAAGTAAAAGAAAAAATCATAGTAAGTACTGTCTTTGCTCTTTTTAGGTGCACTGGTACTACATACAGCGTCAGTAAAATGTTCTGGCACTGATGGAATATAAGCAGTTAGGACATTATCAAGTTTTCTGGTTTGTTAATGAGAATGTGGTAACATCGTGCACTGTATTTAGGATTTTTCATGGTTTTTTTGTCCCAATTCCACTGACAGATAATCAGCAAATCAACGTTTTAGAACTGACGAAGCTAGCTGTCACTTTTGGTTTCCATCTTGTTGATGCAATATCACGCAGAATATGTGTTTTCTGGAGGATCTGTTCAAAAGAGCTATTGATACATTAAAAAATTTATCAAATTTTTGCTCTTTCAGGCATGGAACTGCAGATTGGTATCTTTTACACGAAACTGATTATTTTAAATGTTACTTCTCTTCTTCTTCTTCTTCTTCTTTCTGGCCTCTATGACGTATCTTCATCGTCTTGGCACGTTAATTTTCAGATTTGTGCAGTGTTAGTGGTAGAGGGTGGCCGAATGGCCTTCCTGCCGCCAACCTTACAGTTACCCTCCCCCGCCCCCTCCCCCAACCCTCGGGTTGGGCATAGCATGGTTTGGATAGGAGTTAAGCATCCTCTCCGTTGTGCTTATAACGTGTTGCACCTTGCCTGTCTGGCTAACAGGTAAGAACGGGCAGGTTGAATGCGAAATATGTACACCTCTCAGCCCGGTATTACGTACAGGCTGGCTGGCACACCGTGGCTCGTCGTTTACCCGCCGGGTGGATACGATCCGCTTCCGACGCGCCTCCCCAAATACCGGAAGCGGCGCGCTAACGCTTAGGGCTACCCGGGCGGGTCGTTATTTCAGATGTTATCATTTCGAGACCTGTAAATGCATTGCGCAACAGAATTAAAGGGTCAGTTTTTCGAAATCTCGTAATTTTCTCCGATTGCGACACAGAAATTTGGAATTTGGCCAAGAGGTGCCTACAACCTCCCTCTATAACGGTGCAAAAGCGTGGCGCCCTGCGATGACATACTAGGGCTCGTCGACGCTTCAAACAACAAGCAGAAAAAGCTAGTTCTCAGAAGTTCATGTGACAAGTAAGGTTGGTTAATGACGCCACACTGGCACCATATTTTATTTACACGTCAAGTTCCGTAGGACCAAATTGACGAGCAAATTTCCAAGGTCATGGAACTTGTGAGTACATGAAATTACAAAGTAAAAGTAATAACAGATAAAAATTATTCTTAATGAACCCGAAAAAAGTCAGTCCGTAAGATTAAGTAAACGCAATCAACAATACAATAAGAATCAGCTTAATTTTTCAGAGAACTCCTCGACAAAATAGGAGTCATCCAGTTTCGATTTGAAAGCACGTGGATTACTGCTAAAAATTTTTAATTCGAGTGGTAGCTTATTGAAAATGGATGCAGCAGTATACTGCACATCTTTTTGCACACGAGTTAAGGAAGTCCGATCCAAATGCTGATTTGATTTCTGCCGAGTATTAACCGAGTGAAAGTTGCTTATTTTTGGGACTAAGCTAATATTGTTAACAAGAAATGACAGTAATTGGTATATATATTGAGAGGCCAATGTCAAAATACCTAGACTCGTGAACAGGGGTCAACAAAAGGTTCGTGAACTTACACCACTTATTGCCCGAACCCCCCGTTTCTCAGCCAAAAATATCTTTTTAGAATGGGAAGAGTTACCCCAAAATATAATAGCATGCGACATAAGCGAATGAAAATAGCAAAGTAGACAATTATCGTGTCGAACAACCACTTACTTCAGATACCGTTCGAATAGTAAAAATGGTAGTATTAAGACTTTGAACAAGATCCTGAGCGTGAGCTTTCCACGACAGCTTACTATCTATCTGAACACCTAGAAATTTGAACTGCTCAGTTTCACTAATCATATGCCCCTTTTGTGAAATTAAAACTCCGGGTTTTGTTGAATTGTGTGTTAGAAACTGTAAAAATTGAGTTTTACTGTGCTTTAGCGTTAGTTCATTTTCTACAAGCCATGAATTTAGGTCATGTACTGAACTATATGAAACCGAGCCAATGTTGCAAACAACATTCTTTACTACCAAGCTAGTGTCATCAGCAAATATAAATATTTTAGAGTTACCCGTAATACTAGAGGGCATATCATTTATATAAATAAGGAACAGGAGTGGCCCCAACACTGATCCCTGGGGCACCCCCCACTTGACAGTATCCCACTCAGACCGTTATCAACATTGTGAATAATGACCTTTTGCTGCATGTTGCTAAAGTAAGAAGTGAACCACTTGTGCGTTACTCCCCGTATTCCGTAATGGTCCAACTTCTGGAGCAATATTTTGTGGTCAACACAACCAAATGCCTTAGTTAAATCAAAAAATATGCCAAGCTTTCGAAACCTTTTGTTTAGCCCATTTAACCACAATACCGCCCAACGCCATCATGAACGTCTCATACGATGGAGAGGTCGTCAACCCTCTCTCACCCATACGTCACCCCTTCCTTTGACGCCTTTGCGATGGAGATCAGAACTGCGATGCCCAGCGTTGAAGTCACGAAGTTTTCTTATGTGTGGCCGAAGACTATATTTCGGACACGCTACCACTCAGAATCGACTCGAAAACATTTCATGGAGTGGGATCAAGGGCGTCAATGAAACCACTCCTTTACTCTTAGATACATTGTACAAGTACTTTGTGATGACACACGGTCGTCTAGCATGTGGTTACAGACGGGCAGGGCAAGACTGTCGTATATGTAACCATAATCCCTAATGTCCATAAAGATAGGACAGATTAATGCCATGAGAAGTATCAGGCTATTGCATGAGGCTAGACGAACGACAGAAAAGTTACAGTTAGATTATTGTGCCTCCAAGAACCGTATACGAAGGCAAGAAAGATCCCCTGGATGCCAATAACTACCGAGATAGTCACACAAGGGCAACGTCCTACGGCAGTAATAATAGTATTTAACAAGGTCATAACAGTGACAAAAATATCACAATAATCTGTGTGAAAATGTTCAAATGTGTGAGGTCATCGGTCCCTAGACATACACACTACTTTAACTTATGCTAAGAGCAACACACACACCCATGCCCAAGGGAGGGCTCGAACCTCCGGCGAGAGGGGCCACGCAATCCGTGACATGGCGACTGTAACCACGCGGCCACTCACGCGACGTGGAAATGTTAAGCGGAAGGGAGAGTTACATCCTAGATTCCATGTATTTTCAATTTAGTGATGAGATCGACGAATATCTGCTAAGAGTAAAGGATATTAGTGACATAAGACGAACTAAGCCTCTTGTGTACTCTATTGTATTGTGGCATAGCCTCCTGAGTGATGGCCGTGGAAGACAACTAGAAAAGCCATTATGGAATTCGAACTACGGGTATTGAATGCACCTGACAATCTGCCAACCTACGAAGCAACGTCAAATAGTGACGTCAATTTAGCAAAGACAGCAGAGGTAGGCCGCGTGAAAGGCTGGACGGTTGAGAGTGGAATGACATCGAGTGACCACAATGTCATATACTATCACTGGAAGGGAAATCTAAAACGCCACAGAAAATGTGTGCATACGGCCCAAATACAACTTCAAAGACGCTAAGTGGGTAGAACTAAGAAGGGTGTTTCAGTGTCCGGGAAATCCATCGCTGGCTGATAATGTAGATGTTAAAGCGCAAGAACTGAGTTAGGTTGTTTTGGGAAGCAGACCAGACAGCGAGGTCATCTGTTTCTCAAGAACTGACAGTGGCTATATATAGAGCAATGGAGGCAGTGGTACCTGTCAGCAGAGGTCATTCTAAAGTAGTATCTTGCATCTGGACCTATGTGCTGCAGAAATTGAGATGCGAAACAATAAGAGCCAAGAAGTTATACCAGAGGTGCTTGGCCCAAGAGGAAAGAGTCTGAAGGTTGCATAGATAAAGGTATGTTAAACAACGTTTTAAGGAGGTGTTGCCAGACGGAGTGGCCGTGCGGTTCAAAGCGCTGGTTCTAAGTCTGGAGCCGAGCGACCACTACGGTCGCAGGTTCGAATCTTGCCTCAGGCATGGATGTGTGTGGTGTCCTTAGGTTAGTTAGGTTTAATTAGTTCTAGGCGACTGATGACCTCAGAAGTTAAGTCGCATAGTGCTCAGAGCCATTTGGACCAAGGAGGTGTTATGAGAAACAAAAACAGACCAATTGAAGCAATTCGTGGAGGCCGATTTAGAAACCGATCGCTGGGGTGTACCGTGTAAAACAGTCTACGAGAAAATACGATCACCAACAGTCTCGTCCACGCTCAAAAGGAATGATGGGACGGTAACAGAAAGTTGGGAACGGTCAGCTGTCCTGCTTATGGAAACACTGCTTCCTGACGATGGGGAAGAAGGCGAGACAGAAGAGCAGTGTAGGTTACGAAAAATGTTGTGGAAGACTCCTTCGCACAAGAAGAAATTAGGCAGATTATTTAAGACTGAAAAAGAAAAAAAACCTCCAGGACCGGACGGGATCCCTAGAGAAGTAATACAAGCTATATGCCACCAATTAGATAGTTACTTGCGCGAACTGTACAATGAGTGTCTCTTGCAAGGAAGGGTCCCTGCATCGTGGAAGAACACTGAAGTGGTAATAATTAGTAAACAGCGAGATAAGGCTCCAATGATTCCCAAATCCTGTAACCAATTTGTCTTTTGAACGTTCTCGGCGAAAGATAACAAGATAACAGACTGCTACATGGGTTAAACCCTCACTAGTACGGGTTTAGAAGAGGCAATTCAACTGAGGACGCAGTTAATAAGGCTATTTCGCTAGTGACAGTTACTCATTCTACGTACGCTCTAGCGATGATGATTAATATTGCTGGCGCTTTCGATAACCTATGTAATGTTGGATGTCTTTCTTTGGTCAACTTAAGGGTTTGGAGTGTCCAGAAGCGCCGTACAACTGCCTGAGAGATTACTGCCACAGGCGACAATCTTCTTTAACATGCCCAAGAAAAAAAAAATTATTACTATCCCAGGAAATGTGATTTGTATGGTCTATTTTTGCTTTTCAGATAATAGGCTGTAATCATAAAGAATAAATAAACCCCTTTACGTGGGATATTGATTCCCACTAGGGCTGCACTCTATCAGAACTATAGTCTGGTAGTTTTGGTATAGAACATAAATTACGTAGTACGTAGTACAATTACTGGTTGTTCTGGTAACAATGGAGGGGATGAAACATAAATGAATATGTGAGAGAGAAACTGGGAGCACATAATTACAGCCACATTGGTCAGCGTTACTCCATTGTGTATTTTACATCCGTACAAAATACAAACTGCATTTTATGAGTAATAAAAATTAGCTGCTCGTGTAACTTCTAGGCTTGGACACTGATTCAGCCAGAACATTATGACCACCAACCTGCTATACATAAACCCTTTCAAGCGATAGCAGTGTCACCTGTTAAGGAATGACTGCTAGTCAGACACACGCTCCGTGCACGTAGTATCAATGAAGGTGCTGTTCATGTCTAGAATGGGGAATTCGCGCAATCTATGTGCGTTTGTACGAGGACAGATTAATATGGCCTGTAGGCTCGGTACGAGCATCTCGGGAACTGCACGACTAGTCGGATGTACGAGGCGTGTTGTGGTGAGCGTCGTCAACACGTGGCGAAAGCAAGGTGAAACGACGTCCAGACGTCGTAGGGTTGGGCGGCCACCCCTCATTGCAGATATCGGACGTCGTCGACTGAGGAGACTGGTAAAGCGGGACAGGTGGCGAACTGTGACGGAACTGGTTCAAAAAAATGGCTCTGAGCACTATGGGACTTAACTTCGGTGGTCATCAGTCCCCTAGAACTTAGAACTGCTTAAGCCTAACTAACCTAAGGACATCACACACATCCATGCCCGAGGCAGGATTCGAACCTGCGACCGTAGCGGTCGCGCTGTTCCAGACTGTGGCGCCTAGAACCGCTCGGCCACCCCGGCTCGCTGTACGGAACTGAGATCAGACTTTAATGCTGGGCAGAGTACAAGTGTCCTGAACACACAGTGTACCCAACACTAACGATGGGCCTCCGCAGGCTACGACCCATGCAAATGTCAATATTTATGCCACAATATCGGCAACTGCGACTGAAACGGGCACGTGACTGTCGGCATTGGACATTAGCGCAGCGCAGAGCGTTGCATGGTCTGAGGAATACCGATGTCAGCTTCATCATGCCGCTGGGACGCGCGAATCTGTCGTTTTCCAGGGGAACAGCTCCTTGACACCTGTAGTGCGGGACGGAGACAAACTGGCGGCTCTAGAGAACACTCACGTTGGCACCCATGGGTCCAGTGGAGCTCGTGCAAGGCATCCTGACGGGCAAGGAGTATCGTACACTGGTTGCAGACCACGTACACGACTTCATGACGATCATGTTTTCCAACAGCAATGGCATTTTTGTACAAAATAAAGCGCCATGTCACAAGGCCAGGGCCTAGCGGTTCTAGGCGCTTCAGTCCGGAACCACGCTGCTGCTACTGTCACAGGTTCGAATCCTGCCTCCGGCATGGATGTGTGTGTTGTCCTTAGGTTAGTTAGGTTTGAGTAGTGTCTAAGTCCAGGGGACTGATGACCTCAGATGTTAAGTCCCATAGTGCTTAGAGCCATTTGAACCACAAGGCCAGGAGTGTGATGGAGAGATTCGTGGAGCATAGTGGCGAGTTCTAGTTGACGTGCTGCCCCCCCCCCCCCCCCCCCCCCCCCCGCTCGCCAGATCTGAAACCGATCGATAACATCTGGGATGTGATTGAATGTGGCGTACCAGAGCTCAGCGCCCCCTCCCCGGAATCCACGGAAATTAGGTGACTTGTGTGTAGAGCTGTGGAAACAACTCCCTCCAACGACCTACCAAGGACTCACTGCTTCCAGCAAATACGCGTCTCCGCTGTGATTCCTGTCAAAGGCTATTATGAAGGTGGTCATAATGTTCTGGCTGATCAGTGTATGTAACCAAAGTAATTGATTTCGATGCAGGTACAGTCTACATTCACAAACACGGAGATAGCTACAGAATTATTGTTATTATTTTGTACTCCATGGAACGTTCTTCATCATGGTCAAAAGCAACAGGTTCCTGTTATTGTTGCTAAGTGCGAAAGTTGTTTAGAAATGACAGAAACATCTTTTATGCAAGCTCGACGAAGTATTAAAACGATGTTTGATATTTTTTGCGTTTCTTTAAGTTTACTTTTTTGAGGAAATTCAGTTTTTTACTTCTACAATGGTAAATATTTAATGTTTTTTTGTTTTTACTACAAAGTTCCCCTATTTCAGGTTACCAATCAACAATTTTTGAGTGAAACCTGAATTAAACATTGACAATTTCAATTTTGCTACAAGCACTGTTTATTTTTTAAGTAATATACAGGAGGGTTATAATGTAGAACGAAAGTGTTCCACGGGTACGCGGCCCTTTATATATAATCACTCAATTTCTAGACGGTTCGCCACTTCTGGTTTCTGGGGAAATCTAGTAAGACACTGATTGCTTACGCAAACAAATCAATATGTATGGGACACACCTAACGAACAGGTAACGCTGTCGCAATCTTAACCGACCAAGGCTACTAGGAAAACCACCGTAGTCCGCCTGCTTAGCTGAACGGTGAGCGCATCTGACTGCCATGCAGCGGCCCGGAATCGATTCTCGGGCGAGTCGGAGATTTTGTCCTCTCAGGGACTGGGTGTTGTGTTGTCCTCATCGTCATTTCATCATCATCGACTCTCAAGTCACCGAATGTGGCGTCAGCTGGAAAGACTTTCAATTTGACGGCCAATTTTCCCCCACGTGGGAACTCCCAGGCATGAGTGCCATACAATCATTTCATTTCACTGTCCGCCTCGATTCGCAGTCCGCTGTTAGCAGCGGTGGGGCAAGGTCGTCGCGCCTGTGTCCCCCTGTTAGTGCACGGCGCGCGCGAGTGTTGACTGTTTACCTTCCGCTACGGCGAGTGTCACGCGTCCGTGTCTCGGTAGTGCCATGGCGCACTTGTATCGCAAGTCCACAATTAAGATCACATTTCAAGCGGACTACGCAAGACCTCGAGCACGTGACATTGAACGTTTCATCCGAGAAGAACTTCATATTCCACCTCAAGACATCACTGGGATCCACTTTTCTACAACACAAAGTGTCGTCTACATAAAAATGATCAATGAAAAGGCGTGCACTGACGTTGTGTGCCGACACGCTCATGGACTTAAATTTAAGCATTCTTATGGTCACATAGGAACTGTCACGATCGACCACGCTGGATTAGGCCTTCGCACTCTGAGGGCCTCCGAGCTGCCATTCAAAGTCCCGCCAGATGTTGTGATGACAGCTTTCAAACCGTACGGCAACGTGCTAAGCCACTTGGCTGAAAAATGGCAAACTTTTGAGACGTACCCCGTCTTAAATGGAGTGAGACAAATTAAGATTGAAATGACGAAGCATGTGCCATCCTATCTAGTAATTGGCGGCTGCAGAGCCATTGTCATGTACGACGGACAACCGCGTACTTGCGCCGGCTGTGGCCAGGAAGGACATGTCCGATCGGCCTGCATTCAACGCCGACTGACTCAGACACCGGTTGGTGAAGTTCCATCCCCGGCGGCGCCTACTTCACTCCCCATCACGGCAGACTTGCCTCAAGACGGTGATCAATTGTGCCACCAAGACGAGCCTAAAGAGAAGATGGAAGTAGAAACTAAAATTGTCCCGACCTCAGCCTTCCTACCAATGGAGACCGCATCAGATGATTGTCGCCCGCACTCTGACACAGAAAAACATGTCCGGAAAAAACGGTCCCCTCGAAAACGCAAGAAACGGCGCCATACGCCATCCGATGATTGCCTGTTTCGGATGTGTGACCCTGACGAAAATCCGGTGTCGGACGACACTCAGGACTCTACCACCACAACTCACCCTTCCCATCACGATGCTACGGCGGATACAATTTCTGAGCCTCGGTCTGACAACATCACTTCTGCTACTGAACATACGCGCAAGCGCTCTACTGACAGCACTAATCAACAGTTACCAATTGATGCATGTGATTCTTGGGCGGATTATGTCGAGGATGAGCCACAGCACCAGGAGGATGCCGAAGGCGAGAGATGCTCCCTCGGCTGTACCCAGCACCAGCCAACAACTACGGCTGTATCGTCAGCCCCTGTGGGGCAGCCCCTGCCGCCCACACCTGGCCTCCTACACAACCCAGTTGCCGACCTGGCTGACCAAACATACCGTCTAGCGACGATTAACATCAACAACATGCGTGCCCGACATAAACTAGCGATGCTACAGGATCACTCAACGCATCAGGCATCGACATTGCGGCTCCTTCAAGAGGTGTATGTCGCCGACTTCAAGGGACCCTATGGCTACCAGACTTGAGTCTCACATGCGTCTTCCAATGGCAGTGGTGTGGCGATCCTCCTCCGCGAAGGTATATCCACAGAAGACGTCGAGTATCTCCCTGACGCCAGAGGCATGGCTCTTATTATCCAAGGAGTCAAACTTATTAACATCTATGCACCGTCAGGATCTGGTCGGCGTCGCGAACGATCCATCTTTTTCGCTCATACAATCACGTCCCTCTTTATGGGCCGTCAGTACGCCTTGATAATGGGAGGGGGCTTCAACTGTAGCCAAACACCTAAGGATCAGTTGCCACATCATTCTCCTTGCGCAGAACTTACGACAATTATAAATAATCTTCAATTGGTGGACTCGTGGGAACATGTTTGTGGCGATCGGCCCGGATTCACTCACTACACCAGCCATTCCTCCAGCCGCATCGACCGGATTTACATCTCGCGCTCCATAGCTGTGGGGACAAGAGCTGCCGAAGTTTGGCCCACAGCTTTTTCTGACCACGAGGCCTACATCTGCGCTATTACCCTCGGCCGCCAGAAGGTATGGCACAGCCGTGGTCCTTGGAAGTTGAACGTCGCCTACCTAGCTTCTCAGCAATGCCGCCGCCTTATAGAGAACACGTGGGACTCTTGTGAGCCGCCGGCGTGGCACCTACCGGTCTACACTGTCGTGGTGGTTACTCTGCGCCAAACTGGCCCTCCGGAAGACCTTGATAGGCTACGGGCGAGATGTTGCAGCATGGAAGAGACATACCATGGACTTTTACTACAGCATCTTAAGGGAATGTACAACACTGCCGTACTCACCTGCACGGCAGGTGACGGTGAACCGTGCCAAGGCACAGATCATCAGATTAACACGTTGCCACCTTGAGGGTGCGATCGTCAGAGTGAATGTGATTGAAAGCAAACACCCCAATACAAAGTGGCGCGCTGTGTGGCAGGCAGTGAATGCCACCACCCTTGATACTGACGTGCAATCTGCATGGTACGTAACTGTTAATGGGAAACAGTTGTGCCAGTCCCGCCTACATCATATCCACCTCGCTGATTCATCCTTGTGTGCCACATGCCAAGTGATTGATACGGATGAACATCGTTTCGAGTGCGGGTCGGCAAAGGACGTTTGCTATTTGGTGCGTCAGATATTGGCTTTTCTCACATGCACGACTCCCGACAGGATAACTATCCGATCACTTCTTTTCCCCGATAAGATTTATTTCCCAAGAGCAAAAACGAACTCTGTGACGTGGATCAGCGGCCACGCTGTTCACTACCTCTTCGGTAATGGCGAAAAGACAGTACCCGATTTTTGGTATTACCTCAACGAACGACATTGTGCGATCGCCAAGAACCCTAAATATAGGCAATATTTTTCTAATTATCTTTGGAGCGCATTCCATAATGCGCCTCGCAGCTGGATTATCGAGGACATGAGAAGATAACCATAGCACCTCTTCCCAGTTCCTTTTTTTATGAGATTGAACAAAAAACGGATACAACACAGCAACGAGAATACAGTCATCGAAAAATTCGCAGCGGGCTATAGTATGGAGCATACCTGTACTTTTTCGTAACGGGACGACTTCCTAGTATTCTGTTTATGTAGCCGAAGAGGAACGGCCTTCCTTTTATCCATTTGTATAAAAATAAAATAAAATAAAAAAGCAGAAAAACAAACCTTCCAAAATCCTTTTTCCTGTTTTCATTTTTGTTAAAAAATGTGGCTAGGATAGCTGGCTATTAATAGCCTACTGCTGACACCTCCAGGCGTTTCAAGCTTTCTCTAAGGATATTGGGGGAGGGGGGAGCTGCATCCCGATTTAACGTCATCGCATCACTTTGGAGTGCAGCATGACGGTAATTTTCGCTGTCTTGTACAGGCTAGGGCGCCCGGGACAGTTTAAATTCATTGAACGACATTTAAACGTGATCGGAAGCAGGAAATGGTGCTTATGCATTTTCAGTACTCCTGTTTCGCCCCCTCCTGAGGCGTAATCTGGCAGGTATGCGATATGGGTACATGCGTGAACAGAACGGAACGGATAAGGGCCCCTCTAAGTCGTACTTTCCATCCCCCCCCCCCCCCCCATCCAATTCGTCATCACCCTCTGTGGCGTCCGCTCATCATAGCTGAGAATTTTAAAAATGTGCCTTTATAGAGACAACCTGCGAAGTCGTCCTAGACGCCTCCAGGCAGGCAACCCCTTGACAGTCTTTCGGTTGCAGATGCCTTTAAATGTGTTGCGCAGTGTATATTAAAAATTTCTAAATGACTGAAGCGAAGTGTACTCCACTTACAGAGAAAATATCAGACGAGTCTCTGTTGAAATAATAAAGAAGCTATGGTGTTATCCATCCTTATGCTTTTAGTTATCGCTCTTACACAAATCATTACTCACAGTAATATGTTTTGTGGAAGCTACAATTGAATTTTTAAACCTTCACATGCACGATCTAATGATTAATGTGTCCTGGTATTATATACACAGGAAAGGAGAGATCCTTCTTCTTAGATCCTCCATTTTCAAAAGTTCCTTTACAAAGGAAGATTCGGGAGTGCTGCCTCAGTTTAGTTTTCGCACCACAGCAGAGACACACGATAGAGATGTTAGTGTCATTGGTGTTGAGAAACAGCTGAAATCGTTACAACTGTCAGATTCTGTAACAAACTTGTGGTTGACATTTGCCCTCTTTTAACCATAATATACTGTAGATCCCTCGAACAAAACCCATGTCCATTGGTTGGAAGAAAACATTGTTTGTGCTCATCTGCAAGAAGGGTAGCAAAAGTGAGCCACAAAACTGCCCGCCAGTATCCTTGATATCTATTTCTTGTAGAATCTTAGAAAATTTTCTAAGCTCACATGTAATGCGGTGTCTAAAACAGAATTACATGATGACAACTGACATGGATTGCGAAAACATCGATCGCGTGAAAGCCAAGTCGCGATTTCACAATGACATCCTGAAAGCCATCCACCAAGGCAGTCAGGTAGATGAAGTATTTCTTGCCTCCCGTAAAGCATTTGATTCAGTACCACACATACGTGTATTATCGAAAATAGAATCGTTTAAGGTCGTAGCATATCAATCGAAATTTGTAATTGAACTGAGAATTTCTCGGGAGGGAGGACATAGCATGTTGTCTTGGATTCAAAGTGATCAACAGATGTCGAATTAACTTCAAGTGTCACCCAGGGAAGTGTGTTGAGAATCTTGATATTCATGTTGTATACTTACGCGGTTGCGGACATTATTAATGCGAGCCGCCCGGACAGTAATGCACCACATTTTTTTCTCAGCCAACAACAATAGTATGAATGCGAAACTTTGTGTATTATTTGAAGTTTCCCGAGTGCGCGCACAAATTTTGCGTTTCGTCCCACAGATAGCGTAGCTGTAGCAATGTCTCAAAATGTCGTTTGTAAACGAGGTATGATACAAGCGGCGTCTCGTAATTGAAGCTGTCACTACGGAGAAAGAAACTGTTGGGAACATTCACAAACGTAAGTGTGCAATTTGTGGAGCATATGCTCACAACAGAAGTAAGGTTAGACGATGCAGAGAGAGGGTGAGGGCATTACGAGAAGGCGGTTAGGAAGAGCTCCAAGATTTGCAGCGTTCGTGGAGGCCATCCACGACTGTCACACCTGAAAAGATGCAGCTTGCTGATGTGCTATTCGTGGTAAAAACAGGCAGCGCCATTAATTCTTAAGCATGTGTGAAAAGATTAACCAAACTCAAGAAACTCTTCCAGCCACTTCGGCGCCATAACAACCCAGTTGACTGATTCAACATTACTCGACCTCACACAAAGTTGAGGATTTCAGAACAAATCACTAACCAGGACTGGACAGTGTTACCACATCCACCTTACAGCCCTGATTCGCCCTCTCAGACTTCCACTTGTATTGGCGATTAAAGAATTACATTCGTGGTAGTCTTTTTGAGATGACGAAGAGGTGATTCGCACAGTGAAGAAATGGCCTCGAGACCAGAACAAGGAGCTTTACCGAGAGGGCGTCCGCGCCCTTGTTTCTCGCTGGAGGAAGGCCATATAACGGGTACGATATTACGTGGGAAGCAGGGGGTGTAGAAGAAACACCATTTTTCTTGGGTGTACGTTTCATTGTGTTCAATAACCATCGAAGAAAATGTGGTGCATTACTTTCTGGGCGACCCTGGTAGTAATTCAACGCTTTTTGCTGAAGTTGCGGTTATCTGTAATGAACTAGTGTTTCGAAAAAATTGCACGAATCGTCACATCTTGACAAAATTTCAAAGACAGGCAAGTTTCTTTCAAACTTCAAAAGTGTAAAATTGTGCTATTCGCAAAACGCAAAAATGTAGTATCCCTTGACTAAAATGTCAAAGAGTCACAATTGTAATCAGTCAATACACGTAAATACGCTATGTGATCAAAACTATACGGATACCTGACTGAAAATGACTTAAAAGTTCCTGGCGCCCTCCATAGGTAGGCAGTACTGGAATTCAGCATGGTGTTGGCCCACCCTTAGCCTTGATGACAGCTTCCACTCTCGCAGGCAAACGTTCGATCATGTGCTGGAAGGTTTCTTGGGGAATGGTCGCCCATTCTTCACTGAGTGCTGCACTGAGGAGAGGTATCGATGTCGGTCGGTGAGGCATGGCACGAAGTCGGCGTTCCAAAACATCCCAAAGAGCACTTGCCCGCGAAAGGCAAAGGTCCCGAGTTCGAGTCTCGGTCCGGCACACAGTTTTAATCTGCCAGGAAGTTTCATCCCGAAGGTGTTCTATACGATTCAGGTCACTACTCTGTGCAGGTTTGTCCATTACATGGATGTTATTGTCGTGTAACTATTCCGCCACAGGCTGTGCCTTATGAACAGCTGCTTGATAGTGTTGAAAGATGCTCTTCAACAGTGGGAAGCAGGAAGGTTCTTAAAACATCGATTTAGGCCTGTGCTGTGATAGTGCCACGTAAAACAACAAGGGGTGCAAGCACCCGCCATGAGAAACACTTCCACATCGTAACATCACCGCCTCCGAATTTTCTGTTGGCACTACACACGCTGGCAGATGACGTTCACTTTGCATTCGCCATACCCACACCCTGCCATCGGATCACCACATTGTGTACCGTGATTCGTCAGTCCACACAACGTTTTTCCACAGTTCAGTTGTCCAATATTTACGCTCCTTACACCAAGTGAGGCGTCGTTTGGCATTTACCGGCATGATGTGTGGCTTATGAGCAGCCGCTCTACCATAAAATCCAAGTTTTCTCACTTCTCGCCTAACTGTCATAGTACTTGCAGTGTACCAGGTGCACTTTGGAATTCCAATGTGATGGTCTGGACAGATATTTGCCTATTACACGTTACGACCCTCTTCAATTGGTTGACTGTACGTTTTTATGCTGCATGTGTCCCTTCACGTTTCCTCCTCACTGTCACATCGGAAACAGTAGACCTAGGGATGTTAAGGAGTGTGGAAATCTCGCATACAGACGAATGACACAAGTGAAACCCAATCACGTGACCACGTTAGAAGTCCATGAGTTACGCGGAGTGCCCCATTCTGCTCTATCATAATGTCTAATGACTACCGAGGTCGCTGATATGGAGTACCTGGCAGTAGACGGCAGCAAAATGCACCTAATATGAAAAACTTATGTTTTTGGGGGTGTCTGGATACTTTTGATCACATATTGTACGTAGTTTTAACAATATATAGGTGTCTGAAGTGGAAGCATTACATAGGCTCAGTCGTAATTAAAGCAAGTGGTAAACTTCGACTCATTGGTAAAATACTAGGGAAACGCAATCAGCCTACAAAGGAGATTGTTTAATTAAACATTCGTGTGATCCATCTTAGAATATTTCTAAAGTGTATGGGCACCGCGGCAAATAGAACTAACAGGGGAGACTGAACGTACACAAAGAGGATAAGCGCTTTGAGTACGTTAAGTCTTGCAGCTCTTAAATACTGACGAAAAGACATTTTAACATTAAAGGTGGGGTTTATTTACTTTCGGACTAGTTTCAGGCTTTGCCCACTTTCACAAGCCACCTATTACAGAGAACACAGTTTGTTAAGAATAGATGTGTAGTGTGAGGGTAATAAGGTAGCCATGATAAAATAGTCTATATGGTAACTACTTACGTAGTTGTATTTAGGATACAATACTGTAAGGTGCAACTACATCTGTGTCATCTTTTAATGCAAATATGAGGTGTCTTTAAGTTTAATGACATAAATAGAACTGTCAGTACCAACCATATCCTAAATGCAAATAGGTAAGTCGTTGCATAGAACCATTTTATCACTGGCACCTTTGTTATCCACATTCAACACATCCATTCATAACGAATTTTGTTCTCTGTAATAGGTGGCTTGTGAAAATGGCCAAAGCGCGAAACTAATAGACCAGTAAATAAAAAACAGATTTTGGATTCAAATGTCTGTTGTTCAGTATGCAAAGAAGAGCAGCTTGAATGGTGACAGATTTGTTGGAGCTATAAACCATGGAGCCGGCCGCGGTGGTCTCGCGGTTCTAGGCGCGCAGTCCGGAACCGTGCGACTGCTACGGTCGCAGGTTCGAATCCTGCCTCGGGCATGGATGTGTGTGATGTCCTTAGGTTAGTTAGGTTTAAGTAGTTCTAAGTTCTAGGGGACTTATGGTCACAGCAGTTCAGTCCCATAGTGCTCAGAGCCATTTGAACCATAAACCATGGAGATGCTTTATAAATCTGATCTGGCAGACGCTTAAACGCAGACGCAAACTACCCAGGGGAAGCCTGCTTACAAATTTTCAAGGACCAGCTTGAAGCGAGGAATCTAAGAATATACTACAACCCCCTGCGTGTCGCTTCCGTAGGGATGACCGAGACTTGGACTGGTTCCAGCTCGCACAGTGGCGCTGAAGCAATCATCCTTCCCGCGTTCCACACGTGAATGGAACGGGATGAAGCCCAGTAACGGGTACAATGGGACGTACACTCTGCGACGCACTTCAGGGGTTTGCAGAGTATGAATAGAGATGTAGGCGTCGATTTCTACGAATCTGCCGTTCTACCCACTTTCAGCTTTCTCTCGCTGTATAAACCTGCGCACGTTTTATTAATCATTGTTCTTTTCTCGGAAGATAGCGGATATAATACAGGGTGTTTCAAAAATGACCGGTATATTTGAAACGGCAATAAAAACTAAACGAGCGGCGATAGAAATACACCGTTTGTTGCAATATGCTTGGGACAACAGTACATTTTCAGGCGGAGAAACTTTCGAAATTACGGTAGTTACAATTTTCAACAACAGATGGCGCTGCAAGTGATGTGAAAGGTATAGAAGACAATGCAGTCTGTGGGTGCGCCATTCTGTACGTCGTCTTTCTGCTGTAAGCGTGTGCTGTTCACAACGTGCAAGTGTGCTGTGGACAACATGGTTTATTCCTTAGAACAGAGGATTTTTCTGGTGTTGGAATTCCACCGCCTAGAACACAGTGTTGTTGCAACAAGACGAAGTTTTCAACGAAGGTTTAATGTAACCAAAGGACCGAAAAGCGATACAATAAAGGACTGGGAACGTGACGGATGAACGTGCTGGAAAGGTAGGGCGACCGCGTACGGCAACCACAGTGGGCAACGCGCATCTAGTGTAGCAGGTGATCCAACAGCGGCCTCGGGTTTCCGTTCGCGGTGTTGCAGCTGCGGTCCAAATGACGCCAACGTCCACGTATCGTCTCATGCGCCAGAGTTTACACCTCTATGCATACGAAATTCAAACGCGGCAACCCCTCAGCGCCGCTACCATTGCTGCACGAGAGACATTCGCTAACGATATAGTGCACAGGATTGATGACGGCGATATGCATGTGGGCAGCATTTGGTTTACTGACGAAGCTTATTTTTACCTGAACGGCTTCGTCAATAAGCAGAACTGGCGCATATGGGGAACCGAAAAGCCCCATGTTGCAGTCCCATCGTCCCTGCATCCTCAAAAAGTACTGGTCTGGGCCGCCATTGCTTCCAAAGGAATCATTGGCCCATTTTCCAGATCCGAAATGATTACTGCATCACGCTATCTGGACATTCTTCGTGAATTTGTGGCGGTACAAACTGCCTTAGACGACACTGCGAACACCTCGTGGTTTATGCAAGATGGTGCCCGGCCACATCGCACGGCCGACGTCTTTAATTTCCTGAATGAATATTTCGATGATCGTGTGATTGCTTTGGGCTATCCGAAACGGCGTGGATTGGCCTCCCTATTCGCCAGACATGAACCCCTGTGACTTCTTTCTGTGGGGACACTTGAAAGACCAGGTGTACCGCCAGAATCCAGAAACAATTGAACAGCTGAAGCAGTACATCTCATCTGCATGTGAAGCCATTCCGCCAGACACGTTGTCAAAGGTTTCGGGTAATTTCATTCAGATACTACGCCATATTATTGCTACGCATGGTGGATATGTGGAAAATATCGTACTATAGAGTTTCCCAGACCGCAGCGCCATCTGTTGTTGACAATTGTAACTACTGTAATTTCGAAAGTTTGTCTGCCTGAAAATGTACTGTTGTCCCAAGCATATTGCAACAAACGGTGTATTTCTATCGCTGCTCGTTTAGTTTGTATTGCCGTTTCAAATATACCGGTCATTTTTGAAACACCCTATAGAATACAGTCACTACTAAAAATAAACCTTGACTGACCTCTGGTTTTAGTTTAGTGTAAAATCTTAATTCCGTTGTAACCATTAATGCAATATCGCTAACCACAGTTGTATAATTCTCTCCTCAGAAACGTGAACCTCGCAGTCGAGGTTTATTGCCACTGTAGACTGCTTATGGCGGCGGTGCAAGATATATATCTTATGGGACTTAGAGGAACCGATATAAATCGGGTAATTGTATGTACCTAATATCATCCGGAACTCTGCTCGCCCAGTCATATCGAAGTGTCGTGGTAATCGAACAGGGCAGCAATGGAGCAGGCAGCAATTCGCTGGTACGTGGACGCGAAAAGCTCTCTTCACCATGTACTTTATACATTCAGTTGGGTATACCTTTGGCGATACCTAGGCCACAGCATTATTTGAATATTTTTCAGAATGCAAACTAATTCTGAACATTATCAGATCTGTGATTTTTCTTTCTGTAGAAAATTGACTCTGATAGTCTCCAGCATTCCCCAGGGCTCATAAAGTATTTATCTGTGTAAGAAATTGAGTGCCCCCAATTCACGCGAACCGAACGAAGTGGCGCAGTTGCTGAGGCACTGGACTCGCTTTTGCTAGGCTTCCCGTGGTTTCTCTAAACCATTTGGGGCAAACGGCAGTATGGTTCATTTGACAAGGACGCAAGAAGAAAGGAAGAAGGAAGGGAGGACGATTACGGTTTAACGTTCCGTTGACATGGATGTCATTAGAGACGGAGAAAATGGCACAGCTGATTTCCTTCCCCAATATAAGCTTGTGCTTCCTTCCTTTCTTTGGTTCAAGTGCCGGCCGGAGTGGCCGTGCGGTTCTAGGCGCTACAGTCTGGAACCGAGCGACGGCTACTGTCGCAGGTTCGAATCCTGCCTCGGGCATGGATGTGTGTGATGTCCTTAGGTTAGTTAGGTTTAATTAGTTCTAAGTTCTAGTCGACGGATGACCTCCGAAGTTAAGTCGCATAGTGCTCAGAGCCATTTGAACCAACCATCAGTTTATGCCACGAGGAAACATGCCATTCCAATATAAAATAAATACAGCACATAGTGCCATGTCCACAACCTTGATCCATCAGCTGCTTTGATCTGCAGCATAACTGGATTCGACTCACCCCTCGAAACGATGATGCACAGAATGCTCTTTCTTCTACCCAGTGCGACATTATGAATCAAAAGTGCAAGTTTACTAATGACTCCATCATCATGGCAACACAACTTATGGTCTCCTTCGAAGCTGCGCTACTGTTCATGAAAACTACAACATCTAGAAGAAATGGTACGAATCACTCCAAAATTGGAGCGTATGTGGAACAGTGAAAGCATAATGAGTGATTTAAGATTTCTTCAGATGGCGTGCATGTACGTCCAGTAGCGCCGTCTCTTCTGTGTCCAGATACGTCGTTGTTACGGCACGCTCTGTCTGTGCAGAGCCGCCAAACTAAGTGGAAACGTGCAGTCAGATCTCGGCATGCCTTGCCAACGTCAAATGGCACAATATCGGCGTGTGAGGGAGTTCAAACGGAGCAGAGTGATTGGTCTCCGGGAAAGGGGTTTGTCGTACAGTGACATTGTGGCTCGTACGGGGCACGCTGCTGCGACAGCAGTGTTTGTGTGTCGCACAACCTAGTCCTACCTGTAGTCGAATAAGCTTTGTTAGCTGCGCAGTTTCACTGGATCACCACCTGCAAGTGCTGTAGTAGGACTTATCATTAAAATGTTCGGCCAGAATTTCTTTTTAAAGTTCAAAAATTGGAAGTTCACTACTCTCTAATCACGTCTTTAAGATTATACCGGTGGACAGGATTTGTGATTGATGGAAAGAATGGCAGCTAACTCTAAATATAGATAAATGTAAATTAATGCACATGAATAGGAAAAATAATCCCGTAATGTTTCAATACTCCATTAGTAGTGTAGCGCCTGACAAAGTCAAGTCGATTAAATATTTGGGCGTAACTTTGTAGAGCGATATGAAGTGGGACAAGCATGTAATGGCAGTTGTGGGGAAGGCGGATAGTCGTCTTCGGTTCATTGGTAGAGTTTTGGGAAGATGCGGTTCATCTGTAAAGGAGACCGCTTATAAAACACTAATACGACCTATTCTTGAATACTGCTCGAGCGTTTGGGATCCTTATCAGGTAGGATTGAGGGAGGACATAAAAGCAATTCAGAGGCGGGCTGCTAGATTTGTTACTGGTAGGTTTGATCATCACGAGAGTGTTACGGAAATGCTTCAGGAACTCGGGTGGGAGTCTCTGGAGGAAAACAGGCTTTCTTTTCGTGAATCGCTACTGAGTAAATTTAGAGAACCAGCATTTGAGGCTGACTGCTGTACAATTTTACTGCCGCCAACTTATATTTCGCGGAAAGACCACAAAAATAAGGTAAGAAAGATTAGGGCTCGTACAGAGGTATATAGGCAGTCATTTTTCCCTCGTTCTGTTTGGGAGTGGAACAGGGAGAGAAGATGCTAGTTGTGGTACAAGGTTCCCTCCTCCACGCACTGTATGGTGGATTGCGGAGTATGTATGTAGATGTAGATGACTACGTCTCTTCTCTTACAGTTTGGCTCAAATGGCTCTGAGCACTGTGGGACGTAACATCTGAGGTCATCAGTCCCCTAGAACTTAGAACTACTTAAACGTAACTAACCTAAGGACATCACACACATCCATGCCGCAGGCAGGATTCGAACCTGCGACGGTAGCAGTCGCGCGGTTCCGGCCTGAAGCGCCTTGAACCGCTCGGCTTCCACGGCCGGTTCTTACAGTTACTAATACTGTTTACACACAGGTGGTTAGTATGCATAATAGTTCTTACTTCGCCAAATTGTAAAGGAGCACACAGTACCGATGGAGTGACCAAACGTCGCTTCACACGCAGTTAAGTGAAAAAGACACAAATGAATTAATGACATTAGCTGCCAGTGGGCATTGATTATATCCTTGGGACAGTTGAAAATTTGTGCCGGACCGGGATTCGAACCCGGTCTTCTGCTGAATAGGCAAATGTGCACATCACCCTCTAACCCTTACGAGAATCAAAGAAATGTCTGGAGCAATGAGGATAATGGGCATGGGGCACTACATAGGTGTGTGTAGATGAGTTGAAAATTTGAGTCTGACGGGAGGCGTGCTAGGTGGCCCGTGCAGCTGCGATGACCACCGTGTCCGAGTGGCGCAGTGGTCAGCGCATCTGTCTAGTAAGCAGGAGACCTGGGTTCTAATCCTGGTCCGGCACAAGCTTTCAAGTTTCCTCATTTTAGTCAATGCCACTGGCAGCTAAGTCACTAATTCATTTGTGACTTGATTCATAGAGGCTGCAGGATCAAAATAGTGTCTGCTTTTTCGGACATGTCCGAAAGAATAGACACGCGTATATAAGTAGAAAAAGTCGCAGAACAGTTATTAGTCACAGACATTGTTCAATGACCCAACACCAAGATTTAGTGTCCATTGTATATTATTATAAAACAAATTCTCTCAGCTTGGTTTGTACGAACGGAGATGCAACTCTAGAGGCTGGGCTACAGAACAGACTAGTTGTACCAACTGAAGATTGCGAGCGAAAATGAACAGAGTGAAGCCGGAATGAACGAGAGCGCAGGTTGGAGCAGGGCTTACTACAAACTAAAAGCAGACTTACTAGAAATGGCACGAGTTTCAGCCTTATAAACACTCGTCCCAGGATGTTACAGAACTTTAATTTATAATAGTTTACAAATTCTAATGGCCAAGAAGTTCCTCTTTTTATTGGATGTTGATTTAGTCATTATATTTTACTTGTATGTTATTTCTCACAAGCAGTATCTATTAAAGAATGCAGTAGTAATTTATGCCTACACAATGGGACTCCTGGGTTTATGACCAAGGAATCCATCTTATATGCAAAAATTTAATTATTGAAAATTTGGTGATTTTTAATTAAGGTACATTGCTCATTGGTACGAGTGTCAATAGATTCAGAAAAATTAAGCAGTCAAAACTATATCAACACATCACGGGAATTTACAGTAGTTTAGTTACAACTGACACTGACTGTTTGGACCAGGTGAAATCTCTTTTAAACTAATTAGGTTTGGTTTAATGTGAATATTTACTAAAAAGAGGAAAATTAGCTCTTTAATTTGGAAGTGGTCTTTCCTCCTGAATTTACCTATTAGCTCATGAGATTTTTCCTATGGACAGATGAACGAAATTTTATAATTGTAGTAACTTTTGATGACCATTATTACTGATGAAACTAATTAGCCCATTGCAGCCAGCATAACTGACTGAATAATCTGAATAATGAAGTTTTGTGGAGGGGAATTTTTTCTACCATTTTGGTAATTTGCGTACTGCTTAATATAGGAAATCTAACATCGAACTTTTGAAAAGAAAATTAGCGAAATTTCGCGTCAACCTGCTTTGTGACGGTTGTTGTCATTAAGCCTCTCTGTATTAGCTGTAACTTCTCGACTTTTCTCATCAGGGTCGTTTCCCAAGATGAATGTGGGCGGAAATAGTATGTGGTCCGACTCCTCCTGGGGAGTACTCTCTCGAAATTTCTATGGTAAATCTCTCCATCATGCACAAAGTATCTCTTGTAGCGTCTGCCTCTGAAGTCAGTTGGGCAACTCTGTAACGCTCGCGTGCCGACTAAACGATCCCGTGACGAAACGCGCCGCTCTTCGTTGGATATCTCTCTCTCTCTCTCTCTCTCTCTCTCTCTCTCTCTCTCTCACACGCACACACACACACATACATACACACACACACACACACACACACACACACACACACACACACACACACACACACACTTCTATCGGACTGGCCTGGTAAGGATCCCAGACTGATGAACATTACTCAAGAATCGGTCAAACAAGCGCCTTTTGTGCAACTTCTTCCGTGCATTAGTTACATTTCTTTAAAATTCTCCCTTTGAATCTCAGACTTGCATCTGCTTTTCGTACAAATTTGATATGGTCGTTGCACTTAAAGCCGCTCTGGATAGTTACTCCTAGATATTTTACGGTAGATACTGTTTCTAGCAATTTGTCATTAATAGTGTAGTTGTACAGTAGTGGATTTCTTTTCCAGTGTTAGCGCAATATGTTGTATTTGTTTATGTTCAAGGTCAGGTGCCATTATCAATCCTCTGTAGGTCATTCTACAATCGATACTGCTTTCTAGGGTCGTTACTTTATTATAGACCACTGCATCATCTGCTAACAGTATTAAAAAATTTCTGACGCTTTCTGCTACATCATTTATGTACAATGTAGAAAGTAACAGTCCTATACACTTTCTGGGGCACTTCCGATATTACCTTTACATCTGTAGATTTTGTTGCCGCAAGGGCGACGTGTTGAGTTCTGTCTGTAAGGAAGTCATGAGCCCAGTCGCAAATCTGGTCCGATAATTAGTAAGATACTTACGAATTTATTTTACCACACGGCAGTGCAGGACGGTGTTGTCTACAACGCCATGGACCTTATGGAGAAACATAGCCATCTGAGTTTCGCAAGCTCTCTGTCTGCGGAATCCATGTTGATTTTTATAGAGGATATTTTCTATCTTCAGAAAAGTCATAGTTCTTGAGCATAAAACATATTCCATAATTCTTCAATATAGTGACGTCAACGATGTAGGCCTATAATTATGTGCGTCAATCCTACGTCCCACCATGAAAACGGGAATGACCTGCATTTTTTCCAGTTGCTACATACCTTTCGTTGCTCCAGCGATCTACGATAATCTACTGCTAGAAGAGCAGCAAGCTCTTTCGCATAATCTTTGTAGAATTTCATTGGTCCTGATTCCTTTCCACTTTAAAGCGATTGTACTTGATTTTCTATCCCGCGATCGGTTACTCCAAAATCTGCCATTCTTGACGTTCGTACGATGATTAAAAGGAGGGATCATATTACAAAAAATGGTTCAAATGGCTCTGAGCCCTATGGGACTTAAAATCTGAGGTCATCAGTCGCCTAGAACTTAGAACTACTTAAACCTAACTAACCTAATGACATCACACACATCCATGCCCAAGGCAGGATTCGAACCTGCGACCGTAGCGGTCTCGTGGTTCCAGACTGAACCTCCTAGAACCGCTCTGCCACGCCGGCCGGCTCGTGTTACAATCTTCCGCGGTGTAACAATTCCGGAAGACAGAATTCAGTATCCCAGTCTTCTCTTTGTTATGTTCCGTTTAGGTGCCTGTGCGGTCACTGGGTGACTGAGAAGATGGTTTCGAACTGCTTACTGATTTTACGTAAGACCAAAACATCTTAGGGTTTTTACTATCGGTTGACAAAAGTTTACTTTCAGAGCCGTTGAATGCTTCTTTCACTGCTCTCCTTACGCTTAATTTTCGCTTCGTTCAGCTTTTTTTCTGCTAAGTCAGAAAACTCGAGCGTTACGTAAGTTATTTCGAAAATGTCTTTTAAAAACTTAAAGAGCCTTCTACTAAGCTAGGTTGCAAGCAGTTGCCTTGTTAACCATAATTAGTATCATTTGTTTTTATTTTTTTCTCTGATGCCATGTTACCGTTTGAGTTAAAACATCTTGGTCACTGAAATATTCAGTACGTATATAACTGAAAATAAACTGAAAAACTGAAATATGGTTCGCGATGTTATGCACAAGTATGTAGTAAACCACGGTGAAATACTATACATTACTTCTAGGATCAGCAGCGCATAATTAAAGGAATGTCTATGAAAGAGGCCTTCGATTTCCACTGGAAGACCTGGAGCTTATCGCTCATATTTATCAGATCTCCTGGAAACCTACGGAAAATAAAATTTGCACCTTTCTGTACAATCGTTCTGCAAGTGGAGTGTCATTACTGAGAGAACACGCTTCCAGAACAACTTTTCATTCAGTCAGTTTTCCAAGTAGCTTTCAAAACACCTCAGGGTACTATCTGAAAATTCTAGCTACTGCATTATTCTGAGCAGTATGTGAAAGCTGACAATATCAATTCGACGCCATCCGCAATCGGGCTTCGAAATACACTGCTCAACAAAAGTTTGGAATACTATCGTAAAATGTAGTCTACGATACTAGAGGTCTCGTTGACCTACGCGCTTCATGCATCATCCAGTTATAGCCCATACGCCGGCCGCGGTGGCCGAGCGGCTCTAGGCGCTTCAGTCCGGAACCGCGCGACTGCTACGGTCGCAGTTCGAATCCTGCCTCGGGCATGGATGTGTGTGATGTCCTTAGGTTAGTTACGTTTAAGTAGTTCTACGTTCTAGGGGACTGATGACCACAGAAGTTAAGTCCCATAGTGCTCAGAGCCATTTGAACCATTTTTGACCTCAGATATTAAGTCCCCTAGTGCTCAGAGCCAATTGCAAGTACAAATCGTATTTCTACTGGTGTTCACTGAGTAAATTCTAATCAAAAATTATCGGAGAACATATGTATAGGGATGAAAAAGCCACAATTCAGACAAGTGTACCGTTTGACTTTTTAATTCTTTAGTAATTCAGGCTTTTTTTCTCGGCTTTTTTCATCTTACTTGTCGAGGAAAAGTGCACGATACTCCCCATTTATTTTTTTTCGTTACAAGATAAACAATGAGAAGAACCATACAGCTATAATTGTAAATAGTCCAATACCTTATTGTACACATTATAAATATTTTTGGGCACGTACATTTATAGATATCTTTTATGTGTATCTTCGCGAAAAGTACGGTCACATTTAATTCAGTCTCCCATAGTTTATAGCTCGAATAAAATTGTTTAATGATTGACAGATGTTTGTGGTAGGGTTATAGCTCGAATAAAATAGCTTAGTGATTGCCAGACGTCCGTGGCAGTGGACAGTGTTGCCGACCCATGCCATTCGCTCGACCGATCGATGTAAATCACTCGGTGTTTGGCTCTCCCTCCTCCACCACGTGATCCGCATGTACGCACAGCGAGGTAGTGAAGCCTGAGAAAGACCATCGGTCGGCCGACGCCCGACCCCTACGTCTCTATTCGCCGAAACGTCGATCACAAAATTATTTTAATGGAAGTGTAACTGGTGAAAATTAAGGAGCGGCCTCCTTATTAACATTAACCAAGTCAAGAGCCGTTTCTACTGGCTATAAACTGCTCAAAACAAATATTTTTATAACGGCACGATATGTCCTCTCAAATGAAACACTCACAACACTACTATTTTAAAAAGTTGTATAAAGGAAACTGCTCCGCAGATGAACGTTACATGTCAATTACGTTGTGTTCAAACACAACAAAAACAAAATTTCGAAGCTATCAGCGCCATCTGTCTGACACCTAAGAATTTTCCGCTCTGTGTTTGTACTATGCCGAGGTGAATGCTATCCTGAACGTTCAGGAACGGTTGCGGCTTGATAGAGCAGACAATAAATTCCTAAATCCGATTCCCTAAATGACCTATCGCCTGTTTGAGAACGTCCTGAAAACATCTGCACACATCTTTTTCTACTTTATATCAAGGCATATTGTATGCAGAGAAATAGGATAGCTAAGTTCCCTAACATTCATTTCTAAATTGTTGAGAAGAAAAGTCGTGTGTAGACGAGTGAATAAGTTGTAAGAGGTGGAAAACAAGATGTTGCCTTTTGTGTAAGGTGTCATTCGTACTTGGTGGACGTCTTACTAATCACTTCAGTGGAAATAAATTTTATTGGGGCAGCTACGGGTAGGGCACCGCCAAAATGACACGTAGCCATCTCTGCCATAAGGAAGACCTACGTGGTTCCGGTGCTAATGACGTCACTGTTTTAGTATCAAATTAAAACTTCCGAGCTATGACCCTCAAGACAGTAATATTCACTGGAATGTTTTTGTTACCGCGGATAGTTTGCCTTTACAGATGTTGAAAATGTCCACCTCCTACATGAATACAGGGCTCACATCGAACGTTGCGAACACAACTCCATTTCCAGGATTATTGCCACAGTTTGGTTCAGAAAGGATTCCAGGCCAGGCACTAGAGACGAATACACCAATGATTTTAAATGACCCCACAAGTAGCTATCGATAGTGTTTAAATCAGCCGATTGTGGAGCCCAAGCAATTGGAACTAATGAAACAGAAGGCAGACAACTTTGCTGACTTGGACACGTAATAAGAATAGGGCAAGAAGAATACCCAAAAATATACTTAAATGTAGAACGACAAACAGAAGACGCAGAGAAGGACGGCGGCTTAAATGGATTCAAGGAATAGAAAGAATTATGACAAATAGAAGTCTGGCCGTTGAAGATACAAAAATCAAATCGCTCTGAGCACTATGGGACTTAACGTCTGAGGTTATCAGTCCCCTAGAACTTAGAATTACTTAAACCTAACTAGCCTAAGGACATCACACACATCCATGCCCGAGGCAGGATTCGAACCTGCGACCGTAGCGGTCGCGCGGTTCCAGACTGTAGCGCCTAGAACCGCTCGGCCACCGCGGCCGTCTTGAAGATAAACAAAATAGATTATTACGAAGGCTGAGATGCGAAATGTAGCAGGAGCCATAGGACCACAGCCATTTATATGTATTGTTGTGTAAAACGTAAGGACGAAAGGAACATCCTCCTGATGTGTTACTGTCAAGTAATATAGCTCAATGAAACTTGAACCCTGCATAGAAAGAACCACTACAACGCTGTCCGGTGCAGAGCAGCGCAGTAGGTAACTGAAATGAAATGTCGTGTGACGAGGGCCTCCCGTCGGGTAGACCGTTCGCCTGGTGCAAGTCTTTCAATTTTGACGCCACTTCGGCGACTTGCGCGTCGATGGGGATGAAATGATGATGATTAGGACAACACAACACCCAGTCCCTGAGCGGAGAATATCTCCGACCCAGCCGGGAATCGAACCCGGGCCCTTTGGATTGAAATACACAATAAGACGAACAGAACTTTATTCATTTAACCTGATCATATTAGGACTTTCAGGCCCTCTCGTGCATCGAACCAAGGTTTCACACATAGAGTACAGTTAGTTATCTAAGAAATAACAGTAATTTTAATATGATGATGAAGTCCCATACTGCTTGACAGAGCGTAGGGGGACCATGCGGGAGACCCGCACCGCCGTACTAGGCAAGGTCCTCGTGGAGGTGGTTTGCCTTTGCCTTCCTCCGACCATAACGGGGATGAATGATGATGATGAAGACGACACAACAACACCCATTCATGACGAGGCCGGGAATCGGAGCCGGGACTCCGTGCTCAGGAAGCGAGAACGTCACCGCGAGACCACGAGTTGCCGACTGTTTTAATATGACAAGTAGTAGTAAAAGGATTATAGTGTCTGTAGGGACATTGTTAATAAATCGTACTAAGAGCTAATAAAGTTAATACTGGGTGTGCTTCTACTAATGCTCCTCCCAGCAAGAAAATGATAATAATAATAATGATGATATTGGCAGATATAAAAGAATTTATAGATTTATAAAATAAATGATTTATGATACAGCGAGTTCTAGAGAAGGGAAACTTAAGGAGAGTGCACCTACTAAGAACTCTGGAAAATAAGGAAATCGTGGTTGGAATGAAAGATGGAAGGGGATAACGAGTAACACGTTTATTCAAAGACAATAATTACACTGAAGTCCCAGCGATTTATGGTGGTCCCCTGCACTTTATAAAAGGCAGGACATGGATGTTAATATGGTGTGGGATTACCACAGACAGCAGTGCATGATCTGCAACGTGCTCCCATGCTGGGCACAACGTTGGTAAGTCGTTCTCGTGGTGGGGCGTTCCATTCCTCTCTCAGCTCGGTTGACAACTGGTGGATGGCCGTTGGTGCATACGCACGTGCTGCTACACGCCTCACCCAAAGCATCCCACACGCCCTCGATGGGGTTTGAGTTGGGGGAACTGGCAGTCGAATCCATTCGCTGTGCGATGCGGTCGCGCATTGTCACCCATAAAAATGAAGGCATGGCCGAGACATTTGGAAGTCAGTACGCCCATGCAACATTATGTCTCCCCACACAGTAACAATTGAGCTATCGAAACGACCATAATATATTTTCAGAATTTGGTGCTCCACAGCTTTTAAATATTTGAAGGTCGTCACGATTTACCGCCAAGAGCTGGAGATAAAATTTATCTACTGAAGAGCCAGCCGGCCGCTGTGGCCGAGCGGTCCTAGGCACTTCAGACCGGAGCCGCGCTGCTGCTGCGGTCGCAAGTTCGAGTTCTGCCTCGGGCATGTTTGTGTGTGATCTCCTTAGGTTAGATAGGTTTAAGTACTTCTAAGTCTAGGGGAATGATGACTTCAGCTGTTAAGTCCCATAGTGCTCAGAGCCATTGGAACCATTTTGAAGAGTCAGTTTCGGCCCATAGACCATCATCAGGTTCATAAAACCATTTACAACCTCATACTAGGTGATATAAAATCAATAGCGGCACATAATAAAATCCCTGAATCCGTCACTGTTGTAGTATAATAATGTAAATTACATCGACAGTCATAAAATGTGTCAGACAGTGCACCCACACACGCTATGTCAATAGTCAGCATTAATGCTACGCACGAAGGCATTCTACATACTGCAATTTTGGGCAATATGTAGAGTTATGCAAACTTAAGGAGGGGAACGCGAAAGGAAAGGAATAGGTATCAGCTGCATCATGACTTTGTGCAGCATCGGTCGCGGCAAGAGAAAATGTGTGCCAGACCGGGATTCGAACCCGGTAACTCCTGCTTACTAGGCAGTTGCGTTAACTACTGCGCACCCGCACACAGTGGTTATCGCAAGTGCGCGGAAATCTCGGCACGCCTCGCGGCCGACCCACATTCCCACCTACCGCCACCTATCCGTAGTCCCTGTGCAGGTCCTCCGCGTTCTCTAATTACATGAGAAAACTCCTCATCGCACCCACTCAGATTTAGTGGTAAGAGAGCCCAGTGGACAGTCCGTCAGATGGTTCAAATGGCTCTGAGCACTATGGGACTCTCAGGTCATCAGTCCCCTAGAACTTAGAACCACTTAAACCTAACTAACCTAAAGGACATCACACACATCCATGCCCGAGGCAGGATTCGAACCTGCGACCGTTTCGGGGAGCGGGGTTCCAGACTGTAGCGCCTAGAACCGCTCGGCCACTCCAGCCGGCGAGAGTCCGTCAAAAACTGAACACAGATCAAGCATGTCAACAGGAGCCGGTCGATGTGGCCTGGCGGTTCTAGGCGCTTCAGTCCGTAACCGAGCTATTGCTACGGTCGCAGGTTCGAATCCTGCCTCGGGCATGGATGTGTGTGATGTCCTTAGGTTAGTTAGGTTTAAGTAGTTCTAAGTCTAGGAGACTGATGACCTCAGAAGTCCTATAGTGCTTAGAGCCATGTGAACCATATTTTGTAAACAGGAAGAAGGTGGACTGGACTGTGAAAAAGAAAAAGCAAATTAGTATCGCTGTTCTCTTTCCAGAATGAGATTTTCACTGTTCAGCGGAGTGTGCGCTGATATGAAACCTGCTGGCAGATTAAAACTGTGTGCTGGACCGAGACTCGAGCTCGGGACCTTTGCCTTTCGCGGGCAAGTGCTCTACCAACTGAGCTACCAAAGCACGACTCACGCCCCGTCCTCACAACTGCACTTTTGCCAGTACCTCGTCTCCTACCTTCCAAACTTTACAGAAGCTCTCCTGCGAACCTTGCAGAACTAGCACTCCTGAAAGAAAGGATATTGTGGAGACATCGCTTAGCCCTCAGCCTGGGGGATGTTTCTGGAAACAAAGGTCCCGAGTTCGAGTCTCGCTCCGGGACACAGTTTTAATCTGCCAGGAAGTTTCGCTGTTCACTTTATTCTAAATTTGTGTCCGTGTCTGAGTCGTGGTGTAACGTCCGTTTGCAACAGCGAGGTATACGGTATTGACCTATAACGACAGTTGATTCTGTAGAACTACTCTATTAGCAACCGAAAGGAAGTGGCTTTCGAATGGGAACCACAAACGCTTGATGACAAGACGACAAGTCAACCGAATCCTCCACCGGAAAACACGTCTGGTGTGTCATACACGGCATTAGTGACAGTACGTGTGTCATATGATAGGTATCTCTTACCATCGCACCTAATTTGTACGACTGGTAAGTGAGTGAGATATGCCTCCTTGACCGATATAGATGTTCGTATGAATTTGACTGTGATAATTCTCAAGGAAATAATGAAAACATAATAGTTTGTCGCATAAGCTGCAACAAATGATCCCAACAGTTTCACAAACACACAGTTTTACCTGTGCTATGACAAAACATTTGTTTTTAAAGTTGCGTCCCGGTTTGGACGTTCCGACTTTTGAATTCCTTTCTTGTAACAAGGTACACACCCGTTTATTTATTGTTTTCATTTCTGGGAGACGTCAATGTGGTATCTCGCCTGTCTCACTTTTCATCACACCTACTTGCAACGGAAACGTATTCTTACCACATGACTCATATTCCATAAACAGTTTATAGTATGACAACTGCCAAGACAACAGAAAGAGAACAGACATTTCAGTTACCGGACGCCAGTTCATCATGCTGTGAAAAAATAAATAAATAAATGACATGAAGGAGATCTGAACACGGCTCGCCCGCTTAGGAGGCCAACACCACGATCACTTACCAACCACTCTGATATTGTTACCCGATCATATTTATTGCACTTCTTGTTGTTGGACAGTTCAGTGTTTCTATTTCGCTTTTGTTTTTTGACAATCCAGTCTACCTTTTTTCGGTTTCCATGCTTGTTCTGTGTTCAGTTTTTGACGGGCTATCCAGTGGGCCATCTTGCCACTAAATCTGAAGGGGGTGCGATGTGGTTCAAATGACTCTAAGTACTATGGAACTTAACATCTGAGGTCATCAGTCACCTAGACTTAGAACTAGTTAAACCTAACTAAACTAAGGACATCACACACATCCAGGCCCGAGGCAATATTCGAACCTGCGACCGTAGCAGCAGTTCGGTTCCAGATTGAAGCGCCTAGAACCACTCGGCCACAGCGACCGGCGTGCGATGTGGGGTTTCCCTTGTTAGATGTCCCCGCAGCAGATCCGACGCAATTCTGCAGTCGCACTGAATATTGTGGATCCATTGTCCATCCCTCCTGCGGGAATCTCAAAGTAGCGAGCGGTAGGTGAGATGTGGGTCGGCCGGGGGTGTGCCGAGATAGTCAGCGAATTTGCGATAAATGCTGTATCCGGGTGGCGGAGTGGTTAACGCAACTGCCTAATAAGCAGGAGATCTTGGCGTCGAATACCGGTCCCGCACACATTTTCACTCGTCGCTGTTGATGCTCCACAAAGTCCTAACGCGGCTGATATAAACAATCCCTTCCATTTCCTTTCCTTTCTTCCCCTTCTGCTTCAATTTGCGTAATATGTTTTATAGTTGCGGATTCCGCGTGGTGTCTGTTCTTTCGGAAATTTCCGATAGAACAGACACAACGCATTCATACAGTAACTTTAGTACTAGTTGTTGATGTGGCACGGTTGGCACAGAAAAATGTATTGGAAGATCAGAGGCTCATCCCTACAGCTACCCGAATTACGCATGCAGTCGTTAAAATAATATTGCAAATAGTGCAATGGACAGTCGATCGTCGATTCGATACGTGTGGGGGCATCTTCTTCTTTCGTAAGCCAGCGTTGTGCACGCTACGTTATCCGTGCCACTACATGAGTATAACGCGCGTGTGGGCAATACCCCACTGCAGTCCGCCTGCCTGCTAACAAAGGAGATGCTGTTTCGGTCTCGGTTCAAAAGGATTTGAAGGGACAGAAACAAACAACCGACATCAATTTTTGCAGTTTTAATAAAAATGATCACTGTCTCCTTCAACATCTTCCATAGTAACTTTTTGGTTAAAGATGATCAGAGCACACCAGAAATTGTGTCGTATGGTACATCTCTTTGTGGATTGAAATTCCCCACGTAAGAAACTCGATGTCGACTGAATGTTACGTTATAAGGTCCGTTCCTTCCTTCTAGGTAACCTCCGTCGATCTGAATTGTAAGAAGAATACAAGCGAAATAAAGCCCGTGCCCTAAGATTTCTGTTTAAAAATTTTTTACACTGGGCTATGGTACCATGCTACCACCTTCCAGCCGTCCAGCACTTCTCAAATGGGTGATACAGAAAATGGGCACACACGGAAATAACAAGCGAGCCACATAAATTTGAATAAATATCAAATAACAAACGTAAGCAAGAGAAATAAAAATTCAGTAGTATCCAATTACAGCCTGAGTGATAAATCTGTACTTTTTCTTCTTTCACTGAAATGCAGAAAGATTTTCACTGAAGTTTGTGCCGCGCGGGATTAGCCGAGCGGTCTCAGACGCTGCAGTCATGGACTGTGCGACTGGTCCCGGCGGAGGTTCGAGTCCTCCCTCGGGCATGGGTGTGTGTGTTTGTCCTTACGATAATTTAGGTTAAGTAGTGTGTAAGCTTAAGGACTGATGACCTTAGTCCGCAGCTCGTGGTCGTGCGGTAGCGTTCTCGCTTCCCACGCCCGGATTCCCAGGTTCGATTCCCGGCGGGGTCAGGGATTTTCTCTGCCTCGTGATGACTGGGTGTTGTGTCCTGTCCTTAGGTTAGTTAGGTTTAAGTAATTCTAAGTTCTAGGGGACTGATGACCATAGATGTTAAGTCCCACAGTGCTCAGAGCCGTTTGAACCATTTTTTTATGACCTTAGCAGTTAAGACCCATAAGATTTCACACACATTTGAACATTTGAACTGAAATTTGTAGTATTATTTATGGAAAGGACACTATAACTGGGCTCATTTTCATTATTGGCATTGATAAGGAAATAGGCGGCTGTGGTCTCATCTAGGAAATAATCCAGTCATTTCAATGAAGTGAATATGGCCACTAATTGACAGTATACGGTACATAGGTTTGAACTGCGATGCTCCACATTACGACCTGAAAACTTTATTGCGCGCTTGACAAAAACATTAAGGCGCCATCTGTTCATATGTAAGTATGCGGCTGTGTAGATGGTAATTTTTTAACAGGTAGGTTATGCCTCATACTGACCTCATTCCTAACACATTTCCGGCACAATGTTGCGCAATATGTGTGGCACAGCGTCTGTACGAGTCACCTTGGTTGTAGAAAGATTGCAGCCTATCGTGTAACACAAATGGTGCAATTGGCTCAGACCTCGTGACGCTGCACAGAGCGAATCACGGCCTATTGAGCCAACGACTGCTCAGCTGTTGGTTAGGCGTGCATCTGCCATTGGAAGCAAACAGCGCCGCACATGCTCAACAATATATTCTCTATTGCTACTCTGTCCTGCAATTTTTGAAATCAATGTTACAACAATTAATTAGATTTTGTATATCAATATGTTATTTCAATCGGGTGAAATTTCAGTGATACTGTATTTTGCTACTGATTCATTTCGAACTTTGGTTTCGCTGCTGAACGAAGCAATATTGAAGGTACCAAAAAAAGAAGAAGAAAAAGGGGGAGTGACTATGAGGAACGATCAACTCATTTCAGTAATCGTTCGTAGCTACGATCTTATAAAGATTGAAATACGACACTGGTAGAGAGAGCTTCAGAAATTATTAAAAGATATTGCTGAAGTAGAAACTGAAAGAAACTGAAAAGTTCTCACTAAGGAAAGAGTCCCTGCGTGTCTCCTGAAATGAACTGTTCGCTATTCTAAGAAAGATTTTAGAAATATACAAGAAGATGTAAACGGTTCTTCGAGGACTACTTTACAACGGTTATTGTTTCTAGAAAATCCTATACTTCTTAATTGTAAATATGTCGATAAATTCAAACAGTCGATATACAACTTTTTACACGACATACCGCAGTGGTGTACAGTAAGTCGAGATGAACAATTTGATACAGGAACTTGTCGCCTATCAAACCAGGAAATAAGCTCAAATTGGGCTACGACATGCGAATAAGCTACAGTGCATGCGGACCGTGTGAGAAATTTAATATCCTCACATCCTCTTAAGCCATCGCTTTATCCATCTTAAGCGTTCCATGATCATTTCTTTTCATCACTAAAATCTTCCTTGAATATTAAGCACACTATTTACTTACAATTACAAAGCGTATAATTGACGTTCTTGTAAAATTTACTTCAAAATTTTGAGTATTTTAACAGCATAAAGTTAACAATTAAATCGTTTTGTTTCACTGACCATCTTATCACAAGACTACTGTGTTCGTAAATGTTCATTTTAGCACGAACTGAAAATTCGTTTTTCCATGTGGTTTACAAAAGTCGTTTTTGTCTTATTATCCTCACTGGAAAGTTTACACTGCTGATGTTAGCGAAGAAAAGAAATTAGCTTCAAATGGTTAATACCGGGTAATCCGGCGGCCTAATAGGGCGGGAGGATATCAGAATCTCACTCGATGCACATGTGCTGCAGCTTATACCTGTATGTACTGAAGGTTTTGTAGGCCAATTTGAGGTTGTTTCCCAACTTCATAGACCACAAGTGTCGTATCTCAGACTTTTCATTTCGACTTCCCCTGCGCCATTTTTGTTCGTTGCAAACAGTTGTTTACATCCTGTATAGCTGTACGATACGTGAAAGAAAAACTGTAGCGTGGGTAATTGCTTGGAACGTCTGGAAGAAAATGGTTCTAAATATAAAGATGGTCTAATTATTTGCAGCTTTTACAAGCTAATATTGCCAATTGAAATTTGTAAGATCGTGAAGTGGTGCTTGTACTACTCGACTTTGATCCTCAAAGAAACACTTGTAGGGATGAGAGAATAGTGGACAGGAAAACTGTGTTGGTATATGTGAGAGAGAAGTGAGTCCTAACCAGTTGCGAATCAAATCCCAACGAAATTTAGAACTTTTTGTTGAAAGAATTCTGGTAATTAGAAAACTAACAGTGTGCTTTAAGAAGTCAAGACAATTAAGTAATTAATTAAATACTAACAAGGAGATTAACTTGTATGGTATTTCTGTGGCTTTATGAATTCTCTACATATTACCAATCTCTTGCGCGTTTGCTGCTCCGCCCTATAAGAAAACGAAACGTGCGAACTCTCGGCCTAAAATATCTTTACCTAGGACCTCTTCCAATTTCACCCTATAATTTTCTAGTAATAGGTGATGGGCATTCCTCTTAATTGCTGGAAAGACACAGGTGAAAGTTGCTAAGGAGGTGTTGTCGTGTTCGATAAAATATCTATAATTCCAGTTTCTAGTCCTAGTTTTGAATATTAGTATATAGATTGGAAATAGTTTAACAATTTGCGCCAACTCGAGCGACGGCACTGCATGGCTGAAGAAACTAAGATTAATATTAAATGTCCCGTCGACGACAAGGTCATTAGGATCAGAGCTCAAAATCACACTGTGGGAGGATATGAGCCGAGTTCTTTTAAACTAACCATCCCATCATTTACGTGGAGTGGTTCAGGGTAAAAGCGGAAAAACTAAACCTGGATGCCAGGTTGGGGATTTGAACCCCCGTCCTCCCGAATGTGAGTCCAGTACCTTACCCCCTGTTACTGCACGGCAATAGTCTGGGCTCATCAGACACGGAGCGAGGTGCGGCTGCGGTAAAAGCACTGAATTTGTATGCGGGAGGTACAAACCTTCAAATTGAAGGAAGGACATCATGTATTAGTTCAAACTGGTTCAAATGGCTCTGAGCACTATGGCACTTAACATCGGAGATCATCAGTCCCGTAGAACTTAGAACTACTTAAACCTAACTAACCTAAGGACATCGCACACATCCATGCCCGAGGCAGGATTCGAACTGCGACCGTAGCAGTCGCGCGGTTCCGGACTGAAGCGCCTAGAGCCGCTCGGCCACCGCGGCCGATTCCACTTGCAGAACGATTGCACAGAAAGGTGCAAATTTTATTTTCCGTAGGTTTCCAGGAGATCTGATAAATATGAGTGATAAGTTCCAGGTCTTCCAGTCGAAATCGGTGTGTGTGATGTCCTTAGGTTAGTTAGGTTTAAGTAGTTGTAAGCTCTAGGGGACTGATGACCTCAGATGTTAAGTGGCTGGCTCTGAGCGCTTTGGGACTTAACATCTATGGTCATCAGTCCCCTAGAACTTAGAACTACTTAAACCTAACTAACCTAAGGACAACACACAACACCCAGCCATCACGAGGCAGAGAAAATCCCTGACCCCCCCCCCCCCCCCCCCCCCCGGGAATCGAACCCGGGCGCGGGAAGCGAGAACGCTACCTCACGACCACGAGATGCGGGCGATGTTAAGTCCCATAGTGCTCAGAGCCATTTTTACCTCTCTTTACATCCACTTTTTGTAGTAAAACCACGAGTTTCACGTCATTAACAGTGAATTTTAGCAGTGTGGTATGTCGCTGAGAAATCTAAACGGCGAAAAGGACTCGCAGTTGGCACAATTACACGGTCCAGTCACATTAACGTCACTCACAGACGGCAGCTTGCAGCACTAGCTGTGGAGGCTATATAAAGCGTGTCGGGGGACGCGGAAAACAATGGAGTCCTCGTACAGCGGAAACGGGGCAATTTATCTGACCTCCAAAAGGGCATGATCATTGGATTTTCGGGCAAAAATGGAAACATTTCAAAAGCGGCTGAGTTTTTAAACTGTTCGCTTGCCGCCGTGGTTAAAGCATACCGAACACGGCAAAATGGTGCTATCCAAAACCGGCGCCAAGGCAACTATGGTCATAGATGACAGAGGTGAACGACGGCTGCAGAGATGTGTAGGGCGAATAGAGGTGGAACTGTTGAGTAATTAACCGCCCAGATGTACTAAGGGGCTACCAACAGTGTCTCCTCAGCGACCGTTCAGTGAACGTTCATGCGTATGGGGCTGCGCGGCAGGCGTCTGGTTCACGCAGCCCTGTTGACTACTGTTCATCGGCGACGAAGGCTGGAATTTGCATGCCAGTACCGCAACTGGACGTCTGCCTTTCAGATGAATCACGTTTTATGCTACAACTAACTGAAGTCAAACACCCTGCAGCAGCCGTCGGTAGAGTTCAGGCCGGAGGAGGAGCGTTATGGTCCAGCGAATGTTTACGTGGCATTCTCTGGGTGATCTCGTCAGTCTAGATGGACAATGCAACGTGACTCACAGCTCGCTGTGTACTTGAGTGCTTCGATAGCAGTTGGATGAGTTTACCGCACTGCCCTGGTCACCAAACTTCCCGGATTGAAACCCAATCGAGAATTTACGGGACCACCTCGATAGGTCTTTTTGCACCACGGATCCTCAGCCGAGAAATCTAGCGGAGCTGACCACGGCACTGCAGTCTCCGTGGCTCGTAATCCTTGTCGGTACCTCCCAGAACCTCACTGGCGCTCTTCCTGCACGTCTCGCAGCGATCAATGCTGCAAAAGGTGATTATTAAGGCTTTTGACAGGTGGTCTTATTAATGTGAGTGGACAGTGTGTGTGTTTCTCACCCTGATTGTAATTCGCTGTCTCACAGATCTAAATAATAATTCACTGATGATATCGAAGCCACATGTTCGATGGACCACTTGAAGACCCTCTTCAGTGCCAATCATTCTTTAGAGGCAGGCGACATTTTTTAATGCGCTTTTTGATATATGAGTATAATCGTCGCCCGTTCGATATTAACCCTGGCGGTGATATTTGTAATGCACTACTGAAGGGCAAACTATGAAGGGCGCTTCCATCATGAATTTTAAAAAAAAGAAACCGAAATCGCAGACCTTATCTTTATTAAGTTGTACGATAAGTTGTTTACAGACGCAGCAGTGAGAAAGATTGTTCTGGAAATGTCTCTTTACTTCTCTTCAGAAAATTATAATGCCCCACTCTTTGCCTCTGGGCAGTTTTGAACGATTCTAATATTCCGCATGTGTGGCTGAGTGGTTCTAGGCGCTACACTCTGGAACCGCGCGAGCGCTACGGTCGCAGGTTCGAATCCTGCCTCGGGCATGGCTGTGTGTTATGTCGTTAGGCTAGTTAGGTTTAAGTAGTTCTCAGTTCTAGGGGACTGATGACCTCAGCAGTTAAGTACCATAGTGCTCAGAGCCATTTGAACCATTCCGCATGTGATTTTCCGCATGTGGCTTTCATTCGTCCGCATTTTGTTGGTTAGTTTTCATGTATAACCGTACAGTATGGACGACTGGGACGAACTGTTTTCTTGAAGTACAACGCTATTTTCGCTTGTCCGGCTTAAATATGAATGTCTACTGTAGAAAGTTTATGGACTCATTTTCCGTTTCAGAGTCTACTTCTACCGAAGAGTTCCTGAGAAACCGGAAATCTTACATTTCCATGGGACGGAGAGAGCAGTCCTTACTGCATCAGATACTGCGGAGAAGTGGAGGCTAAATACCTATTGAAGCCGACTTTCGTGAGGTGCGGCCGATATCCACTGTGGTTTACCGACCTTGGGCTCAGAGATAGGCGGCAGCAGTGCCTACTCGAATAAGCGTGTCCACTGAGATGTAGCAGCCTGTTTAAAACTGTTGTGTCCTGAATCCTTACCGCAAATGTTCAGCTGGATATTTCACTCTTTATCTTCTGTGGTATCTATACTCTCAGTCGATTTGTGCAACACATTATTCAAATAACCATCAGTTATTATTATCGTACGCATCAATTGCAGAAACAGATTCCGTACACATTTAAACAAAAAAGTACTCATGTGTAACTATTTACCATACATAAACGTTAAATTGCTTAGGCTACTCACGATCGTCGGGAGACCCAATCCAGTGGGCGCCTTGTTGGATGCTTCATGTAGACTTTTAATGCCGCCAGGGAAACGTTTGTTAGGGCACTCATTTGCTATGGGGTTCATTATCTGAATATGCTCGCACTCACATGTTCTGTCAGTGGAAAAGCAACTCTTGTGCATGTTGTATTTGCAAATATCTTCTCCAGTGTGGTATCCGTTAAATTGTACCCACACCTCCGTAGGATGATAAAAGCTTGGAACTTTAACATTGAGTTTTCAATAAATTTGTGGTTCTGGTTTTTCGTGGCTTGCCAATCACGTTTCCACCCAGCGTCCCCGTTGAACTCTTTGGAAAACATTTGGACTCCTTCTTCGTATGCTTGTGTTCTGAGTTTGAGGCGTTCCTGGGCAGTAGGATCAATCTTCGTGCAGAGAAATTGCTTCATTTTTAGAAACTTGGTGGCATGGTTTGTAATGAGCCGCCTTTCGACGAAGATGAGCTGGACTGACGTTCGATAGTACTGGCAGCCATCACGTTCAGAGTGATTTTTATTAACTTTTAAAAAGCCCCCAAACGTTGTAGATGACGCTGATACAAGTAATGCGATATAAGACACACGGCGTCGCAAATGTCGGGAACTACCCCAAAAGTGGATGATAAAGCTTGAACTTGTGACGTCACCAGACGACGTACCTCACCGCACGTGCAGCGGTTGGGCTTGTCGGTCCTTCTCTCGTTGGTAGGGGGCAGTACTACACATCGCTCCGCTAGGCTACTCTGTTTTCGTAAATGTAAACCGATTTATCGTAGTCTCGTATTACCACTACTGCGAGCGCTACCATATCACATCGAATAATACAAGAATGAATACAGAGTACCCTACCGGAACAATGTGTAGTACTGCTCCCACTATCGGCGAGGGTAGGATCGACAAGAGCAACAGCTGCACCTGCGGTGAGGTGCTTCTTCTGGTGACGTCACTGTTCAACATTTGACATCCACTTTTGGAGTAGTTCCCGACATTTTAGACCTCATATGTCTTACATAAAATTACTTGTCCCAGCGTCACCTACGTCGCTTCCGGGGTTTTTCAGTGTTAATAATAATCACCCTGTAGGTGTGGATCTGGCTATGCCGCTAATTGTACTCACAGCTGATTTCAAATAAACGCAACTTTCTTCACACGGACGCTGCGGGGCCAAACTAGTGCGCAATATTCTTCTGCAGAGTATACCAACGCAAGGGATGCTCCACGGGGAACTAATGCATTTGCGCCCTATGTACTACGAGTGTTGGAACTTTAGTAGTGGCAACTATTTATTCACAGCTCGTACAAAATAGATACGTGTATCGAAGTTTTACTGACTTTCAAAGTAACCACGAGCATTGTGTCTAACCCGTTGCCAACGATGTGGAAGTCGTAGGATACTCTTAGCTGTGCCAGTTGTGTTGACAGTTCCAGCGGCGCGGTCCATTGCCCGACGAAATTGTAGCAGTTCTGAAGCGAATGCCGTGAAGTGTTTCCTTCAGTTTATAAATCGAGTTGAACTCACAAGGGCTTAAGTCAGGGGAGTGCAGTAGGTGGTATAGCACTTAACACCCCAATCAGTCAAACAAGTCAGTAAGAGCTTGCACTGTGCGTACTTGAGCATTGTCCTGCAAAATGATAGTCAGATCCTGCAGAAAGCGTCATCACTTCTGTCTCTATGCTGTTCATTTTTGGAACACAACCTACGACCAGCTTAGAGACAGAAGTGATGACACTTTCTGCAGGACCTGACCATCATTTTGCAGGATAATGCTCGAGCACGTACAGTGCAAGCTGTTACTGATTTGTTTGACTGATGGGGCTGCTAAGTGCTATACCACCTACTGCCCTCCCCTGACTTAAGCCCTTCTGAGTTCAATTCGATTTCTAAACAGAAGGAAAGAGTTCACGGCATTCTCTTCAGAACTGCTACAAATTCGTCGGGCGATAGACCGCGCCGCTCTAACTGTAAACACAACTGGCACTGCTATGAGTATCCTACCACTTCCACGTCTCTGGCAACGAGCTATACACAATGCTGGCGACTTACCTTGAATGTCAGTCAAACTTCGAAACACGTATCTAATTTGTACGAGATGTAAATAAATAGTTGCCACTATTAAGGTTCCAACCCTCGTACTTGCCAATTTCCACACCAGATTCACTCGTGTTTGTACCTTCTTAGCTCCGTTGGAATGGTATTTATGATATTTCAGCGTTTTGTCTAATGTGAATATCTTATTGTTGTATTTGACTATGCAAAAAGGGCAGGACCGACCTGTGGACTTCTGTTTGCTGCTGCAAAAAGGTTAGAGAGATAGAAAAGACTTATTTCTGTTTTAGAAACAATATGTCTAAATTACCAAGTCTTCAAACATTCATAAAGTTTAGTGATACAGTTTGTTAAATTTTCCTCAAACTCAGAAAGAACTTCACTCTGACATGAAATTGCAAGGACATCTGCATATTGGAATTTTGTCAGGTCAAGTTCGGTAGTTTTTCCGTGTAGAGACTGAGATTAAAAATAGAACCTTGAGGCTAGCCATCTCTGTTCTTCTTTACACCTTAGTTAACTTTAAACCGCCGATTGTTCTATATGCTGCTTAACGGGTTACCTAGAGTTTTGTAAGGTACTGTTTTCAGTAATTTCAATGTTAGACCACACCATGTCATAAGCTGCTGATATGTCAACGAAAACTACCAAGTCTGGAGTTACTTCTAGTAGTCAGTTTCTGTGTGACTAGTAAACGGGAGCACTTGCTCACAACAACTTGTACGATGTCTAAATCCAGCTTGTTCTGATGGTACCACAGAACTAATTTAATAATGTATTCAATTTAAGAGAGGTGGCCGAGCCGTTCTAGGCTCTACAGTCTGGAACCGCGCGACCGCTACGCTCGCAGGTTCGAACCCTGCATCGGGCATGGATGTGTTTGATGTCCTTAGGTTAGTTAGGTTTAAGTAGTTCTAAGTTCTAGGGGACTGATGACCTCAGAAGTTAAGTCCCATACTGCTCAGAGCCATTTGAACCAATTTTTTTCGGTTTAAGATTATTATTTCTAGGAGTTTTTAAGCACGCTTGAATAGAGACATTGGGCAAGTATTCCTTCTTCCCTGGCTTTTTCATAGCAATAATTTTAGCTCTCTTAAATTTTGGTGGTAATGTTCCTGTGTGAATAATTTCGTTAGCATCTTGTTTATTGCGTGCACCACAGCTGAATAACGTGAATGTTAATAAAATCCAGCTCAGCTGAATTTTAGTACGTTTACGACAACACAACCGGTTTCGTTTGAAATGAACCTCTTCAGGTGGCAGCGAAAATTCACCAACAGTTTTCGTAACTAATTCTCATAAAGGGGCAGAAACGTGCCCATGTCATAAGTCAATCGTATAATCGCCATACATAACGCTAAAAGGCACATTACGGAACAATACGGGCATACTGGAACACATCGCCAACTGCCTGTTACAAACACAGCTATCAGTTCCTGCAAGGAACACAACATGCTGTGCAGTACTGGGTTGTCCTGGCAGGGCAGCTCAATGAAAGAAGTCTTCGTGTCAGCTGAAGATGTGCTTTTAGAACAAAACCGACTGTGGCGCAATAAATGTATCTGAACTACCGAGTGATCAAAAAGTCAGTATAAGTTTGAAAACTGAATAAATCACGGAATAATGTAGATAGAGTGGTACAAATTGACACACGTGCTTGAAATGACATGGGGTTTTATTAGAACCACAAAAATACGAAAGTTCAAAAAATGTCCGACAGATGGCGCTTCAGCAGAACAGCAATAATTTTCGTCGGATGTTGTCTTTCAGCATCCCTGGAGATGTCGGTCGATCACGATACACTTGCGACTTCAGGTAACCTCAAAGCCAATAATCGCACGGACTGAGGTCTTGAGACCTGGGAGGCCAAGCATGACGAAAGTAGCGGCTGAGCACACGATCATCACCAAACGGCGCTCGCAAGAGATCTTTCACGCGTCTAGCAATATGGGGTGGAGCGCCATCCTGCCTAAACATCGTATGTTCCAGGAGGTGGAGGTGTTTATCAGCCAGGCTAGGGATGATGCGATTCTGTAACATATCGGCGTACCTCTTACCCGTCACGGTAGCGGTCTCTGACGTTTTGCTGTCCAGCGCCATCTGTCGGACATTTTGTGAACTTTATTTTTTTCTAAAAAAACCCCGTGTCATTCCTAGTATGTGTGTCAATTTTTACCACTCTATTTACATTATTCCGTGGTTTATTCAGTTTTCAAATTTATACTGACTTTTTGATCACCCGGTACATCTGTACTGGCTTTTATTAACTTTTAAATGCAGCATAAATTTCAACTTCTACTAACCATACTCGTGAGCCCCTCGAGCAGTTTTCCGTAATATAGTAAATAAAGAGAACACGACACAACAGTAATATTTTGGAAATGTATTCGATAGGACTGTATGACGGATTGTGGTACATATACATAGTAAATAAGAGTCTATAACAGGTTCAGGTTAACATTACTCAAAGCTTTGATATGTCTTCAATTTGAGAAGCCTAATCCTGTATGGCTACTTACTTATTGCTGCTTTTACGGTGCGGAACGATTACACGGTTAACGATCTAAACCTTTCTTTATTCCTTTGGTTCAGCTACTACCTCATTAAATTATCATCTTTTTCTAATAAACCTCGCCCATTTACACCGATATGACATACGGCGAACGGATTTGCCCTCTTTGCAGCCGTACCGAAAGGGGTGGCACAATAGCTAAGGCCTTGACCTCGTATTCGGCTGCGGGGTATCTATACAGGGTGATTCAATTATGATGTTACAAACTTTCTGGGACGTTAGGAAAGGGTCAATGTATCAGTTTGAAGTTAGAGGACCTGGTCTGGAAACGACCGAGTCGAGAGCTGTAAGCGGAAATCATTCCAATACCTCTGACATTGAACGCGCTTCTACTGCAACTCTTTGCTTTCCATATTTTTGGAGGAGATAGGATGGACCAAAGTAAGAAAAAATTGTATGGTAAACATTGGCTCTGAAATGCATACCTTAAGAGCTACGTCACTTGTTGTGTAGAAGAGATGTTTTTCACAATAGCAAAGATGATTAGTGATAATAGCTCTTAGGGTACGCACTTCAGAGCCCATGTTTACTGGAAATTTTTTTCTTCTTTGGTCCATAATACCTCCTCTCAAACTATGGAAAGCAAACAGCCTGCACTAGAAGAGTTCAACCGTCCGAGGTATCAAAACAATTTTCGCTAACAACTTTTGACTCAGTCGTTTCCAGACCAGGATCCCTTACCTCACACTGATGCATTTACCCTTCTACACTATCGCTGAAAGTTTGTAACATTATCGCAGAATAAAAATGTGCCAGTTACGTGAGGCCGAGAGCTACGGAAACACCAGTGGTGAGAGACGTGGAACTCAAAGAACGAAAGGTGGTATTGAGCGGCATTAAAACCTCAAATTCCCGCAAGGCCATAGTTTACTAGGACACATGTGGACCGATCGACGATTTTCATCATCGTTCGACTCTGTTTTAACCACGTCTCTCTTCTTCTACACCCACATACAATCAACATACGTGATTCTTCTGTATTTCATGTGATTCTTAGTTAGAAGCTATTCTAAACCACATCTTGTTTTCATGTCCCAAATTTTATAGTGAAAGATCGGAATTTTTAAAGAGGCTGATGGGTATAGGATACCATCTCTTTCAATTGGCTTCAAAAAAAAATGGTTCAAATGGCTCTGAGCACTATGCGACTTAACATCTGTGGTCATCAGTCCCCTAGAACTTAGAACTACTTAAACCTAACTAACCTAAGGACATCACACACATCCATGCCCGAGGCAGGATTCGAACCTGCGACCGTAGCAGTCGCGCGGCTTCGGACTGAGCGCCTAGAACCGCGAGACCACCGCGGCCGGCAATCGGCTTCTTCTAATTTGTTTATTAAAGGCATCCGCCTTCGTAAAGTGATTGTTCATTTCCCTAAGAGTATAGGGAAACATCTGCATGTTTCAGTAGTATTAATATCTTCATTTTTATGTGCCGCTTATGATTAAATTAAATTAAATAAAATAGTGTGAACTGATAACAGAACAATGTCCAATTTACTTGTGACACTATTTGTTAAAATTGGTTGTGAAAAAATTAACCATTTGAACTTTTAAATCCGTAACCGTGTGTTACGTAATTTCTCTGTTTGATTGCGTAAACAATATAAACATGTGTTTTAGTTGGCTGAATAGAGCTAAATCTGTAAAAGTCAAATTAAAAATGCCAGTTAGACACGGATAGTGGCGATGCAGTCGTTCGCCGTGACCCGCACCCCCAATATGGCCACGGCATTATCAACAGCACAGTTCCTTCATACGTGTCCCGTTCACTGGCGGTACTGAGTTTTCCTTGCAGGATCGTAATGGCCTTATCGTTCTGCTGTTCACTTTCGCCCAGACAGTCTTTGAGATATTAAAAAATCAACACTCACAAACAAATCACATGAAGAAAACGAATCGTAACAGACGTTAGCGGCCGTAATTGTCGTTGATACGATAACGGCGAACAAAACAGAAGGCGCCAACAAGCTCTTTAGTTGGTTGTTGACACTGCAGCTCGTTTGTAAACATCTAGCTGTGTATAACTTTGCATTTTTATGACAGGGGCAAAAGAAGAAAGACGAAGGAGGACAAAGTTTGTGGGAGAAGAATAACAAGTAGTATTAGAAGTAGAGGAACAAGAAGCTACGGTTAGGAGGAGCACTAAAACTGGAAAGGGGCAGACACGAATGAAAGGAAGTAATGAGGACATTCAGAATCGACTGTGTTACGCAACAGTTCCATACAACCTACCTGTGGCATTACGAAGACGCTTGTTTCTTATTTACGACTACTAAGCAGAGCCACTGTCTTTCTGCAAAGTGTGCCAACGTAACGGAACTGTCATGAGTGTCTTTTACATTTTTGTCGTGTTTGTTGCAGCTTTACTTCGATCAGAAATGAAACAATGAAAAAATTGCGGTGTTATTGCAAGCAATGTTTTCAATGTTTTAACAGTAACGCACAAAGAAGAATTATTAAAATATATACCTTTTATTTCATTGTGAAGTCATTTTGATCTCAATAAACGAATAAACAATTTGATCAATGATGATGATTAAACAAAAAAATGGGCAGTTGTCAGAAGCGAGGAGGGACGAAGGCGACAGGGCATGTGGAGGAAAGAATAGTGTACATATTCATCTGTAAAAGGAGCTGAAGCAGTATACTTGTGGCAATACTATACAATTTCTGAACATCAGACTTTATTTAATGCCTTCCAGTGAAAACCACATAATGCATTCCATTAGATTTTATAAGATGCTTCTGTTTATTACTTGTCATGTTTTTTAATACTGCTTTTACGCTACTGGATTTCGGTAGACGCCGAGTTTATCTTCATCGAGCCAGCCTGTTTTAGGTTTTCCGTGGTTTCCCTGAATCGCTTCAAGCTAATGCCGAAATGACTTCTTCAACAGGCCACGGACGCTTCCGTCTCCAGCGGAGCAGGTTCTCAGTCCCTAATGACATCGGCCTCGACATGCCGATTTTCCATTCAGTTTTCTGGGTTCCAACTTCACGTGGAATATGGTTCTAGTTCCTCTTTAAATACTACGTATCCTGACAGCAGTTTCCCCCTATGAAGAAACATTAAACTGTTCTGATAAAAATTCACGTTTCACGAGCCATCGGATTTTCGATGGGTAGATGAAACTTTCTTCTGTTCATCGTCTTAACACACTTTGAGTTACGTTTCTGCAGGTTTTTCGGCCACATTTAACTGAAGAGAGGAGTACAATAGGCAGAATTCCTCTTCATGTACCGCAAGTGTTTCGTTTGTAATGGCTTCTGTTTTCACTATGTTGTACTTATTCCTCATTGTACACTGGAGAATAAACTTTCCGTCAAAATATCTCTACTTCGGATATTCAGTAGCACTACCTTTCCTCTGTTTAGTTAGAATTTTTAAATTAGAATTTTTAAATTTACCGAGGACGTAATCTTGCCAAATACAACGCAAGGATTTTAGTATATTGGTACCACTGAAAGTGTCGAATGTATGGATAGCCTATACACCATACTCATTTCAGACATGTGGAGGAAAGAATAGTGTACTTATTCATCTGTAAAAGGAGCTAAAGCAGTATACTTGTGGCAATACTGTACAATTTCTGAACATCAGACTTTATTTAATGCCTTGCAGTGAAAACCACATAATGCATTCCATTAGATTTTATAAGATGCTTCTGTTTATTACTAGTCATTTTTTTAATACTGCTTTTCTTTTGAAATTTGCAGAGATATATCAGTTTACAGCATACCTACCATTCTCGTAGGATCCATGTCACGAAAGTACAAAATTATCTGGCATCATCAACACCACCACCACCACCATCACCACCACCACCAACAACAACAACATCAAAATCGTTATTATCTTGTTCCTTCTGCAGCGTCCACGTGCTTCTTATCTGAAAAGGGGTGAACGGCACGTAGTACACAGTATCGATCCGTAGTTACGTAAGAGTTTAATTCCTATCCGCTGTTACCATCCCTCCTATTGTAACGAAGTTGCCGTGGTGGGATGCTTTGCCCCAGAAAAAAAAACCTATGGAGCATTTGTTTTAAAGATATATTTACATAGAAATAAAATGAAGAACGTTCCTGCGTAGCATTCATTGCACGACTCGCACTCCCGACTGTTACGGTGCATTATCTGTCACTTAGTTGGGGAAAAAGCACTTCTTCTCGCAAGGACCCATCTTGAATATTAAATATTTCCTCTTAAATATTTTTCTTTTAATACGTAAAATAATTTATCATGCATTGTATTTTAAACGTCACTTTGTAATATCTGTTGTAGTGGACCCATGTAATCGTTATTGTTATGTCTCTTAAATTACAGAAAATTGAAATATGACTACATCATGATAAAATGTTTAGTTTCGCAGTTAATATAATACAGTGTAACAATTTTCCCTGGTTCAATTCGAAATATAACATTAGAAATTCCGTGTTGTGCTTTAAAACATTTGTTAGAGTTATTAGAACAGAGTTTTCGTAAATTAAATGAGTCCTTCACCACAGTTTCCTTCAATGCTGACAGATCATCATTAAACCTTTGGTAGCAAGCTGATTGCGACTCTGCACTTACACTGTTTACTTTACGTTGAGTTGCTCGATCATGCAAGTTCTTCCGTCATGCGACTGCTACGGTCGCAGGTTCGAATCCTGCCTCGGGCATGGATGTGTGTGATGTCCTTAGGTTAGTTAGGTTTAAGTAGTCCTAAGTTCTAGGGGACTGATGACCACAGCAGTTGAGTCCCATAGTGCTCAGAGCCATTTGAACCATTTCTTCCGTCATGTCTTATCTTTACGCAGTTCGTCAAAACTACAATAATAGAGGAACCTTTCTTTTCTGCAAATGGAGGATTAAGAAGAACTTAGAGTGTCGCTGTATTCGGATTATTATTGTACATTCATGTTCAGAAAAAATAGAACACCTTGAACAACTAGAGATAGGACGTTCATATTCGTAGGACATATACATTAGAATGGTCTGCAGAAATGATTAACATTTGAACCATGTCGGTCCGCGGGTTCAACATCGATATCGCGGCGCAACACCACCTACTGGTAAAACGCGCCTGCGGCTCTAGTTGTCGCTATAAACCGAATGCACTAGATCAGTGTGACTTGAGCAGACGTACAGGATGCCTCGCAGAAATATCAGCGAACAGTACCGTTAAACCAGTGAGTTTGAAAGAGGACGCATTATTGGCATGAGAGAATGTGAAGCATGCATTCGGGAAATTGCTGCTCATGTGGAGCAAAGAGTTCCGGCAGTGCAATGGGTGTGTCCATAATGTTTCACGGAAGGCCGTAAAACACGATGACGAGTGTTAGGTCGAACCACCCAGGCCACCCCCGAGAAGGTCGACACCTCATCCGAATCACATCGCAGGACAGATCTGCGTCCTCCGCGGCTCTGGCGTAAAATTGAAACAGTTTAACACATCGTACGCTATCAGGGGTGACAGCCCATCGCATGGGTTACGTGCGCGTTGTCCATCTCTCCGTCTACTTTTGACGAATGTGTAGAAACATACGACAATGGTGTATGGACGACGTCAGTGGGGACGGGAAGAGCGCCATATAGTGTTTTCAGACGAATCCAGCTTCCGTTTGTTTGGGCATGATAGCCGCCCTTTTGGTTGGCCGCAGACGGGGGCAAGCAGCCTCACAGTGACTGCACTCGCACAGGACATAAAGTACCAACTCAAGGCCGTATGGTATGGGGTGCTATGGAGTACAATCACAAATCACAGTTGGTTCCAGTGCACTGTGACCCGTAGCCATAACCTTTCTGCACAACACCCCAGACGCCATTTTTCAGCAAGACAATGCACGACCACATGTTCCTGCACGAACACGTGCCTTCTTGGTGTCATTGGATGTCAGCCTTTTGCCTTGGTCCGCCTGATCATCAGACTTGTCGCCAATCGAAAATGTGTAGGGTATGGTGAAACGATCGGTGCAGTGCTGTGACCCAGTGCCAACCATCGCAGATGAACTTTGGATCCAGGTGATTGCAGCATGGATGGCTACACTACAGGACGCCATTCACACCGTATACGCGTCGATGCCATTACGCATGGAACAAGTTGCCTACTAGGCAACATGGCACATGTCGAACCGAGATGACTGAAATGCTAATCATTTCTGCAGGACAAACTAATGTACATGTCCTGAGAATATGAACGTTCTATCTCTAGCCGTTTCCATCTGAGCTCTTGATGTTCATACAAGTGGTTCTCTTATCTCCAAAGGTCTCTTTAATTTTCCTGTAGGCAGTATCTATCTTACCCCTAGTGAGATAAGCCTCTACATCCTTACATTTGTCCTCTAGCCATCCCTGCTTAGCCATTTTGCACTTCCTATCGATTTCATTTTTGAGACATCTGTATTCCTTTTTGCCTGCTTCATTTACTGCATTTTTATATTTTCTCCTTTCATCAATTAAATTCAATATTTCTTCTGTTACCCAAGGATTTCTACTAGCCCTCGTCTTTTTACCTACTTGATCCTCTGCTGCCTTCACTACTTCATCCCTCAAAGCTACCCATTCTTCTTCCACCGTATTTCTTTCCCCCATTCCTGTCAATTGCTCCCTTATGGTCTCCCTGAAACTCTGTACAACCTCTGGTTCTTTTAGTTTATCCAGGTCCCATCTCCTTAAATTCCCACCTTTTTGCAGTTTCTTTAGTTTTAATCTACAGGTCATAACCAATAGATTGTGGTCAGAGTCCACATCTGCCCCTGGAAATGTCTTACAATTTAAAACCCGGTTCCTAAATCTCTGTCTTACCATTATATAATATATCTGATACCTGTCAGTATCTCCAGGCTTCTTCCATGTATACAGCCTTCTTTTATGGTTCTTGAACCAAGTGTTAGCTATGAATAAGTTGTGCTCTGTGCAAAATTCTACCAGGCGGCTTCCTCTTTCATTTCTTTGCCCCAGTCCATATTCACCTACTACGTTTTCTTCTCTCCCTTTTACTACTACCGAATTCCAGTCACCCATGGCTATTAAATTTTCGTCACCCTTCACTATCTGAATAATTTCTTTTATTTGATCATACATTTCTTCAATTTCTTCGTCATCTGCAGAGCTAGTTGGCATATAAACTTGTACTACTGTAGTAGGTGTGGGCTTCGTATCTATATTGGCCACAATAATGCGTTCACTATGCTGTTTTTATTAGCTTACCCGCATTCCTATTTTCCTATTCATTGACAGATGTGAAAATTACCGAACTATCAGTTTAATAAGTCACAGCTGCGAAATACTAACGCGAATTCTTTACAGACGAATGGAAAAACTAGTAGAAGCCGACCTCTGGGAAGATCAGTTTGGATTCCGTAGAAATGTTGGAACACGTGAGGCAATACTGACCCTACGACTTATCTTAGAAGCTAGATTAAGGAAGGGCAAACCTACGTTTCTAGTATTTGTAGACTTAGAGAAAGCTTTTGACAATGTTGGCAGAATACTCTCTTTCAAATTCTGAAGGTAGCAGGGGTAAAATACAGGGAGCGAAAGTCTATTTACAATTTGTACAGAAACCAGATGGCAGTCATGAGAGTCGAGGGACATGAAAGGGAAGCAGTGGTTGGGAAGGGAGTGAGACAGGGTTGTAGTCTCTCCCCGATGTTATTCAATTTGTATATTGAGCAAGCAGTGAAGGAAACAAAAGAAAAATTCGGAGTAGGTATTAAAATCCATGGAGAAGAAATAAAAATGTTGTGGTTCGCCGATGACATCGTAATTCTGTCACAGACAGCAAAGGACTTGGAAGAGCAGTTGAACGGAATGCATAGTTTCTTGAAAGGAGGATATGAGATGAACATCAACAAAAGCTGAACGAGGATAATGGAATGTAGTCGAATAAAGTCGGGTGATGCTGAGGGTATCTGATTAGGAAATGAGACAGTTAAAGTAGTAAAGGAGTTTTGCTATTTGGGGAGCAAAATAACCGATGATGGCCGAAGTAGAGAGGATATAAAATGTAGACTGGCAATGGCAAGGAAAGCGTTTCTGAAGAAGAGAAATTTGTTAACATCGAGTATAGATTTAAGTGTCAGGAAGTCATTTCTGAAAGTATTTGTATGGAGTGTAGCCATGTATGGAAGTGAAACATGGACGATAACTAGTTTGGACAAGAAGAGAATAGAAGCTTTCGAAATCTTGTGCTACAGAAGAATGCTGAAGATTAGATGGGTAGATCACATAACTAATGAGGAAGTATTGAATAGGATTGGGGAGAAGAGAAGTTTGTGGCACAACTTGACCAGAAGAAGGGATCGGTTGGTAGGACATGTTCTGAGGCATCAAGGGATCACCAATTTAGTATTGGAGGGCAGCGTGGAGGGTAAAAATCGTAGAGAGAGACCAAGAGATGACTACACTAAGCAGATTCAGAAGGATGTAGGTTGCAGAAGGTACTGGGAGATGAAGAAGCTTGCGCAAGATACAGTAGCATGGAGAGCTGCATCAAACCAGTCTCAGGACTGAAGACCACAACAACAACATCTCTAGCCGTTCAAGATGTTTTTTTTTCTGGACGTGAGTGTATTTAAACAACAGCTATAGTGAATTGACATAAAACTTGTTTCTTTTCCCTGACTATATTGTTTACTAAACTACTCAAATTCGTTGAAGTCTTTTGCCTACAGTAACAACAATTTTTGTGGAGGGAATGAGAACTACACAAATTTAACACGTAAATAAAATGTGCGTATGCATCACTCATTTTCGGCATCTGTAAGCGCAATAAATTTGAGTAGGACGATATGATACGTATCTACTGTCTGTTCCCAAGGAAAGGAACGTGTGAGAGAGATGCAGGCTGACAACATTAAAGCCAAATGTCGGTAACACCAAGCTCAAGCACACCTTGATAGGGACAATGATCACAACTTCCGCTGTCTATGGGATTGGAGAGACCGATGACACTTTTATATTTATATAACCACAGATCTTTTACACTTCTACTATTAATTAGTTAGGGATACTACATTTTTTACCCCCGGATTAGAGTAATCTCGCTAAATGAACTGTTTTTTTTTTCGAATTCCAAATCTTCAAATACATAGGGTGCATCAAAAAGAACTTAACATCTTTTAAAATTCATACAAACGTATTCATACAGTTCCCCACAGTCGTTTAATGAACAAAGTAAGAGCATATGGACTATCAGACCAATTGTGTGATTGGATTGAAGAGTTCCTAGATAACAGAACGCAGCATGTCATTCTCAATGGAGAGAAGTCTTCCGAAGTATAAGTGATTTCAGGTGTGCCGCAGGGGGAGTGTCGTAGGACCGTTGCTATTCACAATATACATAAATGACCTTGTGGATGACATCGGAAGTTCACTGAGGCTTTTTGCGGATGATGCTGTGGTATATCGAGAGGTTGAAACAATGGAAAATTGTACTGAAATGCAGGAGGATCTGCAGCGAATTAACGCATGGTGCAGGGAATGGCAATTGAATCTCATTGTAGGCAAGTGTAATGTGCTGCGAATACATAGAAAGATAGATCCCTTATCATTTAGCTACAAAATAGCAGGTCGGCAACTGGAAGCTGTTAATTCAATAAATTATCTGGGAGTACGCATTAGGAGTGATTTAAAATGGAATGATCATATAAAGTTGATCGTCGGTAAAGCTGATGCCAGACAGATTCATTGGAAGAACCCTAAGGAAATGCAGTCCGAAAACAAAGGCAGTAGGATACAGTACGCTTGTTCGCCCATTGCTTGAATGCTGCTCACCAGTGTGGGATCCGTACCAGATAGGCTTGATAGAAGAGATAGAGAACATCCAACGGAGAGCAGCGCGCTTCGTTATAGGATCATTTAGTAATCGCGAAAGCGTTACGGAGGTGATAAACTCCAGTGAAAGACTCTGCAGGAAAGACGCTCAGTAGCTCGTTACGGGCTTTTGCTGAAGTTTCGAGAACATAACTTCACCGAGGAGTCAGGCAGTATATTGCTCCCTTCTACGTATATCTCGCAAAGAGACGATGAGGATAAAATCAGAGAGATTAGAGCCCACACATAGGCATACCGCCAATCCTTCTTTCCACGAACAATAGGAGACTGGAATAGAAGGGGGAACCGATAGAGGCACTCAAGGTACCCTCCGCCACACACCGTCAGGTGGCTTGCGGAGTATGGATGTAGATGTAGATGTAGATGTAGATACTGGCGTAGTCTTGGTGTCATATTGAAGGAAAATAGATCAAGTTTTGACTTTTGATAAGACGTTCGGGATTTCCTAAATGTCCACTTTCCACTTAAGTGAATGGGCCGAAGTGAGCCAATCGCTTGGCACTCACACTCAATGGACCTGACACCTCTTGACATTTTATATTGGGTAATCATCAAGTTTATCTCGTTTGTTCCACCCTTACCAGTTTCTGTATCAGAGCTAGAATCTACCTTTCAGTTGAATAAGTCACGCCTGACATGTTTCGGTGAGTTCGGGAACAACATCAAATGAGATCTGTGCCACGTATCCAATAGAAGTCACTTTTAACCCGTTTCGGAATATGGTAAAAAATCCGATGCATTTCGCTATAAAATGACACCAAAACCATGTCTGTAGGTTAAATGAATAAATCAACATGAGTTTTCAAAGTTGGAATGTCCTTTTTGACACATCCAATATAATTAGTGATTCTGTGTGCAAGTGTGTATTAAGATATGCATTTTATAGATTTAACTTAGATTCTGTCTCTTCACAGCCAGATGAATGGAAGCAGTCTTGTAGCTAATTAAAAAAGGAACTCTTTGAGACGCTGCGGGAAAACTTCATTCGCCGTGTTATGCCTGTCTCTACATCTATACTTCGCAAGCCACCTGAAGGTGTGTGGCGGAGGGTACTTCGTGGACCTCTGTCACTTCCCCTTTCTCCTGTTCCAACTGCGAATGGTTCGAGGGAAGAGCTATTTCTGGTAAGCCTATGTGTGGGCTCCAATCTCTCTCATTTTATCTTCATGGTCTTTTCGTGAGATGTAGGTAGCACGAAGTTTGACTCATCTAGGAACGTAAGCTATCGAAACTTTAACAATACATCACTCTGTGATGCAAAACGCCTGTCATGCAATGTCTACCACTGGAGTTGGCTGATGAACTCCTTGACTCGAACCCTACCAGCAGCTCTTACCAACTGAAATCGGGACTCATTTTACCAGGCCACAGTTTCCTAGTCGTGTAGGGCCCAGCCGGCATGGTGACGAGCCTAGGGGCCTTATCCTGTATCGTTCATACCTATCGGTGCGGTAAGTTGGCCTTGGTAGTGACGTCATATTCGGTTCTCCATTCGTAGTTGCTATTCTGTAAGCTTCTGAGACCTGTTACCGAACGGTGCGTCTGCCGATTTTCCAACTGTACTGGAAGGTGGTGAAGTTTCGGAATAGCCACCCATTCGGTTCGGTGTGATTTGTTTACAGCTATAATTTGTTACTTTAGAATTATTGAATGGTTTTAGTTTCAGATTTAGTGATTATGTTTTACTGAAGAATCACTAGGAAGCACCCGAGTGGAATGTGAGTTCATAAAAGGCTTTTTTCATTTGTTAGAACTATGGTTTGTATTGTCACTGTGAATGATTATAGCATCAAAAAAACATTTTTGGTCTATATTCCCACAAAATATCTGTTATTTTTATGTAATTAAGAGTTTAAAAATCATTAAGTGTAAAGACATCGCCTCTGCTTACGTATATTACATGTGTGTATGCTGAAATTACTAGCGAAAAATACTACAATGTTGCTAATCCTATCTAACAAATCCTTTATGTACTGGGTGTTTCACAATTCCTGTTACAGGTTTCTGGGGGCTGTACAGGGGACTTAGTAGATAAATTTTTGGCAAGGAACCCATTTCCAGAAATGTACCGTTTGGACGTAAAATACGTTTGACGATAGGATCACTTTCAAATCTCGTGATCTGCGTGCTCTACAGGAGTCGCTCCACAACGCGACATTACTGTTCGTTGCAAGTGTGTATGTGACTCGTGCTTTCACAGACACAGTCCAGAAACCCTGGTGCGCGTCCGTGGGGCATCTCAGTCAGCTGTCCTAGATGCGAACGCTCCGGTTTCCAGCAGCCGTTGTTGTAATCGAGCGAAAATGGTACGTGATCGACTGAGGTGATACGGAAGAAGTTCTCGATATATGCATTGTGCAGTACTAACATTACGTACAATACCGTATAGCGAGAGATTTGAACCTGATCCAATTTTGAAACTAATTTTACATCCAAACAGCACATTTCCATGAATGGATTCCTTATCAAAACCTTATTTTCTAAGTCCTCTCTGCGAGCTCTAGAATCCTGTACTAGGAATCTCTGTTGGTCCATCATGGACAGGGGACATCGACTAGTTAATGTCAATGTAATTCGCCAGCAGCAGTGTAACTTCAGATGTTATTTTCTTTTCTTTTGAAAGCTGCCAGTTTCTGCATTTCATTATGTCATCTTCAGGCCCCACATGCATCTCTCCAAATAAATAAAAATCTCATATAGAGCTATAAATCTCTGGATGTCGTGAATTCAATCGTTACACTAGTGCTTCATTCGAAGACTTGTTAGCTGCTCTCTGAATAAAGCACTAGCGTAACGATTGAATTCACGACATGCAGAGATTTATGACTCCACATGACATTTTCGTTTATTTGGAGAGATGCATACGGGGCCTGAAGATGGCATAGTGAAATGCTGAACTGGTAGCCTTCAAAATAAAACGAAATAACACCTTAAGTTACACGGCTGTTGGTGAATTTTATTTGCGTTGACAGTGTACTAGGAATTGTGGAACATCCTGTATAATGAGAACACCAGAAGTCCTATTACTTTTCCTTGAGGCACCTCCGATATTATTTTCGTTTTAGTGGAGTATTCGTTGTTCGGTATAACGTATTGGGTTCTATTAGTCGAATATTCATCGAATCATTGACATGTTTGCAAAGACACTCCATATGGTCGTATGTTGGTTAGCAGTCGACGTTGTGGCACAAATACGAACTCCTTTCGGAAATCTATGAAGACAGAATCTACCTCTTCACCTGCCTCTGTTGTTTGTAAGATGACTTGCATAAATAGAGGAAACTGTTTCATATGAGTGGCTTTTCCTGAATCCATGCTGATTTTTCAAGAGAAGCTTGTTTTGTTTCACGAACGCCTTAATGTTTGAACATCGAAATTTGTACTAGAATCCTGCAACTGATACACAAACACAGCGGTTCACTTCACAAATACTGTTAATGTGTAACGCGGAGCAGTGTCGGAAGCGGTCGCCGCGACGTACAACGGAAATGGGAGATGATCTGTCGACAGTTGACTTTAGGTTCAAATGGTTCAAATGGCTCTGAGCAGTATGGGACTTAACTTCTGAGGTCTTCAGTCCCCTATAACTTAGAACTACTTAAACCTAACTAACCTAAGAACATCACACACATCCATGCCCGGGACAGGATTCGAATCTGCGACCATAGCGGTCGCCCGGTTCCAGACTGTAGCGCGTAGAACCGCTCGGCCTCCTCGGCCGGCTGCCCTTAGGTGCCCAATAACTCAGCTGTGGCAGACGATGGCTTTTGTAGCCCTGAATTTAAACTCATTTCCTAGCCTAACCACAAGTTCGTGATGTGCAATGTTTCCAAGAAAACAGCGATTGACAATCTGCGGCAGAACTAAAATCACGAGTGGTTTGATCACAGCGTTCTAGGCTAACGTCTAAGAGCAAACTCAAGACAGAAAAATTTTATAATATGAATGCTTACATAGCCATATGCCACAGCAAAATTTCAGTTTTAGCTGTAAAACCAAACTGAAATGTGTTGCTGTTATTGGTTATCTAAGACTATCTTCTCACTGGCTACACGGGATGCTGCTTTATCAACCGATGAGCAATCCTAGTTAGCAATTGGTTACAGATTGTAGGCGACACAAGCAGGTTCCAGATGACGAAAGAATTTTAGGAAGAAAAATAAGAGTAAACAAAAAAGTCAATACGATGATGAAAATGACGCGGCAAACTATTAGAGATAAAAAATTACATTTCAACCAGTTAATTAAATAAAAATGACAATCAAAGCCTTTTGATTAGAGTTAGAAACATAAAAAATTTCGCTGCACTTATTAGCGTTTGATCCTTCGTCTTTCTACACGTCAAGGTTATAAGTTAACCAATGGGATATGCCATTACACCGCTACAAGCTGTTGTATTTATAACTGTGGTGTCCCAGCCGTTGGATCGGCAGTCTTCTAAAATTCGGATTCACGGAATGTACGAAGCTTATCTAATGTAATACGATTTCTGTGATTATAATAACTGTATAAATGACGCTGAATCGCGACTTGTGCGGATGGATCCATTAGTGTATAGTTAGTGCTGTGTGTAGTACGTGTGTATTTAGTTAGCACCTGTGTGTGTGTATGTGTGTGTGTGTGTGTGTGTGTGTGTGTGTGTGTGTGTGTGTGTGTATTTTTGATGTGTTTATCAAAGGGCCAGACCCAGGATTCGGGCTCCAAACCCATCGAGAAAGGAAGCCGGACAACGCCGGCCTCGGTGGCCGAACGGTTTTAGGCGCTTCAGTCCGGAACCGCGCGACTGCTACGGTCGCAGGTTCGAATCCTGCCTCGGGAATGGATGTGTGTGATGTCCTTAGGTTAGTTAGGTTTAAGTAGTTCTAAGTTCTAGGGGACTGATGACCACAGCAGTTAAGTCCCATAGTGCTCAGAGCCATTTGAACTATTTTCTTTTTTTTGTGTTCCTATGGAACATCACTCAAATATTGTTTGTAAGTGAGACCGCTCTGCATCAGACGTGTTTTCTGGAGGACCGAACACGGTACGGACCAACCACATCATAGACCAGTGCGATGAGCTACATGTCAGACGAACGTATCGCACAATGAAGTAGCAGTAGCAGCACCATCCAACGTCATAAACAGTCAACGATTCAACTACGGACTAGCTGCTTGCGAAAAACCGTTCCTTCTCCCTCTGATATTCACAATGTAATGTGGAAAAATCGTGGTATTCTCTGTTTCAGATCTTTACAGCAAAACGAACTACTGACCATCAAGCTGAAATCTAATTACTTGATACGTACTTTCTAAATTACACGACTCCTCAATTTATCACACAGACCTTTTGTGCGACCCTTGTGAAGTATATCTCGCGGCGTCGATTTGCTAGTGAGAAGCTGCCGTACGTTCACATGTTGACAGCTCGTCTCGAGTGACGACGTTTCTTAAAAGGACTGCATTTAGTCCTGCGCACTGCAGCAGAGCGCGGCTGATCGATTCCCCCTTTATCCTGCAGCCGCAACTCGGGACCAACTCCGCTCCCGCTCGTCTCCTGTCCGAAACACGCCGCAGGAAGTGCACCCGCCGAGCTCTTCTCGTCATTAACGCCCGGGCTTCCACGCTGCGCGCTCGGTCTCTCCTCTGCCATTCTACATCTACATCCACATCCACACTCCACAAGCCACCTGACGGTATGTGGCGGATGGTACTTTGGGTACCTTTATCGGTTCTCCCTACTATTCCAGTCTCCTATAATTCGTGGAAAAAAAAGATTGTCGGTATGCCTCTGTGTGGGCTCTAATCTCTCTGATTTTATCCTCATCGTCTCTCCGCGAGATATACGCAGGAGGGAGCAATATACTGCTTGACTCCTCGGTGATGGTATGTTCTCGAAACATCAACAAAGCTACTGAGCGTCTCTCCTGCAGAGTCTTCCACTGGAGTTTATCTACCATCTCCGTAACGCTTTCGCGATTACTAAATAATCCTGTAACGAAGCGCGCTGCTCTCCGTTGGATCTTCTGTATCTCTTCTATCAAACCTATCTGGTACGGATCCCACACTGGTGAGCAATATTCAAGAAGTGGGCGAACAAGTGTACTGTAACCTCCTTCCTTTGTTTTCGGATTGCATTTCCTTATGATTCTTCCAATGAATCCCAGTTTGGCATCTGCTTTACCGACGATCAACTTTATATGATCATTCCATTTTAAATCACTTGTGGAAAATCTCCGTCCTCCTTCCTTCTGAAATGTGAAAACATTCAGTAATTCGAGTATTGATTATCGAATTTCACAGCGATGCAATTTTAGACCGGAATGCGGGTCATCACTGTAAGCAAAAATGCTGAAATCGTTCTGTGATTCATAAATGCAGAAGTTTTGTGTGTTCCTGGGAGTTCTTAAAATGTTCGTAAGTCGATTGCACATGTGGGGACGAACAGAGTCACACTAAGTTAATGTCGCTCTTTCAGCCAGCAGGCGTGGCAGGGAAGAACACATTGTTAAACACATTTGTTCCTGTATGCGCGAGGCGGTTCATCTCCAGACGTAGGTTTTTACTCAAATCGTTATCTCCTCGGTGCAGTCTGCAAGTCCTAGGAGTTTGTGCATAGAATGTGTCGTCGCCAGCTGCAGACTTCCATTTTTGTATCAAGTAAAAGACTTTTTTATTATTATTATTCCTGTGCAGGAAGGACTGTAAACTGTCTGAGTCGGACGTATAACTTCGTCGAAGCAGCACCACGTTTTAAGCTTGAAGAAGCCAGTAATTCTGATGGTAATAGAAAAAATTACACTGACGGAAAAAAATCGCAACACCAAAAAATAATTAATGTAGAGGAATGAAATTTCGGGAATACTCGTACATTTATCTAGGTACCATATTTAAGTGATTGACATTGCAATATCACAGGCTAATGTAAGCGCGAGATAAACCATTGCAAATGTGAAAGATAGTACATTAGTAACCGCTATAACCGCCAAAATGTTGAATGCAAGAATGCAAACGTGCATGCATTGTGTTGTACTGGTGTCTGGTGTCAGGTTGTGCGATAGAGTTACATGCCTGTTGCACTTGGTCGGTCAATACGGGGACAGTTAACGCTGTTGTGGATGACACTAGAGTTGGTTCAAATGGCTCTGAGCGCTATGGGACTTAACTTCTGGAATCATCAGTCCCCTAGAACTTAGAACTACTTAAACCTAACTAACCTAAGGACATCACACACGCCCATGTCCGAGGCAGGATTCGAACATGCGACCGTAGCGCTCGCGCAGTTCCAGACTGTAGCGCCTAGAACCGCTCGGTCACCCAGGTCGGCACACTGCAGTTGTCCGTGATGTCCCATATGTGCTCGACTGGAGACGTATCTGATGATCGAGCAGGCCAAGGGACATATCGACACCCTGTAGAGCATGTTAAGTTACAAGGGCGGTATTTGCGCGACTGTTATCGTGTTGGAAAACACCCTCTGGAATGCTGTTCACGAATGGCAGCACAACAGGTCGAATCACCAGACTGATGTGCAGTTTCGCAGTCAGGGTGCGCAGGATAACCCTGGGAGCGCACCTGCTGTCCTACGAAATCGCACTTCATACCATAACTCTAGGCGTAGTTCCAGTGTGTCAAGCACGCAGACAGGCTGGTTTCAGCCCCTCAAGTGCCCTCCTCGTAACAAACACACGGCCATCAATGGCGCCGAAGCAGAACTAGCTTTAATCAGAAAACATCACCGGCCTCCATGCTGCTGGGGTAAGTGGAATGCTCGCTACAGCCAGCTGCTTCAGATGCAGTACGATGCACCAGAGCCATACGTATAAGACGATGGTCTTCCCTCTCAGTAGTGCCACGTTATCGTCCGGAGTCCAGCCTACTTGCGAACGTACATTCTCGTGACTACCGGTGCCAGCAATCATGTACGGTGGCTACATTCCTGCCAAGTGTCTCTGCAGTATCGCAGAAGGAACATCCATCTTCTCGTAGCCCTATTACACGACCCTGTTCAAACTCAGTGAGGTGTTCATAACGGCGTCTTTGTCGCCTTAAAGGCATTCTTGGCTAACATCAACTCACTACATCCATTCTCAAAGAACACGAAGTAAATATTCCAGAATTCGAAACCAGAGCAGCTGTTAGCATGAGTGACATAAAAGTAGATATCTTAGGTGTTGCTAAACAACTCAAATCACTTAAGAAAGGCAAGTCTTCCGGTCCAGATGGTATACCAAATGGTTCAAATGTCTCTGAGCACTATGGGACTCAACTGCTGTGGTCATTAGTCCCCTAGAACTTAGAACTACTTAAAGCTAACTAACCGAAGGACATCACACACATACATGCCCGAGGCAGGATTCGAACCTGCGACCGTAGCAGTCGCACGGTTCCGGACTGCGCGCCTAGAACCACGAGACCACCGCGGCCGGCGGTATACCAATCAGGTTCCTTTCAGAGTATGCAGGCACAATAGCGCCCTTGTTAGCAATCATATACAACCGCTCACTTGACGAATGTTCCTAAAGACTGGAAAGTAGCACAGGTCACACCAATATTCAGGAAAGGAAATAGGAGTAACCCATTGAATTACAGACCCATATTAATTACCTCAATTTGCAGTAGGAGTTTGGAGCATACCCTGTACTCCAACATTATGAATCACATTGAAGGAAATGACTTATTGATACATAACCAACACGGATTCAGAACGTATCGTTCTTGTGCAACACAGCTAACTCTTTATTCCCATGAAGTAATGAGTGTTGTCGACAAGGGATCTCAAATCGATTCCATATTCCTAGATCTCCAGAAGGCTTTTGATACCGTTCCTCACAAGCGACTATTAATCAAATTGCGTGCATATGGAGTATCGTCTCAGTTGTGTGACTGGGTTCGTGATTTCCTCTGAGAGAAATCACAGTTCGTTGTGATAGACGGTAAATCATCGAGTAGAACATAAGTGATATCTGGCGTTCCGCAGGGTAGTGTCATAGGCCGTCTGCTGTTCCTGATTTACATAAATGATCTAGTTGATAATCTGAGCAGACCCCGTAGATTGTTTGTAAATGACGCTGTAATTTACCGTCTAGTAAAATCATCAGACGATCAATTCCAATTACAAAATAATCTAGAGAGAATTTCTGTATGGTGCGAAAAGTGGCAACTGGCACTAAACAAAGAAAAGTGCGAGGTCATCCACATGGGTACTAAAAGAAATCCCATAAATGTTGGGTATACGATAAATCGCACAAATCTAAGGGCTGTTAATTCGACTAAATACCTAGGACTTACAATTACGAGCAACTTATTGTGGGGAAGCCGAAACAAACACTGCGCTTCGTTGGCAGAACACTTAGAAGATGCGACAGACCCACTAAAGAGACAGCCTACATCACACTTGTCCGTCCCCTGCTGGAATATTGCTGCGCGGTGTGAGATCCTTACCAGGTAGGATTGACGGAGGACATCGAAAAAGTGCAAAGAAGGGCAGCTCGTTTCGTGTTATCACGCAATATGGGTGAAAGTGTCACTGATATGATACTCGAGTTGGGGTGGCAGTCACTGAAACAAAGGCGGTTTTCTTTGCGGCGAGATCTATTTACGAAATTTCAATCACCGATCTTCTCTTCCGAATGCGAAAATATTTTGTTGACACCCACCTACGTAGGGAGAAATGATCATCGTAATAAAATAAGAGACATCAGAGCTCGAACGGAAAGATTTAGGTGTTCCTTTTTCCCACGCGCCATTCGAGAGTGGAATAGTAGAGAAGTAGTATGAAAATGGCTCGATGAACCCTCTGCCAGGCACTTAAGTGTGAATTGCAGAGTAACCATGTAGATGTAGATGTAGACGTGTATTTAAAGCAAACATGATTTGCATGGCATAGTGGCGCCACTAGCGCCAGTCTCATTCATTTGGTGCGAAATACGAATAGATATCTTCTTTTAGATGTAGAAACACGCCAGTCAACTTTCGTTTACATCGCACAGCTGCTTCTTGGAGTTGCGATTTTTTTTCCAACATTGTATTTAGAAAGGCCACACGGGAAATATGCGGTTGAACGACTAGTCAACCGAAATGATATTAAATATATTCTTATGGGCGCTACCGTTAGATTAGAAGAGGTTGTTTGTTTATTCCTTGTGGCCGTAGAGCCTTAGAGAGTAGAACGGCAGAGCACAGGTGGTCCCGGGTTCAGTTTCGCGTAGGTGTTAGGATTTTCCCTCCAAACAGCCCCGCCAGGAAGGCGCCAGGTCCACTTAGCCTGCTATCAACTGAGCACCGTGGTCTCTGCCGGGGGTAATATACGGCCCAGTGATGGGCTCCTAAAGCCACGGCTCTCTGCCTGCAGTCACGTCTGCAGCCCAAGAGCTTGCGCCTGAAGTGTTCCCTCCCTCCGGTTCCTCTGAAGCAGTTAAAGTTTTCAGAGTGAGTATTCCAATTAATTAAATTAAATGATAGGTATGTAATTCATGTAGAAACTAAATTCCGAAATCCAATCTTTACCGAGGATGTAGAGCATATATTAATCGCGCAATGATCACCATTCAAAGATAAGCGAAATTAGAGCTCGTACTGAGGCGTTCAGACAGTCGTTTGTGCCTCGCGCGATCCGCGAGTGGAACAGAGGGGGGAGGGGGGCGGGGGGAATATGACTTTGGCGCGAATTGTGCCCTCCGCCACACAGCGCTTTGTGGCTAGCGGAGTATATATGTAGATGTAGATATAGGCAACAATGCCGCGAGACGACATTTTGTTTGATGGTGATAAATGATTCTGTTATCGCACGGGGTTCATGCTTCGGAAAGAAAATGCCGCCGTTCAGTACAGAAAGGTGAAGGTGTTATTATGTTTTTCTACCACCACCTTTTAAAATAGAACTGTGCGGCTAGTGTCTGACTAGCGTTGAAGACCAACAACGTCACTGATTTGAGACCAGTGATCGAATGATTATCTGTATAGCTTGCACGGAAAATTGTTGGAAGATACTTTAATGACCGGTGATATATCTCAGGGCCGCTCTGTGTTTTATTCAAAGGCAAATTAATGACAGAACACGGTACATGTTCGGCCATTCCGTCTCTCGACAATTCGTTGCCGACTTCGCTTTTCCAGCCATTGATTATTCTAAAAAATAGTGAATAAATACATATACAGGGTGTTCCATCTGAAGTTTCGAATGACATTATCTCTAAAATTATACGTCGGGTAAAAATAGTGGGTAAGACAAGTTCGTAAGCTCAAAGGGGGACATCAAATGATACTATACGTGACCCCTAGCCCCCGCCCCCTTGTGTGGGTCGGGGGCAACTTTTAAATCTTAAATGGAAACCCGCGTTTTTTATTGCAGATTCGGATTCTCCATAAAAAAGTAATCAGGCGTGCAGTATACTGAGCCATAGTTCGGAGTTTGGCCACGGTAGCGCCACAGTCGGGTGAGTAATGCGATTGTGAAGAGCTCCATGACGAGATTTTAATACCATTCCGCGTCCCTCCATCAAAAACTGTGGCGGGAAGGATAAGTTTTGTACAAAAATAGCTTAATTTGGCGTAATGAAATAATTGGTGCACATTTTGTATCGATTTGATGCGTCCTTCTCGGATCATTCTAAAGATATCGAAGTTCTTCCCCAATTTTAATTTTTCTCGATTTCAGCGCCACCTGTAAATGATTTAAAAAAATGTTTCAGATAGAACTTGATTACTTTTTTATGGAGAATCCGAATCTGCAATAAAAAATGGTGATTTCCATTTAAGATTTAAAAGTGGACCCCCGCCCTACCCAAGGGGGCGGGAGCTGGGGGTCACGTGCAGCATCACTTGATGTCCTCCTTTCAGCTTACGAACTTGTCTTGCCCACTATTTTTACCCGATGTATAATTTTCGAGATAATCTCATCCGAAACTTCAGATGAACCATCCTGTACATGTCAAAGTTCGAGGAAAGCAAATTATTCTTTAAATGACAAGAATATAAATCACGTACTGAAGTTTAATCTTCATTAAGGCCAGCGGAAAATTACATACACGAGAGACATTTACATAATACACACTAAGGCAACAGAAAACAACGCACCACGAAGGAGTTGTGCCAATAGGTCACAAATTGATATTTGTACAGGTATCGACAGAAAATGCAGAAGTGTACGCTTTGGCGACCGATTGATTAATGTGTGACGCTGCAGCGCAATTTCACCGCGCAGCTGGAAAGCACAGTAAGCAGGGGATATGTCGATACCAGGGCATAACGTCTTCGCGAGTTTAATTATATGTACTCAGTTGGACAGTAAACTATGCTTCGCAGGCAGGCGCGTGAACAATACACGCAAATGTCAGAATTTGAGGGAGGACGGGTCGTTCGACATCTGAATAGGAGCGTTGCCACTATTCGACGATGCTGGCAGGAATCGTGAACGACGCGTCAAGAAAGAAGAGGTCGACCTAGAGAGAGACAGAACATGAGAATTGAGTAATCGCCAGAGAGGCATTCAGAGCCCCGGATTCATCACTGCCATCGATCCGGCATGCAACTGGTGCTTCAGTGACAAAGAGGACCATTAATAGGTGGTTCGCAGAAAGGGGCTGAGCTGAAGGCGCCACTGCCGCCGACTACTATTGACTTCTGCACACCAACAAACACGTTTGTAGTGGTACCGCGCACATTCGGCCTGGAATCTCATTGGCTGGAGCAGAATTGTCTTCAGTGATGAGTCCCGCTTCGAATTGTGCCACGATGACTAGCAAAAACGTGTCTGGCGACGCTCCGGACAGAGATGGGATACCAACCTTACTGTCGCCCGCCATCCGGCCGATAAACGGGAGTGATGGTCTGGGGTGCCATTTCTTTCCATAGCAGGACCCCTTTGGTTGTCATCCGCGGCAGTCTTAAAGCGCAGCGGTACGTCGACGATATTCTACGCCCCGTTTTGTTGCCCTTCTGGCCAGCCATTCTGGGCTTACATTTCAGCAAGATAACGCTCGCCCGCACACGGTTAGAGTTTCTACTGCTTGTCTTAGTACTTTTCAAACCCTGCCTTGGTCTGCAAGGTAGCCGAATCTCTCCAGTTGAGAACATTTGGAGCGTTACGATTGCTAAAGGGCCGCAGGTGGACCACCGCGTTATTGACTTGCTCGATTTGTGAAGATCTTTCACTTGAATAAATCATCAATTTTTCCTGAAATTGTAATCATTTGATTGTCTGTACATGTACGTCACATCTGCTTATTTCCCTTCCATTCGGGTAGTTACTTCGTGGTGCGTAGTTTTTCTTTGTCTTAAAGGTATGTCCACTCTGCAGTGCAGATGGAAGACCAGACGGAAGTGAGACACCGGTCAAAAAACAGTCGAAGTTTTTAAGTCCTTTTTTTCAACGAGTGCTTATAATACAGATCACCGGTATCTTTCACAGAAAATATGCGGTTTTACAATATCGATTTGAATGAAATTTAAGTTTTGCAGTGAACACAAGTTACTCAATTAAGGACAGGATTGTACATATACGCACAAGAGCTACGCTGTACTCATAACATCAATAAGAAAAAACCATATATTTTCTGAAGAAACATGTCATGCCACAGATTTTATCTTTTTATTTTTTGCTGTTATACAGGCTGACCTACCACCTAGAAACTACAGAATACCCTCCTTTTCATTGTTTATCAGAAGTCTGTATTTAAATTAGCAACTTTTTTAGATTAATGACATTTCTCAGCTAATTCCCTAATTACTGTGATAACCCTATTTACTTATTAGATGTAACTACCTCGCATTCGGGAGGACGACGGTTCAATCCCGTCTCCGGCCATCCTGATTTAGGTTTTCCGTGATTTCCCTAGAGCGCTTCAGGCAAATGCCGGGATGGTTCCTTTAAAAGGGCACGGCCGATTTCCTTCCCCATCCTTCCTTCACCCGAGCTTGCGCTCCGTCTCTAATGACCTCGTTGTCGATGGGACGTTAAACACTAATCTCCTCCTCCTCCTCTTTTTAGATGTAACTACGTATTACCGTAACGGTTTACTAAGGTATCTATCCATTCATTTTGCTTACATCCAAGGTCACACATAACTATGTGTCTTAACAATAATAAAAATAAAAATAATAATAATAATAACTATTATTATTATTATTATTATTATTATTATTATTATTATTCCCTCCTGCAAACCAAGTTTAAAAATTCAGAACTCCAATGTAATTCCAAATACCGCAGCATTATGGAGTTTGCAGTCAGCGTGTGAAACTGTGTGTGGTACTGCCTCTGAAGACCGTAACAGCAGTCCGACAGTATCAATAACAGAAACAAAATGTTTGAAATTTAAGCTATTTCATGCACATGAATTTCAATCGAAATCGACTTTCAAAGTAAGGGCTCATGCCAGATCAGGGGAATATTTTTAGGTATGGCTACTTAAAAGTTGCGTCTCGATAATAACGCGAATATGAAGATCTTGTTCTTAGCTATACTGCCAGCACAGGGCAGGAAGTAATGAGGCAGTTCTCTTCTCAGAGACTGAACTGTATTGTGGAGTTAAACGCAGTGTTAGACTTGTAAATGCTTTCTGCCACGCACTACAATGACGATCGAGTACAAGTCGTCAAATATGCTAATTACATGCTAGATCTAGTGGACTTGGCGTGGCTGATCCTTTCATTTTTATACACGGGGTGCTCAGAAACAATCTGGAAAGTTTATAAGGGTGTTGCAGGGTAGGATGTGCTGACAAATAGTTGTTATGGCAATTTTCGATACGTTGCGCCGTTTCTGATTTAATTTGCGTTGAAGTTAGCCAATGAAGCCTTTGTGCGAGCAAATTCAAGCGGTCCGCCAGATACAATTAGCACACATTGTTCTCATGGCGTAGATGATAACACACGGAACTGGTCAACCGCTGGATCTGGCTCGACCCTAATTACAGTCCTATATCCAATTTTTGTATCGCTCTCTTGTCCGGTTTTAGGTTTAAAAAATGGCTCTGAGCACTATGGGACTTGACATCTTAGGTCATGAGTCCCCTAGAACTTAGAACTACATAAACCTAACTAACCTAAGGACATCACACACATCCACGCCGGAGGCAGGATTCGAACCTGCGACCGTAGCAGTCCCGCGGTTCCATACTGCAGCGCCTAGACCCGCACGGACACCGCGGCCGGCCCGGTTTTAGGAATGCACGACATACTTTAACCACGGCGTCACGCGAACAGTTTACAATCTTAGGCATTTCAGAAATGCTTCTACTCTTCGCTTAAAAGCCAGTTATTATTTTGGAAGTTAGATAAATGGCTCGGTTTCCGCATTATCAGAACAACTGAAATGTTTTCCGGGTCCTCCAGAGGCGCTTTATATACCCTCCAGTGCTAGTGCTGGCACGTGCCGCATGTAAGTGGTTATTGAATGTTGACGTCGAACATAGGCGGAGGTCACATTACTGCAATGATTTTCAGACGGTGGGGCGCACCTCGTCTCCCAACCCATCGGCGTGGAGACGTATAAAAGGGGGCGCTGACGGGGAGAGCGATACCGACGCGTTATCATGTTAAAAAAAAGTAGCTATTTAATCAAGACAAATGTGTTAGTGCTTACGACAAACTGTCTACTGGGTACCCAGCATTTCCTGTATACCCTGAGATTCATTTTCATAGTAGATCATCACCCAGAATGTAAGCGCAATAACTGACCGTAGCCAATCCGACAGCTGGAATCGGTACCGTACAAGTACCGTAGACGAGTGAAAATTTGACCGATCGTCGCACCCGGCCTGATTCGGAACACTTCGTGCCAACTGTCTTCTGAACAGGATTTCTCACAGCTGCATCAGTATAGTAATTGTGGGCAGTAGTGGCTTTGTTTCTAAGCAGCGCTGGCGCTCGAGTCTTAGTTGGACTGAATTGTTCGGTCAGTATCGATCAAACAAGCTGTTTAGTCGAGTATACTTTTGATGTTGAAATGAACTGTTTACTTGTAAATCTATTCCTGTTTTTCTTTTTTTTTTACTTCGTTATGAGTTTGAGGAAGAAACGCAAATGAATACAGTGATGATTACATTAAATACTGTTTTGTTGCTGTACAGAACAATGGTGGCTACCAACCGCAATGTGTTATTTGTTATGAAGTATTGAACAATGATGTCAAGAGACCTTATCGACTCGAACGGCATTTATAGACTAAACATAGCGCATTGAAAGGTAAGCCGATGGAGCGTTTTGCTGCAAATTGTGCGAATTTGCAGCTTATGAAGTTGGATAGTACTGGATCTATTGCTCAGTCTTCTGAAAAAGCTATCCTAGCTTCCTAGGAGTTATCGCAACTCATCGCAAAGGCTAAGAAAAAAAACTTTCACAAATACCGCTTTCTGACAACACTGTGAAACGTCGAAAAATGATATGGCCGAAGACATAACAAATCACCTAGTGCAGGGCCTGAAAGAATCAAAATTTTTCGCAATACAGGTAGGCGAGGGTACAGACGTTGCAAATTGTTCTCAACTGTTAGTTTTCGTACGATACATACCAATTAAACAGTTAAAAACGGCGTACTATTTCCGACAGAGCTACCGACTACTTCAAAAGCGGTAAATATAATGACAGCAATATCTGTCTTCTTATGCAAATATGAACTGTCGTGCAAAAGCTGATCGGCGTATGCAGAGACAATGCTTCGATCTCGCTCAGGCATCGCGCAGACGGTCAGAGAAAAGTATCTCAATGTTATTTCAATTCACTGTGTTATAAACTATCAAGCCTTTGCAGCTAAGACGTTTCCAAACGAAATCAACGACGTCTTAAAATTATGCATCAAAATTGTGAATCATGTTAAAAATTGTGCGTTAAGTATTCGTCTTTTTACGGTCCTTTGTGAAGATTTGGGAACAAGACATAAAAAATTGCTATTTCATACGGAAGTACGCTGGCTCTGAAAAGGAAATGTATTAGCTAGATTACATGAACTTAGAGATGAAGTGATTCAGTTTCAGGAAATTCAAAACGAAACTTAATTGTATGTGCAACTCCGAAAGCCAAATGTTCAAGTTCTGTTGGCTTTATCTGTCAGATATTTTCGATTCATTGAACTCATTCAACTTTAAATTGCAAGGTGCAGATTCGAACATTTAATTTATCACCGTGACGCCATCACAGCGTATACTGATAACTTGCAACTTTGGAAACGTAACATTGCAGCCTGCAATTATACGTGCTTTCCAAATTCTTTGGTTTCCTGCAAGAAGCACTCTTTATGGAGGACTTTAAGCAAACTGACACTGCGGATAAAATATGAAATCATTTGCAGCATGTAACCAACGAATTCAGACACTACTTCCCTAAGTCGTCTGATAATAGCATTTACAAACTGGCAACAGATCATTTCCACGTTGATGTAGATGTGCAGTCGGAAACACTGCAAGAACAAGCTTTGGAAATTACACTACTGGTCATTAAAATTGCTACACCAAGAAGAAATGCAGATGATAAACGGGTATTCATTGGACAAATATATTATACTAGAACTGACATGTGGTTGCATTTTCACGCAATTTAGATGCACCGATCCTGAGATGTCAGTACACAGAACAACCACCTCTGGCCGTAATAACGGCCTTGATACGCCTGGGCATTGAGTCAAACAGAGCTTGGATGGCGTGTACAGGAACAGATGCCCATGCAGCTTCAATACGATACCACACTTCATCAAGAGTAGTGACAGGCGTATTGTGACGAGCCAGTTGCTCGGCCACCATTGGCCAGATGTTTTCAATCTGTGAGAGATCTGGAGAATGTGCTGGCCAGTGCAGCAGTCGTACATTTTCTGTATCCAGAAAGGCCCGTACAGGACCTGCAACATCCGGTCGTGCATTATCCTGCTGAAATGTAGGGTTTCGCAGGGATAGAATGAAGGGCAGAGCCATGTGTCGTAACACATCTGGAATGTAACGTCCACTGTTCAGAGTGCCGTCAATGCGAACAAGAAGTGATCGAGACTTGTAACCAATGGCACCCCCTACCATCACGCCGGCTGATACGCCAGTATGGCGATGACGAATACATGCTTCCAATGTGCGTTCACCGCGATATCGCCGAACACGGATGTGACCATCATGATGCTGTAAACAGAACCTGGATTCATCCGAAAAAATGACGTTTTGCCATTCGTGCACCCAGGTTCGTCGTTGAGAACACCATCGCAGGCGCTCCTGGCTGTGATGCAGCTTCAAGGGTAACCGCAGCCATGGTCTCTCAGCTGATAGTCCATGCTGCTACAAACGTCGTCGAACTGTTCGTGCAGATGGTTGTTGTCTTGCAAACATCCCCATATGTTGACTCAGGGATCGAGACTTGGCTGCACGATCCGTTACAGCCATGCGGATAAGATGCCTGTCATCTCGACTGCTAGCGGTATGAGGCCGTTGGGATCCAGGATGGCGTTCCGTATTACCCTCCTGAACCCACCGATTCCATATTCTGCTAACAGTCATTGGATCTCGACCAACGCGAGCAGCAATATCGCGATTCGATAAACCGCAATCGCGATAGGCTACAATCCTACCTTTATCGAAGTCGGAAACGTGATGGTACGCATTTCTCCTCCTTACACGAGGCATCACAACAACGTTTCACCGGGCAACACCGGTCAACTGCTGTTTGTGTATGAGTAATCGGTTGGTAAGTTTCCTCATGTCAGCCCGTTGTAGATGTTGTCACCGGCGCCAGCCTTGTGTGAATGCTCTGAAAAGCTAATCATTTGCATATCACAGCATCTTCTTTCTGTCGGTTAAATTTCGCGTCTGTAGCACGTCATCTTCGTGGTGTAGCAATTTTAATGGCCAGTAGTGTAAAAACGATTCTGCAACCAGATATGACTTTGAGAAGATGGCTCAGTCATTATTTTGGGTAAATTATCGTGAAGTTTATCTTAGCATAGCCAAGCAAGCACTGCAACTGTACCTACCATTCACAGGCACTTATTTTTCGTAATCGCGTTTTCAGCTAATGCAGCTATGAAAACGAAATACAGACGCAAACCCAATATTGCAAGTGATTTATGTTGTGCATTTTCTTCTAGTCAATCAAGAATTTAAAAAATTGGCAAAAATATGCAAGCTCATCTACCACATTGATTTATTTGCTTTTTATTAGCAAATGTGTGTGCAAATGGTACATGCCTACAATAAATTTGTTATATTAAAAAGTTTATATACTTATTATTCTGCTCCTGTTACTCGTAGCGGGGCGAATAGTTGCGACAGGTCGTAGTTCGGTCGTCCGATATTGCCACCATTCGAAGCACTTTGTGTGAGCTGTCTTCTATTTCAGACTGTCTGCATCCTCACCAGTCTGTTAGCAATTGGCATTTTTCTTCTGTTCATTGCGATGTATTCCAGCAGACTTAATTATTTTCACAATATTTGCAACAGATAAGTGCCGCACTTTAAACTGGCCATCACTATAATGAGTAGAGACCGAATTTCCATGCAAATGCGTGTATTGACTATTTTAGGGAATAAATGCATATGTCGAAGAATTTTTCTGAATATCTTGTACTTAGAAATTTATAATGGATGCAAATAGTTTGCCTGTCTTCAATGGAGATGTTGCAATACCGTGAATAGCCATAATAGATACTCTCTTTTCTCATGTGAATTATGATAAAATTGAAAATTATGTAAAATTTATGGTAATTTGGTTGAACTAATCATTACTTTAGAACTGAAAAATTTTGCCAAATTTTAGAGGGCTTTGTTGCATAGGATTGTGTGTAAAATACAACATACTAAGCCTAACTATTTTCTTTACACGTCTATGTTAAAATGTTAGTCGACAAAACAAAAATGTTTCCTTGTCACCTATAAAGGAAAGTAGCCGAAGGAAATACAGTACGCACATATTTAGTTGCCCTTCCCGTGGCATGTCAGAACAAGTCGGAACATTCCGTACAGATAAACCTGTTTATTTCCATTGGCGACATCGTCAAACTCTTACTCTTGTGGCACCAAAGATGCGAGGGAAGTGGTGCTGTCTCGTTGTGTATCGTCTGGCGTTGACATAAATAACAACAAAATAAGCGATCAATCACTAGTGGTAATAATTGTGTATCTATAAAATTATCTAACACTACCTAAAATGCCTAATACATTTTTGTAATGTCGTTTTTATCTACTAATTGGTTAGTGCTACACCACCTTTAAAGCAGTTACATTTTCTTTGATGCATGTGAGTAACGCATTTGAAGATGAGCGTCTGTCTGTATAATTTGCAGTCTCGAATCCATGTTTCTTCTGTGTCAAATTCATACTGTTGAAGCGAACTCGTCGGTTGTCAGCTGTGAGCCTGAAACTCGTAAACATGCCTCCTCACGCGTCAATCTTCACCGCAGCGATAAGGTACTTTCTCGCTCCCTCCACCTGCACGCTCTTGACATAAAACACTAAATTCAAATGTTCGTCCTTTAACGAATACTCTACAGCTCTTAATCCAATGAACGTGTGAACGTCAGTATAACTTTTTGTAGAACTGAGTGTACTCATCACAGTTACCAGTATTGTAAGAAGAGACATTGTCCCAAAATGACTGAGGAAACAATTTTTAAGAAGGGACATTGTTGTTGTGGTTGTCCTACGCGCAGTTTTAGTTAACGGCTTACGTCAAAGGCGTGCGTGTTGCAGAGGGAGTGTTGTTTAGCCACCATGTTCCATGAGATGGGGAATGTTGACTTGGCTCCTCACTGGTGCCGCCAACCCACAGGTGCGTGCACTTCCTATGGGACAGAACTGGTGCCCGTCGGCCAACGTTTTGGATAAAATCATGTGCTTAAGTGAAGTAAATATAAATGTAAAAGTGAAACTGAATTTTGATTCTGCGTATTTTTATTGTTTTTTGCTCCATTGTACATATTTTCGTCTGGTGGCAGTTCATGAATGCACACATATTTAAGACACGTTAGAAATGGAAATTGGGGCTCTAATAATGAGTCTTCAGGAATCCATGTTACTTCCGTGGTGTATTTACACCGTAGTGGATGATCGGTACAAGGCGCACTTACCACATTTATGCTGGCAGCGCCGAGAGAGAAATTAATACATATTCATTTCCCCTTTCACGACCCCATCTCCTCACCAAGTCCTTACTACTTTCCCTTTTAACCGCCCTCCCCCCGTCCCCGTCACCTCAAGACAATGAGCTAATCGGTCGCATTTTCAGGTGCTTGCTGTAGGTAATACAGTATTGTTAATGTGAAGGGGGTACAAAGTTTCCATTTTTGGCTGTAGAAAGGCGCGATAAACAGAAGTTTGTCCATGCATTAGTGTGTCTGGCTCGTGTAAAACCTTAACTTTGTCTTGTGAAGATCTTTGCAAATGCAACGACTCTTTCAACGTCTTTTTAAAAAAAAATTCAAAGTACCAGTGATTTTCTATGCCAATGAAGGTGTGGTTTTTTATTTAATTCATAGAAATATTTTCAGAGTTTAAAGTGTTCTGCGCTTGCTTCATGCCACGAAAAATGTTAAATGCCGTCAACCTGCAGCCGTTTTACAAGTGTTTTAATTTTAAATAAAACGAAGTATCGGATTTTGAAGAGTAAATTAACGACATTTAACGAATTTCAACCTGACTTCTCGTAATTTTGCATTTCCCTTGTCACTTTTATTCTTCCTCTTACGATAAAATACAATGGGCTGGCGGTTTGTTTTGCTCACAGGCGAATTTCGACTACGGTAATAACAAACTTCAGTCTGCCTCCGTAAGTGAGTGGTGAGAGTAGATGGCTGCTCCGCGGAGGATCAAGGTTCTATTCCTGGTACTGTCAAGGATTTTACGTTAATGGAAGGACTGGTACGGGGTGCACTCAGCATCGTGATGCCAACTGAGGAGGTACCTGATTTAGAAGTAGTGGCTCTAAGGTCTGGAAAGTTGGCAAAACGGCCAGGAGAGCGATGTGATGAGCATATGCCCCTTCATACCGCATCCGCGTGTAAAATGTAAATGTCGTGTGGCTAGGGCCTCCCGTCGGATAGGCCGTTCGCCTTGTGCAAGTCTTTCGAGCTGACGCCTCTTCGGCGACTTGCGTGTCAAATGGCTCTGAGCACTATGCGACTTAACTTCTGAGGTCATCAGTCGCCTAGAACTTAGACCTAATTAAACCTAACTAACCTGAGGACATCACATACATCCATGCCCGAGGCAGGATTCGAACCTACGACCGTAGCGGTCCTTCGGTTCCAGACTGCAGCTCCTAGAACCGCACAGCCACTTGCGTGTCGATGTGGATGAAATGACGGTGATAAGGACAACACAACACAGTTCCTGAGCGGAGTCAATCTCCGAACCAGCCGGGAATCGAACCCGGGCCGTTGGGCATGACTTCCGTCGCGCTGACCACTCAGCTACCAGGGGATACCGCATCCGCGTGACGCAGCATGGCAGAGGGCTAACAAGGGGACCATACCAACTTCTCATCATCGATTTCACTCATATTTACAGGGTGATTAGGGCACGACTAGGAATTCAACATATGTAAACAGGAAGACGCCACTCTCAACTGTTTTCTTACACATGCTTGTACAGGGTGTCCATAAAGTCTGGGTACATGGGAAATTCTTTGGTCGTCCTGTACGTATTTTGCCTGTTTCTTTAAATTTGGTAATTTATTTCCTGACGCAGTAAAACAAATAGGTTGACGACGAGGGTGTCGAAGGTTATTCTTCCCCAATAATGCGATAAGGCCATGCTTCTCGTTCAATTAAGAGTGCCAACTCCACTCGTTCTTCTTTAAACAGGGCCATCACTCAATATGGAAAAAACAAAATTTATTAGAATTATTAGAATGTATTTCATTATTATTTATTTATTAATATTTATTGATATTTTAAATATTTATAGAGCATAGAATATTTATTAGGACAAAATAATAGAAGGAAACAAGCGACGACAGAAGAGGGGGCTATTAATGGTCTTGCTGTTGCAGTTGTTGCGCACGTTAGACCCGCGTAATCGCACGAGGAAGTGGTATGAGTCAAGAAAGTGTCCTATGCATTCTCCATCGACATGGGTTCCATCCCTATCACATCTCTCTCCAGCAAGAGCTGCATGCAAACGATTATGAGGATCGTATTAACTCATGTACATGGGCATTAAGACAGGATACTCCAGATGCGTCATGTATGTTGTTTAGTGATGAAGTCACATTTACCAATCATGCCCAGGTAAACCACCGAAACATGCACAATTGGTCTGTGGAAAATCCCCGTTTGTTTTGTCAGGTGGAACGTCAGCGTCGATGCAAACGTTTGGTGTGGGGTAGTGAATCATCAGTCCATAAGCCCGTTTTCCATATAAGTATTGCAGCCTTGTAACAGACCATCTTCCACGGATGCTATAAGACGTTCCTCTGTAGAGTAGGAGGAACTTGTGACACCAACGTGATGGCTGTCCTGCCGATAGTCCACGAAGTACTACAGTACGTCTTCACGAATAGCTTCCAAATCGTTGGATTGGACCTGTACCTTGGTAGGCTCGAACCCCGGATTTGATGCCTGTAGACATTTGTCTGTGGGTAAAGCTGACAGGCGCTGTCTACAAGGACATAGCAGCTACACCCTATGATATGCAACGACGTTTTACTGCAGCCTGTTCGGACATCTCCGCTGAAATTATAGCACGTGTAAAGCAGTCGTTCCATAGCAGACTGGAAGCGTGTATTGCTGCTGCCGGTGGTCATGTTGAACATTACCTGTGACGGTCATTTGTCTCGTTTCTCGTCAGAATACGCATAACTAGTGTACGCATTTGTGTTGTTCTTTAGTGTGTGCTACCACAAATATTGTACAATTGTCGGTGTGGGAGCTTTTCAAATACCATATCTCACAAACGACTCGCACTAGAATCCTGCGCCGGCCATGGTGGTCTCGCGGTTCTAGGCGCGCAGTCCGGAACCGTCCGACTGCTACGGTCGCAGGTTCGAATCCTGCCTCGGGCATGGATGTGTGTGACGTCAGATAAATCGCACCGTTTCAGCATTACGACAACGACTTAACTGTTTTTGCGTTCCTCGGACATGCTTTATATACTCTCCACTGCTAGTGTTGCCATCTACCGCCTGTGAGTGGTGACTGCACGTTGATGTCGAACATAGTGGTAATGTCCGCCTGCTTAGCTGGGTGGTAGCTTGCTCGCCTCCCATGCAAGCGGGCACAGGTTCGATTCCCGGTCGGGTTGGAGATTTTCTCCTCTCTGGTCCAGGGTGTTGTGTTGTCTTCATCATCATTCCATCCACATCACCGGCACGCAAGTCGCCCAATGTGGCGTCGACTGAAATAAGACTTGCACTTGGCGGCCGAACTTCCCCGAATGGAGACTACCGGCCAACGATATAATATAATGTCGAAATGGCTCTGAGCACTATGGGACGTAACATCTGTGGTCATCAGTCCCATAGAACTTAGAACTAATTAAACCTAGCTAACCTAAGGACATCACACACATCCATGCCCGAGGCAGGATTCGAACCTGCGACCGTAGCAGTCGCGCGGTTCCGGACTGAGCGCCTGAACCGCTAGACCACCGCGGCCGGCTATAATGTCGAGTGACGAGGGCCTCCCGTCGGGTAGACCACTTGCCTGGTGCAAGTCTTTCGATTTGACGCCACTTCGGCGACTTGCGCGTCGATGGGGATGAAATGATGATGATTAGGACAAGACAACACCCTGGACCAGTGAGTAGAAAATCTCCAACCCGACCGGGAATCGAACCTGTGCCCGCTTACATGGGAGACGAGCACGCTACCACCCAGCTAAGCAGGCGAACACTACCACTATGTTCGACATCAACGTGCAGAAAATCTCCGACCCAGCTGGGAATCGAAGCCGGGCCCTTAGGATTGACAGTCCGTCGCGCTGACCACTCAGCTACCGGGGGCGGACCCAGCCAACGATCCCATATGCTCATTCCCATTTTTATAGCGGTAGTCACATATATAAACAGTTCAGTCACATTAATGTGACCACCACCTGTGTTCCACGTCAACGTGCAGTAACCACTCACAGAAGGTAGGTGGCAGCACTAGCAGTGGGGTACGTAAAGCATGTCCAAAGGATCGTGCGGTAGCGTTCTTGCTTCCCACGCCCGGGTTCCCAGGTTCGATTCCCGGCGGGGTCAGGGATTTTCTCTGCCTCGTGATGACTGCGTGTTGTGTGATGTCCTTAGGTTAGTTAGGTTTAAGTAGTCCTAAGTTCTAAGGGACTGATGACCATAGATGTCCCATAGCGCTCAGAGCCATTTTTTCGTGTCCGAAGGGTGCGGAAACGGTGCAGACGTTGTCTTAATGCGCAGACGGAGCGATTTATCTGACATCCAAAACCGTTGGCTATCGGGCCACGAGTGGATGCATTTCCGAAACGGCTAGGTTTTAAACGGTCCGCGTGCCGCCGTGGTTAAATTATATACTGTGCATGGCTAAATGGCGCTATCCAAAACCGTCGCCGTGCCAGCTGTCGTGCATCACGGGCCATAGACGACAGCGATGAACGACAACTGTGGAGAACAGACGTGCAACTGTTTGAGCAACTGACCGGTCAACCAAGGGGCTACCAATAGCGTCTCCTCAACAACCGTTCACTCAGCGTTGCTGCGTGTGGGTCATCTCAGCGTGCGCCTGGTTCATGCAGCCATGCAGCCATATACGCTGAGTCATGACAGGTGGCCGTTTCAGATGAATCATGTTCTATGCTCCATGGGACAGACGGCCGTTGGCGTGCGCGTCGTGAAGCGTCCCCGAGCAAACAAGAAGGGGGCATTATGGGCTGGGGAATGTTTTCGTGGCATTCCCTGGTTCATCATGACATTCTGTAAGGCACAGTGGATCAATACTATATGCATCTATCTTTTGCGTGGTTGGAATTGTACCAGAATGAGTTAACTCTACCCCCTGACCACCAACTCCCCGGATTTAAACCCAATTGAGAATCTGTGGGATTACCTCGATCGGGCTATTCGATCCATAGATCCTCAACCGAGAAATGTAGCGCTGCTGACTACGGCACTGTAGTCGATATGGCTCCACATTCCTGTCGGTATTTTTCAGAATAACAATGACTCGCTTCCTCCACGTCTGCGCTCCAAAATGTGATTACTCTGGATTCTAACAGGTTGTCACATTAATGTAACTGGTCAGAGAGGAGAGCATTCTTGGTGCGATGCTTCAGAGGTGTAAGTTCTTCGAATTAATGCCGACTCATGGAGGTGCAGTATATGAGATGATAAATACCAGCAGGTGCTGAGGAAAATGAAACGATTTTCTCGTAATTGGCCGGAGCCGTCTTGAAATCGCCCATCGGTGATATCGAATGACGTTTCTTCTCGTCTTTCTAAATCATACGGAGCTATGAACTGCTATTCCTTCATCATTTTTAACACTGCCTCAGCGTCCGATGATAAGGCGTGCACTGTTGCTGAAAACTGAAAGCATGAAAGAAATTGCACACTTCCCTTTCTGTGAGACATGTGAATGAAGCACAGTTACTTGCTGACATGCGTTTGTGTGTCACGTACTCCCCAATGGTTTTCTTTCTCATGCTGAGATTTCACGTTCCGTGGACAACAAAGCACCAACGAAGACCCAAAGCACTCAGTCGAGGTACTGTTAAAGGAATCGATTCAGGAAAACAACTGAAATCTTGGTCGGTATCGACCAACCGATATTACGAGGAGTTTTATTATAATCGCTTCCTAGTTTCCTTGTATAACATTTCGCGTGTTTTCCGTGATTTCCTTGCTCAGTGGCTTAATACACGTAAGTATGGAGGAATTATTAAAAATGCCATTCTGTTCGAAACTGCTTCCATGCGAAACGCTGGAATTTCGTTAATATAGTATTATTTCCCATATCTGATTACGCTACGAAATTTAAGTTTTGGGCCGTAACTAGGAGACTTTGTCATCATGTGTATACAGTAGAGATAACCTTGTCGGAGAAAAAATTAGTCACCCCCTTGCGCACGTACACAAGAATTGTTAAGCTTTTACAGATGGCGCAGCGATCAAGTCACTTGCTCAACGGCGCGCGCACTGCCTCTAGGTGAGCATAAGGCATTAACGATCAGTGAGACATTATTATTTCAAGCCGACATTGTAAGTAAACATGGGCAAATGTAGGGACGCGCCATACTTGCAAAAAGTGGCATTCGCATTTGGTTGTGCCAGGGCCTTACGGTGTGTGAAGTTGCTGGATTTCTTGGTGTTTCGCGGAGGACTGTTCACGTGTCTGCAACAGTGATGTAACACACTTGGCCACGAAACACGACGTCAGAATTGTGATCGGGAAAAGATCCGGACAGGAAGAAACCGGAAACGCTTTCCACAGATTGTGAGTAAAATTTGCTTCCAAACCAGACAGGAAATGCTGCAGCCAGTGACTGAAGGCCTATCCCAACCTGTTAGCGAGAGAACATTGCGACGAGAATTCTATGCAATGAACGTTTGGAGTTGGTCACCTCGCAAGAGACCATTGCTCACACGGGCCCATAAAGATGACAACAGGAAAGTCAATCGCGCTGGAAGAATATATAACTGGATTTCTGAACACTCCCCCGCCCTATCACATCTCGAATCTCGATTGGTCAGCAAAATCACCTGATTTGAAGCCCATACAAAATCTGTGGACATGTTGGAAAAGCAGGTAAAACGTCGACATCAGCATCCCCGCAGTTTGGTGGAACTGCGCTATCAAATCCTCAGTGAGTGTCTTAATCTGGATGTGACGTACCTGCACAACTTTCTAACCGAATCCACGTGATTATCAAGTTCAGGCGTGGAATTACACGAAATTAAATGATGCTTGTAATGATTTCTCTATGAGTGACTAATTTTTTGTCCTGTGATTTGGCAAGAAAGCTCCCCTAAACTGCGTAGTTCTTCGTTTGACCGTACCATTCTAGAAATGTGTCTGAGCTGTCAGTTTTTCTGATCCGCACGGCTGTAACGGATCGTGCAGCTACGTCTCGGTCCCTGAGTCAACAAATGGGGATGTTTGCAAAACAACAACCATCTGCAAGAACAGTTCGAACACGTTTGCAGCAGCGTGGACTATCAGCTCGGAGACCATGGCTGCGGTTATCCTTGAAGCTGCATCACAGGCAGGAACGCCTGCGATGGTGTACTCAACGACGAACCTGGGTGCACGAATGGCAAAACGTCATTTTTTCGGATGAATCCAGGTTTTGTTTACAGAATCATGATGGTCGCATCCGTGTTTGGCGACATCGCGGTGAACACACATTGGAACCGTGTATTCGTCATCTCCATACTGGCGTATCACCCGGCGTGATGGTATGGGGTGCCATTGGTTACATGACTCGGTCACCTCTTGTTCGCGTTGACGGCACTTTGAACAGTGGACGTTACATTTCAGATATGTTACGACCCGTGGATCTATCCTTTATTCGATCCCTGCTAAACCCTACATTTTAACAGGTTAATGCCCGACCGCATGTTGCAGGTCCTTTGCGTGCCTTTCTGGATACAGATGATGTTCGACTGCTGCTCTGGCCATCACATTCTCCAGATCTCTCACCAATTGAAAACGTCTGGTCAATGGTGACCGAGCAACTGGCTCGTCACAATACGCCTGTCACTACTCTTGATGAAGTGTGGTATCGTATTAAAGTTGCATGGGCATCTGTACCTGTACACGCCATCCAAGCTCTGGTTGACTCAATGCCCAGGCGTATCAAGGCCGTTATTACGGCCAGAGGTGGTTGTTCTGGGTACTGATTTCTCAGGATCTATGCACCCAAACTGGGTGAAAATGTAATAATATGTCAGTTCTAGTATAATATATCTGTCCAATGAATACCAGTTTATCATCTGCATTTCTTCTTGGTGTAGCAATTTTAATGGCCAGTAGTGTATTTCACTCCTTTTTGAGCCACCGACAGCTTTGGTAATGAGTAAAGGGGGTCATCTTTTATTTCTAGTATTGTAGCCATGGATATCACTATTCTTCTCAAACTGTGGTGGCTTGGTGTTCTACTAGGACGATAAGCCACCGAGTTTACGTATGTAATTTTACTTCAGCCTTATCTAAGGATGTTTACCACCTGTACAGGTTGGACTTACGGTAGAAGTCACTTGCCAAAAACTGTGACGAACATTCATACGAGTATATTAGTGTGTGCACTTGCCTGCTGTAGTGTTGAGTAAGGCGGCCGCCTCTGTTTTACCCCTCTGGGGGCGCGGCACGTAGTTCATAATGCAGGCTGGGCAGCGCGCAACTTTGTGCGGCTAACTTTCTGCAGCTGGTGGCACAAGCTCCGCCCCCGCCTTCTTCCACTCCGACGCGCTGCCACAAAATACTGGCCAACTTGCCTCTCCGCTAATCATAAGCCCAGTGCGCTCTATACGACCGACTGCCGCCCACGAAGAGTTGTTAACATTTGTAGAGGGCGTTCGAAGTTTTAAATAACGAAATTCAGTTAGAAAAGTTACAGCTGAGGTAAGGCCCTCCGAAGACCGTGGTTTCTGTATTATCAACTCAAACTTTTCAATGCAGTCTGTCGATGAGTCTAAATATTCTAAAATAGTTTAAAATTTTGGGGTTTAATCTATTAGCAGTACTGTGAGAAACTGGAAACTGGCGTGTCACTCACCTAGACAGGCCTAACCGGATATTTATTAGTTATTTGTTTTTTGAAATTTGTGGTCAGTTCCTATGGGGCCAAACTGCTGAGGCCATCGGTCCCTAGGCTTACACAATACTTAATCTAACTTAAAGTAACGTAAGCTAAGGACAACACGCACACCCTTGCTCGAGGGAGGACTCGAACCTCCGACGGGGGGAGCCGCGCGATTCGTGGCAAGGCGCCCCAGACCGCGGGGCTACCTCGCGCGGCATTTACTTATTGACATTACAGAGTTACCCACCACCATGGTGGGTCGTTTTCTGCTAAAAACTAGTAACAAGCTGCAGAAATTAGAAATCTTAATATGGAAATTAAATAATATTTTCTATTCGGCACTTACCTGAGACAGAGGAGCGTAAGCTAATGGCTCTGAGGACTATGGGACTTAACATCTGAGGTCATCAGTCCCCTAGAACTCAGAACTACTTAAACCTAACTAACCTAAGGACATCACACACATTAGTGCCAGAGACAGGATTCGAACCTGCGACCGAAGCAGTCAATAGCGCCTAGAATCGCACGGCCACTCCGGCCGGCTGTTTTTCTTGTCTTTTACATAATTACATTGTTAATTAAAATATGTGATACATACAGTACATTTTAGAAAAGAAAAACAAATTTTGCTGTATTCTTATGAAAAAAATAATAGACGAAAGGAAAAGTTTAAATACCTGGCTATTTCAGGTAAAAGGGCTTCGGTAAACAGTTTGAGCTTGTCTCACCTGAATTAGCATATTCTACGGTTACTATAATATATTCTATTTGTTATTACAATTACTTTCTTCACCTGCCCGCGCCATAAGTGGAGAGGAGCCTCGGAGGGGTGACCTCGAGCCTCTGCTCCCCGATGGGCACTTCTTATTAATGTTGTGAGTTCGTGTTTCTCTACTGAAGTCTTGTTATACTGCATATGTGTTTTTATTCATAGTATTATAAACATGTTTTACAGTTTGCATCTTATACAGTTTACATATTACACAATTACATGTTTGAAAACAATGATCCGGCAACTAAAGAACTTGTTTCACTTTGTACTAACAAGGAAATTGGTTGTTTAATTTTATATTACTTAGGCCTGTTTATTAATAAATTCATGTGTGTATTACTTGCAATCCTGTTGCAGTAGCGTGATCTGCTAGTGTGCAGTGTATGTATCTGTACCTGATCACGCCGGTGTGTTCCTGTCATCATCTGTGTCTCCATGTTAATCTGTTTCCAAACCAAATATTGCCTTTGAATCTCTGTTGTCCCATTTACCGTGTTGTGGCCTAGGGTGTGTGTGTCTAGTCGTGGTCACGTACATAGTCGTTGCTTCTTATAAGTCTAGCTAGGCTCCATTTGCATTGACATCTTGAAGCTTGCCTTATGTTCAAATGGCTGTAAGCACTATGGGACTTAACATCTGAAGTCATCAGTCCCCTAGAACTTACAACTACTTATACCTAACTAACCTAAGGACATCACACACATCCATGCCAGAGGCAGGATTCGAAACTGCGACCGTAGCGATCGCGCGGTTCCGGACTGCAGCGCCTGGAACCGCTTGCCCTATGTCTTCGATTTCTGTCATCGGTCGTACGCCCACGCGCGGTGTGTGTGTGTGTGTGTGTGTGTGTGTGTGTGTGTGTGTGTGTGTGTGTGTGTGTGTGTGCGCGCGCGACATTGTAGTGTTATGTGGTTGGAGACCCACGTTCCTCGTATGTTCACCTGGATAGCAGCGCTCGTTGGCGCAGCGCTTACGGCATTCAGAGCGGCGCGCCGATCCCAGGGTCGAATCCGCCGCCGGCCGGTGTGGCCAAGCGGTTCTAGGCGCTTCAGCCTGGAAACGCCCTACCGCTACGGTCGCAGATTCGGATCCTGCCTCGGGCATGGATGTGTGTGATGTCCTTAGGTTAGTTAGGTTTAAGTAGTTCTAAGTTCTAGAGGACTGATGACCTCAGATGTTAAGTCCCATAGTGCTCAGAGCCATTTGAACCATTTCGAATCCGCCCAGCGGACTAATGACGAAGGCCAGTGTGTCGGCCAGCCTGGATGTGGTTTTTAGGCGTTTTACCCGCATCCGGCTAGGTAAACACCGGGCTAGTATCAATACCGGCTTAGTTATATGGTTCGCGAACATTTAGAAACATTCAGACACTTTCACAAGACACAGACAGTTGGCGTACACAAATTCTGTCCCGAGTAAGAAATGGGTGGTGACAGGAAGGGCATCCGACCACCCTCTACATTGCCAAATCCAATTATTAACATACCGACCCCATGAAGATACGGGATAAACGCGGGGATAAAAAGTGAACGGCTCTCTAATAAAAATGACAAGAAGTATTTTTTGGGGATTCGCAAGAAGCAATTGGCAAGACCTTGTGACCGAGCGAGCTGGTGCCGTAATGAAGACCTTGGACTCATATTTTAAAGGAATGGGAATCAGATCTTTCAGTCATCCTGGTATCCGTTTCCCGTCGCTTCCCAACATCACTTTAGGCAAAAGTCGGAGTATTTTATTTAAAACGCCACAGGATATTGCTGCCCTCTTCCTTCTCAAAATCCGTTTGGCGCTCAGCCTCAACTGAACAGGACGTCGACGAGATATTTAACTCTATCCTTCCTTCAAGTGTTCGAGCGCGACTGGTAGTCTGGTTTCAGTGCCGGTGTACACTTACGGACAACTGCAGGTAAAACTATGCCTCAGTAGCGGTAGCGCTGTCTGCTGTAATCAGCTGCGTGACAAACCACCGAAGGAACAGAAGCTAGTCGGTTACAGTGTGTTTTAGTGATACTATGAGAGTGACCCAGACTATAAGTTCACGGCTGTGATCTCGTTTTGAAAGAACAAGCGTTGTTGAAAAAGCCTTAGGAAATGGAATCCACGGCAAACTTCTGAAATTTTTTCACATAATTAAGGCTATTTGGAATTTATGACAGAATGCAACCAGCTGCAGTGAGTGTTCCAAATAAAGACAGAATGCTCACTAACAGCCCTCCTCTCAGTTACCGTTCTTTCGCATATTCAGTTGGCATCATCGGAGAAGGAAGCATAGGAATTATCCTCTTGTCAACAGCGCAGTAACTAGAAATGAGGTACTAGCTCAGTTTGAATCTGTTGGAAGTAGCCACCATCTTATCCAAGGTTCACCTCTGATTCACTTTTAAGTGACTTACGGAAACCAGCTACAGCTGAAGCAGAATGTGTGGACGACGATATCAAACCCGATTGTCCCTAGTGTGAGTCTAGTACCTTATCCACTGTGCTATCTCGCTTGGTAGAGATTTGTCGGCTGATTTCCCTGGCAACTTTTTTTGTAGTTAGCCTAAAAAGATCCGATGAACTCTAAGAATTCCACTCTTTTGCTTTTAATCCCGTTGTTTTTAGTTAAAAATTTACTACCAGTGCTTGATGGGAGTGTTACTTATCGTACAGTAGTCTAGAAATCGGCCTCAACATGTCGAAATACTTTTTCGTGTAGCTGTTGGCTGAAGTTGCTTCATTTAATTAACTGCGATGTCGAGTGACTCACTTCAACCCTCGTACGGATATGTCTGGAGGGGACTTCTACAGAGATCGAATTCGATGGGGGAAAGATGGCAGTGATTAAAATTCTTCCTCCGGGCGGTGGGTCTGCTCGAATAGTTCATTAATCTGAGCGCTGACGACAAAAGCAATAGTCACTCAACGACGTACAGCGAGGCGTACGGTTCAATCTAAGCTCGCGTATGTATCCCATTGTGTGTGTATGTGATAGAGAGAGAGAGAGAGAGAGAGAGAGAGAGAGAGAGAGAGAGAGAGAGAGAGAGAGAGAGAGAATAAAAGTTTGTACATTTAACTTCGACAAATGGAAACTGAACTTCAACTGCAATTTTGTTGTTTCCCGAACTAATCAGACTGAACTGTTTCTGTAATCCTTTCTGACTCACGCAGTTATTTCAGTGATACTAACACTGAAAAGCCGGATGGGTACAAGACACTTATTTCCAATTTTTGAGAGCCATCATTACAGACAAGAAGGATAGACAGCAGTCGACTCTCGTCATAATCAGCATTTCAAAATTTTGCAAATTCTCATTGAACTACATTGAAATGGCTTAGTTCTGTATACGCTTTTGTTCCAATACTTTTACTTTTGGCTAAGCGTCTCGAAGATGATATTGTTGACACAGAGTGCATAAACATGTAATCCTTATGATACACGAATCTTTTTTGTTTTGTAGGAAAGTTCTTGAACCGAACGTGGCTATGCACGACTTTACTGCCAGTCTAATCTTGCAGATCTTCATACTTTATTTTTTAATGTCCATTTTGTCGGTATCTGCAGTAACTTTTACTAGAATTATTACTTCTTTTCCTGTTTTTCTGAAATTTTATTTTGGAGTGACGTCAATGACGTCTTTAATTTCTTTCATTTCCTGCGGTTGCCTTCTGCGAAATTTAAAAATAACTGTTGTGAAGATAAGTTACGCTGGAAGACTTGTAAGAGTTACGCGCATCCATTACGGATGTTCTAGAACTCGTGACTATCTACTGAGTAACAAATACAAAAAAACTGGAGCTAATCACTTTATTGAAATATTCATTTATTCCGTTAACTAGTTTTCGAACTTTTTCACAATCGTCTTCAGCTGAGGCACATGGAAGTTATACATTTGCTTATTTCCATAGCGTTATACTGTGTACTAGCTAGCGACAATATAGGCCCCAGTACACAGCAATACGCTATGGAAATACACATATACGTAACTTCCAGGTGCCCCATCTGAAGATAAGCCAAAAAAAGGTTCTAAAACTAGTTAATGGTATAAACGACTGGTTGCAGTTTTCTGTGTTTGTACTTGTAAGTATCATAAGTTCTCTACAAAAGATTATTACCTATGCGAGCGATTCTGTAATGGTATTCAAAACTGAAAGCCCGTTGCAAAGCTGAATTCACGAAGGAGATAGAGCGAAGTACAAGGCAGAATCCGTGATCAAACTGCCAAGTAAATTAGAAATCAAAGTGAAGAATAACATACTTTGTATTTAATGAGAATCTACAGATAAAATAAGCAGAAAAGTAATGTACCTTTGCAAATCCCTGTCATGTGGCATGAGGATCGGTCGAGAAGCATGTCGGTGCTGATCGAGCTGAATTGCCCCGTGAAATTCACCGCAAATACGATTAGGAAAGAAAGGATTGCTTTTGGTATCGAGGACGTCATCTGTCTAGCGATGACTTAAAATGTATATTACAGAGCACGCACATACGTATCTAAAACCTTGTATGTAAAGGCACATTTTCAAAAAATAACCGACGAAATGTTATGTCACTTTGTAATGCTGTAAGTAATTTTTATGCTTTTGACCCTGTCACATTCCGCATTAATTGTCGTAAGGACTTCATAAGACCTGGCGTGTTCCACACTGCAAGTGACCACTGAAAACGAGTGCTAGCTACATTGATTACCGTAAACTCTGTCACCAGTTAACATAATGCTATATCAGATTTCTTTCTTTTTTTGTAGGCTCTTCGAGTCAGTGATACCACTGGAGGATCCGGTCGTCAGAGAAGTAACGTTGGTTCTACGAGAATGGGGAAATATTTGGAAGCAACTGTTTGTGGTAAGATACTGCTAAAATGCGCGAGTAATTTAGTTTGATAATCATAGTTATAAAAAATTAGTTTACAGGAATTACCCATTCCTAAAATGCTCTGCAGCTATATTTCTTTGCCCTAAAGCGAATACTGTAAGTTTTGTCTACGTTGTTACATTTTAGAGTAGAATGACTGGGGTGACGTATAATTTTTTTGCTGAAAGGTCAAGTTTGAATTTTTGTTCGAGCTTCCATTGTGTTTAGAATAGATAAAAAAAATCAAATGCAGTACATTGGCCTAAGTACAAGAGCACGGAATAAAACCTATTTAACAAGATACTACAGGAGAAGAAAAATAAGTTACTGAAGAAGCATAACGAGCTTAATTAATGCTATGTGATGAAGGGCGAATCTTTTCTCGGAAATCATCATACTGACAAATTCTTTGTTCGAACATTTTCTGTGTAGGCGGTGAAACATTTTTGACGTTGTGCGTAGTTATGTTTTAAAAATGGCTCGTAGACGATGCAGAGATTTCAAAGAGTGTGTTAAATATATGCTGAACTCCCTTTTCAGTATTAATGATAATAACAATAATAATAATAATAATAATAATTATTATTATTATTTTTATTATCATTATTATTTGCGAATTCTCCCAATAAACAGAAGACGTTAAGCAAACACCTCAGTAAACTTTTCCTTAAGTTTTTCTTGTTGACCAGTAGGTTTTCATTCTTTCCGAGAAGGTTTGATTGGCTTGTTTACGTTCTTCCGACCACTTCGAACTGTACTGCTTTTGTTTTGGTTGATCTGATACTACTTCCCATTTATGTACTATGTGTCTGAAGCTGTCTTTGTCTCAAATGTCTGTTGATCTTATATTAGCGTTTCTGAGGTCATTTCGAATTTCATTCAGCCAAGGTATTGAGTTTTTAAGCGATATCACATCGTCTATTATCCTTTTTGTCAACCGCTTTTCTGATAATCTGTTGAGATGACAAAAGACTTTTTCATTCGCCTTTTCTTAATGCCAGTTTAGAGGTTTGAATTTTTTTCTGTTGTTTGATTTATTGTAACCTGTAACCGTCTTAGGTATGTCTTGCTCTTAAAATTTTCCTAATTATCGGTCTCCCTCTTTTTAATTTTTTTTCCTTCAAGTTCATGTTTTCTGTTAAGTGTCAATGTTTCGCTTCCGTAAAGGGCTGTTGGTTTCATGACTGTGCTGTAGTGCCATATTTTTGTCCATCGTGACATGGAGTTTTTGTTGTAGCGATTTTGGACTAACCCTAATACTTTTTCAAATTTTTAGAGGCGACTTTGCTGTTAGATTTTTTCCAGGCCTGTCGAATTCTCAGAGGTATTTAATGTACTAGATGCAGCTGATTTCACCGTATGTTGTTTACAGGCTCGTCTTTCTATATTTGAACTTAAGAAGTCAGTCTTCTCCCATGAGAATTGTAACCCTACGTTTTGTACACATTCTTTAAGTATCTCGAGCAGTTTTACGGCAGTCTCTTCACCTGCTGTCGATATCGCCAGTTCGTCTGCAAACACGAGGTATGGTATGTAGAGGCTGTTCGTGGAAAAGCCAAGTAGGAATAGCTTCCAAAATCCACGTTTCTTGAGTTCTTTCGTCCATAACCTTTTAGAGGACTACGTTGAACAGAGTAGGTAGGAGTCCATCTCCTTGTCTCGCACCTGTCTGAACGCCAAAGTGTTTTGAAATTTTCCGCATAAATCTCACTTCTAGAGAGAGAGAGAGAGAGAGAGAGAGAGAGAGAGAGAGAGACTAAAACACACACACACACACACACACACACACACACAACCACTCCACTTCATTCTACTCAATATTTCCCCAAATCAGTTGCTCTTCCCCAAGCTCACTTCAGAAGATTGTTACTTATCATCCGTCGTGATTGAAAAAATTGTAACCCTACGTTTTGTACACATTCTTTAAGTATCTCGAGCAGTTTTACGGCAGTCTCTTCACCTGCTGTCGATATCGCCACATGACCGGTTTCGGTTCCTCTAAAACCATCTTCAGATCTGAAACGATGATGATAATAATTTACTATTCCACAAATGCAAACCTTTTTCATCCTATCCGATTAACATCAAATGTACCAGAACATAACCGTAATTTCGGTTACAGGAGTAACCCGTCCACCCACAGCATCCTTCACATGCTACGTCACATAAAATTGTTTGGCAGAATGCACGTCATTTACATTAATTATAAAACTATTACCGACAGGTGGCGTCTGGTACATTTGTTACATTACATATGCACATACTGTATTAAGTACATTTTGTCACTTAAAACATTTAATTAAAATCTATAGATGTCAAGGTTAAAATCTGTTCTTGTCAGAATTAAAATACACAATAAAATTATCATTTGTGTATGATCTAAAACAAAGGGCGGTTTCTATATCCATGGCGCTGGTATAGACTTGTTTTCTCCATGGTCTGCTTCCGTGGTTTTCGTTATTTCGGTGTTGTGCCGCGAGCCGTTCAATCGTCTGAGCCGGCCGGAGTGGCCGTGCGGTTCTAGGCGCTACAGCCTGGAACCGGGTGACCGCTACGGTCGCAGTTTCGAATCCTGCCTCGGGCATGGATGTGTGTGATGTCCTTAGGTTAGTTAGGTTTCATTAGTTCTAGACGACTGATGACCTCAGAAGTTAAGTCGCATAGTGCTCAGAGCCATTTGCACCAGTCGTCTGATGTCCATCGCCGTGGGCAAGAGGCCCATGCAGGAGGGCGCCGTCACCTACATTAGGCGCTGTACGCATCCTCCAGCCGTCTCTTCATGCACCGTCTCTCATCCCTCGGCCCGGACTTCTACAAGCAACAGTGATCATCTCAGCCCGTCATAAACACTAAAATAGGCGTTATGATTGAACTCGCTTTGCTCGTTGAGGATTAAATCCGGATCTTTCTTTTTGTGGGTGTGTATTTCAACTTCTTCCAAAATGTTAAGAAACTGTCCCTTATGAGCTCTTTGTAGGATGTCTAAATTTTGTTCAATGTTCGTGACAGTGCTTTAAGGCAGCCACATGCGCCCCAAACGCTGTTTTGTGTTGAGAGCAGGTGTGCTCCCAGAATCTGGTTTCAAAGTTCCTACCAGTCTGGCATATACAGGGTGAGTCACCTAACATTACCGCTGTATATATTTCGTAAACCACATCAAATACTGACGAATCGATTCCACAGACCGAACGTGAGGAGAGGGGTAGTGTAATTGGTTAATACAAACCATAAAATAATGCACGGAAGTATGTTTTTTAACACAAACCTACGTTTTTTTAAATGGAACCCCGTTAGTTTTGTTAGCACATCTGAACATATGAACAAATACGTAATCAGTGCCGTTTTTTACATGTTAATTACATCCGGAGATATTGTAACCTAAAGTTGACGCTTGAGTACCACTCCTCCACTGTTTGATCGTGTGTATCGGAGAGCACCGAATTACGTAGGGATCCAAAGGGAACGGTGATGGACCTTAGGTACAGAAGAGACTGGAACAGCACATTACGTCCACATGCTAACACCTTTTTATAGGTCTTTTTCACTGACGCACATGTACATTACCATGAGGGGTGAGGTACACGTACACACGTGGTTTCCGTTTTCATTTACGGAGCGGAATAGAGTGTGTCCCGACATGTCAGGCCAATAGATGTTCAATGTGGTGGCCATCATTTGCTGCACACAATTGCAATCTCTGGCGTAATGAATGTCGTACACGCCGCAGTACATCTGGCGTAATGTCGCCGCAGGCTGCCACAATACGTTGTTTCATATCCTCTGGGGTTGTAGGCACATCACGGTACACATTCTCCTTTAAGGTGCCCCACAGAAAGAAGTCCAGAGGTGTAAGATCGGGAGAACGGGCTGGTCAATTTATGCGTCCTCCACGTCCTATGAAACGCCCGTCGAACATCCTGTCAAGGGTCAGCCTAGTGTTAATTGCGGAATGTGCAGGTGCACCATAATGCTGATACCACATACGTCGACGCGTTTCCAGTGTGACATTTTCGAGCAACGTTGGCAGATCATTCTGTAGAAACGCGATGTATGTTGCAGCTGTTTGGACCCCTGCAATGAAGTGAGGACCAATGAGGTGGTCGCCAATGATTCCGCACCATACATTTACAGTCCACGGTCGCTGTCGCTCTACCTGTCTGAGCCAGCGAGGATTGTCCACGGACCAGTAATGCACGTTCCGTAGATTCACTGCCCCGTGGTTTGTGAAAACCGCTTAATCGGTAAACAGGTAGAACTGCAACGCATTCTCTGTTAATGCCCATTGACAGAATTTCACTCAATGATTAAAGTCATCACCATGTAATTGCTGATGTAGCGACACATGAAACGGGTGAAAGCGGTGACGATGCAGTATGCGCATGACACTACTTTGACTCAGTCAACCGACTCTCGCAATGTCCCGTGCACTCATGTGTTGGTTCATGGCAACAGCAACTAACACACCAACTGCACCCGCTTCTCCTGTGACGGCCCTGTTACGGACCCGTTTGCGTGCTACGACCATACCTGTTGCATACAGTTGGCGGTAGATGTTTTGCAGTGTGCGGCAAATTGGATGCTGTCTGTCCGGGTACCGTTCTGCATACACCCTACAGGCTTCAGCTGCATTTCGTCGACACTCGCCATAGATGAGTATTATCTCCGCCTTTTCAGAGTTCGAATACACCATGGTCACAGCTCCTACAACACTGCACTATCACAGACGTCTGGTAACACGGTGTACTACAGTTGGTCTGCGTGCGGAGACGAATGCAGAATAACAATAGCAGCAAGCGCTACATGCGGACACTGCGAAAGCTAGACCAAACCACAACAGTGCACTACAGCCACACTCGTAAACACGGTCGTTATCGTAAACATGTCCCTGCAGATGCTGCTCGCCGACCGTGGCCCGTGTTTGTTACAACATGCAACTGAACGTCGAAGGTTTCAAGCATCTACTTTAGGTTACAATATCTCCGGATGGAATTAACATTTTACAATGCAACAAACGTCACTGATTACGTATTTGTTTATATGTTCATATGTGCTAACAAAATTAACGCGATTCCATTTAAAAAAACGTAGGTTTGTGTTAAAAAACATACTTCCGTGCATTATTTTATGGTTTGTATTAACCAATTACAGTAGCCCCTCTCCTCACGTTCGGTCTGTGGAATCGGTTCGTCAGTATTTGATGTGGTTTACGAAATATATCCAGCGGTAACGTTAGGTGACTCACCCTGTATATTGTTAACTGCAATCATCACACCTGAATCCTGAAATGTATCCCTACTATTACATATTTTGTGCCGGAGCTTCAATTTTAGCGTGTTATTTGTTCGGAACCCTATTTTAAAGTCGGATTTACGAAGACATCTTTCAGTCTTATCTGTAATTCTTCCACTGTCCACTTCGTAAATCCGACGCTAAAATAGGGTTCCGAACAAATAACACGCCAAAATTGAAGCTCCGGCACAAAATACGTAATAGTAGGAATAAATTTCAGGATTCGGGTGTATATAAGATCAAATATGATGTTTGCTATAAACACTATATCGGGCAGACTGGTAGGAACTTTGAAACCAGATTCTGGTAGCACGCCTGCATTCAACACAGCACAGCGTTTGGGGCGGACGGTCACGAACATGAACAAAATTTAGACCTCCTACAAAGAGCTCATAAGCGACGGTTTCTTAACATTTTGGGAGAAGTTGAAACATACATCCACAAGAAGAAAGATCCCGATTTAATCCTCAACGAGCTAAGCCTATTTTAGTGTTTATGACGACTTACTGAGATGATCACTGTTGCATGTGGAAGTCCGGGCCAAGGGATGAGAGACGGTGCATGATGAGAAGGCTGTAGGATGCGTGCAGCGCCTAGCGTCGTTGACGGGGCCCTCCTGCACGGCCCTCTTGCCCACGGCGATGGACATCAAACGTCCGGACGGCTCGCGGCACAACGCCGAAATAGCGGGGACCACGGAAGCAGACCATGGAGGAAAACAAGTCTACACCAGCGCCATGGATATACAAATCGTCATTTGTTTTAGGTCATACACAAATGATAATTTTATTGTGTATTTTAATTTTGACAAGTACAGAGTTTAACCTTTACATCTATAGATTTTAATTAAGTGTTTTTAGTGATAAAAGTAAGTTACAAAAATCTACTTAACACAGTATGTGCATATGTAATGTAACAAATGTACCAGATGCCACCTGTCCGTAATAGTTTTATAATTATCATAAATGACGTTCATTCTGCCAACCAATTTTATGTGACGTAGCATCTGAGGGTTACTGTGGATGGACGGGTTACTCCTGTAACCGAAATTACAGGTATGTTCTGGTACATTTTATGTTGATCGGATAGGAAGAAAAAGGTTTGCATTTGTGAAGTAGTGAATTAGTATCTTTATCGTTTCAGATCTGAAGATGTTTTTTGAGGAACCGAAACCGGTCATGTGAATAAACATTTTTGCAATAAAGACGGATTATAAGTAACATTGTATAACCAGTGATTGCGGTATCCCATGAGACATTATGTCTGTTTTTGCAAACACTTCAAAAGTGGCAGACCTGTACCAATGTGTACTTTCGTGACGCAGGATCTTGTGTTCTTGTCCATGGATATATCCCTACGTCTAGTTTCATTATTGTGAACTTTGTTATTTAATGCTGCAAATCCCTTAATATATACACAGCCCGAAAAACAAGTGAAGCACCCAGAATGCACGGTCGGATGTCAACGAAACTTTGTGTACGTACACACCACTGAACTGAACTGAACAATTTGAGGTAGGGATTGGTTGGTCGGTTGGTTTGGGGGAGGAGACCAAACAGCGAGGTCATAGGTCCCATCGGATTAGGGAAGGATGGGGATGGAAGTCGGCCGCTCCCCTTCAAAGGAACCATCCCGGGATTTGCCTTGAGTGATTTCGGGAAATCACGGAAAACCTAAATTAGGGTGACCAGACGCGGGTTTGAACCGTCGTCCTCCCGAATGCGAGTCCAGTGTGCTAACCACTGCGCCACCTCGCTCGCTCACGTACACACCATCGGCGGATATGTAAGTGATGATAGAAGCGTAATTCTCTGTGACATCCACAACGGCCACTAGAGTAAATTATTCTTGTTCGTGTTTAGAATTGTTTCCGTGCCTGATACGGCCTATAATGGACTTAAACGGCGACAGATACTGAGAGATCCTCGTGGAGGACATGGAGATGCCGCGTATTCGTATAAGATAGTGTTAACTGCACCTGGCAGAGTTTGAAAGGGGCGCCGTTGTGGGTCTTCGCGGTTCGAGACTATCCCGGTTGACCATCGCTGGTAAGTATGGTGGTGACAGAGTGACAGGGACGATGCTTTCAGTGTTTTGGAGATGCACAACATGTTACTCCTAGCATCTTGGTGTGGGGAGCCAGCTGGTATGCCTTCTGGTGACGACTTGTAGTGATAGAGGGAGCTCTGATTGCACAATTGACGTCACAGCGAGCTCATTTGTTATCTCTCATGCGACAGTATCGTGTTGCCATTTTTCAACAGGATAATGCTCGTCCACTCATGGCATGTGTTTCTATGGACCGTCTGTGTGATATTGAGCTACTCCCGCGACCAGTAAAATCCTCAGCTATATCCTCAGTAGAATATGTGTGAGAACAGCTTCGATGTGTACTCTGTCCCAGGGCCAGTATCGAAGATGCCAAGGACCAACTACAAAAGTTGTGGACCAGCTTGCCTCAGGATAGCATGAAACGGCTTTATGATATCCTTCCGAAACGAATCAGTGCATGTATCCAGCCTCATACCGATAATTGGGCTCATTCTGCGAAGTTCTGTGTAAATGTGACTCGATTTTGTAATCACTGAAACAACATCACACACACCCTCAACCCGCAAAGTTTCGTTCATCTCGTTTCCTCCTGCTTTTGAGGGTGATTCACTTTTTTTCAGGCAGTGACATACAGGCTGTTTCAAAATGGCACCGAAAAACTTTGAGGGGATGTAGAAGTTGTCTTGAGGAACAAAAAGAGGTTAGGAACCCGGTAACGGCAACGTCACCAACGACGAGCGTCGAATTTATAGGACGAGGCCTCCTCTCCGGCAGCAGACGTGACGTTGTGCACGAACAAAACTGAAAGAACGTACTGATTGCACAAAAACGAGCTGTAAGAATAATATGTGGTGTACACCAACGGCCGTCATGTAGATTCCTCTTCAAGAAGCTAGGCATTATAACTACGCCGTCACAATATATCTATTCGCCAGTGAAATTTGTCATAAGTGATCCATCACAGTTTGAGAAGAGCAACGATATCCATATCGACAGCACTAGAGGGAAAAATGACCTTTATTATCCACTGTTGAAGCTGTCAGTTGCTCAGAGTTCAGTATGCACCAACAAAAGTTTTTCATCAGTTTCCCTATAACATAAAATGTCTGACAGGTAGTGAAGCGCCGGCCGCTGGTGGCCGAGCGGTTCTGGCGCTACAGTCTGGAACCGCGCGACCGCTACGGTCGCAGGTTCGAATCCTGCCTCGGGCATGGGTGTGTGTCTTGTCCTTAGGTTAGTTAGGTTTAAGTAGTTCTAAGTTCTAGGGGACTTATGACCTCAGCAGTTGAGTCCCATAGTGCTCAGAGCCATTTGAACCAACCAGGTAGTGAAGCAGTTTCTAAATCTAATTTAAAATCGTTTCTCCTGAATAGCTCCATCTATTCAACTGACGAATTTCTGCTAAAAAACTGGTAGCCAGGAAAAAAAGTGTAACTGCGTGAGTAGAAGTAAAAAAATAATGCGTTCATTGATGTTAACACTAATCACGTATACATAACCTGTAAACTGAATCGTTCCACATCATTTCGATGAAAAAATCGTTCAAATGACCTATCGATCATGTATCTAAATAACTATCTTCGTACAGGTCGAGACCTGAGGTTTTTGATATTCGGTTATGGCGACTGATCGCCACGATCGCCAGTGGAGCAAGTGGAGCTAGCTGCTGAATGAACAGGTCGTGTGCGCTATGAATGCAATGCTCTGTGGCCATAGTGGCCGACGATGTTGGACACGGTCTTCTATCCGCAGTGTATTGTCTCGCGGAACCCTCTATACAGTGTTTAACGTTGTGCGGTATAGTATACAGGATGTAGCAGGCAGAGAACAACAGCGTCGAAATTGCGAGGGCGAACGTCAGCCTACGCAGGCAGCAGCCATCACGGTCTACTCCGCTTGAGTGTATGGTAGTCGGCCGCATTAGAGAATAACTTTAAACATTCCGAGACGTCGGCGCCTTTATTGAATTTAAAGAACGGGAACCAAGAATGCAAAGAAAAAGGGAGGAACCATACTTGTAGACACTGTGGCGGGCAGCCAAAAGCAGGATCCAAGGAATGTACATTACCATTTATTCCGTCGGTACAGGGAACTACACACATCAAAAAAAGTTTTGCATCACCTCGGTTCCGCGAGTTCCGGAACATGTACAGAAAATTGGTATAGAGATCAACATAAACATCATTTCCGCCCTTTTTATTGCTCTTGAAAACCACACATTGCGTGTTGTACCACAATACAGCAAGATCTTCAGAGGTGGTGGTCCAGACTGCTGTACACACCGGTACCTCTAATACCCAATAGAACGCCCTCTTGCATTGATGCATGCCTGTATTCGTCGTGGCATACTATCCACAAGTTCACCAAGGCACTGTTGGTCCAGATTGTCCCACTCCTCAACGGCGATTCGGCGTAGATCCCTCAGAGTGGTTGGTGGGTCACGTCGTCCATAAACAGCCCTTAACAATCTATCACAGGCATGTTCGATAGGGTTCATGTCTGGGGAACGTGCTGGCCACTCTAGTCGAGCGATGTCGTTATCCTGAAGGAAGTCATTCACAAGATGTGCACGATGAGGGCGCGAATTGTCGTCCATCAAGACGAATGCCTCACCAATATGCTGCCGATATGGTTGCACTATCGGTCGGACGATGGCATTCACGTATCGTACAGCCGTTACAGTGCCTTCCATGACCACCAGCGGCGTACATCGGCTCCCCATAATGCCTCCCCAAAACAGCAAGGAACCTCCACCTTGCTGCACTCGCTGGACAGTGAGTTTAAGGCGTTCAGCCTGACCAGGTTGCCTCCAAACACGTCTCCGACGATTGTCTGGTTGAAGGCATATGCAACACTCATCGGTGAAGAGAACGTGATGCCAATTTTGAGCGGTTCATTCGGCATGTTGTTGGGCCCATCTGTACCGCGCTGCACGGTGTCGTGGTTGCAAAGATGCACCTCGCCATGGACGTCGGAGTGAAGTTGCGTATCATGCAGCCTATTGCGCACAGTTTGAGTCGTAACGCGATGTCCTGTGGCTGCACTAAAAGCATTGTTCAACATGGTGGCGTTGCTGTCAGGGTCCCTCCGAGCCATAATCCGTAGATAGCGGTCATCCACTGCAGTAGTAGCCCTTGTACAGCCTGAGCGACGCATGTCATCGACAGTTCCTGTCTCTCTGTATCTTCTCCGTGTCCGAACAACATCGCTTTGGTTCACTCCGAGACGCCTGGACACTTCCCTAGTTGAGAGCCCTTCCTGGCCCAAAGTAACTATGGGGACGCTTCGAACCACGGTATTGACCGTCTAGGCATGGTTGAACTACAGACAACAAGAGCCGTGTACCTCCTTCCTGGTGGAATGAGTGGAACTGATCGGCTGTCGAACCCCCTCCCTCTAATAGGCGCTGGCCTCTGTGGCCGTGCGGTTCTAGGCGATACAGTCTGGAACCGAGCGACCGCTACGGTCGCAGGTTCGAATCCTGCCTCGGGAATGGATGTGTGTGATGTCCTTAGGTTAGTTAGGTTTAAGTAGTTCTAAGTTCTAGGCGACTGATCACCTGAGAAGTTAAGTCGCATAGTGCTGGGAGCCATTTGAACCTCTAATAGTCGCTGCTCATGCATGGTTGTTTACAGCTTTGGACGGGTTTAGTGACATCTCTGAACAGTCAAATGGACTGTGTCTGTGATACAATATCCACAGTCAACGTCTGTCTTCAGAAGTTCTGGGAACTGGGGTGATGCAAAACTTTTTTTTGATGTGTGTATATACATTGCACAAAGTAAATGACATATGAAACAAACGTTAAAAACTAAATCTTCCATTGCGCTCGAGATATTTTGTTCACCTCTTTAAATTAGTTCCTCCGATTGCTGGTACTCCCCGCAAAAATATTTTCAGCACTTACGAATTAAATACAAATATAATAGGTGCTCAAAGTGCCTGCCTCTAGCGTCTGAGCACGTCATACATTTGTGTATCATTCAGTGCCGCACTCGCTCAAAAATACCGGGCAGGGTGCGAACAACCTCACACGCTGCATGTAGCCTTGCCACTAGGTCTTCTGCTGACTGCACGGGGGTTGCGTACATCACATTCTTCAGATGGCACCACAGGAAAAGTCCAGCGGGTTGACATCAAGTGACCGAGGCGGCCACGTTACAGGGCCACCTCGATCAATCCAGCGATTCCAAAAATTCTGGTCCTATGTAAAACGCTGAGCAGGTCTAAGGTTTCCATCCAGTCACTCGTTGACCAATCTGAGGTGGCAGTAGAAGAAAGCAAAACGAAAGACGAAGTTTTAAATTCCGCATTCAGGAAATCGTTCACGCAGCAAAAATGGTTCAAATGGCTCTAAGCACTATGGGACTTAACATCTGAGGTCATCAGTCCCGCCGGCCGAGGTGGCCGAGCGGTTGTACGCGCTACAGTCGGGAACCGCGCGACCGCTACGGTCGCAGGTTCGAATCTTGCCTCGGGCATGTGATGTCCTTAGGTTAGTTAGGTTTAAGTAGTTCTAAGTTCTAGGGGACTGGTGACCTCAGAAGTTCAGTCCCATAGTGCTCAGAGCCATTTGAACCATTTCATGAGTCCTATAGACTTAGAACTACTTAATCCTAACTAACCTAAGGACGTCACACAGACCTATGCGCGAGGCAGGATTCGAACCTGCGACCGTAGCAGCTGCGCGTTTCCGGACTGAAGGCGCCTAGAACCGCTCGACCACAGCGGCTGGCGTTCACGCAGTAGAATCGTAGAAACATACCGTCATTTGATCATCTTACAGACTCCTGGACGGCGCAGAGAAGCAACGGAAAGAGCTGAAAACAAATAAGTCCTCACGTCCGGATAGAATCCCAGTTCGGTTTTACAAAGAGTACTTTTCGGCATTGTACCCTTACTTGCCTCGCATTTATCGCGCATCTCACGTCCAGCGCAATGCCCCAAGCGACGAAACAAAAGCACAAGTGACTCCTGTATCTATGAAGGGTGAAAGAACGGACCCGGAAAATTACAGGCCAATATCCTTAACATCAGTTTGCTGCAAAATCGTAGAACATATTCTTAGTTCGAATACAATGAAATTCCTAAAGACTGAAAACTTTGTGTACACGTATCAGCACAGTTTTAGAAAGCATCGCTCTTGCGAAACTCAGACTGCTCTTTTCTCGCATGATATACTGCGAACTATGGATGAAGGACAACAGGCCGCTTCCATATTTCTAGATTTCCGGAAAGCATTTGACACGATGCCGAATTGCGGACTGTTAACATACAGCATACAGAATAGGTCCCAGATATGTGAGTGGCCAGAACATTCCCTTAGTAATAGCACCCAGCTTGTTCTCCACGACAGTGAGTGTTCCTCAGAGACGAGGGTATCGTCAGGAGTGCCCGAGGGGATGTGTGATAGTTTCACTATTATTTTCTACATACATAAGTGATCTGGCAGATACTTTAGGCAGCAATCTGCAGTTGTTTGCTGATGATGTTGTGGTGTTCGAGAAGGTGTGGAAGTTGAGTGACTGTTCGAGGATACAAGATGAAATGGCTCTGAGCACTATGGGACTTAATATCTGAGGTCATCAGTCCCCTAGAACTTATAAATACTTAAACCTAACTAACCCTTAGAACACCACACACATCCATGCCCGAGGCAGGATTCGAACCTGCGACCGTAGCGGTTGCGTGGTTCCAGACTGAAGTGCCTTGAACTGCTCGGCCACACGGGCCGGCATACAAGATGACTTAGACAAAATTTCTGAATTGTGTGATAGATGGCAGCTATCGCTAAATGTAGAAAAATGTAAATTAATGCGGGCGAATAGGAGAATTGAAGCCGTAATGTTCCGATACAGCATTGGTAGTGTCCTGCTTGACACAGTCACGTAGTTTAAATATCTCAGTGTAACGTTCCATAGCGATTTGAAATGGAACGAGAATGTGAGGATTGTGGTAGGGAAGGCGAATGGCAGACTTCGGTTTATTGGGAAAATTTTAGGAAAGTGTAGTTCGTCTATTAATGACACTGCTTATAGGACGCTAGTGCGACCTATTCTTGAGTAGTGCTCGATTATTTGGGACTCGCTGCAAGTCTGTTTGAAGGAAGACATCGAAGCAATTCAGAGGCGGGCTGCTAGATTTGTTACCGGCAGATTCGAACAATTGGGACGCATATGGAGACATATAGATAATCGTTTTTCCCTCGCTGGAACAGGAAAGGAAATGACTGGTAGTGGCACGGGGTACCCTTCGTTTCGCACCGTACGGCGGTTTCCGGCTATGTCTGCAGATGTGGATGTGGAACTGGGTTCTGGCAGCTCGACTCAAGTGTCTGGAGGACTCATCGTGCTGTAACCACAGACGTCGACGGTCTGTAAGGGACACCTCCTCCAGTAATTCCAGCAGAACTTCCCGGATGAACGTCGTAGAGCTGTCGCCTGTGAGTCGAGGGGGAAGCATAGGGGGGTCTAATCAAGTAATCGTGGACCTTGCCGGCCCACACACTGAAGGTGAACTGTTCCTGATGACCTCAGTCGTGGGTAGCGTGAGGGTCCGCCCCCACCCACACATGACAGTTGTAGGCGTTGATCGCACCCACACGGGACTTACGCCTCGAGCGTGGACAGCACATACGCAGCGTAATACGGCCACTTGCCGTCACGCTGCCCGAGCAACTGCCCAAACTCCACACGGCGAGGGGAATTGTGGGCCAACCGCGCGCGTCTTCTGAAGAGGGAAGGGAGGCCTTCACTCCTCATGAAGGACCCGCCAACGCTTCTGCTTGCAGATGGCTCTGCGTTCAACCTCTCTAGTACGTCTCCCGCAAATCGTGGCGTGCGAGCGCTTCGCGCGTGACCTCTATCGTGTCGACGGCCCGCGAAACCATCCGTTTCACCCAGACGCCGATAGATGGCTGCAAACGCGGTGTGATGCAGCTGACGTCTATCGGAATATCGTTGCCCATAGCTGCGTAACGCTGCATGCCCATTGCCTCTCGCTTCACCATACGCTAAATGCATGTTGCTTTGTTCGGCCCACGTCTCCACAATGCGACATCCGACAAACTGTGACTGTGCGCTGTATTTCTACTGCGTCTACATCTACATTTATACTCCGCAAGCCACCCAACGGTGTGTGGCGGAGGGTACTTTACGTGCCAGTCATTACCTCCATTTTCTGTTCCAGTCGCGTATGGTTCGCGGGAAGAACGACTGTCTGAAAGCCTCTCTAATTTTACATTCGTGATCTCCTCGGGAGGTATAAGTAGGGGGAAGCAATGTATTCGATATCTCATCCAGAAACGCACCCTCTCGAAACCTGGCGAGCAAGCTACACCGCGCTGCAGAGCGCCTCTGTTGCAGAGTCTGCCACTTGAGTTTGCTAAACATCTCCGTAACGCTATCACGGTTACCAAATAACCCTGTGACGAAACGCGCCGCTCCTCTTTGGATCTTCTCATCTCCTCCGTCAACCCGATCTGGTTCGGATCCCACACTGATGAGCAATACTCAAGTATAGGTCGAACGACTGTTTTGTAAGCCACCTCCTTTGTTGATGGACTACATTTTCTAAGGACTCTCCCAATGAATCTCAACCTTGTACCCGCCTTACCAACAATTAATTTTATATGATCATTCCACTTCAAATCGTTCCGCACGCATACTCCCAGATATTTAACAGAAGTAACTGCTACCAGTTTTTTTCCGCTATCATATAATCATACAATAAAGGATCCTTCTTTCTATGTATTCGCAATACATTACATTTGTCTATGTTAAGGGTCAGTTGCCGCTCCCTGCACCAAGTGCCTATCCGCTGCAGATCTTCCTGCATTTCGCTACAATTTTCTAATGCTACAACTTCTCTGTATACTACAGCATCATGCGTGTTTGTCGTTCCCCTCTGCCGCTATCGCTGTTATCTCAAAATGGTTCAAATGGCTCTGAACACTATGGGACTTAACATCTGAGATCATCAATCCCCTAGAACTTAGAACTACTTAAACCTAACTAACCTAAGGACATCACACACATCCATGCCCGAGGCAGGATTCGAACCTGCGACCGCAGCGGTCGCTCGGTTCCAGACTGCGCCTAGAACCGCTCGGTCACACAGGCCGGCCGCTGTTAGCTGTCTCTACAGTGTTGGTATGAGAGGCGTGGTCACGTTCAATCGCCATCTGACATCGAGATTGATGTCAGGTACATTGCGTGATTTTCTACCCGCAATCTGTTTGCGTACAAAGTGACTCCTATTACCGTAGGATAGGTCTAGCGGCAGACGCTGGCACCTACAAGTTCGATGCTCGGTAGCATCGTTGGATGGCGTCTCGAGATCCGGGTTGCTATCCTCATTTTGTTCCTCAAGACACCTTCTACATCCCCTCGAAGTCTATCGGTATAATTTCGAAACACCCTGTGTATGTAGCTGACGAGCAAGGAGGAGCCCCATTCTGGTCTCGGTGAGGGCCCCTTGCTTGGGTGACAACGAAAACCTCAACGGTGGTGAAAGTGAAGAAAACGGGTCTCGGTATAGCGGAACTAGTAAACGTGGCATCTCATTTAACAAAATCTGCTTTGCGTTTGGCTGTGGCTGGCGTCTGTTCACCAGAGATGGCGCCGGAAGTTAAAATTGTGGAACTAAACCCTCCTGTCTTAATCACTTAGATTTTACACACTCTACCTCGTAATTCGTAGTACAACAATGGAGCGTTTCAGTAATCACAAAATTACACCGAGAGAAAACAAATCCCCCGCACCAGTGCCGCAACTAGTCAACGAGATTCTGGAGGGGCTAGGCTGGAATGTTATATCCCAAATCAGAGTATATTTTCGTCCTCTGACAAACTCAAGGCTAAAACCATTTTTTATGGTTTTTTATTTTTATTTATTTGTTTATTGCACAGTCACTCACTCCTAAAGCCAGGAAAGCTCTGCAAAATGGAAGAAACACTTAAAGAACGCCGGCCGGAGTGATCGAGCGGTTCTAGGCGCTACAGTCTGGAACCGCGCGACCGCTACGGTCGCAGGTTCGAATCCTGCATCGGGCATGGATGTGTGTGATGTCCTTAGGTTAGTTAGGTTTAAGTAGTCCTAAGTCCTAGGGGACTGATGACCATAGATGTTTAGTCCCATAGTGCTCAGAGCCATTTGAACCATTTTTGTGGAATGAAGATAGTGAACAATCAGTTAAATCACGGCACAAGGCATTCAAAACACGGAGTAGTAGCAAATCAGAAAATGCATGTGACATGTTCTTGGTAGCTAGAAAAGGAACTTCAAAATTAATTAGACAAACAAGAAGACAATTAAATCCGTGGAATGGAAAATGACTTTTAAAAAAATCACCGAAATTTTTATAAAACCCTGTAAAATTCAGAGAATTTTGTAGATATTTTTTAAAAAACTCCTAAACTGCCCTGAGTCCACGGAAGTACCTCCAACAGAACCCCCCCTCCTCCCCCAATTGCAAATCCAGAAGTACCAAATGAAGAGAAAATTGCTAGACAAATTGAAACATTAAAAGATAATAAATCATTTGGTATAGACGAAATCGTTGCAGAACTCCTGAAAGAAGTTACTTCAATCACGCAAAACATGTAGCAAACTGAGAAAATTCCGGATGGTTGCGAAACTGTACGGATACATTGACTTCATGAAATGGCAAACAGGATGGATATTAAACACTGTAGAGGGATTTTTCTTCTTCCTGTTCAATATAAAGTTATGTCTCAGTGTCTCTCGAATCGAACACAAAAACATCTAGAATGCAAAACTGTCGTGTATCAAGCAGGTGTCAGATCAAATAGATCTCGCCCAGAACATGTTTTAGCTCTGAAACTAATTCTCAGGCATCAAAAAATGTACAGTAAGAAAGTATTTTTAGCTTCTTAGATTTTAAAACGGCTAATGACTCAGTGGACCGTAAGTCTCTCAACCAAATTCTGAATGAACAAGGTCTGGACCCCAAAAACACTTTATGTGTTTTTGTCCCCTTGGTAATTTGAAGTTGCAGTGGTGAAGGCATCTACCCAACACTTTACAATTTGAAGTCAGGGCCCCCGCGCTCTCTACAGTTTGAGGTCCCTTACTTCTGTGATCCCCAGGACAGGCTCAAACCACTTGTCGTTTGTTTCCCCGACTTGTATCCCAAAAAAATGGCTCTGAGCACTATGAGACTTAACATCTGTGGTCATCAGTCCCCTAGAACTTAGAACTACTTAAACCTAACTAACGTAAGGACATCACACACACCCATGCCCAAGGCAGGATTCGAACCTGCGACCGTAGCGGTCACGCGGTTCCAGACTGAAGCGCCTAGAACCACACGGCCATACCGGCCGGCACTTGTATCCCATTCAGTTTGCAGTCTACTCTGCATTGTAATCAGTCTGTGTTTCATGAAACTGTGAAATCCCATGGGTGCTGGAAGAACAAGTATCTTTCAGTCAGTGAAGAAAAAGCTTGTTATTGAAGCTGTGGAGACTAGAATTTCCAAGAAAGATGTTTATTTTTGCAGTTTTGCTTGAACGTCATCAGGTCGCTCACTGAGCATTCCTATGCAATACTGTTAATGGTGACGAGTTATGATGCTTTTATCGTTAACTTCCTAAGAATAAATTAAAGGTTGAGCCCTACCAAAAGACGTAAACTCGAGCAAAGAGTAGTGTGAACACATCATTTTCCATCTGATAGCTCCAAAAATGTGTTTTGCACTACGAATTCTTCTTCAAGGGTGTGTCCATCACAGCTGGAATTTGCTGCCAACAACTGAGACACCTTTCGGCCGCAGTGTAAGAAAATTGACCGAAAAAACTACATCACGTGTGCTACTTCATGATAACGCACTCTGTTGATTTGAGAAACAAAATTATCCAGGAGATTGATAGGGAAGTAATCTCTCAGGTACTTGTATTGATAGGGAAGTCATCTCTCAGGCACTTGTCCCTCTAATCGTATACTCCTAAACTTTAACCTTTCCCACTCTTGACGATCAACCGTCAAGGCAATTCATTTCTAGACGAAAATGCTCTTCAAACTACACTGGTTTAATGACATAATTAGAACCAGTAGGTTTCTACTGGCGTAGAATTTGTAAACTACTTTAGCATTGTCAGATAGTTTTAGATATTGTGAAAGAATATACTGTTGCTGATTAATTTCTTTTTACTGTTGTGTTCAATAAACTAATTGAAAATATTCACTGTACTAATGCAAATTATATTCAACTTACTACAGAAACATCATGAAGGCAGTATAGCTTACTAAAACATTAAGTGTCTGGAAGACGACTGTGCTTATTTTAACACGGATTAGTAGGATATTACCGAACCCGCCAGGTTAGCCGAGAGCGCTACTGTGCTGCTTCCTGGACTCGGGTAGGCGCGCCGGCCCCGGATCGACTCCGCCCGCCGGATTAACGACGGGGGCCGGTGTGCCAACCAGCCTGGATGTGGTTTTTAGGCGGTTTTCCACATCCCTCTTGGTGAATACCGGGCTGGTCCCCACGTCCCGCCTCAGTTAAACGACTCACAGGCATTTGAAACACATCCGCACTTTTCCATGATTTACTCTAGACACAGCCAGATGGGGTACGGGGTGGCGGCAGGAAGGTCATCTGGGCACCCCTTCAACTTAACATGCCCAATCCGATTTAACCACGCCAACCCCGCGCACAATGCATGACAAAGGCGCAAGCGATAGATAGATAGCGATAGAATAGTAGGATATTACCTACCTTTGCCTCCCAAAAGGACTGTATTTATTTCATGTCCTGTATCATACTCAAGTATTATGAAAATGTGGCAGTTTATAGATAAAATTATGTATTCACAACAAAAACAAAAGTGGTATTACGAATTTTGCAGTACCATAACGTTTTCGCCCTGGCACTAAGAAGTACAGAAAACAGCAAGACGAATTTTGCTCGAGCGTTGTCTTACGATTCCCTTATTGAGTTTCTATCTGCCTTCTTGTAGCTCTGCTACAACAGAATTAAAAACCTGGCTTTCAGCGAGCCTAGAAAGGCGAACGAATGCAGGTTGCTCCTGGCAGGCAAGCATATTGCCTGGGAGCTAGCGAAGAGGTGCAGCGTGGGTCTCTTACTTATTGGCCCAGTAGCCGCTATGACATAAATCGTAACATAAGAGACGAGAGTAGTTGCATTTGCCGTGTGGAACGACTTTCGTGGACTCAAAGGCATTAACTGATGTCCTTACATCACATCTCAAGATAAAATCACTCACATCATTCAACTGAAATGACACGATTGAATTTAGCAGGATAGTTCTATGCCATCAAGGAAGTAACTCGTCGGTCACAGAGTGGCCAAACATATTCTGCGTTGTTGCCAAGTTTCAGTTATACTGCCAGGAAGGATGCCAGCTGATGTGTTCTGTGAGTGACATCGAAAGTGACTATAGCTTTGTGTCAAAGTTGTGGGCACCAAGGGCCGGAATATCCTCATTATATGTCAATGAGTCTTATTCACATTTGTGTAACTAGGTTTAGGTTGCACATTAATGGGAGGCTGCTGCTACTCCATACTATTTCGTTTAACAAATGAGCTGTTACACTGTTGGGTGACGTCCTCCGCATTTCGTATATGTTACAAACATGGTGTCTGTGACCCTTTTTTTTGCACCTGTTAGATTGAATCCTCCATTTCCTGTGGTGAGTATTAGATTATCAAATTTAACTCTAAAAATATATACTTGAGTAACAAAATGGCCTAAAGTTGGCGTAATTCCTTTTCTCGTCTCTTGTGGCTTCGGCATTGGCAGCACTTGCACTACACAGTTAATCTTTGACGTTATGCAGGTACTGACAAAGGCTACTTTTCGTATTTGGTCAAGTTTTGTAATGTATGTTTCTGTATGCACGCGCACATACTCGCAAGAATATTCTTGTTGTTAACAGCGAGCGTGTGCTTTATGCTTTATGTTGCTTCCGTATTCAGTATCGAATCATTTCATTTTAGAGAGGGCTATTAGCTAGCCGTGATGCTGCATATATGTATGCCATCAATGTTACATCAGTGTGATAAACAACGGTTCAATGTCGATGGCAAATAGAGCCACCGATATCGGAGGACCCTGTCTCTCAGAGCTGTTTATTTCAATTTTTCTAGTCAGCTGTCCATCGATCATTACCCTTAAACACTTTTTCTGAAAAGTTCACGTAGAAGGTTCGTAAAATGTACTGGAAATCGCATTGCCTGCATGTTGCTTATGAGAGATTGGTGGCGTACTCTGTCGAATGCTGACTCAATATCAAGTGAAACTAAAGCACACTTGATTTTGCAGAGCTTCTCTGAACTAGCGATTACATCCCTGTACTCCATAAACTGGTCTGGTACTGAACAATTATCGCGTTCATTAGCATTGTAAGTCTGTGCGAAATGATGCATGCCATGGTTTTACAGTCTCTGTTCAGTAACTTAATTGGTCTAAAATCATCAGTCTGCTGCCTGGTTGTTTAGGGATTAATACAGCGATTCTTTCACGAGTTGCAATAATTCGTTAAACATACACAGTAACCCAAACTTCATTTGCTGTTGAAATGCATAGTAAAATTCCGCACTGAGGTCGTCGGGTTCTGGAGATTTATTTTTCGGACTTCGTGATAGAACATAAGGCAGTTCCTCTTCATCGATCACCTTCATGAGAGTTTCGACTTGATCTGTGCATAATTTTCCTTGAAGGTTATGTAATAGTTCTTGCTGTATTCCTTCGTCGATGTATGATATACACATATCTGAAACTGTCTTTGTTAAGCCCATCATGTTACGCTAAAATTTAACATAGCGTTCAATTAAAAAAAAAACCGAAGGTGGCCTCATATCTCTGTGTTAAATATCACAAACTTGAAATGTGATGTATTCAAGTAGCCCCTTTCCCTGCAATTCAGTGTCCATGTACATCTACATCTACATCTACATGACTACTCTGCAATTCACATTTAAATGCTTGTCAGAGGGTTCATCGAACCACAATCATACCATCTCCCTACCATTCCACTCCCGAACAGCGCGCGGGAATAACGAACACCTAAACCTTTCTGTTCGAGCTCTGATTTCTCTTACTTTATTTTGATGATCATTCCTACCTATGTAGGTTGGGCTCAACAAAATATTTTCGCATTCGGAAGAGAAAGTTGGTGACTGAAATTTGGTAAATAGATCTCGCCGCGACGAAAAACGTCTTTGCTTTAATGACTTCCATCCCAACTCGCGTATCATATCTGCCACACTCTCTCCCCTATTACGTGATAATACAAAACGAGCTGCCCTTTTTTGCACCCTTCCAATGTCCTCCGTCAATCCCACCTGGTAAGGATCCCACACTGTGCAGCAATATTCTAACAGAGGATGAACGAGTGTAGTGTAAGCTGTCTCTTTAGTGGACTTGTTGCATCTTCTAAGTGTCCTGCCAATGAAACGCAACCTTTGGCTCGCCTTCCCCACAATATTATCGATGTGGTCTTTCCAACTGAAGTTGTTCGTAATTTTAACACCCAGGTACTTAGTTGAATTGACAGGCTTGAAAATTGTACTATTTATCGAGTAATCGAATTCCAACGGATTTCTTTTAGAACTCGTGTGGATCACCTCACACTTTTCGTTATTTAGCGTCAACTGCCACCTGCCACACCATACAGCAATCTTTTCTAAATCGCTTTGCAACTGATACTAGTCTTCGGATGACCTTACTAGACGCTAAATTACAGCATCATCTGCGAACAACCTAAGAGAACTGCTCAGATTGTCACCCATCTCATTTATATAGATCAGGAACAGCAGAAGTCCCAGGACGCTTCCCTGGGGAACACCTGATATCGCTTCAGTTTTACTCGATGATTTGCCGTCTATTACTACGAACTGCGACCTTCCCGACAGGAAATCACGAATCCAGTCGCACAACTGGGACGATATCCCATAGGCCCGCAGCTTGATTAGAAGTCGCTTGTGAGGAACGGTGTCAAAAGCTTTCCGGAAATCTAGAAATTAGGGAATCAACTTGAGATCCCCTGTCGATAGCGGCCATTACTTAGTGCTAATGAAGAGCTAGCTGCGTTGCACAAGAACAATGTTTTCTGAAACCATGCTGATTACGTATCAATAGGTCGTTCCCTTCGAGGTGATTCATAATGTTTGAATACAGTATATGCTCCAAAAAACTACTGCAAACAGACGTCAATGACATAGGTCTGTAGTTCGATGGATTACTCCTACTACTCTTCTTGAACACTGGTGCGACCTGCGCAATAATCCAATCTGTAGGTACAGATCTATCGGTGAGCGAGCGGTTGTATATGATTGCTAATAGGGAGGGTATAACAGCAGGAGCACTCTCGTGGCCATCGGGCGCACCCTGACAGCAATTTTGTACGTTAGCCTGGTGGTTCGATCTGCTGTGCTGCCGTTCATGGACAGCATACCGGGGGGTGTTTTCCAACTTTGTAACTCTCTCCCACATACCGCTGTTGTAACCCAACATGGTCTACAGAGTGTCGACATGTTGCCTTGGCCTGCTCGATTAACCATATCTGTCTCCATTCGAGCGCATATGGAGCATCATCGGACGACAATTCCAGCGTCGTCCACAAACTACATTAACCGTGCTTAAATTAAGAAACCAAGTGCAACAGGCATCCTACAAACTGACATCCGGACCTGTACTACACAATACATGCACGTTTTCATGCTTGCCTTCAACGCTCTAGTGGTTACACGGGTTATTAATGTACCAGTATTTCACATTTGCAATGGATTATCTTGCGCTTTTATTAACCTGTGATGTTGTAGTGCTAATCACTTAAACATGTCGCCTATAGAAAGGTATTCCCAAAATTTCATTACTCTACGTTAATTATATTTCGGTGTTGCGATTTTTTCACGTAGGTTTGGTTCCTTTCAAAAAGTGGGACTGTTTCGCTCTTTAAAATGTTTGCCCCAGGTCGCTTATTGCTACTTCCTGATGAAGCGTATTCATTGATTGTCCGTGTATGGTTAAGGGTGACATCGAGCCGTCTGCTGCTTGATAGTTTTTCTACATCTTTTGTCATAATCACTTTTTTCGTTGCAGAGGCTGTACCTAAATCCCCTCCATTTCGTGGGTTGGTGATGGTACTGCATACAATTACTGTATTTGTTCCAGCTAAATATCACGAACTTTTTAAAGTAACGTAATGTCTATATGTGCAGGATATAAGAGATCTTGTAGAGTGCGTAGTTGCAGATAAGATCTGATATTATATATATTCACTGTAGCAGTTTTATAGGCTTGAGGCTGGTACATGTTGTAAGGTACATGTTGGGAATTAATGATCCTTACTCGCGAGTTAGTCCAGCGCAAGCTCACGGTCCAAAATCAGTTCTTCCGGGATAATCTTACTAGTGTTCTGAATAATACCGCTGTTTTCTCCCATATTGGTAGCAAGGTTGAAACTCATACATATGCAGTGATAGAAAAAAACTGAACAAAACTCACAAAAGAAAGACTGCAAATTTAAAAGCTAAGATACACCCAACATAGCCACAAATGAAGTCAATTATAATAGTGCTGCGCAGGAGGAGGAGGAGATTAGTGTTTAACGTCCCGTCGACAACGAGGTCATTAGAGACGGAGCGCAAGCTCGTGTGAGGGAAGGATGGGGAAGGAAATCTACTTAAACCTAACTAACCTAAGGACATCACACACATCCGTGTCCGAGGAGGGATTCGAACCTGCGACCGTAGCGGTCGCGCGGTTCCAAACTGCAGCGCCTAGAACCGCTCGACCACCCCGGCCGGCCCTCCGACCTCAACTGCGCCCTCCAAACAGTACGGGTTGAACGCTTCATTGGGATGTTGGCGCACTCAACGCTTTGCATCATTTAGAAGAGTCAAACTCGGGACTCGTCGGATCACACTACATCCCTTCTGTAAGCCATTTGTGCGTCGCTGTGAGCTATGGCCTTTGTTGAGGTACCTGACTACAGATGTCCATTGCATACGGTACAAATTAGTCAACGTTTGCAGACCATCATAAACAGAAATACCACAGACCAAGCGCTATAGAAAAAGGTATGAACATCATAAGAATCATAAAGACAAACGCCTCCTCCCTTTCCAAGAAAACCTTCATGTACACAAAGCATTAAAATAAAATAAAAAGTTGCTCTGTGATCAAATAAGTATTGGAAACCAGATAATATACACAATAATGGTGGTTGTTAGTCGAGTAGCGGTCATGTACCAAATAGTTTTATCTTGTGACTTCGTTTTTACATATCTGATGGAAAAGAATGACCATGAAAGCAGTTATTATTTATTTTTTGTGACAATTATTTTACATCGGCTGGTGTGCCTCATGTATCGTCATATCCAAATGGTTTATAAATGTTAAGGCACATTCAGGTATGTGGTACTGTACTAATAGTAATGTATATAGTGTAACTCATGTAAGCCCTCCCTCAAACCTGTCTTGTTATATCTTCACAGATACGATTAGGGCACCTTTAGTGTGTTGAAACCGGTCATCTAGTAAACAGAATTTTAGTGATCTTGTCTTTCGAATTATTTCTACAGAAGAGTGCTCGCTCCACTAAGCACTATGTGTTCACTGCAAAACTTGGAGGAAAGGTGACGTTCTTTTCGGGGTACCCTATTGAGAAAATTTACAGATCCGGTATTTGATGCAGACTGCAGAAAGATTCTACTGCTCCAACGTACATTTCGTATAAGGGCCACGAAGATAAGAGAAATTAGGGCTCGTCCGGAGGCATATACTCGTAGACAGTTGCTTTTCCCGCGCTCTATATGCGTGTGGAATAGGAAAGGAAATGACCAGTACTGGTACAGGGTACTCTCCACCACGCATTGTACGGTGGCTTGCGGTGTATGTATGTACATGTATATGTAGAAAAAATCCATACGCTATCGATGAGATCGTGGTCTGCCTGACAGGCATTTATGAGCCATTATCCCCATTTTGACATCTGTATAGCAGTGTAACGTTGTCTACGGTCAAGCATGCCCATTTCGTGCCAGGAAGTCAGTTTATTTCAGATGCTACATCCACATCTGTGGTCTCGAGGTCAACCTTTGTGATCACAGCGGAGAGGGTGGGCGGATGGCGAGGAGGTTGGTATTATTTGGCCTAAGGGATGGGGGTGAGAGTTGCTGAATAGGGTTTGGGACCAAAGGTAATGCGAGGTATTTTGTAGAGATCAGTATTGGAGTTGGGATTCAAAAAAATGGTTCAAATGGCTCTGAGCACTATGAGACTTAAAATCTAAGGTCATCAGTCCCCTAGAACTTAGAACTACTTAAACCTAGCTAACCTAAGGAAATCACACACATCCACTGCCCAAGGCAGGATTCGAACCTGTGACCGTAGCGGTCGCGCGGTTCCAGACTGAAGCGCGTAGAACCGCTCGACCACAGCGGGCGGCAGTTGGGATTCAGGGACTTTATTAGGTCTGAGTCTTTCCCGGGGACGATCTAGACGTTTGGGAGGTACTTTTTAAGTTCGAATGAGAGGGATTTGGGTCTGATGAGTTTTGAGCCTGGGTTAGGGAGAACGAAGGTGTGAATGACATTGGAAGATATTGCAGGGGGAGGAGTTATGTCCATGTACACAATGTTGTCCGGTTGGGGTTAAGATTTTTTTAGGGCGCGACTGGGAGCAGTGTCGGTGTTTTGGAATTTTGAGTGTTTCTTAGTGATTGGAGGGAAATATGGTTGTGAGATGGGATGTTGGGATATAGATTTATTGTGGGTTAGTTGTGGGTTGTGCGGATGCAGACTGGCAACATGTATTCAGCGCCTGCGTGGAGAAGAGAAATGAACCAGTGTGTGAAGTACTTGGATCAACGCCAAATGACAGGGTTTGTTGTGAGGCGTCTAATCACCGATGTAAGTGGAGATGCTGTTGCTCTCGTTACCCCTTTCTGGTACTTCTTCCACAAGTGTTAATAGCACGTCACTGCAAAGAGAAGTCTGCAGCTTGCTATTCCACCGTTCTTAGCCTCGCTCTGTGAGACTCAGTTTGAAGAAAACGTCTAGCACCTTATTACCGATGGATTGCCCGAAAATCATGGAAAGCACACGCAGGGGATATATTTTTATATTCGCAGTGGCGGAGTTCCCGTAATTGTGAATCTCTGTTTACCAGTAAACCTTCAATTCTTAAAAATCGAACTCCCATGTATAAAACAGCTTTAGACATCCGTCTGCTTTACAAACGAGTTAATGTATTAAATATTTGACGTTAACCGAGTAAGGGAGAAGAAGTTTAGAAAAGCTTTTAATTATGCTTAAAGATTGTTGGAAGGCACCAAGTGCTTTCATTATGAAACATTGGATGAATTTCGTCTGGGTAATTTGCGCTCCATTTTAAGCAAAAGCAAGTTTTTCACGCATCTCATTGTTTGTGACGTCATATCTCCTGAACTACAAGACCCGCCAGAGTAGCCGAGAGCGCTAACGCGCTGCTTCCTGGACTCGGGTAGGCGCGCCGGCTCCGGATCGAATCCGCCCGGCGGATTAACTACGAGGGCCGGTGTGCCGGCCAGCCTGGATGTGGTTTTTAGGCTGTTTTCCACATCCCGCTAGGTGAATACCGGGCTGGTCCCCACGTTCCGCCTCATCCACAGACATATACACACGTCTGTGCTAATTCACGATTTACATTAGACGCAGACTGTTGGGGTGCACTGATTCCGTCCTGGGGGGTACAGGGTGGCGGCAGGAGGGGCATCCGGCTATCCCTAATACGAACATTGCCAAATCCGTTGTAACCACGCCGAGCCTGCTATCGCTGCGGGACTTTGGCTTCAGCGAAAGAAATTTCCTGAACTACATGTTGTACAATGCTTTAATTTCGCAGGTACATTCAATGATGTACGTAGAAACATCCCCAGCGTCATCTTTCTGGGACTGTGTTGTTAAGGAGGTCATACATATCCGTACGGCGGACAATCTTACCAATAGGAATGCAGATTTTCAATTAAGCTCCGCCTGGAATCCAGCTCTGGCTTCCATTAAATCAGAACAAGGAAAACAAGAACTTCCGATTGACGACTCGACGCAACGCACTGCCGAGATTGAATTCAGCTTTTAACTACAGGAACGTCCGGCAGCACTGTCATTGCCCACAGCGCATACGCGAAGCGTCTTTCTGCGGCTCCCAGTACGGGCAGTGCGAGCGCAACCTTCCTCCAACTGCTAGTGTCTTCCCGCGCACGCGGATCGCCTGCTCCCGGCATGATAAATTCCGACGCCGCCGCGTAATCGACAAGTGTATGTGTGTATTCCTCCGTCAGTCACCTATCTGAAAAGGCCAAGACAAATACCATCTATCAGGACATTCCTACCCTGAGGTTCCCCAACTCTTATATCAGTCAGGACTAGCAGCAGAAGCACCATAAATGCTAATACTGAACCCACACGTGCCTGAGGTCGGCACGTCATGTTAGCGACAGCGATTATCGTCAGTCACGCCTTGCAGCAGTGACAGCAACAAATACCTCCACGTGCAGATGTAGAGCAGTTGCATTGATGAAATATTGTGGTATTTACACAGTACGATCCGGTGGCAAACTCGAAAAGTGTATTTGCAACAGATCCCATCGGGAAAGCCTGAAAAGTTATACGTAGATACTGTGTGCAAAGGTGCTGCGGCGAGAGTCAGTAGTAGAGAAGTAATAAATTAAAACGTCATGCCCGATGTTGAAGTTTTACTGCGCGCCTTTTGAAGCAGAAGCTAATTTTTCAAGCATCTAAACGTCTGTGCCGTCATAGTTCCTGAACGATGGTATAATTTTGCAGGTACATTCAGTGGTATATGCAGATCTGGAAACTGTGTTGTGAGCAGAGTGAGTATTAAAGCAGTAATAAATTAAAACGCCATGTCTGATGCTGAAGTTTTACTGCGTGAACAGCGAAAATTTAGTAAATAGTAAACTTTTCTTCCCTTCGACGTTTTGTGAGGCGTGTCAGCAAGAGAAAGTTTCGCAAAGGTTTGAAATTGTGTGTAAAGTTTATTGGAAGTCGATAAGCGCTCTCATTCCCAAATATTGGATTGCGCGCCGTCCGTTGCTCTGCCTCAAGACAAACACACTGTTTCTAACTGTAATACTTGTCGCAATGTGTTAAACTTCTAACATAAGATTTACCTGTTAATAAGTAGATTCTGACAGCGTTTAAAATTCTTGAATTCGGTCAATAATCACTCGAAATACTGAAAATCGAATTTATGTTGACTCTGGAAGGCGTTAGATCCACTATGTGATCGAAAGTATCCGGACACCTGACTGGAAATGACTTACAAGTTCAAAGCGCCCTTCATCGGTAATGCTGGAATTTGATATGGTGTCGGTTCACCCTTAGCTTTGATGAAAGCTTCCACTCTCGCAGCCATACGTTCAATCAGGTACTGGAAGGTTTCTAGGGGAATGGCAGCCCATACTTCACGGAGTGCTGCACTGAGGAGAGGTATCGATGACGGTCGGTGAGGCCTGGCACGAAGTCGGCGTTCCAAAACATCCGAAAGGTGTTCTATAGGATTCAGATCAGGACTCTGTGCAGGCCAGTCCATTATAGGGATGTTATTGGCGTGTAACCACTCCGTCACAGGCCGTGCATTATGAACAGGTGCTCGATCGTGTTGAAAGATGCAATCGCCATCTCCGAATTGCTCCTCAACAGTGGGAAGCAAGAAGGTGCTTAAAACATCAGTGTAGGCCTGTGCTGTGATAGTGCAACGCAAAACATCAAGAGATGCAAGCCCACTCCATGAAAAACACAACCACACCATAACACCACCGCCTGCCTTGTTGGCACACACGCTGGCAGATGACGTTCACTTTGCATTCGCCATACCCACACCCTGCCACCGGATCGCCACATTGTGTACCGTAATTCATCACTCCACACAACGTTTTTCTACTGTTCAGTCGCCCAATGTCTATGCTTATTACACCAAACGAGGCGTCGTTTGGCATTTACCGGCGTGGTGTGTGGCTTATGAGCAGCCGCTCGACCGTGAAATACAACTTTTCTCACCTCCCGCCTAACTGTCATAGTACTTCCAGTGGATCCTGATGCAGTTTGGAATTCCTGTATGATGGACTAGATAAATGTCTGCTTATTACACATTACCACCCTCTTCGACAGTCAGTCAACAGACGAGGTCAGCCTGTACGCTTTTGTTCTCTACGTGTCCCTTCACGTTTCTACTTCACTATCGCATTGGTAACAAGGAACCTTCGGATGTTTAGGGGTGTGGAAATCTCGCGTACAGACGTGTGACACCCAGTCACCTGACCACGTCTGAAGTCCGCGAGTTCCGTAGAGCGCCCCAGTCTGCTCTCTCACGGTGTCAAATGACTACTGAGGTCGCTGATATGGATTACCTGGCAGTAGATAGCAGCACAATGCACCTAATATGAAAAACGTATGATTTGGGGGTGTACGGATATTTTTGATCACATAGTGTACCATCCGAACGGTGTTGGCACGCGGGGTGCAGTCAGCCCTTGTGAGGCAAACTGAGGAGCTACTTGATTGAGATGTAGCGGCTCCGGTTTCGTAAAGCTGACATACGGCGGGAGAACGGTGTGCTGACCACATGTCCCTCTATATCCGCATCCAGTGACGTCTTGATGGCCTGTTCAGGCGGCGTTTAGTTCTGGAAGCCGTTAGATAGGCAACCTGCAACTGGTACTGGTTCTGGGTTTCGGAATAGTTGCTTAATAATATAGACAAGTGTTTGGCAAATACGTTATGGGGGAAGAGGCAGGGGGGGGGGGGGGGGAGACATCGAGGGGCAACGAGAATTGTGTCGAGGCAGGATGCTTACTTGGATAACGCGACTGCTAGCGAAAAGTAGTAAGTCGACTTTCTAGTTCAGTTCCCGGCACAAATTTTCTCATGTCACTTTGGACAAATGTCAATCTGCAGCTATACAGATTTAGGTTTAAGGGACCTTGGTAAATCTCAGGCAAATGCTGCTGTGGTCTATGGACAATTGTTTGAACCCTGCGTCCTGCAACTTTGTAGCACTCGATCTCTAATTATTTCACTGTAGATTCAACGTCATTTGCAGAATTTTGGGTACTGGTGGTGGTTTTATAATTTTTAGATACTATACGTTAGAACGTTAGATATTTTGAAATTTCTGTTCATGCTCGGCTATTAACAAATACAGGATGTAATGCTCTGGCTAGACGCGAGGCAGAAAGTCATATTCCCAGTCCGTCCTAAAAGTTTTGAGACTGGGTAATGAAAAATAGAGAAAAGTTAAGATAGTGGTTCTAAAGAGTCAGGTGTTTTACATATTTTCCCTCCACCTGAGCACAACGGACAGAACGTTCCTATAACCATGTGAATCTGTCAGAAGAGTCCTTCAGGATGTTGTTCAAGTCCCACATCACATCGGCTTGAATGTCAGTTATGTCGTTAAAGCGTTGACTCTTCCATGGCGTCGTTTTGTTCGGGAGCCAATGTGTGCGGGACAAACTTTGCTCACACTTTTCTCTTCTTCAAAGCGGTCTGGAAAATTCCTTGAACACTTAATGTAGAGAAGTCCATCCATTGCGATTTGTGTTGCAACAACGTAGACATATTACGGCCTCACGTCCACTACTTAATACAACGTACTCACAACTGTCTGCTACAATGCACATCTGTTGTTTCCAGTTGTTAATTGGGACTGACACCATAGTTACTGCGCTGGCGTCACTTACAACTCTAGAATAAAATCATTCTCTGAACTTATTGGCTGGCCGCTGTGGCCGAGCGGTTCTTGGCCCTTTAGTCCGGAACCGCGCGACTGCTACGGTCGCATTTTCGAATCCTGCCTCGAGCATGGATTTGTGTGATGTCCTTAGGTTAGTTAGGTTTAAGTAGTTCTAAGTTCTAGGGGAATGATGACCACAGATGTTAAGTCCCATAGTGCTCAGAGCCATTTGAACCATTTTTGTACTTCTTGGGAGGACCTTGTAGTTCGCCGATGCAAAGATAAATAGTAAAAATTATCCGGTTTTCGATTCCAAATCGTTCTGAGGACAAAATATAAATACCACTATTCAGTGTGACATACAATGTAGTATTTACACTGGGTTTTTGGCGTGTCTGACAGGGCAGAGAAAGATGCAAGGTAATGTACAACACGTGAAATATGGCGTAGGGGATTAGAAACATGTAAAGCGCACAGTGTGCGTCTGTGCCCTATATATTAGTTGTTGTTGTTGTTGTTGTTGTGGTGGTCTTCAGTCCTGAGACTGGTTTGATGCAGCTCTCATTGCTACTCTATATATTAGTAAGATAATTATTTCGTAAGGAGTTAGATGCTGTCATTTAGGACGAAATAATGCTGACTACTGATATTTATCGAATTGACCTAAAAATCAGCTTTTGTGTAAAATCTCTGATACGATTCTTATTATTGGGTGATGACTACTCTTGCTGCAACAAGCTTTTAAACTCTTTTTTATCGCCACACTCATCCACCTTCAACCTATAAGCAGTTATTTAGTAACGGCTTAGAACCAATGTGTGGGGCAGAACATTATCTGGAGGAATTATGTATGATATTCTTTCAGGTTCAGAAGAGACTTCTTCTCTGTTACCCTGGTCGTATCTTTGTGAATCGTATTCCGAATACTGCATATTCACTGTTTCGGACACCCTGCCGCAAAATACCTTCAAGGTACTGTCAAATGTTCAAATGCGTGTGAAATCTTATGGGACTTAACTGCTAAGGTCATCAGTCCCTAAGCTTACTCACTACTTAACCTAAATTATCCTAAGGAAAAACATACACACCCATGTCCGAGGGAGGACTGGAACCTCCGCCGGGACTAGCCGCACAGAAAGGTACTGTCAGCGACAAAAGTCATAAAACGATGCGACACTTCTTAGTAGACCATTTCTAGTGTTCTTACAAGAGCCAACTCGACATCGGGCTAAAGACCTTCCGACGAGCATTGTAAGAGTTTGGGAATTGTTTGTGTGGTCTGAACCTCGCCCTAATGTACTGAGGGTAGGAATTTAATTTTCTAATTTCTGTTACGTAATTTACACTGGTGAGCCAAAACATTGTGAGCACTGACCACCGCGAAATTGTATGCCACCTGTTTGCGCTACTGGCACCTGACATGATAAGAAAAGTTTAAGGGGAAGTCAAATGAAAATGAGACTGATGGAAAAAAGTGGGTAAACTGTGTAGTATTTAAAAAGTAATCGCCATAACTGTTAATACATTTATCGCACTGTTAGACAAGGCGGTCAATGCCTTCATAGAAACATGTTTGCGGTTGCCTATGGATCCATTATTGCACTCAGGACTGAACCTCTTCGTCCGAGGCAAATCGACGCCCACGAATGTCTTCTTTCATGGTTTCAAAGTACGGAAATCGCATGGGGAGAGAGAGAGGGACTCTATGGTGGATGTGTAAGGGCTTTGCAGCGCCCACTCACATGTTGCCAAGGTTGTTAGACTACGCTGCAGAAGTTTCGCTGGGAAGCCCATACACATCCTCCATACAACCCAGACCTCTCCCTCCCCCTCTGATTTCCGAATTTTTGGAGCCGTGAAGAAAGACATTCGTCGCCGTCAATTTGTTTTTGATGAAGAGGAGGACGCTTGGATACAGTCGTGGTACCGTAGGCACCCGGAAACATTTTTCCATGAAGGCAGTGACCATCTTTCTTCATAGTGGGATTGAAACGTCCCCTTTGAAAAATTTATACAAGACTGTGCTTAAACTGACACACAATATTTTTTAGCGCAACGCAATCTGACTTTCAAAAATCCCTACAAAAGAATGGCCCTGACTAACATTAACCTATATCTTTCACAAATCACTTACCTCACAAAAATCTTCGTTACTCGAACTATTGCAATACAGCGAGCGCCACTACTGCCAGCTAAATAAAAGATTCAAACTACGGAAGGCACTAACTACTGATAGGTATAGTTAGCAAATGAAAGATTTTAATAGAGAACAAACAGTGTATTTACCTTAATAGTCAAAATATATATGGTAGTTCATGACATCCAGTCTTACAAATTACAAAACTCCGCCATCTCTCTCCCCACGTACACCACTGCTGGCGGCTCACCTCCAACTGCGCAACGCTACGCGCTGTTAGCATCCAGCTGCCGCTGCCCAACACTACAATGGCAGACAACAATGCAAACCAGCCACAGACTGCACACGGCACAGCCAGTGATTTTCATACAGAGCGCTACGTGGCGGCGGCGTTACCAATAAAAAAACCTAAACAGCCTACTTACAGGATAAATGTATTAATGGTTAAGCAGATTACTTTTGAAGTAATGAAGAGTTTGCTAATTTTTTTCCATTTGGCTCCCGCTCAGGGTTTAATTTCGGACGGAACGCGCCGGAACGGCGTTCAGGCATCTCACAGGTTTCAGGATGTCCTTTTTTTTTTAACTCACTGAAGCAACCTAGCACCGGAGATTTATAGCAGTACACTACTCACACCGTCTTCAGGCCACGAGTGGCCTACCGGGACCATCCGCCCGCCGTGTCATCCTCAGTGGAGGATGCGGATAGGTGGGGCGTGGGGTCAGCACACCCCTCTCCCGGTCGTTATGATGGTATTCTTGACCGAAGCCGCTACCATTCGGTCGAGTAGCTCCTCAATTGGAATCACGAGGCTGAGTGCACCCCGAAAAATAGCAACAGCTCATGGCGGCCTGGATGATCACCCATCCAAGTGCCGACCACGCCCGACAGCGCTTAACATCGGTGATCTCACGGGAACCGGTGTATCCACTGCGGCAAGGCCGTTGCCCAAATAGTACACTACACGTGTATTAAATCGCAACGTAACTACAAATGTTGAGCTTCGTTCCTTAGTTCTGATCGGAACACGTCGGCTATACTCGTTAACGACTGCGAGCAACCTCAGAGATCTACTGTGTACCCAAGATAAGTTGAGCTTCTTTCGTATTACAGGGATATTACTGTTCAAATGTGTTGCTAATTTGTAATAATGAATATGAATTTAAATCAATCCAGTTACAATATGGCTCAATCAGTAGAAGACAAATGACATTTAAAGCATTTACTAAACATCTAACTCCATGTCTCATTATGCCACATCGTGATTTGTGCTTCCTGACTGTACCATAAGTTGGAGAACATTTTCATCGAGCAGCTACAGTGCTACTGTCTGAACGTTGTTGCTGGCAACAGCTGAAAACACGACGTCAGAGTCACAAGGAATACCAGTTTCTGCCGATATGTATCGAGCAGAATTACTGAGCAAAGTGGCATTACTACGGGAACAGATGGGAGCACCTGCTGTTTGTAATAAAGCGTGTGGTTTTATTGTTTTTATTATAATAAATTACGTTTTAAAAACCTGATTTTCAGTCAGTAATTTGTAAAAAATAATTTCCCATTATAAGTTTTATCACAAGTTTTCAAAAGTCGCAACTTGTGATTTTTATGGCTGCGATAGGGGGGTGGGGGGCTGAAGCTGGTTGTATTGTTGAAGAGGTACGTTTCGGCAGTTAAAATTTTAGAAATAATGCAGTGCCCTCCTCCCCTCCTTATCTGTAAGCGGAGGAGAGTCTAACGGGGAAGCATTCCAGCAACGATGCCGGCAGCAAACGGGAACATCCAGTGACGTAAGAGACTGACAAATGACATATTACAGTGGCATGGCCGGCCGCGGTGGTCTCGCGGTTCTAGGCGCGCAGTCCGGAACCATGCGACTGCTACAGTCGCAGGTTCGAATCCTGCCTCGGGCATGGATGTGTGTGATGTCCTTAGGTTAGTTAGGTTCTGAGGTATGTTTTATACTTGTGAGATGCCACGGCAGGATAGATAGATCTTTGTAACAAAAAGACAAGAGTTTTTTCATTAATATGTTGTTAATCGCAAGTAAAAGAGTTATTACAGGTGTCCATGTTATGATATGGAATGTACTGTCCCTTCACTATACCCTTTTCATTCTAGATTACAATTCTTCACAACCATGACTCCCACCTTACGATTTCTGACTTCGTGGAGAAAATGCGTAGGCCTACTACTGTTACGTAAATCTACATCTGTTGTAGTAAGGGCCGAGCGGTTCTAGGCGCTTGGGTCTGGAAGAAATTACGTTTTAAAAACCTGATTTTCAGTCAGTATTTTGCAAAAAAATAATTTCCCAATATAAGTTTTATCACAAGTTTTCAAAAGTCGCAACTTGCGATTTTTATGGCTGCGGAAAGGGGGGGGGGGGAGGGCTGAAGCTGGTTGTATTGTTGAAGAGGTGTGTTTCGGCAGTTAAAATTTTAGAAATAATGCAGTGCCCTCCTCTCGTTATCTGTAAGCGGAGGAGAGTCTAACGGGGAAGCATTCCAGCAACGATGCTAGCAGCAAACGGGAACATCCACTGACGTAAGAGACTGACAAATGACATACTGCAATGGCATTACACCTGGGAGCGAGCACCTCGGAAACGGCGAAACTGTCATGAACAGCTGGCCGCTGTGGCCGAGCGATTGTAGGCGCTTCAGTGTGGAACCGCGCTGCTGCTACTGTCGCAGGTGCGAATCCTGCCTCGGGCATGGATGTGTGTGATGTCCTTAGGTTAGTTAGATTTCAGTAGTTCTAAGTTCTAGGGGACTGATTACCTCAGCTGTTAAGCCCCATAGTGCTCAGAGCCATTTGAACCATTTGATCATTCCTTGCATAGCCATGAATATTGACTATTCCTCCTGGGACACTCTGATAGATGTGGGAAGTGGGGGGGAGGGGGGATGGGAGAGGGGGGAGGTAGGGGGGAGAGTGGAGGGAGGGAGAGAGAGGGGGGAAGGGAGAGGGGGAGAGAGGGAGAAAGAGAGAGAGGGGGGAGGAAGGGAGAGGGGGGAGAGAGGGAGAGAGGGAGAGAAAGAGAGAGAGAGAGAGAGAGAGAGAGAGAGATTTATTAAGTGAGAATTTATTTGTTAAGAGCGCTTGTAGGTTTGATTGTCACAACCATAGACTTGGACAAAAACGTTAACATGCCAACAACAAGTAAATCGCAGCTGTGTACAAAAGTTACCACGCTGGCAAGAGTAGCATCGCCAATGAATAGCAAAATACTGGGCCATCCATTCACGTCGTTACACGTGAGTGCAGTGGATTGTAACTCTGCCATCGGCAATCATGGCTGGTTGCTGGAATCTCCTCAAAAATCTTGCGAACTATTTCCCTACAGCATTTCTCTCATTCTTAACTCCAACATAACGAATATGCCGTTACAGCTTCGCTGCTTTCATCCCCATTAGTTAATTCATTTTGTTTCGTGAATTTAATTCAGTTAGCTTACTCTAAAGCGAAATATCTAAACTAAGTAGGCGAATGTTCGAACTTACATACTGCTCTTCATTTGCACGTCTCCTTACAAAATTGTTCCATCAAGTTCCTGCTGGTAGTATGAATATAGCTAAATATCTGAAAAATTACAAATAACGGTTCGAATCATATTATAAATCGTATGCTACAGAAATCAACCGATTTATGGTATCCAATAAGCATAATTAAATTCACCACTCTCCCTTTCTAGCCTTCAAACCACTCTCCTCGAATTCATTCTACTACATTTTGGAGGGCATGGTGCTCGCACGACATTGCTTTCCGGACTGCATTGTTTGAGTGGGTAGTCGTTGGTTATGTGAAGGCGCTCAGTGGTGCTGTTGTCAGCGTCGTTGCTGATTATTCACCTGAGCCTCTGTTAACGCGCACGGAGCATTGTCTCTCAAGCAAAACTGCTGCGATAGTGACACCTACATGACAGAGTGCGTACGCAGCAATGAGTCATTACCGAGAATCAAAACAAAGAGAGCGTTCAGTTCCAAGGACTCAACGGTTGGACGAATCTCAAGTTCGCCAGCAGGAGTGAGAGATATTAAATTGTGGCAGTTTTTTTTATGTAAAAAGTGACTGTCGAGCAGACAGTCTGCCACCGTGCTCTAAATGAATCGCATTGTAAATAGGTGGCTTCACTCAAAATGTATATCATCCTTGGTCTTTACGTGGTCTCTCCAGCCGGCCGGAGTGCCGTGCGTTTCTAGGTGCTACAGTCTGGAACCGAGCGATCGCTACGGTCGCAGGTTCGAATCTTGCCTCGGGCATGGATGCGTGTGATGTCCTTAGGTTAGTTAGGTTTAAGTAGTTCTAAGTCTAGGGGACTGATGACCTCAGAAGTTAAGTCGCATAGTGCTCAGAGCCATTTGGACCATTTGGTCTCTCGATTCATTAGGTTAAACTTGCAGAGCAATGAAATATGAAAGCGTTTACTTATGGTTGCGATGAGCTGCTTTTTTATTCAGTCTGGCTACGATAAAGTTTAATAAGGCGAGGCGAGTGGCTTATCTGGGGTAAACTTGTAACGAAAGAAGCACCTATTACTGGTAGTGGTCATTGCACGGCACATCCTTACATCCTTGGGAAACCGACAGTTTTCGAAGATCGATCTTGACGAAGGACGCACATAATTAAGCGAATGAAATTATGCCAAAAACATGGAAACTACATATTATCCTCTATTAGAACGAATAATGTCCTCTCTCAAAATACTAATGAAAACAGCAAATTTTGAAATGAACAAGAGATGAAAATTAGGCCAAAGACGCTGGCGATAACTGCCTGAACATACACTGATGAGCCAAAACATTATCACCGCCTGCTAAATAGCGTGTTGGTCCACGTTTGTCACACAGTACAGCAGCGATTCTTTGTGGCATGGATTAGCAAAGTCTTTGGTAGGTTTCCGGACGTATGTGAAACCAAACGTCTACACACAGGTAATGCAGTTCCCGTAAACTATGGGACGGTCGTCTGAGGGTGCTGAGTTGATGAACGATAGTGTCGCAGATGCGCTGTATTGGATTCACAGTTGCTATTGTGCCTTCGATTACATACACAGTTCCCATGGAAACCCAGGTGAATGTCTCCAACAGCATAAAACTGCCGCTACAGGGGCTGCATGTTCAGAGCAGCCGTTCTCCTGGATGCCGGTGTATCCAAACACTGGTGTAACAATAAATGTGAGTATCCGTTGAGGCAAGATGTTCTCGTTGATCCACGGCCCGGTTTCGATGACTTGTAGTTTCACTGTCCTTAAACCAATGGCTCAAATGGCTCTAAGAACTATGGGACTTAACGTCTGAGGTCATCAGTCCCCTAGACTTAGAACTACTTAAACCTAACTAACCTAAGGACATCACACACATCCATGCCCGAGGCAGGATTCGAACCTGCGACCGTAGCAGCAGCGCGGTTCCACACCGAAGCGCCTACAACCGCTCAGCCACAGCGGCCAGCTGTTCACGACAGTTTCGCCGTTTCCGAGGTGCTCGCTCCCAGGTGTAATGCCGTTGCAATATGTCATTTGTCAGTCTCTTACGTCAGTGGATGTTCCCGTTTGCTGCTGGCATCGTTGCTGGAATGCTTCCCCGTTAGACCCTCCTCCGCTTACAGATAACGAGAGGAGGACACTGCATTATTTCTAAAATTTTAACTGCCGAAACGCACCTCTTCAACAATACAATCAGCTTCAGCCCTCCCCCCCCCCCCCCCCCCCCCTTTCGCAGCCATAAAAATCACAAGTTGCGACTTTTGAAAACTTGTGATAAAACTTATATTGGGAAATTATTTTTTTGCAAAATACTGACTGAAAATCAGGTTTTTAAAACGTAATTTCTTCCAGACCCAAGCGCCTAGAACCGCTCGGCCCTTACTACAACAGATGTAGATTTACGTAACAGTAGTAGGCCTACGCATTTTCTCCACGAAGTCAGAAATCGTAAGGTGGGAGTCATGGTTGTGAAGAATTGTAATCTAGAATGAAAAGGGTATAGTGAAGGGACAGTACATTCCATATCATAACATGGACACCTGTAATAACTCTTTTACTTGCGATTAACAACATATTAATGAAAAAACTCTTGTCTTTTTGTTACAAAGATCTATCTATCCTGCCGTGGCATCTCACAAGTATAAAACATACCTCAGAAATATCTTTTTCGGCGAACCTAGTAACTCTTTGTGGAAAAGGAAACATTATATTCTCTGTAACAAAAAGGTAAGATGGCTGGCATTCGCACAGTGTCGAAGAGCGCAGGGCAGAGGACTGCTGGGAGAAACATTGAGATTATAATACAGAGCGAGAGCAGAGGATCCAGAGTAAGAGAAAGAGTCAAGGAAAAGAAGATAAAGGTCAGCTAATGTGGAATATAACTGTAGCAGCATATGTAAGGCTAGTGTGAGGATTTACATCTACAGAGATACTCCGCAAACCACCGTACTGGCGGACGGTACCCTGTACCACTGCTTGTCACTTCTCTTCCTGTTCTACTCACAAACAGAGAGAGGGAAAATATAAATCGCTTCAGGCAAATGCTGGGATGGTTCCTTTGAAAGGACATGGCCGATTTCCTTCCCATCCTTCCCTAATCCAGAAAAAAAGGGAAATCATGGCGTACAAGAGACTGGATCAACTGACCTACACTGAAGCTGAGAGGAAATTTGAACACCTACATCCTTTATGTATGACATCGTCTTACGCCGCCGCTGCAACAATTCTACCCCCAGCAGCTCCGCCAACCCCAGTCACCTCTCAGAGCCGGAACGCTACACCTGCCCCCTTGATTGCCCTTTTTTTCTGGATAATTTTGCACAGGCGAGCAAGGCGAATGGTGCTCTCCGCAGTTGACACAGATGGGAGGCGGGGCACATGGAGTATTGGGATGTGATGGGCGTCCGCAATCTCGATGTGTGATGCCGGAAGTACAGCGGGAAGACATATGGCCGAACTTCCAGCATTTAAAACACTGCATTGCGGGAGGGATATAGGGCTTTACATCACAGTGGTAGACCATCACCTTGACCTTCTCAGGTAATGTATCACCCTTGAAGGCCACGATGAGGGCATCGGTGGTAACCTGATTATCCCTCGAACCCCGATGGACACTCCAAACAAAATGTACATCTCGCCACTCTATATTGGCGCGCAGCTCATCGTCAGACCGCACAATTTGCTCGTGCACCATCTGCTTTGGGAGCAACACCGCCCCCAACCATCGGGGATATCAGCCTCCACTGCTGTGCCGGAGAAGCGTAAGTGTACTTCGGCTCCTCTCGCTAGGAAGGGGTCGCTTGGGTCACTCCCTTCCCAGGTTTCTGCTAGTGGGAAAGTTGACACACGCCAGTGGCTGAAGAGCCCAAAAGCAGCTGGTCGTAGGGCTTCACGCCCACCCTCAGTCCCGGAGACTGAATCAGTGAAGTCCTCCCAGCCAGGGAAACCCAAGGAGCAGCGATAGAAATCCAAAATGAAGACCCCCCAGGACCAAGTGAATTGCAGTGGCACGCACACCACCGCTACCTACAAGCTCTGCGTCTGCAGATGAGGTGGAAATTCTGGCGTCCGCTGAGGACCTAGATTTCGCCGGATCCTCAGACACAATGGATATAGACTGCTCAGGCAATAAGTCGTTGGCAGAAGGTGACCCTGAGGCGTAAGCCTGGCTGAGCTACGGCAACTGTTAAGCTTCACACCTGCTTTCTGCATTGCGTTCCAGGAAACCTGACTCCCGGCAATGCGGACCCCTGCCCTCCGCGGGTACAAGGGATATTACAGGAACCGTAGCGACTATAATCGAGTGTCAGGTGGAGTTTGCGTTTATGTTCTAAACTCAGTATGTAGTGAAACTGTGCCCCTTCAAAGCCCTTTAGAATCTGTGGCTGTCAGAATAAGGATAACGCAGGAAATAACTGTCTGCAGTATTCCAGAATGAGATTTTCACTCTACAGCGGAGTGTGCGCTGATATGAAACTTCCTGGCAGATTAAAACTGTGTGCCCGACCGAGTTCGAGTCTCGGTCGGGCACACAGTTTTAATCTGCCAGGAAGTTTCATGTCTGCAGTATGTATCTTCCTCCTGTTGGTGAAGTACCCCTGAATGTATTAGCTGCTCTGATTGATCAACTCCCTAACCTTTCCTACTTTAGGGTGGATATTAACGCCCATAACCCTTTGTGGTGTGGCACCGTACTTACTGGCCGAGGTAGATATGTCGAAACTTTACTGTCTCAGTTCTACCTCAGCCTCTTAAATACTGGGGCCGCCTCACATTTTAGTGTGGCTCTTGGTAGTTACTCGGCCACTGATTTATCAAATTGCAGCCCAGGACTTCTGCCATCCATCCACTGGAGAGCACATTACGACCTGTGTGGTAGTGACCGCTTCCCCATCTTCCTGTCACTTCCCTGGCGTCAGGCACACGGACGCCTGCCCAGATGGGCTTTAAACAAGGTGGGCTGGGAAACTTTCACCTTTGCTGTCACCGTTGAATCTCCCCCACACGGGAACATCGATGTGATGGTTGAGCAGGTGACTACAACAATCCTTTCTGTGGCAGAAAACGCGATCCCTCGCTCTTTAGAGTGGAAAGGCAGTCCCTCGGTGGTCGCGGGAAGTCGCTGAAGCAATTAAGCAGCGTCGGCGAGCTCTACAACGGCATAAGTGGTACCCTTCACTGGAGCACCTCATAGCCTTTAAACGGCTCCATACCCGCGTTTGCCAACTTATCAAACGACGGAAGCAGGAGTGTTGGGAGAGATACGTCTCGACGATTGGGTGTCATACGTCACTAAATCACTAAAGACCAAGAACTCTCATGGATATGCAGAATACTGAAGTATTGTTCTGTGTATGTTAGCCCAGTACTTAGCCATATCTGTAACTTTTCCTTTAGGAGTGGTCGGTTTCCTGACGGATTAAAGTACTCGGTAGTGAAGCCACTTTATAAAAAGGGAGACATTGATAATGTTGACAATTTTAGACCTATTTCTATGCCATCGGTGTTTGCTGAAGTTATCGAAAAGGTTGTATATACAAGGTTACTGGAGCATTTAAATTCACATAATTTGCTGTCAAATGTTCAGTTTGGTTTTAGAAATGTTTTAACAACTGAAAATGCTATATTCTCTTTTCTCTGTGAGGTTTTGGACGGATTAAATAAAAGGTTGCGAACGCTAGGTGTTTTCTTTGATTTAACGAAGGCTTTTCACTGTGTTGACCACAAAATATTACTGCAGAAGTTGGACCATTATGAAGTAAGGGAAGTAGCTTACAATTGGTTCGCCTCTTACTTTAAGAACAGAAAGCAGAAGGTAATTCTCCGCAATATTGAGAGTGGTAGTGATGTTCAGTCCCAATGGGGCACTGGTAAGTGGGGCGTTCCCCAAGGGTCGGTGCAGGGGCCACTGCTGTTTCTTATTTATATAAATGGTATGCCTTCTAGTATTGCAGGTGATTCAAAAATATTTCTGTTTGCTGATGAAACCAGCTTGGTAGTGAAGTATCTTGTGTGTAATATTGAAACAGTATCAAATAATGTAGTTCATGAAATAAGTTCGTGGCTTGTGGAAAATAATTTGATGCTAAGTCACAGTAAGACTCAGTTTTTACAGTTTCTAACTCACAATTCAACAAGAACCGATATTTTGATCAGACAGAATGGGCATATTAGAAGCGAGACGGAACAGTTCAAGTTCCTAGGTGTTCGGATAGATAGTAAGCTGTTGTGGAAAGGCCATGTCCAGGATCTTGTTCAGAAACTAAATGCTGATTTATTTACCATTAGAACAGTATCTGAAATAAGTGACACTTCAACACGAAAAGTAGTCTACTTCGCATATTTTCATACGTTTATGTCGTATGGTATTATGTTTTGGGGTAATTCTTCTGATTCAAAAAGGGTATTTTTGGCTCAAAAACGGGCTGTTCGAGCTATATGTGGTGTAAGTTCGAGAACCTCTTGTCGACCCCTATTCCATAGTCTGGGAATTCTGACATTGCCCTCACAGTATATATTTTCTTTAATGTCGTTTGTTGTTAGCAATATTAGTCTATTCCCAAGAGTTACCAGCTTTCACTCAGTTAATACTAGGCAGAAATCAAAACTTTTAAGTCTAAACTGAAGAGTTTCCTCATGGCTCACTCCTTCTATTCTGTCGAGGAACTCCTGGAAGAGCTACAAAATTAAGCAAATTCCAGTGTTACATTGTTGATTTTCTTTATTTAAACTTACGACTTGTCACCTGAATATGTTTTTTTATATTTCATTTTATCTGTTTCTAATATCGTGTTATAATTTCATTTATTGACTCGTTCCATGACCATGGAGACTTCTTAATTTGGTCCCACGGAACAATAAATAAATCAAATGATCATCATCATCATCATCATCATTTAAAACTGATTATGCCTTTCAGCGTTCAGTCTGGAGCATAGCCCCCTTACAAAATTCCTCCATGATCCCCTATTCACTGCTAACATCGGTGCCTCTTCTGATATTAAACCTATTACTTCAAAATCATTCTTAACCGAATCCAGGTACCTTCTCCTTGGTCTGCCCCGACTCCTCCTACCCTCTAATGCTGAACCCATGAGTCTCTTGGGTAACCTTGCTTCTCCCATGCGTGTAACATGGAGAGGTACAAGGCCTTCTGAAGTCTTGATATATAATAGGAATCAGCCTACAAGGCTAGCAAATAAAAAAAAAGTCAAAAAGTCACCTTCCCAAGTCTGGCCAAGGATCAAACGTGTTTTCGGTAACCAGACCCCCAACAGATGTTCCCGGTGTTAACATAAATGGCGTGTTGTATACCGACGCAATCGCGATTGCCGAGCACATTGCTGAGCACTATGCTCAAGCCTCTGCCCTACCCTACCCCTACCTCCTTCATAGGTGCTAGCTACCACCCTCCCTGCATTCCTTCTCTTCTCATATTCCTCCCTATCTCCACTACACAACCTTCCACATGTTTAACTTTGTTCTTAAGCTTAGCAGTTTGTCATCATCTCACACCACATGTTTTCTGCTTATAATCTTGTCAGTTTCGTAACTAATGATTCATCCTCATATGTATATATAAAGTACCTTACATACACCTTAGAACTGCAGTTGAGAATTAAGCTTGTAAGATTAGTGGATGATTATTATTTGTGCCAGATGCGGGAGGTGTACCGTTTTTCAACTGTACGGAAAGTGATGTGCGAACTGCTGGACTGGCGAAGGCAGTTATTAACTGGCACTCTTACCCAGGACCAGATGCGCGAGCTCAAGCTTCGTATTACCACAAAAATAGACTGGGGAAACAGGTAAGATATTTAAAAATGCATCTTTACTGTAGCACACATACTTATTTTACAGATTTACAAATACTACTGAATTTTACTGAGAAGTGGCAGTTTAATAGAGATGAGTTGGGTTCTCACATAAGCAGATACTAACATCAGAGTTAAAAAAAAAAAGCTCATGACGACCATACTCTTTTTCTTTGTTTTTGTTTGAAAAATGTGACTAAATCAGTAGATATGGGAGTAATCAGGTCCTTCTACAACACAGGAAATTGTCAATATCTTTAGATGTATTACAACATGCAGGAAAAATCATTTTTGTAATAGTTCCATAGAAAAATTTTATGCATGTGATGTATAACAGCAGCTATCACTGGTAAAAACTGATGAAAGCATCAGTGAATTAGACCTGTTATTATCATCAAGTGCCTACTGTTAAATTATGAGCAAATAATTCAGGTGCAAATTGTGCTCATACATTTTCAAATAATACCAATGCAGTATGATGAAATTGTAAACAACTGAATTCATGGCAAATATAGCTTCAGAACAATTAAAAAAAATTAACTTCATGTGCAGGTACTAAATATATCATATTGTAATTATTGTCTAAATTTAATTTTAACCAATAAATTTAATGTTAAGTATGTGGAATTTCTCATTTTGGAAAAAGACACACAAAATCTTGCTGAAGTTTCTTTACATAGTTGAATTAGCAGCTGTCTCCATCTTGCAGTCAGGGCTGTGTATAAACTTATTTTTTAGTACGAGAAAACATATAAATGTTGAGTAGTCTTTAGATAATTATGAAAAAATACTGTGTTATTCTGCAGCATCTGCAACAATATTGGGAGAGTATTGTTAATATTTAGTATATGCTACTAAATTTGTGTTAATTGCAACAATCCCAAAAACATTGGTAATAGTACCTATCTAATACAGAAGTTAACTGCTTGAACACTACCAAGTTTGTAAACTTTCTCATTATGCCCTGTACATCAACTTAAAGAGTGTTTTATTCTGAAACCCAGTTACCATAATGTTCATGTAAATACGTGGCTCATTTCACATTTACAACTACTCAAATAAGACCCAGTGTTTTAACCAAGGGTATTGATTTTTTGCTTAATAGGGAGTTTACAAAAGTATTTGCTTCAAATGTTAAATGCACTGATATGCCAAAATATTATGGCACTGCTCACTGCAAGACAGAATGCTGCCTGGTGCTGTTGCAGGCTCATGACATAGTAAGAAAAGTATATAAAGAGAGCAAATATGAAAGGGAAATCATTCTGGTGAGGATACAGGCCACAAATGAAGAAACCCACTGATTTTAGCAACTTTAACAGGGGCCAGGTTCTTATTGTACAGTGCCTGGGAAGAAGCGTCTTTGAAACTATGAAGTTGACCTGGTGTTCATATGCTACTGACATGAGCATCTATGGAAAGTAGTTGAAGGATACTGAAAATACAAGTAGGTGACCAGATGTTGGCCTCTCACATTGCATCACAAACTGTCGAGATCAGAGAGTTACACACTCCATAAAATATGATAGGCAAGTGTTCTGTGGCAAATCTGATATTATAGTCCAGTGGTGGTGTAGGCATAGGTGTTCTGGAGCACACTTTTCAACACACATTGTTGAACACAGGAAGTAATATATATACAGGGTGTTTCAAAAATAATTTTTCACAATTTTCTAGTAAAAATTGGCTCTAAAATAGAAGAATGTGTTTGCCAGTATTGAAGATGTAGAAGTGCTCATAGCCCTTAAGATATGCATTTTAGAGTCTATGTTTACTGGAGATTTTTTTCTTGCTTTGGTTCATACTACCTCCTCCTAAAATATGGAAATCAAAGAGCTTGCAGTAGAAAAGATATATTTCTCAGTATTGAACATGAAAAATAGCTCATAGCTTGTAAGTCATGCATTTAGAGCCCATGTTTACTACAATTTTTTGTCTTTATTTTGGTGTAAAGAAACAGTCACCAAAGTTTATAGAAGTATTTTTCAAACATCCTGTATATAAAGGAGCTTTACAAGGGAACCTGAAGAAATTATAGAAAGGGAAGGGGAAGCAGATTAATATGAGATAGCTGATATGATACCATGAGAAGAATTTGGCAGAGCATTGAAAGATCTAAGCTGAAACAAGGCCCCTGTAGTAGACAACATTCCCTCAGAATAACTGAGTTCCTTGGAAGAGTCAGCCTTGATAAAACTATTCCACCTGTTGTGCAAAATATATGAGACAGCTGAAATTGCTTCAGACTCCTTGAATAAGTTAATAATTCCTATTATAAAGAAAACAACTACTGATAGGTGTGAATATTACTGAACTATCAGTTTAATACATCATAGTAGTAAAATACTGACACCGATTATTTTCTGAGTAATTGAACAACTGGCAGAATCCAAATTTGGGAAATATCAGTTTGGGTTCCAGATAAATTTAGGAACACATATGGCAATACTGGTCATATGAATTATCTTAGAAGATAGCTTAAAGAAAAACATACCTATGTTTATAGCATTTGCAGATTTAGAGAAAGCTTTTGATAAAGTTAACTGTGTTTTTTTTTTTTTAACTTGGCTGTGCTTCAACAGCTGTGCATGCAAGAGCTTCAATACATTACAAATAACAGCCAACCAGCTCCAAAAAACAGGTTTATTACACCTAGACCATGATTTCAGTGGTTTTAAAACCATCTTCTTCAGGAGATGTATGACATAAAATCACTTTATCACTCCTACATTGACTATAAATGATGTGAATATATGTCCTGCATCTTCTGAAGAAAGCACTTTTAAAACCATTGAAACCATGGTCAAGGTTTAATAAACCTGTATTTTGTAACTGGTTGGTTGTTATTTCTAATGCATTGAATGTTGACTGGAATACACTCTTTTAAATTCTGAAGGTAGCTGGGATAAACAAATAATTGACAAAAATGGGGCATAAGGTTATACAACACTTGTACAGTAACCAGACTGCAGTTGTAAAAGTTGAAGGAGTCGAAGCGAAGCAGTACTTGAGAAGACGGTGAGACAGGATTGTAGCCTATCTGTGATGTTATTCAATCTATTCATTGATCGAGCAGTAAAGAAAAGAAAGAAAACATTTGGAAAAGGAATTGAAGTTAAGGCTGAAAAAATAAAAACTTTGTTTGCCAATGACTTTGTAATTCTGTCAGATTTGGCAAAGAAGTTTGAAGAGCAGCTGAAGAGAATGGACCGTATCTTGACAAGATAAGCATCAATAAACATAAAACAATGGTAGTGTTATGTAGTTGAATTAAATCAGGCAGTGCTGTAGGGCTTAGATTAAGAAATGAGACACTAAAAGTGGTAGATGTGTTTTGCTATTTAGGTTATTTAGGCAGCAAAATAACTTATGATGGGCAAATTAGAGGTAAAATGAAATGCAGACTGGATGTAGCAAGGAAAACGTTCCTGACAGAGAGCAATTCGTTAACATCTGATGTAAAATTAAGTGTTAGGAAGTCTTTTCTGAAGGTATTTGTCTGGTGCGCAGCCTTGTACAGAATGAAACATTGACAACAAGCATTTTAGACAAGAAGAGTATAGATGCTTTTGCAATGTGGTGCTATAGATGAATGCTGAAGACTAGATGAATATGTCATGTAACTAATGAGGCAGCACTCAGTTGAATTGGGGAGAAAAGAAATTTTTGCCACAACTTTACTAAAAGGAGAGGTCAGTTGATGCGACACATTCTAAGGCATGAAGCAATTGTAAATATTGTATTGGAGGAAAGTGGAGAGCAAAAGGGGGGGGGGGGGGGAGGTGAGAATTGTAGGGGGAGTCCAAGTGGTGAATACAGTAATCAGGTTGAAATTGATGTGGGTTGCAGTAACTATTCAGAGATGAGGACCCCTGTACAGGATAGGGTAGTATGATGAGTAGCATAAAATTTGTCTTCAGACAGAAGACCACATGAAACAACAATTTATAGAGGCCTTTACATTAGAAAATGATATCTCATCACACAACCACTGCAAACCACTGACAATAGTTGTCATCTCCGTAGCACAATATTTATAGCAGTGTGCTCATTCTTGGTTTAAAATGCACATATATCATATTTCATAACAAATTGGGAAACTTTTATGCTTTTCTTCTTTTTCCAGTTAAGTGATATTTTACATTATATGTGCAATCTGTTGGTTAACTAGTGTGCATGATAGTCTTGTCATTTTGGGCTATATAAATGCCTTCTCACTGTACTACTGTTTTTCTGTAAGTCAGTTTTTCACCAATCATAGCTTGCAGCTTTTTAACCATTGCACTATACATTTACATTAAGGTGATGTATTCTTTTTTCTCTTGTAAGTACAACTACACTATAATAAGACATTAACACCTTAAGTCAGTAAACCATAGTTCAAATCGCAGCTTAGAAATGTAGATTGAGGTTCCTTGTTTCACATGAAATTAATGCTTGGATGATTCAAGACACAAGGCTACAGGCAGTTTCTTCCTGAGCAGAGTACGGTCATACCTGAACAAATACCCCATTGCTTCATGAGCTCAGTGGTAGAATGTAAAACAGTTCATGTGCTTTGTAAGGCTATTAGAGTTAATCATACACTCCTGGAAATTGAAATAAGAACACCGTGAATTCATTGTCCCAGGAAGGGGAAACTTTATTGACACATTCCTGGGGTCAGATACATCACATGATCACACTGACAGAACCACAGTCACATAGACACAGGCATGCACAATGTCGGCACTAGTACAGTGTATATCCACATTTCGGAGCAATGTAGACTGCTATTCTCCCATGGAGACGATCATAGAGATGCTGGATGTAGTCCTGTGGAACGGCTTGCAATGCCATTTCCACCTGGCACCTCAGTTGGACCAGCGTTCGTGCTGGACGTGCAGACCGCGTGAGACGATGCTTCATCCAGTCCCAAACATGCTCAATGGGGGACAGATCTGGAGATCGTGCTGGCCAGGGTAGTTGACTTACACCTTCTAGAGCACGTTGGGTGGCACAGGATACACGCGGACGTGCATTGTCCTGTTGGAACAGCAAGTTCCCTTGCCGGTCTAGGAATGGTAGAACGGTGGGTTCGATGACGGTTTGGATGTACCGTGCACTATTCAGTGTCCCCTCGACGATCACCAGAGGTGTACGGCCAGTGTAGGAGATCGCTCCCCACACCATGATGCCGGGTGTTGGCCCTGTGTGCCTTGGTCATATGCAGTCCTGATTGTGGCGCTCACCTGCACGGCGCCAAACATGCATACGACCATCATTGGCACCATAGCAGAAGCGACTCTCATCGCTGAAGACGACACGTCTCCATTCGTCCCTCCATTCATGCCTGTCGCGACACCACTGGAGGCGGGCTGCACAATGTTGGGGCATGAGCGGAAGACGGCCTAACGGTGTGCGGGACCGTAGCCCAGCTTCATGGAGACGGTTGTGAATGGTCCTCGCCGATACCCCAGGAGCAACAGTGTCCCTAATTTGCTGGGAAGTGGCGGTGCGGTCCCCTACAGCACTGCGTAGGATCCTACGGTCTTGGCGTGCATCCGTGCGTCGGTGCGGTCCGGTCCCAGGTCGACGGGCACGTGCACCTTCCGCCAACCACTGGCGACAACATCGATGTACTGTGGAGACCTCACGCCCCACGTGTTGAGCAATTCGGCGGTACGTCCACCCGGCCTCCCGCATGCCCACTATACGCCCTCGCTCAAAGTCCGTCAACTGCACATACGGTTCACGTCCACGCTGTCGCGGCATGCTACCAGTGTTAAAGACTGCGATGGAGCTCCGTATGCCTCGGCAAACTGGCTGACACTGACGTCGGCGGTGCACAAATGCTGCGCAGCTAGCGCCATTCGACGGCCAACACCGCGGTTCCTGGTGTGTCCGCTGTGCCGTGCGTGTGATCATTGCTTGTACAGCCCTCTCGCAGTGTCCGGAGCAAGTATGGTGGGTCTGACACACTGGTGTCAATGTGTTCTTTTTTCCATTTCTAGGAGTGTATAAACAAATGATAGAGAGAAAATATATTATCAAAATATTAATCTTTAATAATCCTAGTATATATTCAACTTTGAAATAATCTGCAGTGGCACTTACTTGGTGCACTCTCTGGACTAGTAACAACAAAAGCATTTGTATTAATTCAAAATGAGGAATGTATGTAAACTGACTCGATGCATTACTTGATACCCATCTCAATCTTTGCTATTTGGAAATATCATGCCAGTCTTAAGTGACAATGTAACCAAAGACTGTTCTCCAGTTATTATATTTACCAGTGCATCAGCAGACTATTTAAGCTGGCAACACATAATTACAATGATTGAAACATGTGGCAGTAATGTGAAAGTATCCCTGTATATACTTCACCAGCAGGTGTCCTGAGTCATAGCTAAAATAATTTTTCCGTGCAGCATGAACTGCTGCAGGATGTCAAATCTCATACTTCCAAATCTATGGCCAAACAAACACTCTAAATGGAATTGCATAATATAGACATTTTGGAGTAGAGTTATACATAAGGTGTGTTTGCTCACTTCTGCTCATGAAGTAGCCGATTTACAGTTGGTCTTCGAGGATTGTAACTATGTTACCAGTACAGATGAATCATGTCTATAATTGGATGTGAGTGATGCCTGGGATCATGCTCATGACAGACCTCAGGAGACCCTTTGAGATTATTATATTCAAGAGGATGTGCAAGCTGGATAAGTTTCTGTAATATTCTGTGTATGTTTTAACTGTGCAGAAATGGTTCACTTGTTTGCAGTAGCAGGTACTAGCCAAAGCAGGTTGCTGGGCAGCATTCATTCACTCACTCACATGTCATGTTCCATAGATTCCATAACAAAGGAGAACCTTCAGGGATGTGGAATGAGTCAAGTCATATATTAACAGGCAGATGCAGAAACTGCACACTTCTGCAAACAATACATAATGACTAATGTTAATCTAATGATACTAATAATTATAGGAAATACTTCTAGATTACTTAGTGTACATGTATGTATATTAAGAGAACCTTTGAAAAAGGCCGCTGCTCCTTTTCTTATGCATCTCAGCTGCTGTTTCTGTTTAATACTTCAAAACAAAGCATTTATGTAATTTACACAGACTGCTATCAGTTGTCTATGCCCTAGAATAGTGAGGGCTTGTTTAAGGCAAGCTCCAGAGTAATGTGGAATTTACATTTGTGAGTCAAAATATTCTGATAACTTGTAACAGGAATGGTCGCTGATGCATTCTTTTACTTTAGATTTGAATATCTGTGGATTATCAAATTACTACTTGATGTCAACTGATAATGTGTTATAGTTACCAGAATATAAAACTCCATTCTGAACCCTAATTATGAATGTATTGTGTATGTGGAAATTATAATTTACTTCTAGCACTGTGGTATTCACTTTTGTTATTAACCACAAATACCATTAATGAGTATGTACATTTACACCTAACTGTGAGGTTTCCTAGCTCACTCAAGAGGCTTCTGCAGGATGTTCTGTTATGTACTTGACAAAATATTTCTACTGCAGACTTCTGCAGAATAAATACTTTTTTGGCCTTAGCTGGATTGCCCCAGATGATAATACTATATGGTAGCACTGTGTGGAAGTATGAAAAATATGCCAGCAATCACATCTACAGGGCAGGCAGGAAGAACTGAACTTTTTAGTCAATGTGTCTATGCGCTGGTGCCATCTCATTCCATTATCCACCTGGATGGCAAGGAACTTCACACATAGAGCTTAATCCAGCATTTTCCCATTGATTTGTTTCTCTGGTGTCTGTCATTTTTCTTTGTTTGGAATTGTATAGTATGAGATTTTTTTAGACAGAGGCCTGCTTCTGTAGACCAGTTGTAAAACAGCTTTGTTATTTTCCTGGATGTGCCTGGTACGGATGTGTTGCAAGCCATACCAGTAAACATGTCACCACCAAACATAAAAGTTTTTGAAGAGTCTTCCATTGTCCAAGGTAAATTATTTGGGTAAACTGAAACAGAAGCAGGCAATGTACTAAATCTTGTGGGACATCATACTTAATGTTTTTTTCATTCTGGTTCAATGGTTCAAATGGCTCAAATGGCTCTGAGCACTATGGGACTTAACAGCTGTGGTCATCAGTCCCCTAGAACTTAGAACTACTTAAACCTAACTAACCTAAGGACATCACACACATCCATTGCCCGAGGCAGGATTCGAACCTGCGACCGTAGCAGTCACGCGGTTCCGGACTGCGCGCCTAGAACCGCGAGACCACCGCGGCCGGCTTTTCATTCTGAATGTAGTCTTATTCCTGCCATATAATTTCTTAGTTTTCCATTGTTAAAACTCCATCCATGCAAGAGGAATGCCATCAGTGCCATACCATTTTAGTTTCCCTAGCAGCATTTTATGCTTTACAAAATCTAAAGTCTAGGCAAGCTCACATAAATAGCCAAGAGAATAATTTTTCTTGTCTAGTTTTCCAGAATTGAATTTGTGAGATCATATATTGCTTTATCAGTACAGAAGCCACTACAGAAACCAAACTGAACTGTGATTAAAAGTTTATTTTCAAACTGTGGTTACTATACTGTTTTATGCAACATTATCAAAAATTTGTGAAAAAAAGTGTGAGGAGGGAGATGGATATATAATTAAATGTCATTTCCTTATCTCCACTTTTATATATAAGAGTTACTACCACATATATCAGTCTTTCAGGAAATACACGTTGACTCATCAACTGGTTATAAATATAACTCTTGTTGGTCAGGGACTAATACTTCAGCATACGATTTCAGTACTTTGTTTGAAATATTATAGTAAAAAGTTTTACTGCTTCTAAGTGACTTAATGAGCATTGTGATGTCTCTAACAGCTGATTTGATGCAACTGATGTCTAGTCCTGGAGCGTGCAGTGCATGTGATGTCTCTAACAGCTGATTTGATGAAACTAATGTCTAGTGCTGGAGCGTTCTGTGCATGTTGTCAGGAAGCTGAATATCATTTTGTTTACAAAGCTTTTGTCATCCCCACCCACCCACTTTTAAAAAGTCCCATAATATTAGCAATCTTTTCCATTAAATTAATTTGTCTCATGTGACTGTTTCACACAAGGAACAGTTCATTCTCATTTTTCTTTATTATTCACACTGTGGGATAGTATCTTTATTTCTTGTTTGTGAATTTACTCTCCCAATCTATGTACCACTTCCTCTTGTAGATCACTTGTGACCTGGCTTTCCTACTTGGGACTATTAATGATCTAATGTGCCGCAGTATTTCCTACTTCTGTAACTTAACACTGATGAGCAAAAATATTAAGACCACTGGCTTAACAGTGTGTTGGTCCCTCTTTTGAAAGCTACAAAGCAGTAATTATATGTGGTATGGATTCAACAAGTTCTTCATATATTTCTGGAGGTATGTGAAACTAAACATCTATGCCCAGATCACGTAGTCCTGGAACTTGATGGTTTGAAGACCTGGAGCTGATGCCTGATAGTATCCCAGAGGTAATCCATTGAGTTCAGATCAGACAATTTCAATAAGAGTTCACTAGTATCCAGCACAAACCACTGTAGCATGATTCTGGCCTTGTGACATGGACATTATCCTTCTGGAAAATGCCATAGCTGTTAGGGAAGACATCAAGAATTAATGGATGCAGATGGTCTACAATAATGTTCATATAGTCCACAGCTGTCATGGTGCCTTTTATTTCTTCCATAGGTCCCATGGAAGCCCAGCTAAATGTATCTTATAGCATATACTGTCCCACTTGCCTGCACCCATTGCTTGTTACATGTTTTGAGGAGCAGTTCACCTGGATGATGGTGTATTTGAACATGATCACCAACCTGGTGTAACAAGAAACATGAGTCATTTGACCAGGTGACATATTTAATTGATTTTGGGCCAACATGGGAACACAAAGGGGTCATCTGCTGCAGAGCCCCACATTCAACAATGTGCACTCAATCTTGTGCTCCGAAACATTTGTGTCAGCACCAGTATTGTACTCTGTTGTCAGATCTACCATAAATTGCCATCTATCTTGCATTTAGAGTAGGCAAGCCTCCAACTGCCACATACTGTGATGAGGCATCAATGTCCAAAATCTTTTCGGCTACACATGGTAACACTCCCCTTCAACAACTTTCCATAGATACTCATAAGAGTAGCATCTGAACAGCCAACTGTCTTCACTGTTTCTGATGTGCTCATTTCCAGATAACAAGCCATAACAATCTGGCCTTTGTCAAAGTCACTTAGGTCAGTGGATTTCCGCATTTGTGGCCCATATCATCACTAAATGATTTCCTGTTCATCTCTGCAATGCTTATGTACTTTCCTTACCACATCAGAGCCACTAGGCAGTGCCAGTGGGCACTGGTTATAATGCTTGGGCTCATCAGTGTGTGAAAGAAAATTCCATATAGTTGCAGTTACTGATAGTAAAATCCTTACAGTGGAAGTACCATGGGACATGTATGTACAAATAGACTAGGAAAAGACTGGTCCAAATCATGAATGCTTCTGATTATGAACTGTATTTCCAGAAATAGTGTATAAAGGTAAATAATAGTTAAGATGTAACAAAAAGAGAATGACAGATAAACATTTACTGGAAGATCATTGGATGATACAATGTTCAGAGTTGTATAGAGTTTATATTTTTATGAATGCAGAACCTCTCAGCAAAATAATAACCAGTGCTGCCTACTGAATGCCACACCTTCCTTCTCCAGCAGTGTCATAGAACATTAGCATAGTCGAATCCAGGATTTTGTTCTTGGGTGTGGGGGGCGGAGAGGGGGGGGGGGCGGGGGGAGGTAGCCACATCATCAAACTGTCTCCAAATTCTCTAGGGTAAATTCTTGATCTACTAACTACAATAGTGAGAATTTTGGAGACTGTTCAGTCTGGAAGCATTGTTGCAAAGAATCCCCCCCCCCCCCCTCTCTCTCTCTCTCTCTCTCTCTCTCTCTCTCTCTCTCTCTCTCTCTCTCTCTCTCTCCCTCCCTCCCTCCCTCCCTCTCTCTCACCCTCCCTCTCACCCTCTTATTTTTTAGATTAGGGAGAAAAGAGTTAGTCCTAGGGGGAGGGGGTGCTGCTGTGCCATAGCCTCCAAACACCCCCACCTGACTTGACTCTGATATGTAGGATCTTATGGTTAGCACACCACTCTCCCAGACATTAACACCAGTTTTACAAGGCTGGAGCCAACCCTTCTGAACTATTATCGAGTCCTAAGACCAACACTGCTCTTACTTAGCCATTTCATGTAGTTAAGTGACAGGAATCTTCTTTTGGAGGTAACACTATTCCCATAAGTGTTTGTATGAATGCTTAAAATAATTTATTTTGAGAGCATAAGTAATGTCCTTACTATGGTAGGCTGTTAACTATGTTACAGCCATGCAAAAAAACCATTATTTTACTGGATAAATGATGGCATGAGTGATAGAGCTATTTATCTCACTGTGCTTGAAGATTTGGGAAAGTATAGGTTTCCTTTCTATGTGCCCTATCGTTTGATGCTAAAACAACAGAGATGTGCAATATCTTATGGAGTTATCATTAATGGGGTGGACCAAGAATGCAATATTCCATGTCTACCTGTCCCATTCTTGTCAAACTTTACATGTAAGTATATAAATAAATTACATTTTCCTGTCCTTAAACCATAATACCATTAAATTTTCATTATCCTTAGAAAAGTGATCCCCAAATGATTAAATCACTACCACTTCCATAACAACAACAACAACAACAATTACTACTACTACTACTACTACAAGAGCGAAACTTGGGCAGCACTGTACTGGTATGCATCATCATCTTTAGACAACTTTACCAGTGAGACTGAATGCACAGGTCAGCAGTGACATGCTATACTTGCTGAGTGACGTAATGTCATGCCAGATAGGTCAGCCCACAATATCTACCAAATGGTACAGAAAATCAGCCTGAAAATATAACCTTGAAACTGTTTAGCCAGGACAGATGACTATATAGAAAAATCCACATTAAGTTGATAAGGCAATAAAGAATAGTTGAAGGTTAGTGACAAAGGAAGAGCCACTGAACCACAGCAAGGAAGGTGAATTATTCTTTGGAAGATGGTATTTCTAGGGAGAATCTGAATCTGCATAGTTAGTCTGAATAAGTAGTGATTAGGCTCAATTGCAGATTAGAGTAGAAGCACTTGAAATATTAATATTTGTTCAGTGGAGTGCTATCCTGAATTATGAATGTGTCACTATACAGCATAATATGCAAAGAAAGGATTTTATGTAAGTCCTTTTTCTCTACCTCCAACAAATTATAAAGCCCTTCTCATATAAATTTTTTACAGCTCTATCTCCTGTTTAGCTGAATTTGCCAAGCAACTGCAGAGATGTTTCCATATCAATGTCCCTTCAGGTTGCCACTTCCTGCACATACACTGTGTGATCAAAAGTATTCGGACACCTGGCTGAAAATGACTTACAAGTTTGTGGTGCTCTCCATCAATAATGCTGGAATTCAGTATGGTGTTGGCCCTGCCTTAGCCTTCAAGACAGCTTCTTCTACTCTCACAGGCAAACGTTCACTCAGCTGCTGAAAGGTTTCTAGGAGAATGGCAGTGCTGCACTGAGGAGAGTTATTGATGTCGGTCAGTGAGGCCTGGCATGAAGTCAGCATTCCAAAACATCCCAAAGATGTTCTATAGGATTAAGGTCAGGACTCTGTGCAAACCAGTCCATTACAAGGATGTTATTGTCATGCAACCACTCCACCACAGGCTGTGCTCCATCGTGTTGAAAGATGCTATTGCCATCCCCAAATTGTTCTTCAACAATGGGAAGCAATGGGGTGCTTAAAACATCAATGTAGGCTTGTGCTGTGATAGTGCCATGCAAAACAATGAGGGGTGCAAGCCCTCTCCATGAAAAACACAACCACACCATAACACCACCGCCTCCGAATTTTACTGTTGGCACTATACACGCTGGCAGATGATGATCACTGGGCATTCACCATACCCACACCCTGCCATTGCACCACCACATTGTGTACTGTGATTCATCACTCCACGCAACATTTTTCCACTATTCAATCATCCAATGCTTATGCTCCTTACACCAAGAGAGGCGTCATTTGGCATTTACTGGCGTGATGTGTGGCATATGAGCTGCCGCTCAACAATGAAATCCAAGTTTTGTCATCTCCCGCCTAACTGTCATAGTACTTGCCGTGGATAATGATGCAGTTTCGAATTCCTGTGTGATGGTTTGGATAGATGTCTGCCTATTACACATTGCAACCCTCTTCAACTGTCAGTGGTCTCTGTCAGTCAACAGACAAGGTCGGCCTGTACGCTTCTGTGCTGTAAATGGCCTTTTGCATATTCCACTTCACTATCACATCAGAAATAGTGAACCTAGGAATGTTTAGGAGTGTGTAAATCTTGCATACAGACGAATGACACAGGTGACACCCAAATAACCTGACCAAGTTCCAAGTCCATGAGTTCCGTGGAGTGCCTCATTCTGCTCTCTCATGATGTCTAATGACTACGGAGGTTGCTGATATGGAGTACCTGGCACTAGATGACAGCACAATGCACCTAATATGAAAAACGTATGTTTTTGGGGCTGTCCAGATACTTTTGATCACATAGTGTATATGTGCTACCAAACCCCACTAACAAGTAGTAGTGTGTGAATGGTGCTTCAGGTCCAATTCTGCCTCCACGCAACAAAGCTTGAAGTACAAGTGGATTACTCAAGATGAGGAAATTCAGGGTAACAAATAATAAATAAAAATTATGGTGACCATCCCTTTCAGGTGACTAGCTTTATTTGTAGCTACTTATTCATTTTATGTTCCACACTGAATATTGATAATTTTGTGGATTTTTTCAACATGCACTTGCTACATCAGGTACATCTGCAGTATGTTTACCACAGCTCATTCTTCCCATTACATGGCAGTTTTCTGTTGCATACCACTAAGGTCCAACAATGACTACTGATGGGAGGGTTTGTGCCATGTGTGCAAGCGTCTTAATCACCTGAGAGCCTTACGTTTCTTTTAATATTCCACCAACAATGTAGGCACATTCATGTTGTTGTAAATGGCAGTCAGTTTACTTACAAAAGACTATAAACAGCTACGGGTAAGACAAGAGTTAGGTGATGCAGCAGTGAAATGTTGTGGTTGTAGCTGGAAACACACTGCTTTGACTGATTAATTTGGTGACCAAAAGTAGAGTGAATGGTACAAAAGATTAATGAAACCTATATCTCTTTTTATCCATCCAGTTTGATAATGCTGTCCAGAGTAGATTATGTGTATATTTGTCATCATAAGCTATCCAACATGTTTTTTCCATGTTTGATGGTGTTCACTGGTATACAGCCATGTTACTCTTGCACATTTTCTAATGCCATCTATCCATCTTTTGTAAGGCTATCTCCTCAGTCTTTTATGATCTCTAGAACTTCCATTTTCTGAGCTAGATGTCCTGCCTACCTCCATCTGAATTTCATTGTGGAGTAGAAATGTGTATACATATGCAGAGGGAGGGGGGAGACAGAGGGTGGGTTGGGAAGGTGAATTACAGCCATGTTAGTTAAAACCAGACATGTCTGAAACTTACTAAATTTAATGAATGAATAATTTTTGTTGAATGAGATTTCTGAGGCAGTTTACAGATTGAAATGATCAGAATAATAAGATCCAGGCAATTCTTACAAGTTATCTTTAGACAAGATGTGAGACCATTTTCATAATACCAGTTCTTAATTTTCACAGTGTACACTTTATTTTAAAAAAACTTGGCCAGTGTCACTTTTTAATTGACTGTGAAAATGCGTAACTGAAGCTGAGAGTTTGTACTTACTCTCCATGGCAAGTTGCCTTGTCATTAAAGAGTACAGTGTTGTGTTGTAATACATAATACAAACAGATGAAGTGTAAATTACTGTGTTAAAAATGTGTTTTTGCTGACCAGTGGTGAGTGAAGTATACTAATCCTCAGTAGCTAGTTTCACTTACAGTGGTTTAGCTCAATATATTCTTACCATAATGATAAGACTGTAAGATGGTGAATTATATATCATACTTTTGTAATTATTCAGTTAAAAAGAAACTGATAATTGCTTGAGATTCAAAACTATTCAGAGATAAATGAAATTTCCACATAATGCTACTCACTATGTTCTCCGCAAAATACGTGGCAGAAAATGATTTGAAAATGTAACAAAAAATTGTGGATGTATATGTAGAATGTAACCAGTGTTCTACATCTGATCACAAAAAAACACAACAAATCAGAGTTTTTCAAATCTCATTCAACACAGAACCTAAGAAGCCATTAAATCGTCGCTATGTAGTATGTGGGTCCCACGATACGATGGTGGGTGATCAAATTCATTGTTCTGTAGCTGTGCCAGTTTTATCAGCGCAGGGCCTGCAGAGGCATCTTTTGCATATCAAATGTGTTGACAGTATCATTTACACAAAATACTGGACATCTTGATGGTGGACAATACATTTTGTTGTGATGTCAACAAAACTGAGAAATCCAGTGATCCCTCATGAAAGTGGAACATTGTACTTAATTTCTTCCCTCTCATCAGCTAGGCCTCAGTTTCTATATGTGTGTTGGTAACTGACTGTGGATGCAGAAAGTATTGTCTGCAATACTAAATGTAAAAAACATGGCAAAATTTGCTAGAGGATGCTAAAATTACAACTGGAACTAGCTATTTTACACAACTATGTGAAAAAATTGATGCATTTTGACTTGAAATGACCATGGTCTTTTATTTGAAGTTAAAAATTAAAAATATTCCAGTGAGTGGAATAAGTTCTTGAGATGTTGCAAGAAAATAAATCGGCATTCTTATAAAATAAAACCAATGAGGTGTTGCAGTAGTTAAGGAACGGCACTCATATTAAAGAGGAATGAAGATCAAATTCCCAACTAGTCATCCTGATTCAAGTTTTCTGTGCATCACTTGAAGTAAATGCCAAGATGGTTCTTGTTAAAGTTAACTGTGGATTCCTTCTGCAATTACTGACATGAAACTAATGCTCAGTCACTGATGACAACAGTGAAGATGGTTAAATTTGATCTTCCTTAGGAAAGGCGTTCAACAGTGAAGATTAGATGCTTCTGTATACTGTGACTAGATTATGTTGATACAAACTAAGCAATTTCAGACACCAATGTATTAAGCAGATACATCACTAGATTTTTCAGCAGTACCTGGGATACACAATTGATAAAGGAATTGGTTGAGGGGAGGTAGGAGTTTGGTCTCAACACTTGTTTGATTAATACTATTTTTGGGACATAGAGATGTGAAGTATATGACAAGATTATTCCTGCACAAGCTGCTTGAACTGCCAGCTATAAAGTAGCGTGTATCCCATGTATGTGCCTTTATGGGTGAATATAACTTGATACACTCTAGGTGACCCATTGCATTAATTAATAATAAGGTATTCATGATGGAAGTAACCCATTATGCAAGCCAAAAAAATCTTCATTAGGTTCTCTGAACATTGTTGTCTCTAAATTCTGAAGTTACTTATTGATTTGCACAATCTGTAAAAAGTACCTTAGGGATCCATATTCACTGTTATTTAAAACAACTGGTTTGTGGTAATGACAGGATATTCAGAAGATTTTGCCCCATGAAGAACTGCCAGGCAATGGTAAGCAATGACACACTTGCTTTTATACACTAATGAACAACAAGTCTGTTTGAGTAATTTACCAGTATGAATGTCCTAATTTATGTACAACACTGAGGATCCTCAAATACTTCTACCTTGTTACTATATTATCATTTGTAGCTAACTAGACTGTGTCCAAACAAGTAACAGCATATAGCAAGTATCAACCTGCCTTTACCACCATTTCTTGCCTTCACAGATAACATTTTGATTTAATTAAGATGCAGAAAGTAGGATAAATTTTAATTTAAAACTCACCAGGATTTTAAAGCTAAGAAAGGTGTTCTTTACCAGAAAGTAAGGAAACTTAAAACTTAAGGGAAAAAAAGAATTTATTTTGGAAGAAAAACTAGAGAGCCCATTCACTTCTTCTTATCCATTCCTCCGCCTCTTTGATATGTGTCTATTGTTATAAAACAATAGTTGTAAAGCTAAAGGCAGAGAAAAAAATAGAAAATATGGTTACAGATGAGGACACCTGAAGGGGATCATGCTGTGGGCATTTGCTAGTGATGGTGACTGACTACATTGGTAAAAACACATGCTATATATCTGACAAGTTACATCACCTACAGCAGGTGTGCTCAACCCATATGTCATGAACAACTGCTCGATCACCATGGGTTTATGAGTCGATCTTCCAAATCCTTTATCTGAAACCTGTTTAAATAAGTTGCTTTTGAAAAATACCAGTTTGTTGACAATGAGTGTTTTGGGAAAGATTTGTAGGTGATAAATCCAACAACACTGTCTTCACCTCTTTCATCTCCATCTGCATTGCACCATCTTTAACACTCACACCAAGCATGAGTCTTTCCTCTTAGATGGTTATTTACTACTAACTAACTGTTACATTTGGTGCATTGTGAGCAGGGGTTGCAGTGAGTGGGGATAGTATTCAGGGTTTGCTGTGGGATGAGGTGTGATTCTATAAAGTGTTTCATGCAAAAACTTGTTCTTTGGATAGCACACTTATAGGAAGTGAATTTGAAACACTTCCCTCACATACAGTCAGAACTGGTGGATCAACAAAAACAGTTGCATCAAGAAGCTGCAAAGAAGTATGTAGCAAACCTGACAGCATTGAAGACAAGAGTCTGAATACTGATTTTTAAATTTCTCGACAATGGAACCTGTTCTAGCTTTCATATCTCAACCTTTACAAAAAGTGTATGTGTAAGATATTTCAATTAAAATGAGTACTCTTTTCTCTTGTAGTGAGACTGATCCTAAAGAGAAAGTTAGTTTCAAAACGACATGTCCTTAATGTCAGAATACAGTGAAGATAACTTTTGCAAATTAGTGAGTGTAAAAACCTACCCTAACACTTTAAAAGTGGCATTGTATGTTTTAGCATTTTTTGGATCTATGTGAAAGACCGTTTTCAATTATGAACCTAGTGAAATCTAAAAATAAACTGACTGGTCCTCATCTTTCACACTGTGTAAGGCTGGCTCTGAAAAACTGTTCACCAGATTATAAGAAACTTGCTAATGACATACAGAGGCAAGTATATCATGAAACTATTTTCAACATTTATGGTGGTATAACTTTTTTCACATGTGTAATGTCTTGAAAACTGAGTGGTAGGGCTATAACTTTTGATGGAGAAATGTTATCTTTTATGTATTTTGTGTAATTAAAATGGTTATTTTGGGTATGGTGTTTTTTTCCTCAATGGTTTTATGAGTTAATAGATCTCTAAATGGACTAAACAGCATGTAGTAGATATCAGACATAAAAAAGTTGAGCACCCCTGATGTAGAGTAATCACGATAGTGAGAACATACTGTATTAGGTATATGATTTACTGGATATATGTCAGTGTACAGTTAATATGCTAAAACTTCTTGAAGTTCTTCAGACCACTTGCCTAACTGCAGCTCTATAACTGTAAGTAAATCCATAATTGAAAAATCACTGCTATGAAGTACATGAGAAAGTGTACTTTCAATTGTGCCAAGTGTCAGGACATTTCCTCATTAAATTTATTTATGGAGTATGAGAAGAATCACCACTTAAAATCCTCTGTTCCCACTGTAATTCCTAATTGTGTCTTTGCTGTCCATAGAGGAATGATACATAGGGAATTATAGTGTATTCCTAGATTCCTCATTAAATACTGGTTCTTAACATTTTGTATGTAGGCTACTACAGGATAGATGGTGTCTATCTTCAAGCCAGTCCAGGGTTTTCAGCATCTCTGAGACATTCTGCCACTGGTCAAACAAATCCATAACTGTTCATATTCCTCACTTTGGTATAAGTGCAATCTCCCCTATTACACCTATTTGATGTGGGTCCCACATAGCTGAGCAATGTTCTAGACAAAAATTAGCGAATTTTTGTAGATGTGACTTGACTAATAGCATACTCAATAAACCTCCCCTTAAATTAACATGGTGTTACGCTGTTGAGAGTTGCCATATCTATGATGAGTAAAGGCACCTGAGCCCTGCAATATGGGTAACACCAGGAAAGTTGGGAGGAGGTGGGGAGGGAGGGGGAGGGGAGGAGGGTGAGTACTGTACTGCTATTGTAACATATTTGCTGTACTCATTTCATAAAATGAATATTCAAATTTTGTTGAGCCATCAACACTGTTTTTTATTATTATTAAATCATCATCAGCTTGTAAATATATCTGAATAAAATGGAAATCACTGTGTGATATAGTAAAGAATAACATGTATCTATTGTTAGAAATAATTCAAGATTTCTCTCAGATTAGCCCAGTCAGTAGGCCACATGAACAGCAATAAAGGAAAAACTAATTTGCAGACCACGGATCACTAACCTTCCTGTTGTTCTGGGACTTGTGATTGATGACCATCTGCTGCCTGCATCTAATGCAACATCTCTTGAAGTGCAAAAACCATGTCTTTAATCACATATTACACTTTCTTGAATGTCCATTTGAAAATAAGTCTTCTCTTTTGTGAAATTCTTTTCCCTACTGCTTGGCAAACATATCTGAAACCTTACTTACTTTGAGGTTACTGGCACATAATCAGTTTGGTAACAAACAAATTATTACTTCTATTGAATGTAAATGGAGGTGTAGTTACAAGTACTGTTCTAGCTGTTAATAGTCATAAAGCATTAGTCATTTTTATGTTGTATCTGTGACTGCATGATACACTTAGCAGAACTTTTTTAAACAAAAGCAATTACAAAATCAAGAGATGTTTAATGATGGTCACAGCATATTGCCAGTGTTGAAATCAGCTTATGTATCTTGATCGCAGTGCTAACTATCTTTCCATGTGTGGGGCACTGTCTTGCAATGTGGTAAACGTAACCTTTGAGATTGCTTCATTATGGAAAAAAATTGGCTTCTCTGACATGGGATCAGTAATGCATAATTTTACAGGTGGAGTTCTGATCTATAGAATCTGGTTGGTACTTGTCACTAATACAGCCTCAATTTGCAATATCATCCACAGCTGTAGCCTATCTCATCTCCTCTCCCTCCTCCAACTTCTCTGTTAGCTGCCAGATTCTTATGGATTTTCCCCTTTTACCATCTTATATTATGCCCTCTTCTCCCTTTCCCTCCTCTAAAAATCTCTAAAATTTTCATCACTATTATGGTATTTCCCCAACGACTGTGTCAACTGATCTTGTCTGTATTCGATATACCCTTTCAGTTTAGTTGGATATTGAGCCCATAATCTCAAACATAATTTCATGATAGGTTTTCAAAGCATTTTATATCAATCTTTTTCACAGACAAACCACAGTTTTAAAATATCTTCTTGGTTAACCAAAACTTCCTATCTGGTACACTAACAAATAAAACTTCATGACTGTTCCATATTATATCTACCACAAATTGTCACTTTAGACAATGCATACTCTTAATCTTTATTTATTCACCACTGATCATTTGATATGAAACAGGCTTCATCAAATGTAGATAACTGTAGTGTAAAACTTGCTGACATGTAAAAACTGCTTGCCAGACTGAGACATGAACTTGGGACCTTTTTACATTTTGTGGGCTAGTGCTCTACCAACTGAGCTACCTGAACATGACACATGACCCATCTTCACAACTTTACTTCCGTCAGTGCCTCATCTGCTACTTTTCAAAGTTCACAGAAGTACTCCTGAAAAACAGTAGTGTGGTCAAATTAAAAAGAGTAGAGCTACAATCTTAAATACTATAATTAATATTGTTCATATCAAATGAAAGAGTACAGCCATATCTCATATATTAAAATCAATATTGTCCATATCATAGAACTCTCTTATATAAAACATCAGTTTTCTGTTAGCCAGTTATATAATTTTATTTTTAAATTTTTAAATGACATGGACTGACCAGAGAGGAATTTTAGTCAAATTTTTGAGGAAATTCACGTCATGGGAGTTCCTAATTTTGTTAGTCTTTGCACTGGAATGTGATGTTTGCCTTATTTCTAGTCTCATATTTGTGAATTACTTCTCTGGCAACATATTCTTTATTATTGTTCTGGATAAAAGAGTGCAAAGATTCAGAGACACACAACTGTCAGGATTCTATATGCTGTAAAAATAAAGTGACAGTGCTCCCAAGAACCAGCCTTGCACATTATACAGACAGTTCCTTTTGTCTTTGAAAAGGTTATTGATATCAGAGGAATGTCACAGTATGCGTAAACCATAACAAACATGACTGAAAGATCCTGAAATATTTCATATGGAGATAACTGATACTGACCATATCTATGTATTCCAAAAGATCTGACACAATTATTTTCGTAGATAATACTAACATAAGCCTTTGTTTTTTTTCCGGATTTATTTGCTATTGAACAATTTAATGCAGAGCCAAGAAATATGGTCTTATCAAGAATTGGAATAATGATGCAAAGTAAGTAAAGTTGTATCATCAGCGTAACATATTACATACTGTGATACACAATGGAGCAATCCATAGATATCCACAATGAAAAATAAGGGGTGAAGGACGGAGTTTTGTGGGTGGAACACCATCATCAACTTTCAAGCTGTCTTCTATTGTCCAGCTAGGAGGAAATTAGTGCTAACATAGATTTGTGAACACCATAATATTATAATTTTGTTAGTAATATGTTAAAAGGTCACATAATACAAGTAACATACTTTTGATAGTTGTTATAATTTGATCAACAGTCTCCTGAACAGTTGTATTAGTATATTTACATGGCCAAAATTCCTATTTGTTGTTGCAAAGGAGGTCACACTTTTCAAAATAATTAATTGATGAAAGTAAATGAGTGATTCAAATATTTTTGAGAGTATTGGCACAACAGAGAGTGTTCAGTAGTTATGGGGGATATCTTTATCATCTTTTTGAATGTTAGAATTATTTTGAAGGTTTCAAGTGAATCTAGAAAAAATCCTTTCTATAACCATTTATTGTAAATAAAACTTAGTCGCAATTTGCAATCTGAACTGTTCTTTTAATTACAATGCAATTAGACATCCAGTAGCAGCCCATACTTTTGGTATTAGAGAATTTAGAAACTTTTTCTTATCTCATTAGATGTCTAGTATGAATGATTCCAGTTGTGATTCAGGATAATGTGCCTAAGAGTACTATCATTTTTCTGTTTGTTTACTTTTAGTGAAATGCGCAGATCAACAGTTTTCTGTATTTATACACAACTGCAGTCTATGAAATTCTTTCCCACATCCTACCTCAATATTTGTGTATTTTTCTTGAGAATAAACTTTGTCATTGGCTATTCATGCAAAAATTTTGATTTTACAATAAATCTCCATTAAATATCAAAATTTGTTGAATGATTCTGTTCTCATTGTTGTTCCCACTATCTTCAATCTAAAGACTGGTGTAATACAGCTCTCTATGTTAGTCTATCCAGTTCAAGCCTCTGCGTAATTACCACAACCTAATACACTTGGGTGGGTTGGCTGCCAAGTGATGTACACTCCTGGAAATTGAAATAAGAACACCGTGAATTCATTGTCCCAGGAAGGGGAAACTTTATTGACACATTCCTGGGGTCAGATACATCACATGATCACGCTGACAGAACCACAGGCACATAGACACAGGCAACAAAGCATGCACAATGTCGGCACTAGTACAGTGTATATCCACCTTTTGCAGCAATGCAGGCTGCTATTCTCCCATGGAGACGATTGTAGAGATCCTGGATGTAGTCCTGTGGAACGGCTTGCCATGCCATTTCCACCTGGTGCCTCAGTTGGACCAGCGTTCGTGCTGGACGTGCAGACCGCGTGAGACGACGATTCATCCAGTCCCAAACATGCTCAATGGGGGACAGATCCGGAGATCTTGCTGGCCAGGGTAGTTGAATTACGCCTTCTAGAGCACGTTGGGTGGCATGGGATACATGCGGACGTGCATTGTCCTGTTGGAACTGCAAGTTCCCTTGCCGGTCTAGGAATGGTAGAACGATGGGTTCGATGACGGTTTGGATGTACCGTGCACTATTCAGTGTCCCCTCGACGATCACCAGAGGTGTACGGCCAGTGTAGGAGATCGCTCCCCACACCATGATGCCAGGTGTTGGCCCTGTGTGCCTCGGTCGTATGCAGTCCTGATTGTGGCGCTCACCTGCACGGCGCCAAACACGCATACGACCATCATTGGCACCAAGGCAGAAGCGACTCTCATCAATGAAGACTTCACGTCTCCATTCGTCCCTCCATTCACGCCTGTCGCGACACCACTGGAGGCGGGCTGCACGATGTTGGGGCGTGAGCGGAAGACGGCCTAACGGCGTGCGGGACCGTAGCCCAGCATCATGGAGACGGTTGCGAATGGTCCTCGCCGATACCCCAGTAGAAACAGTGTCCCTAATTTGCTGGGAAGTGGCGGTGCGGTCCCCTACGGCAGTGCATAGGATCCTACGGTCTTGGCGTGCATCCGTGCGTCGGTGCGGTCCGGTCCCAGGTCGACGGGCACGTGCACCTTCCGCCGACCACTGGCGACAACATCGATGTACTGTGGAGACCTCACGGCCCACGTGTTGAGCAATTCGGCGGTACGTCCACCCGGCCTCCCGCATGCCCACTATACGCCCTCGCTCAAAGTCCGTCAACTGCACATACGGTTCACGTCCACGCTGTCGCGGCATGCTACCAGTGTTAAAGACTGCGATGGAGCTCCGTATGCCTCGGCAAACTGGCTGACACTGACGCGGCGGTGCACAAATGCTGCGCAGCTAGCGCCATTCGACGGCCAACACCGCGGTTCCTGGTGTGTCCGCCGTGCCGTGCGTGTGATCATTGCTTGTACAGCCCTCTCGCAGTGTCCGGAGCAAGTGTGGTGGGTCTGACACACCGGTGTCAATGTGTTCTTTTTTCCATTTCCAGGAGTGTATGTCCAAAATTAAATTTTCTTTGGAGATTAAATTTAAAATTTGCAATTCAATTATATTTCTTGAGTAAATTAGGGTATGGCAGTAACTTGTAAATGTAAACTCTCTTTCACAATGTATAAATGAATTGTTGAAAAGTGTTAACTAGCTAAAAATTAAAACTTTCAAAATCATTAACTTAAAAAAAGTATTCAGGAAGGGGAATAAGCTGAAATAGAAGTTGACAAACTACCCGAAAAAAAAGAGCTGTTATTTTACTGTCAAGAGATGGTAAGAAAGAGGAAAACTGAAAAACACAAAATGAAAATTCAAACACAGTCATTATTTTGATGTCATGGTTTCATCAAATTTTTCCTCACTGTTTGAAATGTTGCCATGGTTACATTGTAAACCTAGAAAGAAATGATGCTGGCAAGGAGGTGTGAGGTTCAGTAGGTCCACCATATTATTTTTCTTTGCTTCTGTGATGATTTTTCTATCAGGGACAGGTGTTCATAAAAAGTAGATGCTCCATGTACTTTATTGTAATAAATATGAAACATTTTCAGCCAGGTGCTTTCATTCCCAGCAATGTTTTTATTTCCTCTTCATGACAGACACTTGAAGATCTTTGTCGGAACATTGCATTTCATGAGCTACCAAACTTATTTGTTATCAGGTGGTAGTAGCAGTCTTGCTTGCCATGAACATTTGGATGCAGACTGCCTGACTGCCAAGGCACTCAACAATCTTGTTCAATGTGAGCAACTAGTGAACTAGGAACCACACCACTTGTCAGATACAAACATCTGCCTGTGTAGTAACAACAAGTGGTGTCAGCTTATTTTTTAGTTTTTGTAACTTACACCACTTAGCAGCCATACTGCCCATTTGAACCTACTTATTGCATTCATGCATATGTTTCCATTTACAATTTTGAATCCCCACACTTCCCTCAATTATCAAATTTACTATTTGTTGCTACCTCAGAATGTGTCCTATCAGCTGATCACTTCTTTTAGTCAACTATTGTTATAAATTTCTTTCTTTCCCAATTCAATTCAATTTCTCCTTATCTATTATTTAATCTACCATCTAATCTTTATCATTCTTCCAAAGTCCTGCATTCCATAAGCTTCTCTTCACTTCTTGTCTTAAATGGTTCTCGTCCATATGCCATTACCATACAAGGCTACATTCCAGACAAGTATTTGATGTTAACAGATTCCTTGTTTTCAGAAATGCTTTTCTTGCTACTACCAGTCTGCATTTTATATCCTTCATACTTTGGCCATGGTCAGTATTTTTGCTGCCCTAGTAGCAAAACTCATCTACTATTTTTAGTGTCTCTTTTCCTTCCTTAATTCCCTCAATACTGCCCAATTTAACTAGACTGCATTCCATTACTGTTGTTTTACTTTTGTTGGTATTCATCTTATAATATATTTTCAAGACACTGCCAATTCAGTTTAGCTGCTTTTCCAAGTCCTCTGCTGCCTTTGACAGAAATACAGCATCCATGACAAATCTGAAAATTGTTATTTATTCTCCCTTAACTGTGATTTCCTTTTCAAATTCCTCCTTAGTTTCCTTCACAGCTTGCTCAGTGTACATACTGAATAACATGTGGGACAGGCTACAACACTGCCTTCTCAATTACAGCTACCCTTTCATACATTTGATTCTTATAACAGCAATCTGGTTTCTGAAGAAGTTGTAAATAACCTTTCCCCTCCATATTTTATCCCTAGTACCTTCAAAATTTCAAAGTGTATTCCAGTTAACATTGTCTAAGGTTTCTCTAAATCTGCAAATGCTATAAACATAGGTTTGCCTTTCTTCAGTTTAATTTTTACTACAAATCCTAGCATCAGCTCAGTCTTGTATGTTCCTTCATTTCTCCAGGCACCAATCTAACCTTCCACATGGTCAGCTTCTATGTTTTTCCATTCATCTCTAAATATATTATGTCAGAGTATTGCAACCATGGCATTGATGGTTCAGTAGAGTCCACATCTGTCAGCACCTGTTCTTTGGAACTAGTGTCATTATATTCTTTCTGGCATTTGAGGGTAATATTTCATCATATTTCTCATAGAAGGCACTATTGTGCTTCAGAATTAAATGCCTCTCCAGAGTCAAAACACACAGAAGCTGCATTACTACCCTATTCTCTGTAAGGTGTGAAGAGCCTTTTCACCATCCGCACTTATTAACATAAAACAAACATTCATTTTAGATGCTCATTATATTCAAAGTTCTGATTTGTTGTAGGACCTAACAGCAGACATTTTGGTGCAGGGAGGAGGAAGCAGGAGCTCTGTAGACAGTTTCACTGTCATTTTTTCAGATGGGTGAGGCTCATGCTTTCCTCCAGTTAAATTAGATGAACTCTGTCCCCTAGGTCCTTATGGAGGAGAACCCCATGGATGTGGACCATGTCAGATGTTTCTTTTTACATTATTTTATATTAAAATACAGTAGTAGTAGTAGTAGTAGTAGTAATAATAATAATAATAATAATAATAATAATAATACCTTCTGACCTGTTACAGTCTCATTGGGAGGTTCTCCTGCCATATTTTCATTGGTTGACCAGGTGATCTTGCACTGTTTCAGTGGTAGTGTAGTATGGATTCTGGGAAGCTTTTGGGGCTCATTTGTTGTAGATTTTTCCTCTGGCTGTTCTGGTAGCAATATAATGTGTGGTGGATTCGATTTTATGTTCCTTCAATACATCTTCATTCCTTTTGTGATCCCATTTTGTGTAACCAGCCATTCATCTCGAGAATTTCATTGAACAGGCTGTCAGTCTTTTTACAATTTTTGCCTTTACTGTCCAGGCTTCACTGCCAAGGTACGGCATATGTTTTGCTAAGGTCTTATAAAGATATATTCTGATTGGTTCTGGACTAGGGAGGGTTTCATCATCTGATTAATGACTGCCATTGTATTTGTAAACCTGGTGTCTCTTTCAGCTGGGTCTGTTTCTTCCAGAAAGGATCATTTATAGCAAACATGTTAAAGTGTTCAGTCTTTCTAGAATTTTATTTTTAAGACAGCTTTTACTTTGTACAGCATATTTTCTGTAGAATGCCATAGTTTTTATTTGTGGGTGGTGGTGTTGTTGCTGTTTTTCTTGGATATAATCTGTAAATTATGAACAGAATGTTGAAGGTCATCCTCTGAAGATGCTGAAAGAGCTAAATCATCTGCACAAAATAAGGCATCTAGTTTCTCTTTTCTGTTGATGTGAATGAAGCTGTGTGGCATTGGTCTTCACTCTTGGATGACTTTATTCACATAAATAATAAACAAGAGTGGTGGAGGCTGCATACCTGTCATAGCCCTGCATGTATTCTATCAAACACTGATAATTTGTCCTTTTTCTTGACAATATTAAATATGTTCAGTAAATTTTGTATATATTATCAATAGCTGCTGGGAAACATGATCAGCTACCAGAATCTAATGTGTTTCTGCTGACTTTATCAAAAGATTTTCTGAAGTTGATGAAGTAATTGTGTGTTTTTAGATTGAATTTTCTATGTTTTTCAGTTAGCACATTCAGTGGAAAATATCCATCTCAGCACAATCTTCCTTAGCCATATTTCTCCCTATCCATCAGGTGTTCAAGGTATCTGTTCATTTTATTTTTGATGATGTTAGCAAGAATTTGATGTGCCACATTGAATAAGCTTACTCCAGTTTTTTAGGTCTCCTTTTTTTGGATATAGAAATGAAATTGATTTAGTGTAGATTTCAGGTATATCTGACTATATCATATTTAAAAAGTTTAGGAATATGTCTGTAAATGACCTGGTTGTTTATTTGAACAGCTCTAGATTTTTGAATTTTCTTCTGGGCATTATTTTTTTCAAATTTTATTTACCACTTCTTGAAGTTCACACTTAGTGATGATATCAGATATCTTTTGAACAGTTCCCTGGAAGCTGGCTTGTGAAGAGCTCTGGTGTTTGTGACCATGCATCCTAAAAACACTGCAGCCACTTAGGTAAAGGGGATGGGTTCACTTCCACATTCTCTTTTAGCTCACTTTAACATTGAATGTCTGCGATTGTGGTCTGTAAATATCATGTTTTAAATGGGCCACAAATTATTTCCAACTCCATGCATGTTTTCTACATATGTCTTAACAGTTGCTCTTTGCCTGTAATATTCTATTTTATCTTCCTGTTTCCTTGTTGCCAGGTACTTCATAAATGCTTCTATTCCATTGATGAATTTCTAAACAGAGTAGTTATGTGGTATGCTTTTCCCAGCTGAAATTATTAACTAGTAGTAATTCCTAGAATTTAACACTGTCAACATCTTTTACCTGTGCTGCTTCATTCTCTGTGCATATGCCAGGTGGAAAACTTATACATTTTCTGAACTAAATGTAGTGAGTTTTTTCTAAGTTTAATGATGGAGAGTTGACTATAATCCAATTAGTAATGTCCATGTGCATATCATTAGCAGCCTTTTCTAAAACTAGACTTGACTTGCTAGTTATTGCAATATTTATATCATCTGGAGACAAAACAAAACTCTGCACCTGGCAGTGCAGCTGATGAGAGTTCATTAATGTACACAAGAAAAAGCAACTACCCTAAGATGCTCCCTTGTGGGATGCCACATGCAATTACTTTTTAATCTGATGACAACTGATAGCTTAATTCACTAGTCTTTAATACTGACACCTTCTGTGTCCTATTTGTGATATATAACTTAAACCATTTTGCAGAAATGCCAATGACACCATAATACTCTACTCTACTTAAAAAGATAATGTGTTTCATGCAGTCAAATGATTTTGATGGAAAATTCCTGCAGCTTGTACTTTGTGATAAACTAAGGCAATTCTCTCTAAGGGCAGTTTCCCACTGAGGGATCTAGTAAGTTGTGGTCTAATTAAACAGCACATTCCACATACTTATTTACAAGAACCCCGTAAGTTCAGCCCCTTTTCCCCTTGTTTGGCATATGAAATTTGCTTTTCCCAGTAATGGAATTATGTTGCATTTAATATGAAAACTTGGTCTTTTGCCTGTGAATTTCTGTGGATCTAAGATGAAATGGCCAAAGACCTTAAAACGTGCAACAAATTCTGTTGACTATAATTTTATTTTATTTGTTCACTGGAAAGGAAAATATTCCATTCTAAAGGGGAAGAAGAAAAAAATGTACTCCGTAATTGCCAAAACCGACACTTTGCATTTAAATTTTTTGGATCAGTCAGAGTATCATCTCTGTCCGACATAGGTGCACATTCACATACGTGACAGCTGCTAGATTCACGGAGAGAGGGATGTCAGACAGAACAGAATACTTAATAATAATGTGTCTAATCACAGCTATGGCCGTAGTTGGGTAAAGCATGGATCTGCAAAATTCTCCAAAGGTATAACAAACTTCATACATCATTCCTTTCTGGGAAATGATTGTTACACAGTAATGAAAACTCATTTGGTGTGAAAGAATAATGACTTGGATATAAACAGTGAGTATGAAAACATTTGTAAAAGACAGTACGAGTTCATACAGTACCATAGCAGAATTTATAGTATCTGCAAATTAGGAAAATAATTGCTCATCAACAGTAACTTGTGAACAGTGTGCTTTGTGACAAAGCAGGTCTTCAAATACCAGTACATATTCTGACAGATTTGCTCATGTGGGTAAATAAGACCTATGATGTTAGGGACATTGTGAGTATTGAAAGTGAGTAATATTTTGTGCAAAGATAATGCAATGAGCAACTAGTCCAGAAATCGGCAGCAACTATGGTCAGACAAAACATATTGCTAGCAACAAAACTTTTCTGGAGTTCATTTTCTTATGTATCCATAATGCATTGACTGTCTTGTTTTATCTTAAGAACACTGTCGCCTCTGAAAGTGTTCTATGCTTCCCGTATGTGTGTTATTATGACGCCCTGAAGACTCCAACAAAGGTAATTTTCAGTGGCTGCTTAGTTGGTGCATACATGGCAACAGTCTCAAAACAATTAGGGTAGAGTTACCATTTATAATTCAATGATAGCACAAAGACTGTGAGCGAAAACTATCTGCCGAACAACAGTGCAAGACGTTCTAAAGATACTTATAAGGACTGGAGAAGATTGTTACTTCTAATAAGATATTTGCCACGAAAGTGACTGTTGAGTTTCAGATGCATACATTGTTGATGAAAATAGTGCAATGGAAATGGTACCCACAAATAATTTATGGTAGAGCAGCAGCAGCAGCTGCTGCTGCATTTCTTCTGAATGAGGTGAATGCAAGGCAGAAGCTTCAGTAGTGCATTATCTGGAGGGTCTGTTTTCCTACCATACAATTTTTATAAGTACAGAGAAATGAAATGTAAATTCTATAAACCAGTAAAGTTAAGTCATCATGTTCATTTGATGATGCAAGCATTTTTCCACAATAGGGTATCAACCTTCTGAGGTGGTAATGCCCCCATTCACATGACTAAATGTAGAAGATTGGTACAAGGAGTGAGGATGAAAGAACATATTTTCCCCTGACCTATGTTATTACCTTATTTTAATTTTATTGAGGCATTGTGATCTGCTGCAGAAAATAACTAAATTCAAGCTAACTAACCTCAACATATCTCATGGAATCCGAATAGTAGTGCAAAAAAACTACTGACCACCATTTAGAGTTTATACAACTTTAGTTTTGAAAGGTTTCATGTTGTTTTGGCTGCTAAGGTGGCTCTAGATCATACCACAATGTGTCCATATTTTGTTCATAAGAACCACCTCACTGACAGAACTACATACACTGTGCAGCAAACATTCATTTATGAAAATGGCTGGTTATTATATATAGACTTCTTCATTGTTCATCCCAATAAATGAGAAGTTACAGAACATTTGAAATCAATAATTAGATATATTAATTTGTTGTTGCAATACCAGCTTGAATATTTCAATATTTCTATAATGGAGAAACCACTATTACAGGATGTCATCACTGGCCTCACCCAAAGAACAATAATACATTATCACGAATCTGTAAAGGTTTAATAACTTGCAACTGAAAAATTATGTGTACCATTGTTTTTTTATGAGAACAAATATATTACAAAAAGTAAATATCCAACTTTGCTGGAATCTATGTATTAGCATATCTTCATTCCAATAAATTATCAGATGATCGAAGTACAGGAACTTAGGATTAACTAAAAGCAAAACATGAGAAGTACCTAAATACCATAGTTTGAAGAGCTTGGCAACAATGGTCAGTTTCTCATGTGATTCTCACAGTTATTGCTCTCTAGGAATATCAGTATGGTAAGAGCACAGTGCATCAACTTGACATGGCATGGGCTCAGCAACTCACTGGAAGTCCCCTATTGTGCTACGCTACCTGTATAGCCATCTATAATTGCAGAAGTGTTGCTGGTGCAGAATTTGGGACACAGACTGACCTCTTGATTGTGTCCCATAAATGTTAGATGGGATTCAGGGCAATCTGGATGGCCAAATCATTCATGCGAAATATCCAGAATGTTCTTAAAACCAGTCATAAACAATTGTGGTTTGGTGACATGACACACTGTCATCCATAAAAATTTCACCATTGTTTGGAAACATGAAATCCATGAATGACTGCAAATGGTCTCCAAGCAGCTGAACATAACTAAGTCAAAGAGCAGTTCAGTTGAACCAGAGGACACTGTCCATTCCATGAAAATGGATTATGGAGCCACCACCAGCTTGCACAGTGAAACTCGGGTCCACAGCTGCATGGGGGTTTGCAACACATTTAAACTTCCTATTTTAGGCTGTTTACTACTTAAGGATACCCCCTTTTCCTTCAACTTTGAGGCCTCATTTTCCTTTTGGTTTAAATTTATTCATTTTTACGAACCCTCGGCTCTTACCAGCTGAAATTGGAACTCATCTGACCAGGCCACAGATTTCCAGTCATCTAGGATCCAACGAATATGGTCATGAGCATTTCAGGCAGTCTTGTGCTGTTAGGATAGGCACTAATCAGTTGTTTTCTGCCATAGACCATTAAGACCAAATTTTTCAGTACTGTGATAACACATACATTCGTCAAATATCCAACACTGATTTCAATTTCTGTTATTTCATGCAGTGCTGCTTGTTTGTTAGCACTGACAATTCTATGCAACTGCTACTGCTCTTGGTGGTTAAGTGAAGGCCATTGGCCACTGCTTAGTCTGTGTTGAGAGGTAATGCCTGAGATGTGGTATTCTCGGCACTCTGAACACTGTAAATGTCTAATTCCCTAACAGATTCTGAAATGGAATGTCCCATGTATGTATCTCCAACTACCATTCCATGTTCAGAGTTTGTTGATTTCCATCATGCAGACATACATCATGTCAGAAGCCTTTTCCCATTAATCACTTGAGAAGAAATGCCAGCTCTGGAAATGCACTGCCCTTTTCTACCTTTTGTGTGTGATATAGATATATCTCTGTTCCACGACTTGTCACCTCAGTGTATTTGTCATGTATTCACAATTTTTAACAGAGTAGATCACCAAACATATTCAGTTATTCTTCACATTTAGCCATCTTCTGAGAAAAATACTTAAAAGAATGCAAAAAATTTTGCCCCACTTGCATCTAGCTGTAGACAAAATTATAAAGCATTGTTTACTGAATAACAGTCTCATTACATATTGCCATTATAATCCAATCTTAATATGAACAACAGTACACAATGAAACTAGTATCTCATGATGAATTGCTGAAAGTAACAGAAATTTTAGTGTTTCAGATATTTATTCTAATTATAGTGAAGGTTTGCATGCCTGTAGGGATATTACTCAAAATTTAAACCACATGTTTATTCTATAATGCAGCTGGCATTCACTCCAGAGGCAAAACATTTCTCTGGGTCGAGTTTGGTCAGTGAATGCAGCAGCTCTACATGTTACGTAAGACTTATGTATACAAAGAGTGCAGTAGTAGAATGTTTAACTCTCTGAGCAGACCTCTATACGAGATTCATATAGCAGCCTAAGGAACAGACAACCTGGACTATTGACCAATAGGAATGTGCAATGCAGTTCACTGACACACTGATCCCTACTGCAGGACATGTTTACATTTGTAGAACACCACATAATACATAAAACCCATACTGCCTTCTTGCAACAGTGAAGTACACTGGCCGATCTGTTATGGTTTAGGCAGTCATACATAGTGGATTATCCTTTTTCTGAACAGATTTGTGAAAACATTCAAGAGTCTTAGATATTTATATTGATCTCCCTGCCACCTCCACTGTCCTCATGATAACTGCCGACTTGTTAATAGCATTAATAGTATGTGTAACGTACACCTTGCTCTTCTTCCTCGTGTCCTAAACAGACTAGTGTAGTTAAGATATATTAATGGCATTACATCTTTGATTTGGATGAATAGATAAAGCACATTGTCAGTCCTTTAAAAAAAAAAAAATGTGAAGAGTTAAGCTAGCTTCACCTTGTGTTGCTCCACTGTACAAGTTTGTTATCTTGCTGTGACAAGACCCTTCACAGCCATATATATAGGGGTTGTACAAAAGCATGGAAACACTGTCATAAACACATGCTTAAACATAAATGAATATGCTATCCAAGCCTGCCAGTTATCCTGTTGTATTTGACCATTAATGGCACCTGTGCAATGCCCTAAATATGTTGCAAGTATCAGTTGTGATGAGAATAGGGTTCTGTGTAGTTTCGAGTGCATTTTGTTGGAGCTAAGTGAAGTCTAAAGTGGGCAAATTGTTGTTTCTTGTATGGTGGGTGCTCCTGTAACCAAGGTAGCCAAAGTGTTTAGTGTTTCAAGAAGCACTGTATAGAGATTTATACCACATACAGTGTAAGTGGAAAATCATAATCTGCTAAAGCACAATTTAGACAGAAATTTATGTTGAGTGATCATGATGGACAGTCACTGCAGAGGACTTTGATGAAAAATATTGAGATGACAGCTGCAAAAGTCAGTGTAGAAATGAATATTACACTCATGATCCCTGTTAACACCAAAAGGGAATCACATTGGGATTCCAAAACTGCTATCAGTGATGCAAATTCCCATTCCAGGAAAATAGTGCCAAATCCGTCAAACCTAGACTATGGAGCAATGCAAGAGTGTCATTTGGTCAGGTGAGTCTTGTTGCACACTGTTTCCAAATTCTGGATGAGGTGTGCACCAAGAATGAAAACACTGAGGGGGTTCATTGGTGATTTATGAAGTAATTTCATGGTATGATATTCATCCCCATTGTTACTCAAAGGTTGCATTGCTGCCAAGGATTGTGAGACCATTTGGCTGATCAGGTACAGTATGTGTTCCAAAATGATGATGCTGTGTTCCAATCCAACAGAGCTGCTACTCACACAGCTTTCATTATCCAGAATTGGTCTTGCAAGCACAAGGTTGAATTTTTGCACCTACTCAGGCCACCAGATCTTACTATTATTGAGCTTTGTGGTCTACTTTGGAGCAAAGAGGGTGCGATTGCTATCCACCTCCATCATCATTACCTGAACTTTTCACTGTTTTGCAGGAAGAATGGTATAAGATTCACTTTAAAAACCACACAGGTCCTATATTTATCCATTCTGAGATGACTAAGCTGTTTTGAATGCGAACTGTTTTTCTTAGAACATATTAAACATGATAATGTAATGTGTTATGTTTGTGGTGTTTCCATATTTCTGTCCACCACCTGTACATCAGAACTATTTTCTTTGCAGTTGCTTTCTGAACTTCTTAAATGGAATGCAATTGATTTAGAACCTATTACTTATCAGTTATGGCAAATTTAACTGCAGTGTAGACATAGTTTTACTTTTGAAGTGAGTTTACATGATCTATTCATTATTATTGAGAGGGTGGGTAAGATCACAACAGTAGCATTCAGAGGCTTTTTGATATAGGCAAGAAGCAATTCATAACAGAGTTGAAGTCAGAAACCAGAATCTATTTGTGAAAGACAGAATGTCTAACACTGTTATACTTCAATTTGTGACCACCTTGTACAGGACATCAGTCCTCATCTTTTGAAATAAATATCGATCAGTGTGTGCACAATCAATAAAAACAGAAAAAATTTATCTCACAGCAGTAATAAAATTGCAGTTTTGAAAATGAGACTAAAGACAGTACTTCTCACAAAACCAATCCACATACATTATTGTTTATGAAGATTTGTAAAAATGAATAAATTTAAACCAAAAGGAAAATGAGGCCACGAAAATGAAGGAAAAGGTGGTATCCTTAATTACTAAATAGCCTAAAATAGGAAGTGGAAAAGAAGAAGAAGAAGAAGAAGAAGAAGAAGAAGAAGAAGAAGAAGAAGCAGAAGCAGAAGCAGCTGAATGAATGAATGAATGAATAGGTGTATTGATGAAGCTGCACCCCATTAGGCAAATGCGATCTTCTAATATAGGAGTATCTGCATTTAAAAATCTATTTGACTAGCTGGCAACAGTTGATCTGAGCTGCTTAGTGCTGTTGCTATATAAAAAAATTGACAATTTTATACTAACAAGGCCCTGAAACCTTAGGTAGTGCTGTTATTGATGACCTAATGCTTTTCTCACGAGTAGTAAACTATCCCTAGAAATTAGAACAACTCTTGCATGCTTACCAGAAAGAAAGAGCAAGCCCACGAAGTTTCTGTCGATATGCCTGCAGCAGGATTTTAGTACTGATTTTTAAATTAAATACAATGCTGTGTATAAAAATGACATCACTATTATTTGTAAGAAATTCATTACACATAATACATAGTGATGAAAAGAAACAAATATTCCAGTAAAACAATATTACATGCCCAATGTCGTCATTTATAGAAGCTGCTGGGAAGTGTGTTGTGATCCTATATAGTGGCACAAAAGACATGCTGTAAACGACAAATGACATATAAAATAGTTGTCGAGTTTTAAATCCAGCTACATTAGCTAGAGGATGCGCATCACGAGCAAGTTATCAATACACTAAATCCAATGATGTTTAGAGAACACAATAGGTGAATGGTCAGGCCAGGATAAAAGCAGTGTTTATGCTGAATTTCATAACTTTAATATGCAGAATTTCATAATACCTTTAAAAATGTATTCGTGGAAGGACACCGCTGAACTCAAAGGTCTCTTGGTGCAGCCGAGATCTCCCAAGGCACCCAGTGGTGAGCTTTATCTTATATGGCATTGTACAATGCACTCAGAGATAAACAAATATGTAATCCAGGAAAATTAACCAGGACATAATTCTTGTCCAAATTTAAAGGATACTTATTTAGAACAATTTGGTTTTAATTTCCGTACAGCTATCTGCAGTCCATTGCATCCAGAAGAATTATCATCATACATGCAGACCACTGAGCAGCTGATGACTGTGAGAAAGGACAATGACTGGCACAATTTTACAGTATCCCAACATTTCCAAATGCTTTATATGATGCCCTATGTATTTCCACTACCCTGCAGATATTGAATATGTTGTTCCATGTTGACATTACATTTTGTGACCTACCTCTGTTGTTAACAACTTGCCTGGTTTAGTTCAGCCATGATCTTCCCATCCCTTTGATAAAAGCAAAACATTTGTTGATAATTACATTACTTGGTCATATGGTACATTGTTATCCCTGGGATATGGGAACTGCATGAAAAATTTAAGTACAGCAAACAGTGATCTACAATGCCCAACACTCTTCCTACAGTCCTTTAAATACAAGATGTATCTAAAAAGGCCAATGAATCACATAAAAAATAATTACTAAAAGAGGAAAATGCCTGCAGAGTGATCTCCATTGGGCACAATGTAGTTTCTGCAATGTTCAAAAAGTTAGTGTAATGGTTTCTTTGGTAATCTCTTCATTCATAATTTTATGCCAATATCTGTGCACCATGACTACCTTTTATGTTCTGGATCCAACTGGTAGTACCAAATTTCATCCCCTTTGTTAAGGATGTGTCAAAAATTGGGTTTCTGTCATATGTCAATAAATCAATCTGCAATTTGTGCATTTTGAATTGGACAATTATCCATTTCATTCTTTACAAATGATGGCATTAATGCTGTCTTCATAAATTCTCAATTTATTAGATATCAATCTCAGAGAGTCAGATTGTCTGTCACTGCTACACTTATGACCAACTCAGAAGTAGCACTAAAAAAAAAGAAAAAAAAAAAAAATCATTTTTATCAGTTGGAAATATATTATTTTTAAGTCTTTATTATGGACTGCTTCATTGCACTTTGACAAGAGTCATACCAGTCACTATGTTTCTATGGCCAAAGCATTCTAATCTGCTCCCATTGAGTGGTTTTTGAGGCTATGTAACACTTCAATATCTCATCATGAGTATAGCTATATATACACACACATTCTTAAAAATGTGTTGCCACCAAGTTATGGTTCAATTCACTGAACTTTATACAGAACTAACATGCACATTCAGACAGTTCTATCACTATGTAGTTCTAATGCCCTGTATGTCAGTTCCTGCACTGATTTCATTCATCAAAGCCATCACAAAAACTACAAAAAATATTAAAAGCATAGATGATTTCCGCAAAATATTTTTCGGTGTTTTGAAATCCCATTTGCACACTACGCCTGATCAAAAGCTTATGGATAACTGATTTTCTAAATATAGTATTTCAGAACATTCATCACATAGTAATAACAGTACATCTAGAGAAATATTTTGCTAGATATAGGATAAGGGTTTATTGAGACAAAACTCAATAAAATGTAACAGCCAACAACAGATAGAGTGACAGTGGTTAATGCCACTGAATTGAGTTGCATACACTTTTGATTATTGTATTGACAGGCATTATTTAGGATCTCAGCCAGTTTGCTTGTGACATGACTGCCTACTGTCAAGTATAATTTTGATAAGACTACAACTTGATATAATTCTGACCTTATGCATATGAATGACCTTCTGCACATCGATGAATAGCAGTGAAATATACGTCATTGGCAAGTACATACATAATACAAATTGCAGACTTCATTTCACTCCACAAATACGAGAAAACTGTCAAGAACACAACAACAATACTGCCATCTGATCTATATGGAACACGGGTCAAGAATGTGGACTGTGTGCTACATTATACACATTCAATATTTCTAATTAATGGAAAAAAGGGGTTTTAAGGCTGGCTAATGATTTTCACATTAGCACTGTACAGAAATTATAAAAACTTCATTTTGGTGCAACGCGTATAGTAAAGATTATACAGTAAAGAATTACCCACAAACATTCAACACAGATGTCAGTGATAGTGAACTTTTTGCAACACTGTAGTATCTGCAGCATAATTTTGTAACTAAGACTAGATCATCATTTACATACAAAACATACAATAGTACAGAAAAGACATTTAGTAGTTACCTAACATTTGTTCTAGGTACCGCCAGTTTGACAAAGTACAATCACCATGTTGCACCGCATAGAATATTGACAAAAAGACTCGCGAGATACTGAACTACACTTTAATCACTGCTCACTCTTCCTAAATACTTGTACGCAGAATTTATGGTTTAACAAGTCCTTCCAGGGCTGGAAAGGAAGCCAATGTGTACTCTGTATGTCTGCCAGGGAGCTCCATCTGAGATGTGGAGGTGACCTCGAATGTTGCGATGAAACGTGCAGGGTGCAGTCTTCTGCATGTCATGTCTCACATCAGCACCAACAATGCCTGTTGCATGGGTTCTGAGGCAATCCTCAGTTCATATAGGCAACTGGTGGAGGTGGTGAATGCTACTTACATCATGCAAGGGGTGCAAGCTGACCAACTTGGAGCCTTGTTCCCAGAGTCAATTGGGTCCTTTGGATTGGAGCCGAGGGTCTGGACCAAACACTTCATTGACTGACAGTTTTCATTGCAGATTTCTGGACCTGTGTTATTGGATGAGGTTTTGTAGAACTCTCCTTGATAGGACAGGGGTGCACTACACAAAGGAAGCAACTACTCGAGTAGCAGAGTACTTATGGAGTGCATGTGTGTTTTTTGTGGCTAGGCTGTAATCTGAGGTACTCTGATCAAAAATCACCAGTCAATACACAGAAAGGGAAGTCAGACCGTGTTCAGAGTTAACTTACTTGAACTGTCAAAATTTCATCAGTAAATTGTCAAAATATTCATAATAAATTTCCTGAATTTACTGTGCTCCAGGAAAGTTTTCCCACTCAAATTATTGTTGGTAACAAGAGCTGGTAGAAACCCAAAGTAAAAAGCTCAAATATTTAGCAAGTCATGGAACAGATTAGGTGACATAGGAGGGGGAGTGTTCATTGCTGTTAACAAAAATGTTGTGTCTATTGGAATCAAAGTTGAATGAGTCAGTGAAGTTATCTGGTTGCATATAACAGGTAGAGGTGAAACCAAGTTAATTTTTTATGTTTTTATCAGCCACTCGATTCCACTGTGGCAGTTCTAGAGTCATTCAAAGGCAGTCTATGGTCAATAGCACATAAATACCAAGATTATTCATTAGCAGCTGGCAACAAATTCAGCCTATCGAGTATCAATTGGGACATCTATGCATTCATTCTGGGCACTGGAGTACAGTCAGACTATAATGTGAAGTACTTCTGAACACGTTTTCTAAAAACTGTTTTGAGCAGGTAGTTCAGCATCACACGTACAATGGAAATATCTTAGACTTCTTAGCTACTGACAGGCTTGACCCTATCGAGAGCGTCAATAAAGACAGAGGAATTAGTAAGCATGATGTTATGGTTACGGGCGTTAATAAATCAGTCAAGAAGGCTAGGAGAGTGTAGGAGCAGTTTTTAGCATCTCAGTTCCAGTAAGATGGACAAAGGTTAAACAGGTGGTAAATTGTGCTCTGGGGTGGTGTGCTGAATTAGTGGTTTAAGGACAGGAAAGAACCCCCATGGTTTAACAACAAAATCAGAAAATGCTGAGAAAGCAAAGGCTGTTGCACTCCCAGTTCAAAAGAGAACACGCAAAAGATGACAGGCAGAGGTTAGTAGAGAGTCGTGGGTCTGTGAAAAGATGCATGCATGAAGCATACAACTGCCATCATCATACCTTAGCAAAAGATCTGGCCAAAAGCCCGACAAAATTCTGGCTCTATGTAAAACCTCATAGCACGTCTAAAGCTTCCATCCAATCTCACTATTAGTTGCTGTGGCAGTTGAAGACAGCAATACGAAAGTCGAAGTTTTAAATTTCACATTTGAGAAATTGTTCCCACATGAGAATGATGCAAACATATCACCCCGATCATCGAACAGACTCCTGTACAAACAACATAGTAATAAGTGTGCCTAGAGTAGAGAAACAACTGAAATCTTGTAAGCTGCCACGTCGACATAGTATCCCAATTCCATTCTGCAAAGAGTTCTCTGCAGCACTGGCCCCTTACTTGGCTAACATTTATCATGAATTTCTTACACAGCACAAACTCCCAAATCAACTGGAGAAAGTGCATATGGCTCCTGTAATAAGAAGGATAAAAGAACAGACCCACAAATTGCGGTCCAATATCCCTATCATTAGTTTGCTGCAGAATCCTTGAACATATTCTCAGTTTGACGATGATAATCTTGAGGCTGAGAAGCTTATATCCACAAATCAGCACACTTCAAGAAAGCATCACTTGTGCAAACCTCAGCTTGCCCTTTTCTCACATGATACACTGTGACTTATTAATGAAGGGCAACAGGTAGATTCCATATTTTTTTTATTTTTGAAAAGCATTTGACAGGGTGCCCTACTGCAAACTGTTAATGCTGCTACAAGCGTATGGAATAAATTGTCAGATATGTGTGTGGCTCATGGGAGATGAGGGTATCATCAGGAGGGCCCCAGGGAAGTATGATAAGACTTATTGATTCGATGGACAGCCGTCTGCAGCTGTTTGCGGATGAAGATATAGTGTACAATATGGTGTTGAAGTTGAGTAACTCAACACTTAGGCAGAAAGTATTCACTGCTCAAAAGAAAGTGGTTAGAATAATGTGTGGGGCTCATAGTTGCACCTCTTGTATGCATCTGTTTAGAAGGTTAGCAATTCTTACAACAGCCTCACAGTACATTTACTCAGTAATGAAATTTGTTCTCAACAACATGGACGAATTTAAAAACAATAGTGACATTCATGATAATATTATCAGGAGAAGAAAGACTTACACTGTCCTCTGCTTAACCAGTCTTTGGCACAGAAACAGGTAAAATATGCTGCTGTAAAACATTTCGATAAATTAGCAGATGAAATAAAATGTCTGACAGACAGCAGTAATAGTTTCAAAAAGAAAATGAAATCCTAACTCCTTGACAACTCCTCCTATACAATAGATGAATTCTTGAATAGGAATAAATAAATTTAAGAGAATGGGGTACATAATAAAAATTTTAGGCTTTTAAAAAACTTAATTCATGTGTGCATTTCTTAGGTACCTAACACGTTTCACATCATAACAGCCACCATATTATTTTATATATACATAAAAGATAAAGGGTGAGCAGCAATCTATGGTTGTTTGCTGATGATGCGGCAGTGTACAGGAAGGTATTGAAGTTTAGTGACTGTAGGAGGATACAAGACGACTTCTCATTTGTGTGATGAATGGCAGCTAGCTCAAAAACGTAGAAAAATATAAGTTAATGCAGATAGGTAAGAACAACAAATATGTGATGTTCAAATTCAGAATTAGTGGTGTCCTACTTAACACAATCATTTCTCTCAAATATCTGGGCATACTGCCACAAAGTGATATGAAACTGAACAAGCATGTGAGGATTGTAGTGGGGGAGGAGGATTGTAGTAGGGAAGGTAAATGGTCAGCTTCAGTTGAATGGGAGAATTTTGGGAAAGTATGGTTCATCTGTGAAGGGGACCAGATACAGGAAACTATTGTGCTCTCCTTCATTTTGCTCGAGTGTTTGGGATCCCTTCAGGTCAGATTAAGGAAACCAACAAAGCAATTCAGAGGCAGGTTGCTAGAATTGTTGCCAGTAGGTTCAAACAACATGCAATTGTTACAGAGATGCTTCGGGAACCCAAATGGAAGGAAGGTGGTATTCTTTTCAAGGAACACTAGTCAGAAAAATTAGAGAACTGGCATTTGAAGCTGACTGCAAAATTATTCTACTGCCACTAACACATTTCACGTAAGGACCATAAAGGTAACATATGAGAAATTAGGGCTCATACAGAGGCATATAAACATTTGTTTTCCCCTGTCTCTATTTTCAAGTGGAACAGGAAAGGATATGACCAGTAGTGGTACAGGGTACCCTCCATCACACACCGTATGTTGGCTTGCAGAATGTGTATGTAAAGAAGATGTGCCATTCCTTGAAGCCTGCTAGATGAACCTTAAAGTCACATTTAGGCATTAATTCTTGAAATAGCATATGAGTTTCAAGCTAAAGGAACTTACTTGAAGGGTAGCATATACTACTAGAGCAATATTTTACACATGTAAGAAATTTAAATATAGCTAGCCACTATGTTGGTCACAGGACTGGGATCTCATCAGGTGTTATTCTGTACATTGGCTTGACAGTCAAGCAGTTGATCAAGAAGACCTGTGATATCAGTACATATGGTTGTGCATGCTTAACACATTGAACTCGGCATCTCTGTAGTTGTGCAGACATAGCTTTTCATTTGCCACAAAGTAAGGGTGTACTCTGAAGACCTTGATCTGCATAAAAATCAATGGCATCTTATGTAAGACCTACAGGCAGCAAAGTATTTGTGGTAGGAGTTTTCATCAACTACCTTAGTTTTGAATTGTGGACAAACTACCCAGAGTACAGAAAATCCCTTGCCAATTCAGTGGTGCAAACCAGCTACTTGCAGTTTGGCACAGAAGCCACTGCATTACATGTGTGCTGCTTACTCAATTTCCGTAGCACAGTGTTTATGAAGGATGTAGAAAGCCACTATTGGAGACAGTAAGCATGAAATCTTGACTGCTAAGTCACAGTACACATTGGTACAAAGTATTGACAGAGTAGAAGTGTGTCAAAAATCACTAAGTGATTCATCTCACTTTTAAATGGGGTGCAGTTCACGTAGGTGGTGGAGATATTCTCATGTGGGAGTGGTAGAGGTTTAGATGGGATAAAAATGGCACCCTTGGTATGTCTGTCATCTGTTTACATTTGCAACACTTGCATGTTACTTGTACCTTCAATATGCACATTCACCTTCTGATCACACTCTCAGACCTTTCTAACACAATGTGGAACACTTTATGAACATCGCAGTGCCTGTGCACCATAACCTGTACTGTCATGATACAATAACAACTTTCAAAATTGTTTACAAGAACATAAAAATGAGCAACTTCATTTTCAGTGGCAGTAATTCATCATTACTTCACAGACTGTGCCATTAAGATGGCCACTCCAGCAGCAGTGAATAATAACTCAACCATGCACCATGTAGTTGACATCAGAGACAAATATAGTCATCTCTTTGAGAATTTTGTCAGTGTTCTACAGTCTTTGAATTTCCAACCAAAATAAAATAATATTCAACACAACGTCAATCTATAGAATGAGTAGTCAGACTTCTGATATACCGAAGATCAGTTTCTACACATGACATAGTGGATAGTTTAGTAACTGAAGGTCAGAAATATTCATTACATTTGCAAATACCCACATTCATAATGTGGTGCTCAATTGAAAATTATGGATATAAAATATGCTACAGTAGTGTGAAAAGTTCACATGTAAATTAAGCCTGCTCCATGGCATACTTTTATGTTGTTACACCCCCCCCCCCCACCCACACACACACACACACACACACACACACACACACACACACACACACACACACACACACACACACACACCATTTGAGTAAGGGTTAAATTACAAAATATTAAGAATTATTGAATAAAAATTTTATTACGTCCCAAGATTCATTCATTTCTGCTATTAATTAAATCAAATTTATTACTGAACACAGTGACAGATCCACCTGTCTATTACACTAGAAGATACAGTCTTATTTGTTTCATCAGAGTCAGCCTATCAAACAAAAGGCTATTTCTCACTGAAACTTATATGAAGCAAGCACATCTTAAATTTTAATCACAGAACCACCACACAATGTCAACACATTGTAACCTCAAAGAACCTTTTGCAAAGGCTCATTATTCCTTCTGGAAGAATGTTACAGTCCTATTTATAATGTAGGAATCTAATCTAGTTCATAGTGGGATGCTAAGATTCCTCACTTTGATGAGGCACAGTAGTTTTATGAATGAACTTATAGAACATAGTACCTCATGGCTAAGAGAAAGGTAAAGCACTGCTCAGAAATATATATTCTCAGAAGTCACAGTTCTCATAAACAGTGATTATGTAACAGTTTAAAAAAGCACTAAGCTTCAGTTTCTTTAGGAAACTTCTCTTTCGGTGGATACATGGGATACAGTTCCAACGTTGATGGTGCTGTGGGCATGTTGTTGTGTATATAGTCATTAAGTTTCTGGCTTAATTCATCTAATACTTCTGCGAAGACAATAGTGTTCATGTTCTGTCCAAGTAAGTACAGAAGCAGAAAGTCTCCTATCTGTAAAAGAAAACATACGAAACTCTTTATCTGGACAATTTGTTCAAAAGATGTACTTAATTTGTGCATTCTACAAACACATTAATGGTCTGTTAAATTTCAATCAATGGTTATTTTCTAAAATCTAATAATGCAGCTTACTCATCATACAGTAAAATTCCAGTTTCAATAGTGAAATGCACTTACTTGCATTTTTTCCACAATAGCAGTAACACCATTTGGTGACCCAAATCTGAAACGTCGTTTAAGAATAGTTTCCCTCACTGATGGGAGAACTACAATAACTAGGCTGTACAGGAGAGCAAGCCCTGACAAAACTGCCAGAATAATAAGCCAAAACCATAGGAATATGTATATCTTTTCATTGATTATATTCAGAGCCAGCACACACAGAGCATCATGTTTCTGAATAGTTCCTGCAATGAAAATGAGTTTGTTTAGAAAAAAAAAACAGTGCAATTTTGTTACAATTCCATTTACAAATAATTTCTATATAGAATCATTTACAGTTGTTCTCAAAAAGTTTGTGCTGTCACACAAAAAAGGCTTTATAAATTATCTGTTATTTATAAATCCTATTTCATCAGTTGCATTACTATCTTCAAGAAAACAAACTAGTTTGTGTACATTACCTGAGGCACCATATTTGTGGAAAGTGCACTTCGTTACTCTTGGGAAAACTACCACCATAGGATCAGTTCGATTTTCTTGATTGCGGCCTGAGAAACTCAGTACTTCTGTCCCATATGTCATGAAAGCCCCTCCCAGGAAGACATCAATGAATACGATGTTGCCAATCTAGATGAGGGAAAAGTATTAGAAGTCTCATTATATCACCAAGAGGTAAACAGCTTAAATTTCTCTGAAGCAGTTACTTCCTTGCCTTTTACTTACCACATTAACAAAATTAAGAGCTTCACAAAAGAAATAGCCCGAAGCATAAAAATTATGCAGGTGAAGTGTGTCAATAATATACTGCACAAGGCGTGACTGCCTGGCACGTCGGTCTTCATTTGTGGTAGCAAGAGCACCACGCATACCATCACTTATCAGACGTACTTTTCCTTCTTCCCAGTTTTTCCAAATCCAGTGTGGCACATAGAACAGAACTCCCTAGAACAAGTAAAAGTGTTTTCCATACCAACAAGAATTGTAAATCTAATGTTTGCTGGTACAGAATACAAGAAAATTGTTAACACAAACCTGTAATGTTGACATATGTTTATGTATACATTGAATTCATAGACTGTCATCCACAATACTTACAGTACTATAAGGTTTCTCAGTGAAAGGCAACAAAAAATTTTCCTGATTATTTGTATGATGAATCTGTTGGCTCAGTACAGCATTATGAGACTATCTAGAAATGGGGGATTTAGATTCCTGGAGCAGGGATCAGCAACTTTTTTGAACAGCCAATGGTGAATGGAAACTATAATCCTCAGGTCACAACAACTTCTCTCTGAGTACCATTTTGTTGTTTCAGTATAGTCACTATGCAAATCCTGGCACCAAAACATAACTATAGTTCATTCATCCTAGCTAGTATCTTTTGCTCACGCTGCAAATTTAATATCCCTCTAATTTGGAGTTCTTTAAATAAATGGTACAGATTTAAGGGGAACCTCTAAAGCACTTCTGGGAATGTTCATTACTATCATTATTATCTCTAGACAGACGGACACTATTCCTATTTAATTTTATGAATAATATTTTCACTAAAGATTTTCCTTCAGTTCATTACTCCATTTAGGATTTATGTATGAGCACAGAGTAGTAAGACTACCTGAAAGTTTTGTTCACGCAAGTGTGTGAACATATGATTTACCAACCTGAACTTAAATCGTGTATCTAAACACAAGTTACATTCAGAAGTGACTTTTTCTGGATTCTAATAACAAATGAAGACAAGAGTCCAGCAGGTTCTCACACATTAAATCTGTTTAATCTTATTGTGAACTTACCTGAAAGAACAGCATAAATGGCACCCACTGGTAATAAGAATGATAATGAGTTTCATTATCTTCATCAACATAATTGCCTAATCCTGGGTGAGCAACATGGGTTCCAACAGGTTTTCCTTGTTGATGAGGCAATGTGAACGTTGATGTTATCCAGCAATATGTATTGATAACATGGCAAGCAACAGCACCATCATTTATACAGTTTATAGGCTCACCTACAAAAACGATAGATTTTTAGAGTGAGACACACACTTTCTGAACATGTACACAAAGTTTTATTAGCATGTCATCTGTCAATCAGTTTTTACAATCTTAACCACAGATGAAATACTGCAAGTCTCCTTATCAAGTTGTGACTACAAGCTGCACATAAAATTATTTGATTGGTTGTTCACCACCACCACCACCACCACCACCACCACCACCACCACCGCGTCTTACTGGTACTTTTAGAAATTTTAAATGTAATCTTAACTTTACAAGTCTTAATTATTTTATTTTAATTTTTAAGACAATTTATCATTCACACTAACAATTATGCCATGAATCGCAGGAGAGCATCTGTGAAGTTTGGAAGGTAGGAGACGTGGTACTGGCGGAATTAAAGCTGTGAGGACAGGGCGTGAGTCGTGCTTAGATAGCTCATTCGGTAGAGAACTTGCCCGCGAAAGGCAAAGGTCACGAGTGAGTGGTCTGGCACACAGTTTTAATCTGCCAGGAAGTTTCATATCAGCCCACACTCAGCTGTAGAGTGGAAATTTCATTCTAATCCATGTAATATAGACCAACTCTGAAAGAACTCTTGGTATGTTTGTAATTAATGTTAAATATTAAAATGACACAGCCACATAAATTAATCCAAAAGCATTACTGCTTGTTAGAAATGTTTGTGTACGGTCTCTATTTTCCTTCACAGTAAAGTGGAAGTGGGTGTAAGAGAACGTATCTGCTTGCTGTGAATTACGAAGTAGGAAGAAAGATAGAGGATTTAACATCTTGATGTGGAGGCCATTAGAGACCAAAAAATAACTCAAATGAAGGAATACAGGTGAAAATTAGCCATAGCCTTTTTCAAGGTGACCACCTAGGTATTTAGCTAAAGCACTTCACCTAAACAACAGGAAACTTGTTAGTACAGCAGGTCAAGTATTTGAACTGGCAACTACTTATTGAAAATGACAGTTTACACTACAAAGACTGAAAACAAACCTCTATGTGCCTTATTTTCCCCTTAAGAGTAGACACCAAAAGTGTATTGTATCATAATAAAAACACAAGGAAATTCCTTCAATGATCGATATACAAATTTCAAGCAACATCTGCTATCAGACACTTATGTCAGGAACACTGCCACAAGATATTTTCTCTCTTTGATCTCCTTAATAGTTTTTAGTGGCTAAGATTATGTTATACCTGACACAGAACTATAATAAAGTGCAGGAGTGAAGGATATTTACTGAAAGAAGATACATAAATAGCTGCTCGAGTTAACAAGGCACATAAAAGAATGGGTTGTCAAGTTATATTCAGAATACAACCTCATCCTAACAGAGAGAAATGAAAAGATGTTTAACAATTATGGCTAGAGAATAGACATACATTACCTATAAGACTGTTAGCTGTGCACAGGATGCAGCAGAGGAACAAAATTGCTGATGTGACTCTGTAGTGACAGCGAAATACAACATTATCGATGACTGCCCTGTCAAGCAGATACCGAACCTTTACAAAACCAGCAACAGCAGATGCCAGACCAAGGACAGTCATCTTGTTTTACGTGTGTCCTCTATCTGAAACAAACATTTTCTTTCTGTCAGTTTAAGGCTACACAAATTTTGTTGACTAACTAGGTAGACAGTTATGCAAGGTAAACACAGATATGCAAAAGATCTCTATTTTACTTCTGCATAATTTCGTGGACAAAATTTATATTAGCAGCTGTATTTAAGAAACAGTGATGGGCTCAATGTGTGTCATCATCCATCACAAAATTACTTTTTAAAATTTGTTTTTATTTGCATTAGCTATCATGTGACACATGGAAACGGTCATTTACAGCCCCACAATCTGAATATCCAGTTTCAAAACACAACAAATGCTGAGGTTTATTTTCAGGACAGCTGTGCCTGAAGTTTTTTGATACAGCTGACTGATAACCTGACATTTTCATATCTGAGAAGCATGCATATTAAAGATATTGGAATTACACCTTCAGAGCAACAAATTTTACACTTCTATTCTAAAACTAACCACTATAAATTATATGCAGCAGATGTACTGCTTGCTAAAGTGCCATTACTTTTTATTGTTCAATTTCAATGACAGCAAGACATCATCACATAAGCAAATATTACTGTACCCTTTATCAGCTCAAGGAGGCATTCTGTAAATGAGATTGATGTCGAAACAATATGTATTTGGTATAAATCTGTTTCTGTGAAACAGCATCTGACAGTAGTGCCTCTTGTAGGATCTTTCCATTGCCATCTTCCTTGACTTAAGAAAACTTCTCATGATGTGCCTCAGAAGGTGATTCTTTAAAATACCCATGCATACTCAGCACACATTTTGTTTGTTTGAAAGTGGAATTTCCACATCTATATTTGACTTTCATACATCATTCAAAAATGGCAGTTCTGGAAAATCCACCTTTTAATTCAACGCAACAATAGTTTACAGAGTATCATATTTAAAGTAAGTTTTAAAAAATTACGCCTGCTCTATTTGCCTTCCTATTATAATTTTAAGTCCTAAGCAATGAATTCCTTTATTTTTTTCCGTGTTTAATTCTCAGCTTTGTGGATCAGTAAGTATTCTCAAAATGATGCAGAAAGTTTGAGAGTTTCATGTTTTGTTGTTGACATTAGTTGAGGAGTAAAAACTCAGACCTGGCAAAGACAGGGTAGGAAATCTGTCATGCCTTTACAGAAACTATTCTGGCCATGACCAGAAGTGATTTGGGGGAAACCAGGATTGCTGCAAGTGTATTTGTATCTTATTGCCTCTCTGAGTTTAGTATCTAAACCAAAATGTTTATGTAGACATGAGGTAGAAATAAGAGGTAACAACAGCTGCTTAATGTAAATAAGGAAGCACCAGCTATTTTCAGTGGCTTTCTTGCTAATTTTACTTTCAAATTTAAGAATGAGCACTAGTAGTTTATAGCAGTTTGCTGAAAATTATTAAGGCAGTTTCAAACAGCTGCTCCACTTTGTTGATTTATACGTTGACTCATTTTCATTCCTGTATGTTGTCCTTCGAGAAAGGTTCAATGGAACAAAATGACGAGTGAATCACTTTAATAGTCACTAATGAACAGTACTAGCTGTCAAGTTCAACAGACTCTTGCATATATATGATTTTAGGTACCTATCTTGAAATATCCCAAAACATTGTCAGACCACTACAGTAGCAATAATTTCTTTTGTTTTCACCCATCAGATTGTTTTTAATTCTTGCTCATGTTCCCAAAAAAGGTATCCCTTAGATATAATATTTACATTTGGGGAGATTGGTGTTCATATCCTTGTCTGATTCTCTGTTTCTCAAAACTGCTGAATGATTCACCATAGATGACTGAAAAAATTCTTTTGAGATTCATGGCCAATGAAACTTCTTCTCCAACCCTGATGATTGTTGACATGACAAACAGACTCCTTCCTTTAGATAACTATTCCATTAGTTTCTACATTTACACCCCAGCTACAAACGTTTCCTATTGTCTGAAAAGCTGAGGATTCTATTTCAATGTGCAACTCAGTTGTTAAACAGTATTTGACAGTAAGATTCAATCCTATTTGCACATGTCACAGACAAATGTAAAACTGTGTGTAGATGCAACATTAATTTGAGTACTTCATTTGTAATTTACGCTGCCATTTTTTGTAATCTCTGATATAAGCAGGACATGGCTTTTTCCGATGTGTTGGAAATGTGATGTTTGAGTGTTTTGTCCGAGAAGGGAGTGCAGGGTTTGTTGAGAACATGTTGCCTGCAATAGCATTTGGAAAGCCATGACAGGTACAGTGACAGATTTTATGCTGGAAGCCGATTCCGGCTGCGGGACGCAAATAGAATTTGTTGTACTTCTGAGGAAATTGGCACGTTTTTTAAATTCTTGTCGCAGAGGGTACGAACTTATCAGTAACATACCACGTTGGCCAGCAAATTTATATGAATGTTTCATACTGTTAAGTAAGTTTTCCAAGGTATTTATTGTTAAAACAATCACCTAGCCATTCATGCTTTGCTGTTATACAATACCGAAAATTTTTTAAAGCTGTTGTGCTACAAGTGATCGTACTTTATGGCTTGGATAAAGTCATTAATCGCAGCAATGTACGATTTTCCGCAGCGTGAGAATTTTTTCCCTCGGTATTACGGAGCGCTAAACGAGTAAGCTGTCGTGAAAGCTAACGTCTAATTCTTGGAGGCGGCATGTCGAAGCCCGTAACAAACCGCATTTGGTATGGCCGAGACAAAGTGAGGGTGGCAGCTTGGCAACAGAGCCGACTCAGTGGCGGTGGCAGCGGCGGCGGCAGCCAGCAAGTAACGGACGGGCTCGGGCTCGCTGGAATGCGCTGGGGCCGGGCGCCGGATGGCGGCTTTATTCCACCCGCGAACAACAGCTCCCTACCTGCAGACCAAATGTTCCCGCAGTAGCTGCTCAATCTTTTATCTTTCTCACTGTCACAGACCTTTCAGTAGGGGGTGATTAGATACCGGATTTTGCCGTGTGACGAGAGTTAAACGATCTAAATTGGTGGATTGCTGGGAAATTCCAGTATGCAGCTACCAAAGAGAGTAGACTTTTCATTCGTCTGTGGTAAAATAATGTAGCTTTTACCATGCAAGGTATGGATGAAACGTTTTGACAGTAAATTGTGATGCACTTTTCTTCCTCAGAAGTTGTTGCACCCGCGAACGGAAATGTCTCAACAATATTCTGATTCTGTGCAGCAGCATCTCATTTCCTCACAATGTCTCACGAAACACGTTCGTCGACATCTTTGACTACTCCACTCGAAAGAGACTTTTCTATGCTCCTCACGTTTAAATAAAAAACGAGATCATAGTGGTCATTTTGCCCAGACAGTGAACTGCAGCTACACAAGCAACGCTACGAATAGTGAATAAACCCACAGGAAAAAGTTCTAAATACAGTTTTCTTCGTGTCAAGAGACAACGCCATGTGACAACAGCAGACAGCACCATCATGCGCTGAAGAGTTGTTTAAATGCATTTGACGTAAAAAAAACTTGCCACAAACGCAGCAAGGAGTGGGAGTAATACAGGGAGGGGGAAGCCACGGGAAACTTAATTTAGCTCAGGTCGGTGGTTCCCCCACCTCTGTCACTATTCCTACCTTTGAAACATTTGCAAAGATTTGCTTGTTCCACCACAACTGTAATGTCTCCTCTCAATGGAAACAGTATATTCTGAAGACAGTCCCTTGTGTATGTTCTTGGTTTCAAATTGATCAGATGAAGTATAAAGCTTTCCAGAAGTGTAATTTGTCGATTAACTTATCACTGCCTTTTAGTAGTTAAAGCTTTTCGTCTCGGCTGTGCGAGAGAAAGGATTACAAATTTTCCTGCGTTTCCTGAAAAAAGAGCCAGTGCACTTTTTCATTGCCTTTCTGGAATTCCATAGTGAAGCCTGTTTGATAGATATTGGTCTGTGCCACATGAATACGCCTCAGAATACGACATTGCTTGCTGTAAGAATTTCTTGTCCACGTCCAGATTTTACGGATACGACTGCGTGAGAAAAATCACTGGTAGTACCGGTATCACGAAATATTTTTCGCGAATGCTTGGGAGCGGAAGCGCAGGAGGGAGAGGGCCCATCTCCATCACTTGACTCCAATTTGCTAGCAGCCAGCGCCAGCTCTGACTGGAATTTTAATCTTCCCAAGCTGACCTGTATCACTGGCCGCCGTCTATCGCACGTGCGCTGCATGACTATTAATCGAAACAAAATTTCAACGCAGCTCACAGCAAAAGAACGTCAAACTTACTTTCAAAATGTGTAACAATCTTTCTTAGTTCTGTGAATCACGATGATATTCAGAATATACTGTGGAAGTATCGTGGAGCGTAATTCAACAAGGGCTACAATGTGCTCAGAAGGAGTGCAGTAAATATTTTGAAATGGAAAATGAAGTTCATTAACACTTTGGTAGCCATACTCAAAGGTCAGTTCCTCACGTCCCTTACAACGGTATCTACTTCTTCACTACGAAAATGGTTTATTATAGTCAAACTGATGCTTCACAACTAGTGAACAGTCTTCGTAGGATTTACGAGAGCCTGTACACATTGCTATCTAGATAAAACCCGCAACAAAACGAAGGCAATTTTGTCGTATACCTAACGGAAGCGGTTAACATTCCCTTTCAAGTAAATTCCTTTAGGTAGCTACATAAAAACGTTACATCGACCTTAAATTGGTGGTGGCTTCATTGTAATGTATGTGTGTTTGAAAGAAAGAAACAGAGAACGTAAGTACCACCAAACTTCAATTTCTTTACAACAAGCTTTGAGTAGGAACCCAATAACTAAAAAACTAAGTAAGGTACTGTACTAAATTTTGGCAATACTGTGCATTTCTTAATTGTACCTACGATGATAGAAAATTTACTGGGTAGCTCCTACACACTAATCAGATTTAGAGGTAGTGTGTGTGTGTGTGTGTGTAACTACAATCTCCTATACACGCATTCGAGTGTAAACTTTTTCTAATATTAAAAATATGAGAAACGACTGAACCATTTTTCTAAAATCTCACAAACGTCAGTCTTTTATGTCACTGAGTTCTGCCGTTTAAATTTGTGATAACACTTCGAATGTTTAGATTTATGCTGTAGCTCGTATTGCTATTTGATGAAGCCCTGTAATTAGGTTAGCGTACACATCTTTCATATTTAATACTTCTAGCGAAAATATTTTCTACTGAAGTCCATCCTTCGTTTCGTATTCTCTAATAATAAGTTAGTGTTAGGCGGCATTCAGTTATAAATATTTTCAGCACATAGAAACTAATTCAAATGCTTATAAAATAAACACTGATAGATTACACAAATTCTTGGTAAATGTACAAAATCTTCAAGTAGTATTTGGTTTTCTGTACGTTTAGTATCTGAAGAGAGTAATTCGACTACATCGCATAAGGATTTTAAAACTACTTGTCACTGCTTGCTTACTTATACACAATCAAAGAAAATCAAGAGAAAGAAATGTTCATCGGCACAATATTCCTTAAATTAGGTGTCTTTGAGCTTTGTACAAGTTAAGAAAAAAAGGGTGCATATGGATTCGCAAACGCGTTGTTTAAGCGTCGACCTTTTATTTTTTTTGTTACAGCTCTCACCAATTTCGCAATATTAAATATACAACTATTCACGGAAGCTTAACTTCTTTCGGAGCACTCCACATATGACGTAAAATAAAAGCAAGACTAGCCTAAAACGAGTGTGACACTTTTAGGACAACCTGTCCGCGCACGGCTGCAAGCAACAACCTGTTGCAGGCGAACGCAGACACCTGCAGGAGGCAAGATAGGCTGCACTTTGTGAGCAGAGTGGCTTCTCGTTTCTCCCCCTTGCACAGATGTTCCCGCCTGACCTGCGCTTTGTTTAATAACTCAGAACAGAAGAAAGCAAGCGAAGCAGCTGAAAGTCTGCCTTTGTATCTCGCACACCAGTACACAGTAGAAGAAAGGGCCAGAACAAACCTGGAATCCCGGATGAAATCCAATCACGGACACACGGCACTACACCGAGAGCAAGCGTTCACATAGAAGCGTTCTAGCGAGAGGCCGAGACAGTTGTGTAAGTTGACTCCAGATGCGGCTGTGGCGTGGCGTTGGCGTGTAGGTCGCGCGGAGTGGGGAGGGGAGGCTGCAGGCAGGCATCTCAAGCCAGCAGGGCCGCTGTCCTTGCTGCTAACTACCAACAGCTGCTCATCTTCGGGCTGCGCGCTTCAGACGTCGCACCCACACATCACTTTATGACGGATGGATAGTGTTTAAATCCAGAAACGGGTTCATGTCTTTATGATGCAACTGATAAAATTTCCGACGAGTGCCTTTCCGCGTAAAAATGAAAAGGAGAGGCAAGAGGAAGAGGGCAAAAAGTCTGCGAAGGAAAGTTAATGTCAAATGGTATTTACAAATGATATTTTAAAATTGATATTGAAAATTGCCTAGTATGCACGTGAAGAAATACAAATTCAAACGCTGGCGTAGCTGATGCGTTATTGAAAATTCAATAGCCCATCCATTTGGAATAAGAATTGCTCACACAGGAGTATAACACGAAAGTTGTCCCCCGTAAAATATTACGTCACCCACTTTCCTAGCAGTGATTGCTATCGCACGCTTTTGAACATGCTTTTCATCGGTTTTGCAGTGATTAAATATAGATCATAACCCTATCGTGTCGCCCTTCAGCTGGGGCGGTTCGAACAAAACCACCTACATTATATCAAAGTGGTGTTAAATCCTACCTTTTGATTAATTTCACGTTACGCGGTCAACGAATGTGTCATCAAGACCATCGGAACTTGAGTAGCTGTTCACTTGCAAATATGTTAATCCACTTGTTTCTATAAAGTACATAAGCCTCGGAGCTGGGAGAGCGCCTGTATCAGTGTTTTACGGGACCGCTAATATATTTAAAAACTATGAACTCACACATTGGTTTTCGGATTCACACATCCTGGCCAACTAAACTGTGAGAGACTTCAAGACGCACATACGCGTCAGACAAATGACTCGTACAGTAGTAAGGTGTACATGAAACTAGTCCTGTAGCTCAGCAAATTCTCTTTCCGCGTTTGAAGTAACACAAGAAGAGCATCCTCTGCATCCAAGATACGCGGAAAGTCAAACCACTATTTAGACACCAGGGACTGATCTCGTGTTAAAGCAGCTATTCTCATTTAATGGTACACTGTGTCAGTATGGGCGGTACTGTTATCCGTAGAACAAACTCTTGTGATTGCTTTGCAAGTGTAAAATAACAGGTTCCTACTCTGCTCATAAACACTATTATTCATTTAAATATGCAACGCATTAAAACCGTCGCCGCATTCTTGTCGTGTGCGCCGTGAAACATGAAATCAAAGTCGCTGCTACAGCCATTTACACATGCACTCCGCAAGCCACCTTACGGTGTTTGGCAGAGGGTAAATAGTGTACCAATAACTACGGTGAACTAATTATAGAAAGGTTGCTAGTTGCTCCGCTTGTTCAGCATAGAAAGTGATTGATACCCCGTTACTTTCTGTGGGTTTTTTTTTTCCGTCGAGCTAGATGAACTGTTTTTGAATTCCGCTCTCAGTTAATTCCAATTAAATGTTAATGGCTTCTCCAGGACACTATATCCAGTTCCTGCGTGAGTTTGTGCCGTATGTTTTTACACGGAAGCACATCAGGCCAATAGACACGTTCGTACAGAGACGCATAGGGAAACAGGGCGGAATATTAGTCGTGGATCGCGCCCATGCGCTTTGCACACCCTCCATGCTTGTGTGTTATCGCCAAGATGTTTTAACCACCTGTTCCGGTGAATGTCAGCCTGATTCACCTATTTTATTTCATTAACACAGTACCATAACCGTCGACATAACTTTTCTTTAAAAGGCTGAAACGACTCACGGGAAGTGATTATAAAAGTAGAGAAAACTTAGATAATTAGAAGGAAAATAAAATCAAGCAAGTGCACTAAAATTAATGGGTCGACAGAGGTGAAATCAGCGAAGACGCAATGTCATGAAATCTGTTCACTTGTGGTGATCCTTTTACGTAATGAATATGTTGTGTAAATTGAAAATTTGATACAAACCGAAATCCGGTTCGAGTACCACCATAAATTTTCAGTTTCCACTACATACTCATAGAAGAAGGGGGGGGGGGGGGGGGGGAGAGAGATCGCGCCAGGGAGAAACGTTACGCATGCGAAGGCTACTAGACAGCAGGTTAAGATGCGATCGTTCATTTTCTTGTTGGAATGTGAAGAAGCATTAGGGGCTTAAGGAAAGCTGGCACATTGCAGGAATGTTACACTGATCAGCCAAAACTATTATGACCACTGCGTACCTCGACGTTGGATGATGCCTGGAGGCGTTGCGGGAATGTGACATAGTAACGAAAGCATGAAAGCGGAGCAGACATGGACGAGGTATCATCCTAACGAAGATGTCGGCTGTAAATGGGGAAATCCATTGAGATAAGCGACTTTGACAAAGGATAGATTATTATTACAGAGCCTGTGAACGATTACCTCGAAAACGGCGAAACTGGTCGAATGTTCACGTGATACTGTCGTGAGCATCTACGGCAACAGGTAGAAGGGCAGTGAAACTACCACTAGGCACTAAACGGTTGGATGTCCACTCGTCTTCACAGAACGTGGGGTTCGGAGGCTTTTCTGCTCTGTAAAGTAGGATAGATGGTTATCTGTGGTATCTGCCGAATCATTGCAATGCTGGTGCACGCGCAAGTGTTCGGGAGCACACCGTTCATCGTACATTGCTGAACATGGAGCCCTGCAACAGACCACCTCTACTTGGTCACATGTTGAGCCAACGATATAGTTACGATTGCAGTGGGCACGAGACCATCTGGATTCGACAGTCCATCAACGGGAGCGTGTCGGCTCTTCGGGTGAATCACATTTTTGCTACACTAGGTCGATGGTCATTTCCACAAAAGCAGTCATCGGAGTGAACGGCGATCCGAAACGTGCAGTACACCACGGACACAGGTTGTGGGAGGAGTGTTATGCTATGGGAGACATTCTCCTGCGCCTGCAGGGGACCTGTGGTAGTAATCGAAGACACGCTGACAACTGCGATCTATCTGCATACCTCCATGCTTGATATTTTCCCCGACAGCAATGTCTTTCATCAGTATAATTTTCCGTGTTTGAGAAGCATTATAATGAACTTTCGGCGACCAAATTGGCCTGATGTAAGTCCTATGGAACCCATCTGCGTCGCTATCGGGCGTCATCACTGCGTACGCGAATTAAGTGACCTGTGCATAGACATATAATGCCACGCACCTCCACAAACCTACCAACAAACTGTCTAATCCTTGATAAGCAGACTGATTTATTCCGTTCCAAAGACGGACAAACAAGCTATTAAACAAGTGGTTAAAATGTTTTGGCTCATCAGTGTAGTTGCAGTTGAGAACTTTATTCGTAATAGCCTAGACTTAGGATGATAACGAGGCGTAGAACCGTACAACAGCGTCATTCGGTCAATATGGCGTTCCAAAATGTATGTTTCTGCTCCGAAAATTATAGCCTATAACGTAGGTCATCTAAAGAGACCACACGATGTTCGTGACATTAATACCCTGCATTTGTGTAGATGATATCTTTCTCAGAATGAATTTTTCAATCTGCAGCGGACTGTGAACGGATACGAAACTTCCTGGCAGATTAAAACTGTGTGCCGGACAGGGAGTCGAATCCGGTACCTTTGCCTTTAGCGGGAAAGTGCTCTGCCGAGTGAGTTACTCAAGAACGACTCACGACTCGTCCTCACAGCTTTATTTCCGGAAGTACCTTCCAAACTCCACAGTATTTCTCCTTTGATAGTTTGAGGACTGTCACTCCTGGAATGAAAGATAGCTCAGTCGGTAGACTTATTGCCCGCGAAAGGCACAGGTCCCGAGTTAGAGTCCTGGTCCGGCACACAGTTCAATCTGCCACGAAGTCTGATGGAACTCTTGTTCCATCTTCCGATTTCATATCATTACATATTAAGACAGTACACTACATACTTGTGCATAATGGTTTTTTTCTGTGGTTTGCGTTAATTGTACACTGTGATACGTTTCTGGGCTTGTCTTTAAGAGAGGTTTTCGATTACTGAATGAAAAATATGGTGCGCTATTTAAAAACGACTGATGCCGTTCATATACTCATAAGGAACAAAGTTACAAACACAGCAATCGTGTTGGTTAATGCCGCCCTGGCAGGTAAACAACATCATTTGCTTGAAATATTTTATTTCGCTTCTGGATACGAAATTATTTGTGATGGTCAAGAAAATTGGGACTTGTATATGTAGATGGTGATAGCTGGTGCAACACTATCATTTGCCGGTCGCTGTGACCGAGCGGTTCTAGGCGCTTCCGTCCGGAACCGCACTACTGTTACGGTCGCAGGTTCGAATCCTGCCTCGGGCATGGATGTGTGTGATGTCCTTAGGTTAGTTAGGTTTAAGTAAATCCAAGTGTAAGGGGCTGATGACCTCAGTTGTTAAGCCCCATAGTGCTTAGAGCTATTTGAACAATTCTGAGGCATTATCAAATGGTTCAAATGGCTCTGAGCACCATGCAACTTCTGAGGTCATCAGTCGCCTAGAACTTAGAACTAATTAAACCTAACCAACCTAAGGACATCATACACATCCATGCCCGAGGCAGGATTCGAACCTGCGACCGTAGCGGTCACGCGGTTCCAGACTGAAGCGCCTAGAACCGCACGGCCACTCCGGCCGGCCTGAAACACTATCATTCGATTCATTCGTGAAGAACGTGCATCGGCAAGCTTCCGTATCTGGTCGAATTTCCCTGAAATTTTCCTTCGTGGTCATTTCACGAGCTATACAACGTACTTTAATAATGGCAACAAAACCAGCTACTGCATTTCAATCTACGGCGTTTATTCTTTAACATATGCTACCAGTTTCAACACCGAATGGTGATATCTTCAGGCTCCAAGCGTAACCAGCCATCCCCAACAGTTTTCATGTGCAATGAACAGAATAGTACGCATTGGGCCGAAATTAACTAGATTGCGTACCTTCCGTGAAATGTTACGCTTGGGGCCTAAAGATTACACCGCTTGGTGTCGAAACTGGTAGCATGTATTAAAAAGAAACGCTGATTTTGTTATTACTCAAATACTTCGTGTCCGGTTGCAGTTCCACTTTCCTTGATGGCTTGCCATATAGCTATACAGCGTGTCTCAAACGTGTAGGGTTTCTATTCTCGAGAGAAAATGATGAATTTTTTCATTGACATAATTGAGCTCATCGCCACTATTCGAAGTGACGACCGGCAGTTTCAGTGCTTGATAATACATTGACAGAACTGAACTCTGTATTCAAAATCTTTTAGCTCTACTGCTTGCACATGTTTCTTCGAAAGCTGTACTTAGTGCTCCACCTGCATTCTCCACATTGTGTTCGCCGTAATGTCCATTTCACGAGCAAGTTTGTAGGTACTTATTGATCCTATACCGTCTCAAATTCCACTGTGGGAACAATTATTCCCTGTCGAGAACGTTGGCCAGCTCTGTGGACTGTATGGACCAGTTTCTCGTAACGCTGTGTCCACAGCGATACACTTCTTCCAATTAGGATGACACCTGTTACGAAATTTCTGTTTGCACAATCGTTCAACTCTCCGGGGACTACGTCCTGTTGTACCACCAATTAGCGCCTGCCTGCAAGTTCCTGTAATGAATAATGCCCCCATATCGGCAACCAGTCGTAAACTGCAAACAACGCGAAAGCTCACCGTGGACAGACGGTAGTGTATTGTTTTTAACAGATCGCCAGCAGTCCGTTGAATTACAGGCCTATATCAATAATGTCGATTAGCAGTATGGTTTTGGAACATTTACTATATTCGAACATTATGAAATACCTGGAAGAAAATTTATTGACACAGTCAGCACGGTTTCAGAAGATATTGTTCTTCTGAAACAACTAGCTGCTTATACTCGTGAAGTAATAAGTGCTATCGACAGGGGATGTAAGATTGATTCCATATTTTTAGATTTCCAGAAGGCTTTCGACACCGTTCCTCACAAGCATCTTCTAACCAAACTGCGCGCCTACGGAGTATCGCCTAAGTTGTGCGACTGGATTCGTGATTGCGCCGGCCGTCGTGACAGAGCGGTTCTAGGCGCTACAGTCAGGACCCGCGCGACCGCTACGGTCGCAGGTTCGAATCCTGCCTCGGGCATGGGTGTGTGTGATGTCCTTAGATTAGTTAGGTTTAAGTAGTTCTAAGTTCCAGGGGACTGATGAACGCAGAAGTTAAGCCCTATAGTGCTTAGAGCCATTTGAACCATTTTTTTAATTCGTCATTTCCTGTCAAAGGTCACAGTTCGTAGTAACAGACGGAAGGTCATCGAGTAAAAGAAGTAATATCGGCGTTCCCAAAGGAAGTGTTAGAGGCTCTATTGTTACTGATCTATATTAAGGACATAGGAGACAATCTGAGTAGCCATCTTAGATTGTTTGTTGATGATGCTGTCATTTACCGTCTTGTAAAGTCATTAGATGATCAAAACTACTTGCAAAATGATTTAGATAAGATATCTGTATGGTGCTAAAAGTAGTAATTGACCCTGAATATGGAAAGGTTCGAAGTTACTCACACGAGTACTAAAAGAAATAAGCTAAATTTCGATTACGCGATTAGTCACACAAATCTTAAGGCTGTAAATTCAACTAAATACTTAGGAATTACAATTACAAATAACCTAAATTGGAACGATCACATAGATAATACTGTGGGTAGAGCAAACCAAATTCTGCGATTAATTGGCAGAACACTTCGAAGATGCAACAGGTCTACTGAAGAGACTGCTTACACCACGCTTGTCCGCCCTATTCTAGAGTAATGCTGTGCGGTGTGGGATATGCATCAGGTGGGACTGACGGATGAAATCTAAGTATAAAGAAGGGCAGCTCGTTTTGTATTATCGCGACATAGGGCAGATAGTGTCACAGACATGATACGTGAATTGGAGTGGCAATCATTAAAACAAAGGCTTTTTTCGTTGCGACGGGATCTTCTCATGAAATTTCAATCACCAATTTTCTCCTCCGATTGCGAAAATATTCTGTTGGCCCCCACCCACATACGGAGAAATGATTACGATAAAATAAGAGATCAGGGCTCGCATAGAAAAAATTAAGTGCTAGTTTTTCCCGCCCGCGTGCCTTTTGAGAGTGGAACAGTAGAGAGAGAGCTTGAAGGTGGTTCATCAAACCCTCTGCCAGGAATTTTATTGTGAATAGCAGAGTAATCATGTAGATGTAGATGTGCATTGCTCATTCAACACCTCATGCCGCCTTAAATATTAATTTCCATCCATTGGTTCCTGATCTCAAAATATTCAGTCTAGTGTCCGCTACCATCAGTTTTGACCGTAAATGCTTAGAAGTCCTGTGGTTGGAAGGAAGTAATTTGTTGCTTGATGTTTAGAGAATGCGCTCACAGAATTTCGACAGTAAGCCTCATCGAGCTGTACAGGACCGCTCTTGCAGCCGCAGTCACTGAAGTTGGATCAGGATCTAAGAGGAGGTGGAGGAGGAGAGGGTAAAAGCTTCACTTTTGTTTAAGTATTCTGTCTCTCCTCTATTAATCTTAAACGGTAAGCATCTCAGAATAATGAACAATAATCAAGAATGAATTTCCTAAGTTTCTTCCAATGAATCCCGATAATATGTCGGTCTTTCCAGCTTACAGTTTTATGTAGTAGTTCTATTTTAAATGGTCTCGGACGTATACTCTTCGCTATCTGAAGCTCGTTACTGTTTCCAGTTACTGATCACCGATCGTACGATAAAGATTTTCACCCCTCATGTTTGTGAAATATATTACAGTTCTTTCCCACGCTGGCGGCCAGTTATCTTTCCCTTCATCAAGCATTAATATTCGTGCACTGTGGCTCCCAGATTTGCAAAACATTATCCGCGAACAGCCACATGAAGCTCCCATTAAACCACACCTAACACTGGGGCTGTATATACTGCGGACATGGAAGCTACTATCGATGTAATTTTTTGGATAATTGTGTGTTAGGTAAGGACACGCATTTGTGACCAATACTCAGATTGAGAAGTTGATGGAAGTGAAGGTTTTTTACAGCAGTTAAATTTTTGAATGGCACAATGCCTATTGAAAGTAAAATGCTGAAAGTAGCGTAGATGAGAATGTCAGTGGTGTTTGTTGCAGGAAGCTAGTGCGAGTAGTTTACGAGTTATAGTATTGTGAGCATTGCAGACACCGACAACAGCCTACTTGTTAGATGCTAGGCCACGATGTTATACTTGTTTGCATTGTGTTGTGTGTACACTGCAACTGCATTCCGTCGGCCCTGTCACATTGTGTGATTGTGGGCGTAGTAGAACGTATTTGGAAGATGGTATTTTCCAATGCGAAAAAGTCTGACAAGCTCATGGTTAATAGTGAATGTAGGAAGTATACCGTTCGTTCGTGTATCGTGTACGGCGAAAGATAACCCAATGGACGTCAACCTCCTCAGTCTCTTCAAACAATTACAGATGATATGGAACGGCGTAGTACTGCTGCCTGCGCTGCAGTTTACGCTAAAATTCTAGAACATTTGCAGCAATCGTTGCATGGCAGACTGCAAGCTTTTGTTGTCACTGGTGGTCGTCATTTTGAGCACGGGCTTTGAGGGTTCACTGGTTCTTTGCGTGTCAGATCCCGCAGAGGTATTGCATCCACCTATGTCTTGTTTGTCCTAGGCAATGTCCCATTTAACAACACAACACCTCCGGAGACTTGTTAACATCTGTGTAGGGCTACACATACGCATCCATGTGAAATTGAATTCGCCGGTCGGAGTGGCCGAGCGGTTCTAGGCGCTTCAGTCTGGTCGCAGGTTCGAATACTGCCTCGGGCATGGATGTGTTTGATGTCCTTAGGTCAGTTAGGTTTAAATAGTTATAAGTTCTAGGGGACTGGTGACCTCAGATGTTGAGTCACATAGTGCTTAGAGCCATTTGAACCATTTGGATTTGAAACTGACACTCGTTTCTGCGACAACATGGAACAGACAACTGTCGGTGTTTACAATGTTGAAACTGCGATATCTTGAACTATTTGCACTAGACTCCTGCAACAAACAACTGACGTTCTAATATCGTCTACTTTGATTGTTGTGCTGTCGATACGCATTGTCCCACTTAAATATTTTTACCGTTTTTACAGATTTGAAACTCTTAACACATTAAGTGTATGGTGCATCGACGGGCCCTTGCCTACCATTCCAATCTGTGAAATCCGCCTATCAATGGCTCCTTCCATTATTGAAATATTTGCAGAGCAAGTTTTAGGTGATTCGCCCTGTGAACAGTAACGGTCCTCTTAACACACTCTCGACATACGCCCGAAGCTACTTTCACAGCTGACGATTTCTCCGTGTTACTAACGGTGTGTTAGCCGTATTGGCTAGTCAGTCTTCAATACAATCACATGTCTGGACTGTATTATACAAGCTCTTATTTTCGTCACTGGCCAACCCTGTGGAATCGCATCGAACGCCTACCGTTAGTCAAAGAGGGCCGCATGTGGATGCCGCTTTTTGCTGCCTTCTGGACCTTATGAGATAGCAGACTGGGTTGACTTTTACAAAATCACTGTTTGAATCTCCTAAAGGGGATGCATGTCCCGAAAAAATAAAAATAAAAGTGAAGCACCCAGAAGACATGATCTGATAAAAATCTAACTTCGTACACGTACACACCATCGGCGAATATGTAAATGATTTAGAGTTGAAATTGCCTGTTGACAGGTAGAACGGCGACCGGAATGCGTTAGTGTTGTTTAGTATTGATACCCGGCGTGGTAGGGGATATAAGGAGTGTGTGTTGCTGAGTAATCATTGTTAAGGACACGGAGATGACTCATATCTATGTGAGACAGCATTATCAGTACCTTACTGACTGAAAGGGGGGCCTCATTGTGTGTCTCTGGCTGGCCGGAGGTATCCACATTTGTGAGGCATTCGGATGTGATGATGGTCCGCTATCGGACTCCATGGAAACCTGAGGGCAGGCATCATCATCGCCAAGTTTTCGGTTGACCACTTACGACCAAAATGAAGCCTTACCGTATTGTGCACCAAGCATATCTTAAGCCCTTCGTATCTACGCTACCCACCCGAAAAAAGAGTACATACCACAATACTAGTCTGACCAGCAGCAGTCGCATTAGGGAATACCTTCCCATGCATAACGTGCCGTTCACACCACAACGCAAAGCTGGATTTGGATTGGTGCCGTGAATGAGGAATATGGACTTCTGATGAATGGCGTCGCATTGTGTTAGCAATGAATCGCGGTTAGTATCCTGGATGACCTACGTCGCCGAGTATGGCAGCGACATGGGAAGAGGTCCTTTTCTGCAATGTTTTGGACAGGCACAGGGGTGTTACTTCTGGCGTCGTGGTATGGGGGGGCATCGGGTTTTCCTTCAGGCCACGGCTGGTAGTAACTGAGGCAACACACAGCACAACAATATGTCCAGTATGCCGTGATCCATCCTGAGCTCTCAAGCCTTACGTACCATGCGACATTATCGTGGTGGCATTTTTCAAGGGGACAATGCTAGTACACACATCGAAAGTGTGGCTATGAACTGTCTGCGTGATGGTGAACTACTACTGTGACCAGAAAGATCCCTAGTTGTGTCCTTGATATAATATGGGAACAGCTCGGGGCGTCCACTCCGTACCAGTACCCACGACATCAAGGACCATTTACAACAGTTTTGGGCAAACATGCTTCAGGAGAGGATAAAACGGCTTTATGACACCATTCCCAATCGAATCAGTGCACGAATCCAGGACAGAGTGGGCGCAAAGATACTGATGAAGGGGCTCATACAAATTTGATTCCATTTGTAATCACTACAGGAACATGACATACCGCCTCAATCCGTGAATTTTCATTTCGTTTCCTCCTCGGTGCTTCATTTGTCACGTCGTGTATTTTCGGTCTCTAATGGATCATAATACGCAAGCATAAAACCTGTTTCATCCTTCTATAGTATACAGAGATCTTGCGAAACTCTGCTCACTCTGTTCCTCCACGAGATCGATAGCGCTGTAGATAACGTGAAACCGTCCCGCACTACCGTTTAGTGAAAAAATTAGAGCTTACCGAGCATAGGATTCAAGACTTCCTTACATATAGAATTCAACACGTCGCTCTTAACGGAAAATCACTGACAGGTTTACTACTGAAATTTCGAGAGATCACTTTTTGTGAAGAATCTGACAACATATTTCCTCCCAAACACATCTCGCGAAATGAATCTCCAGAGTACCCCAAGGAAGTGTGATAGGACAGTTACTGTTCATGTACATAAACGATCTAACAGACAGCATCGGAAGGTTCCTGACAATGTTCACAGTTTTCTGTAAGAAAATAGCAACGCCAGAAGACAGTATCGATATGAAGAATCACCTGCAGAGGACTGACGAATGCTGCAGGCACTGGCAGTTGATCCTTAACGTAAATTAATGTCACATATTGCGCATACATAGAAAAAGAAATCTATTTTAAAAATACACTATCGATGACAAATTGCCGGAAACAGTATCTACTGTAAAATATTTAGGCGTAAGTATCAAGAGAAACCTGAAGTGGAATGACCACATAAAACAAATAGTAGGAAAAGCATATGCCAGACATATTCATAGGAAGAAACATTAGAAAATTTTGCTCATCTACGAAGAAAAGTGACTCAAGGCGCTTGTACGATCGATTCTTGAGTATTGTTTATTACATGGTGCAAGAATGAATTTTGTGTGTGTGTGTGTGTGTGTGTGTGTGTGTGTGTGTGTGTGTGTGTGTGTGTGTTTCAATGAACACCACTGGCAGACGCTACAAGAGAGGCGTTGTGCATCAGTGACAGGTTTACTACTGAAATTTCTAGAGAGCACTTTCTGTGAGGAGTCATAACACATTACTTCCTCCCATATACGTCTCGCAAAATGACTACGACGCGATAATTCGAGAAATTTGGGCTAATACGGAAGCTTACCGACAATCATTCTTCCCGCGCCATTTGGAATGGGAAAAGTAGGGAGGGAGGGAGGGAGGGGGGGGGTGAATTAGTCAGTAGTACCTGAAGCGCCCTCCGCCACACACCGTTAGGTAGCTTTGAGTATAATATAGACTGACGACAGAGATGCGAGCCTACTATTACGCGCATCCTTTAGACAACCGTGCTGGACGACGGGAATGTCCTGCGCTTTGTCCATCCGCTTGAAACAATACTTTGCTCCATTGACCAACGATAAACTGCTGTTGCAAGGACGTCAAGCTTTTCTATAGATCAGTGTGTGCACGGATAAGATAAATAGTATCTGTATGAACACCCCATCCGTAAGCCCTTCGACCGCGACCGCAACCGCATCCGTAAGTCTTGGACCCACATCCGGATACTGATTTTTTTTAAGCATTTTAACCACTTTTACGCCGCATCTCTTATGTAAGCTTCCGTCTGGCCTGAAGTTTCGTCTGCTAGAGTCTACATTCAACTTTGTAGCTCCGATTTGAATTTACGGCTGGGCATATTTAAATCTCTTACTTAGTTCCTTAATGCTAACAAGGGTACATCCCCATCGCACCCCCTCAGATTTAGTTATAAGATGGCACAGTGGATAGGCCTTGAAAAACTAAACAGATCAATCGAGAAAACAGGAAGTTGTGTGTAACTATGAAAAAATAAGCAAAATATACAAACTGATTAGTCCATGTGCAAGACAGGCAACATCAAGGATGTGAGCATAGGAGCGCCGTGGTCCCGTGGTTAGCGTGAGCAGCTGCGGAACGAGAGGTCCTTGGTTCAATTCTTCCCTCGAGTGAAAAGTTTATTTTCTTTATTTTCGTAAAGTTATGATCTGTCCGTTCGTTCATTTATGCGTGTGTTCACTGCAATAAGTTTAGTGTGTTTTGCGACCGCACCGCAAAACCGTGCGATTAGTATACGAAAGAACGTGCCTCTCCAATGGGAACCGAAAACATTTGATCGCAAGGTCATAGGTCAACCGATTCCTCCACAGGAAAACACGTCTGATATATTCTATACGAAACTGGTGTCGGCATGTGTCACATGACAGGAATATGTTGTCGATCCACCTAACTTGTACACTTGGCGAATGGGTAAAAAGATTCTTCTACCTTGCGGGATTTAGGTTTTGTTGTGTATGTGAGAAAGTGCTTTTAATCTGCCAGGAAGTTTGATATCAGCGCACACTCCGCTGCAGAGCGAAAATCTCATTCAACTTGCCGCATGTTCCTTTTAGTTAAAGGAAAGTCACGTAGAGTCTTCGTGCTACACTTTCCGCTGTAGCAAACAATGCTTCATGCAATCGCGTTCATTGAGTCTAAACAACAATTTTCATGTGATAATAATACTGTCCTTTATTATTGTGGATACTCTCATCTGCGCAGAGCTCAATCTATATAAAATCATATAGGTATCCCATCATGTCACAACGCTCTTCCTCTTTCGAGGAATTTTGAGTGGTCGTCTCTTATGTCTTCTCAATATCTACCACTCAAGTGCTAGCGCTAAAACTGACTGCTGCAGCCATAGTACTATCTTCAGCAGTACAACAGTTTCGGAGGACAGAATAAAGTATTTCTGAGTCAACTGGAAAAAATGACTTCCATTTACTAACTTTACTCAAGTCCACAACTTCTTAGGATTTTTTGTCATACCGTTAGATGGAAATTTACTTTCTATTTCACTGAATGCCTCTCGCATTTCTCCCTTTGGATTCATTTAGTATTAGTTCCGAATTGGTTAAGAAAACTGACATCTTTTAAATCTCTGGTGATGGTTGCTTTGTTTTCGCAGAAACTTTAATTCTGCCTTTGAACCACGGTGGTCTTCTCGCTCATATCCTTGCTTGACGCATGTTAGTCTATAGGGTATTGTACGAAGTCTAATTTTGTCCGGTCATACTTAATGTTTTTTGCAATTTGTTTCATGTCACGCTTTGTTTCCCTTAATATTCCTTTCAACACGTGCATTAATTTATGCTATAGAAGTCTCAGATTCGGAAACGTCCGCTAAAATAACTAAATCGGAAAGGTCGACCCGTTAGTTGCCAGGTGATTTAAAATTTTACGTTCTAAAGTCGATTCTGCAACTAAATACTTAAAGTAGTTTTCGGATAATACGTTAAGTACTAATATGAAACGATTTGGTTCCTTATATCTCTTCGAAGCAAACGGATCTGACAGTCTATAGCTGATAAATCTCCCCATAATACCTGCACTATCAATGTTTTCCCACTGGTGGTCTAGTACAACAGCACTTGAGGCAAACGGTCTGCAAAAATCTGATTATTATGATTGACTAACCTTTGATGCTTTTATTCACACAAATCATTTCGTATTCAGAATCCGTAACATTCTCCTGTGTGATCCGTTAAAGAGTAATGCAGTTCTCACCCGACTGCCAAGTTTGGAAGCCTGCATCCACTAATCATTTGAGAATCTGATTTAAGTACTCAGCTCGATTCCAAACCAGAAGACTGTATGTTTCAAGGAATGGAACTAAGAAGGTATACTAAACAATAGTCCCCTGACTTCGGAACGTACTTTGTTACAGTACAGCCAATAACAGTAACAAGCAGCGGAAGAGAGAGAGCTAACTAAGCAAATATCAGTACGTTTACTTTTAAATGCACTTGCAAAAATACATCATTGATGAAGCACGTAATCGTCCTAAAATAGACTACTATGACTTCAGGCCTAGCGGTGGACCACAATCTGCTCAAACGGACAGAAGGGACGCTTCAAAAATACGACTATCAACACCGAAAGGTTTGCAAAAACAGAATGTCTTATGGGATAACAGCAATCAGTGATTTTATAATTTTACTTAAAATCCTGTAACTGAAATATATCTGATATGAAGATGGTTCTGAATGAACCGAAACCGGTCATATGAATAAAAAAATTTGCAGTCAAGATGGATTTTAAGTAACACCGAAAGGATAACGTGTAACTAAAAATCAGAAAAGTAGGAAAGCAGAGTAACATTATGTTGACTTGTTAATTTAAGTGTTTCCATTTAATCAGATGAGGGCATGGTTTTTTGCCAATTAGGCTGAAGACAGACTGAGGTACTTAAGAGCACGGTTTCTCAAAATGTGTTCCGCGAAACGTTGGTACTCTTCGGGAAGTGAATAAGTGCTCCGCTAAAATCGGGTAACATCGCGTTTTTGTTTTTCGACCCTTTGACGATTTTTTAAATTTTAATATGGTTTCTGTGCTATTAGTTATGATTTATAATTGAAGTAATTACTGAATAAAAGAAGTTTCTCCTTTTTTAACTTTCGTTAACCTTGAGAATAGATGAGGTTCCATCGAAGTACCATTCCATCAGAGAAAAAGTTTGATACATAGTCTGTCTAAAGAACTGATTAAGTTACTCCGCGGCCAGGCAGCTCTTCTCATCGAGATTTTCTCGATAATTTGCAATCCAGTGAACAAGTCGCGGTCTGAATAGACCTCCTTGGCTCATTGGGCCATTGCAGACTACAACTACCATCCCCTGAAATGCAGTTTTTTGTATCGGTCAGGAATGGGTGAATTACATTACGAACGTGATCTAACAAGTCGCTGATGCATTCCTGGACGTATTCAGGTCGCCTCTCGCAGAGTGACCATTGACGCTCTGCAGTTAAGGGAAAGCACAAATTTAAGTCCCTACCAACGACAGAGAATCTCTCCTAAATACCACCGAATTGCTGAATAGTGCAGAAAGAGATCGTTACGAGAATTGTTGGACAGTATCAACCACCCATGATGTTCTCCATGGTATGGTTTACATAGGGTGCTCAATTACCAAGAAATAAAAATTGTGCAATAAATTGACAAGAGTATTAAAAACATAAGCGAAACGAACTTATTTGAAAACGCAGTTAAAAAGTGAATGTTAAGCATACACTCTATACAGAGAAGTATTATTTAGATGATTCAAAATAGGGGTTTGATAAAAAATGTAACAAGCAAATCTAGTGAAATGTGCAACAAAACACTTTCGAACTGTTTCCTTTTCTCTTTTCCGGACACCTTACTCCCAAAGCTCTGCAATGTACAGTACAAACACCTTATGCCCCTTCTGAGCTCAACATCTCACTCATTGTGGACTGATTCTGAATCAGTTTTTCAGGCAACAAAATGAGAAGTAGCGATAAAAAAAATGCAAACCAAACATCGTCGATATGGTCCTGATGTCATCTGATAGCTTGTGTAGTGTTACATTATGAAATAGCGAGTGTATAGTGTGTACAGTGATTGATAATTTTGGCGTATGTCTATTATCAGAAATATGTTCTTAAGTTTCATAGTTTTCGCGTAAATTTCCTCAGAATGCCTCTGTCTACCGATCGCTGTGTTATCCTTGAGAGTTGAAAAGTTTTATTAAAGCCCTTACAAACAGCCAGTAAATGATCAAACATTTAATAACATATGAAGGTCTGTAATTAGGTCGATCTTAAATCCGCAGTGATCGCCAGGGAGAATTCATTCTAGTCTCTGTTTAGCCATTAGTTTTATCATTTTTCGCATGCATGATTAAAACATCGTTGACTTGTTTCAAGTGACACCGGCAAACGACGTATCACTTATATAAAGGATGTCCGGAACTTCACGGGCAAGCTACGTTCTGTGAAGAGGCATCGATTTTAAAACAATACTCTTGTCAAAATGACGTCCGAGGTTCCGTCTGCAAGAACCTCTGATAATGTACGTGATGTGCCAACACCGCAGGATGGCCAGCGTATTTACATTTATCCTACGACCCACAAACACTTTCTTGTAACTTACTGTTGTGTCCGAGTGGTGAAGTTGTACGTGGTGTCTGAAGAGTTCGATGAATGGTCCCAGAAAATAAAGGAAGCAAGAGTCACAGATATAATACCTTTGCTGGCGTTAAAAGTAATCGTTTTCTACAACACTTCCGACATCGGTTGTAAAGCTGTCAGAAACTTTCAGTAAACACTTCTTGTGGAATCGCTCGAAGCACCGTGGTCATAATTTACTGAATGTCCGGGCCAAGCGACAGTCAGTGGCATGATATCACCATCTTCGCCGCCTCCCTCGAGTAGATATTCATGATGGATGAAGTCCTTGCTATCGAAATAGGTGATTAACACAATCTTAATGTTGGATTTTGTCAGCTGACATTTTTGGGAGGCGGGAAGACGAACACCGCGTCATTAACAGTCGCTTGGTCTCCGAACCGCACTGGAAGTACAGGGTTCCATCTCCTGTCGTGATGCGGGTATTCAAGAACACGTGACCACGATGCTTTGAGCGATTCCACAAGAAGCGTTTACTGAGTTTCCAAAAGCTTTATACCCTATGTCAGATGTGTGTTGTATATAATAATGATTACTTTGGAGTTCGAAAAAGGAGTTTTGCTTTTATGAGATAGTTTTTTTCTTTATTTGCTGTTAGCATTCACCAAACTTTTCAGACGCACATATTGTATTTTCAGTTATGCAAAGATTTCGAGTTCGAATCCCATCAGTACCTATAGGTTTCTACACTGCTATATGTGAACTTATTTTGTACTTTAATCACAGCTTTCAGTCCGCCATTCTTTATTCAGGAGGAGTGAAAGTGTAGTATAGTACTGTTTTCAATACAATTAGAACCACCACAGGAAGCATAGCTCATTACAGTTAAAAGCTCACAGTATTTATATGAGACCACAAGCTGTCTCCAAAATGGTCTCCGTTGGCGTTAGTACGTATCTCTGAACACAGTCATGTGAGTATGAACATTCTGAGACGTGTCAACGCCAGACGTAGTTATGGCTGCTTGGAGTATTGCTGTCAGCTTAAACACGGTGTCTGTTTCCCTCATTATACCAACGACTTAAAGTGCACCCACCGAAAGAAATACACGCGATTCGTATCTAAAAATCGCAGTGGTCACTAAATTGATTATTGCAAAGAATCTAGCAAACCTTCAACTCCTCCAGGACCATGATGCTCAGCCGAATCATCCATTTGGATGTATTTTCTTGTAGAGGACGCAATCCAACAAAGCAGGAAAAGACGTATCTGAGGAAAACATTGAACTGAATGAAATTAAATGTCTGGGGAAGATAATACGCATGTCTTATTGAACCGTAACCCAAACATTATTGAATCATCAGGTCTGAAATCCCTATTTCAGGTATTACTGGTTTCTATTGTTGTGGGTCGTTCGTATTAACAATACCTACCCTGTTAAATTTAGTTTCATCAGCCAAAATAATGTTCGTTGGGAAATCTCGTTGACTATTACACAGCTTGGCCAATGGCCTTGCCGCAGTAGTATCACCGGTCCCCGAGGTTAAGCGCTGTCAGACTTTGCTAGCATTTGGATAGGTGAGCGCTGTTGGCAAGCGCGGTGCACTCTGCCCTTCTGAGGCTAATTGAGGAGCCACTTGATGGAGAAGTAGCGGCTCCGGTCACGAAAACTGACAACGGCCTGGAGAGCGGTTAGCTGACCACTTGACCCTCCGCATCCGCATCCAGTGACGCTTATCTGTGAGGATAACACGGCGGTCGGTCGGTACCGTTAGGGCCTTCCGAGGGCTGTTTAGGCAGAGTTATTACACAGCTTCAGTGGGTAACTGCCGAATGCCATCCGTCATGGCCCTCACCCTCAAAAGCCTCTTGCTTTAGTACATGAGATTCCTGTTTGTAGCACTGATGGACCAGGATCTTCATGTACAGTATATTTGCTTGCAATGGTTCGTACATGTAGATTAAGCCGTGCGTTAACGCGCCCAGCAGCAGCCAGCTGGCAGGTTTTTCGAAACCTATATAGTCGTGAAAAGTTTTTTGTTCTGGGTGACGTCCCGAGAAACGCTGTGCACTGTACTGTGAACAAGTATTTGCCAACATGCGCTATTCTTCAATCCTCGTGTCTCCATACTACTCTCTGAATCCACAGACAATGTTCGCAAGATGCGAAGAACGTAACAAATGTCATAACATCACAGTTGGGTATATGTTAGGTAGGTTGTAGGTTCTAGCTGTTTCTGTGGGAAAGACAGACTACCATACTACTGTTTTATTGGCAATTTGTCGCAATGGCTGCCGCAACTTACATTTTTATTTCATCGGTCTTCCGAATTATTTGATGCGCCTCGCCACGAATTCCTCTCCTATGCTTTCCTCTGAGAGCACCACTTGCAATCAACATCTTCAGTTATTCTTTTGATACATTGTAATACTGCTCTTCCTAAGGTTTTTACTCCCTACAGCTCTCTAGTACCACTGACGTTACTTCCTAATGTCTTAACACATATCCTATAATTCTGTCCCTTGTTAATATTCTCTTTAAGTTCCTTTCCTCGACTATTCTATGCAGAACCATCTCATTTCTAATCTGACCATCTTATTTCTATCATCATTCTACAGTAACCCATCTCAAACGCTTTGATTCTCTTCTGTTTCAGTTTTCCGTGATTCAATTCCATGCAGTGCTTTGATCCAGACGCACATTCTCAGACGTTTCTTCCTCAAATCACAGCCGATGTTTGATGTTGGTTGACCTTTCGATCAGGAATGTCTTTGTATTAGTCTTTTTGATGTCGTCCTTGCTTCATCTGTCTTACGTTATTTTGCTTAAAAGGTAGCAGAATTCCTTCACTTTGTCTACTTCGCGGTCCCCAATTTCGAGTAGAAAGTTCACTCCATTCAGAATGTCATGTAATTCTACCTCTCTTTGACTGAGGACAGTGATGTGATCATTGAATCTTCTTTCACCCTGAATTGTAATCCCAGCCCTAAAACTTATTTCCGTCATTCTTCGCGTTCTTTAAGTGCCCCGTCCTCAGAACATTTGCGATCAGCAGCACGATGTTCTGTTTGTCCCTGGATTTTTCAACATTGATTCTGTGCTCAATACAAACCACTGACTTACGTACTTTAACCAGAATAACTTACGTCCTAGACTACTGCTGCCATCAAGCTTTCCTAGAAGTATCTGTTGCAACAGGTGGTATTTGATGTGCATTATTCGAGTTTTCTTCTTTTGATGTATTGAGAATTTCTAAATATTTTGCATACGCCACCGTATGTGGGATAGCAGCGAGCATTCAAAGACAGACAACGATCTTATCACACCCAGTGGCAAGGTTCACACTTTGGCTCCTTACATTCGTGGTCACCCCCTATTCCTGTCCCCTCTTGATTAAATCCTGGTGGTTCCCCTGAGGGCGGAGGGGGAGGGGCTTGACCCTGCGTATAAGTTGACCAAGTCTCTCTCTTAGCACCGGATGTAATAAGATCGTTACCGGTCTTTGAATGCCCTTTGTTATCCTAATCGTATTGCGCACCAAACACATCTTAACCCCTTCACATCTGCGCCTTCCAACCGAAAATGCAATAGTCTGTTATCCCACACTAATAGTAGAAAACTAACAACATTCGCAATAGGGAATCATCATACCATGCATAGGACCCTGTTAACACCGCAACGCAAACGTCTACGTTTCGAGTGGTGCCATGACTGGGAAGCATGGGCTGTTCATGAATGGTGTCGCATTCTATTCATCGATCAATCACTGTTATGCACTACTCCGAATGATCGACGGACAGCGGTGTTACTCCTGGGGCCACGGTGTGGAGACCCATCGAATTTGACTTAGGTCACAGCTGGTAATAACTGAGGGAACTCTGTTGGCGCAACACTACGTCTTCAATATGCTGTGTCCTCATGGGTTACATCTCATGCGACCGCATTGCGGTGGCATTTTTCAGCAGCACAATGTTCGTCCACACACGGTACCTGTCTTTATGAACTGTGTGTGATGCTGAAGTACTCTCATGGCCAATAAAATCCCCAGATGTGTCCCCAATAGAAACATTTGTGTGAACAGCACAAATTTCCACTCTGTCCCTGTGCCAGTATCCAGCATATCTCAGACCAATTACAACAGTTGTGGGGAGACTTGCCTCAGGAGAGGCTACAGCGGCGTTATGGGACCCTTCCTAACCAAATCAGTGCACAAATCCAGGCCAGAGAGGGGAGGGGGAGGGGGGTGCAACATCGTACTGATAAATGGACTCTTACTACCAAATTCTTTATAAATTTGACTATTTTGTGATCAATGGATCAATGCAGTTGCGACACATACCGTCTTAACTCTAAGTTTCATTTCGTTTCTTCCATCCGTTCAGGGTGCTTCACTTTTTTGCGCTATAGTTGATGCATATTAATTTGGAATTGACTACACAGCGAATCTGTGCGGTAGCGGAAAAGACGAAATAAAAGGCTATTCTGATCCAAGTTACCACACCGAATGGGGCACATTGTCATTCAAAAATTTATTTCTGATTGTGGAACCCGTTCCAAATCAAATACTGTATAAATGTCTCAGTCGCGAGGCTGGCTGTGCTTAAATTATATCCGACCTCATATGCAGTACATACATGAAATATCCTAGGTTTTACTTAATTGTATTCAAAATAAAATACTATTCTTTAAAGTAAACTACATTGTAAACATTACGATACCAATCGGGTTCGAAAGTATTATTTAAGTGTGAATATAATTTTTAATGCGTGATGGTACTGGATCTTTAATATTCGCTGCACACCTCTCTCCATTCTACACTTCTGTCACATTGCGTTAAAACTTCAGACAAAAACCGCAAACTTTACTTTACGACGTTGTGACGAAGACTACATTAGTTTAAATCTCAATGGCGCATCGCGTGGTGAAAAAATTCGGCGCAAATTTACGAACACATCGAATACAGCTACAATACATGTCTTCGGTTCATGAAGGCTAACATGAAATCATACCACATTAAGTATTTTTTCTACGGCAGCTGCGAAATCATGACGTACGGTGTACTATCCGTACACATTTTAGATGACCATTATGTGGCTGACACTGGTATATATTTGTCAGATACACTTATTCTTGCCCCAGTCTAAGGTCATTCTGCTTGCTTCCGTAATGATATCACGAAGCATTTTCCAACTCGCTCTCTCGTTTCGTTTGAATACACGCTTCACTGTCGTCTGTACGCGACTGATATACGCCTAACGTTCTACTGCTGGATTTCGTCTAAGTTTTCGGTGCTATTCACCTCTATACAGTTGTTACGTCGCATCATGCCACTAAACAAGTGAACACCTCCCACCAGAACGCGAGGGAAAGCTGCGAAGTAGCGTCTCCTTTCCTACACGTTCTGTCTGCGCAAGAGAATTTTCATATTCAGAATAGTTTTCCAGTTTCTCTGTTATCTACATTTACACCTCTCCCAGTCCGCTTTGCTGACGTTCCATTTGTATAAGAGGTATAAGTATTTTGCACATGTGACATTTGCTAACGGCGAAGGCAAGGACGACGACGACGACGACGACGACGACGACGACGACGACGACGACGACCAATGTTTAGGCCTGTGGGCCTGTCCAGTTCATAAAGTCAACTTCGTCCTTTGTCTCCCTAAACATCTTTTGGCTATCGGTTGGTATTAAACAACATTTTTGTATTCGCTCGTGTCCACTCCAAGAGCATGATTGGTCCATTTTTGTCGATAATCTTTTTTCTTCGGACGAGACCCATTCCCCATTCTCCTATAACTGATTCCTCCAGGAACGTCATTTCTGTGGCTCGAATTCGCCCCTGTTGATGGCCTTCGGGATCCATTATTTGCTACCATACATGAGTTTAGACTGCTTTTGTATTTTACAGTGTATCTGGGCCTCAGTGCGATATGTTTCCGAAATGGTGTTTCGAGTGTGTTGCACATCCGTGAGAATCTAGCTAAATCTCTCTCGACATCTCAAACACATTCTTTTATGATACTGCAGGCTAGGTAATCAAAATTTGATGACTGTTCAAGACAAGTGCCATCTAATCATGGTTTTTATCTTATTTCCTTTCCCTCAAAGGCTGCAACTCTGGATTTACATTCGTAGATTTCTTAATTGCGTGTTTTGGCTCTGTTGTGCAGTATATACACTCCTGGAAATTGAAATAAGAACACCGTGAATTCATTGTCCCAGGAAGGGGAAACTTTATTGACACATTCCTGGGGTCAGATACATCACATGATCACACTGACAGAACCACAGGCACATAGACACAGGCAACAGAGCATGCACAATGTCGGCACTAGTACAGTGTATATCCACCTTTCGCAGCAATGCAGGCTGCTATTCTCCCATGGAGACGATCGTAGAGATGCTGGATGTAGTCCTGTGGAACGGCTTGCCATGCCATGCCATTTCCACCTGGCGCCTTAGTTGGACCAGCGTTCGTGCTGGACGTGCAGACCGCGTGAGACGACGCTTCATCCAGTCCCAAACATGCTCAATGGGGGACAGATCTGGAGATCTTGCTGGCCAGGGTAGTTGACTTACACCTTCTAGAGCACGTTGGGTGGTACGGGATACATGCGGACGTGCATTGTCCTGTTGGAACAGCAAGTTCACTTGCCGGTCTAGGAATGGTAGAACGATGGGTTCGATGACGGTTTGGATGTACCGTGCACTATTCAGTGTCCCCTCGACGATCACCAGAGGTGTACGGCCAGTGTAGGAGATCGCTCCCCACACCATGATGCCGGGTGTTGGCCCTGTGTGCCTCGGTCGTATGCAGTCCTGATTGTGGCGCTCACCTGCACGGCGCCAAACACGCATACGACCATCATTGGCACCAAGGCAGAAGCGAATCTCATTGCTGAAGACGACACGTCTCCATTCGTCCCTCCATTCACGCCTGTCGCGACACCACTGGAGGCGGGCTGCACGATGTTGGGGCGTGAGCGGAAGACGGCCTAACGGTGTGCGGGACTGTAGCCCAGCTTCATGGAGACGGTTGCGAATGGTCCTCGCCGATACCCCAGGAGCAACAGTGTCCCTAATTTGCTGGGAAGTGGCGGTGCGGTCCCCTACGGCACTGCGTAGGATCCTACGGTGCGTCGCTGCGGTCCGGTCCCAGGTCGACGGGCACGTGCTCCTTCCGCCGACCACTGGCGGTAACATCGATGTACTGTGGAGACCTCACGCCCCACGTGTTGAGCAATTCGGCGGTACGTCCACCCGGCCTCCCGCATGCCCACTATACGCCCTCGCTCAAAGTCCGTCAACTGCACATACGGTTCACGTCCACGCTGTCGCGGCATGCTACCAGTGTTAAAGACTGCGATGGAGCTCCGTATGTCACGGCAAACTGGCTGACACTGACGGCGGCGGTGCACAAATGGTGCGCAGCTAGCGCCATTCGACGGCCAACACCGCGGTTCCTGGTGTGTCCGCTGTGCCGTGCGTGTGATCATTGCTTGTACAGCCCTCTCGCAGTGTCCGGAGCAAGTATGGTGGGTCTGACACACCAGTGTCAATGTGTTCTTTTTCCATTTCCAGGAGTGTAGACTGAATTCTGTACATTATCATATGAGAAGGTAATAATAGAGTGGTCATTGGCAAAGAGTAAGATGTTGGATCTGAATACCGAGCCTAAAATCTTTGGTCTCACATATACGAGAGAACTTCACAAAGTATGTTTATGTTATGAGAGGAAAGTAAGAGTTATTGAATGACGAACGACACTTCAAAGTGACAGACGTATTACACTATTTTTCAGCATAGTCACCAAGTCTCTGTAAAAAATGTGTCTAAGGTCCTACACTCCTACCAATCTTACAGCCCCTCTGTCATAGAAACCCGCTCCTTGGCCAGGGAGCCATTCGAGAACCGCTGTGTGCACATTCTCATCCGTCGAACACACTGTCATTGCTGCGTGTCATTTCCTTGACTGCGTGAACATTGTCCTCTATGTCTATGTCTACGACCTTCCTTCGCGATCAACATCACCCACGTTGCGCGGTCCTTCTCAAATTACTGGCACCATTTCACTACGGCTGGACTCAACATTGCATTTGGTCCATATACCGCCAGAATTTCACGGTGCAATTTAGACATTTTACCCACAAGAGTGGTCCTGTTCTGCGTACTTCAACTCTGGAGTTCGTTTCCAGCTGCCGCTCCATTTCACTCCCACACTGTGATATACCTGTTATCCATAGCACAGCAGAATGTGTGTGTGTGTGTGTGTGTGTGTGTGTGTGTGTGTGTGTGTGTGTGTGTGTTAAACGCGCCTATTGCTTGGAGATGAGTCGGCTGGAGACCGATGTATACAATCGCGACGCAACGGCTGCACTAATGGCGACCTCAGGAAAGCAAATGGTTGCAGTGAAAGCGTTTGGAAGCACTCTTTACTGAGCAGTCAAAAATTCCTATTACGTTTTGGAGCAGAACGGCAGTCAAGTTTTGGAATCTGCAGTTAGCTCGTTGGCGTCTCGCTTTAGCCCTCGCTGACTAGCCTCTGCTAGATTCTGTAAGCGATGTCTCGCTTTCGATGGTGGATAACAACCCTTGTCGGGAATCGGCCGTGAGTATCCCTGGACTTTTTAACTTCTAGAGCAAAATTTTCAGATCTCTCTTTAAAGTAGGCGTGCAAAACGCTTCGTAGGCCATATCTATTTTTTAAGGGGGAGGGGGTGCGTTTGCGTCTTCGATTCAAACAGGCAGCGACTGCCGACTTCTATATTAGAACACGTTTTACTGTGGTAAGCTGGCTTCTGCGCCCAGACAACGGGTTCCGTCTTTCGAATCTAGGCCACATGTGAAATCAAGATGGATGTGGCTGGGTTCCAGTACTACAGGAGACTTGCATACACAACAGTCTGTCGCTGGATTCAGCCACATAGATTAAATGAAGGGCTTATTTCAATAGTGGTACTAGTCCATTAGCTCCACTTTTCTGACTATAATGCTGCTGAAATTAATGATCCAAGCAAACAGTAAGAAAGGTTCATCTCTAGCAAGAAGCCATATGCTTTAATATTTATGGTATATCAACTGCAGATTTTCAGCGCTCATTTAACTTTAGGACTGTTTCTCTAAATGAACAAGAATGGACTTATCACTATTGAAATAAGCCCTTCAAATATATACGCGTGACATTAAAAAGTTATGCGAAATGCGGGAAGCTACAAAATCAGTTGCAGATAGACCAAATGAAGGCATTAATTTTCTTGGAAGAATCCTGGAAGAACAGTGGAACTGCAAAGTAGACTGTACAAGACACTTTCGCGATCTGTCCGTACCGTTTGGAACTTTTGCCAGGTCAGATTAAGGAAATATCTTGTGAATTCTGTAATGTGCTAATACATAAGTAACCAGCCAAAGAGGGTGTTTAAAGAAGCATTACCTGAAACAGACTGTAAAGCTACTCTGATGCCTCCGACGCATATCTCGCAATGGAACGGCATTTAGTCAGTCATTTTCCTTTGCTCCAAACAAAGGAAAACAAGGTGTTATGATGCTCTCTCCTCCATGCATTATACAATGGATTCCAAAGTATGTATAGGGTGAGTTTATCTTGAGGCAATGAAATCTCGAAAACTACGCATCGGATTAAGAAACGACAAAATATGTATCCAATATTTTGAGAAGTTGTATCCAGCGATACGAGTGTTGCTCCCCTCCCGCTACCCCATCCCCAGAGAGTGACGCAAAGTGCAACTTTGAAATCTTAAATAGTAACATTTCATTTTTATTGTAGAATCTGGTTCTACCATAAAATATGACTTTTGCATGTAACACTTCTGTCGTTGTGCTGTAGATGGTGCTGTATTCGACAAATAACACTAGTGAGTTCCAAAACGGCAATGGTTTACATTTATAGAGAAAGTGGCAAGAATTTCGATAATGCTGTAAACCCTTATGCTCATTGTTTTTTAAACAGGGTGTGATCGGGCGCTTCTTTTGGTCGGGTTATTCGACAGATCTCCACACAGGGAACTGTACAACCACGGAAAGGAAACCGTCGAAAAACAGTTGCAGGAGTGACTGACTAAACTGCGATAAATATAATCTGTTTCGTATTTCTCTGCATCAGGAATTCCATGTCAATGATTTCCAGAACAGTAGCATTTTGCCACTGGTCGCCTCAGCAGATACCGAGAGACCACAATTAGTTTGCTAGAATATTTTTCTCTGATGAGTCGATCTTCACGAACCATGGTACGATTAATCGACACAGCATGCAGTATTGGAATGTGGAAGACCCACTTTGTTACGCCAATTTGAACTTTAGCGTTCGTGGGATGTGGATGTTTGGTGTGGACTAACTGGTGACTAACTGATTGGTCCATTATTTATCGATAGAACCTCAAATGGTAAGAATTATTTAACATTCTTTGAGGACGATTTTCCACTATTGCTTGCAGACATTTCGTTGGACTTGCGACACTGTCTTTTGCAACATTACGGTTGTCCAGCACATTATTCTGTAGCAGCACCTGAAGTATCAGATCGCACATACAATCGCCGATGGATCGGAAAAGGCAGTGATGAACCAAGCCGCCAAAACACGTGCGAAAGTTGAATTCATTTATTAAACGATGCCAAATACCGTACGTCTGCTTTTCTCGTACATATCTCACAATCAACTACAGTGAATTTTAAGAGCCAAAAGCCCGCATCTCGTGGTCGTGCGGTAGCGTTCTCGCTTCCCACGCCCGGGTTCGATTCCCGGCGGGGTCAGGGATTTTCTCTGCCTCGTGATGGCTGGGTGTTGTGTGATGTCCTTAGGTTAGTTAGGTTTAAGTTCTAGGGGACTGATGACCATAGATGTTAAGTCCCATAGTGCTCAGAGCCATTTGAACCATTTAAGAGCCAAAATCTGTGGGTTCAAACTCTAAGTCGTATGTTTACCTAGTAGCATAACTGCCTTAATTCCTGGGCTGCAAGATCGCCAGATCTTATTTAGCCTGACTTCTGTGTGTGGTTACTTTAAGAGAAGTTTAAAATGAAGTGCCAACAACGCGCGGTAACATGATTCAACGTACCACCAATGCATGTCAGTAGATTCCATCGGAAACAACTGTCGAACAATTCCATGTGCAGATAAATAAGTGCATCCAAGAGGACGGCGACTTTTTGAGCATTTGCTGTTAAATAATTCGTACAACCGAGCACCCCGTTCGTTGGGTAGGACACACCTGAAACGAAAACCCCGTTGGTTTTTCTCAGAATTACTGAATACGTTTCCTTTTTTGACCCAGTGCATTTTTTTCGAGGTAGTATAGTTCTGAAGCTCGAATGTGTTATTCGTCGACTATCTATCGCGCAACGACAAATGTTTAACAGTTGGAAAAAAGGAAGTAAACTTTATTATTTCAAAAGTAATCGCCACAAGTTAATACATTTATCCTACTGTGAAAAAAGACGGGCAGTGCTCTGTGGAAAAATGTTTGCTGTTGTCTAACGAACCATGATTGTATCCAGGTGTGCATCTCTTCGTCCGAAGCAAGCCGACGGCCACGAAAGTCTTTCTTCGAGGCTTCAGAAGTACGGAAATCTCATGGTGAGGGATCGAGCCCACATGTTGCCAAGGTAGTTTCAAATACGCTGCAGACGTTTCGCTGGGAAACCCATGCTACATATCCTCCATACATTCCCGATCTCTCCATTTTTTGGAGCCCTGAACAAAGACATTCGTGTCAATTTGCTTCGGACGAAGAGGTGCACACCTGCGTACAATCATGACACTGTGGGTAACCGCCAACATTTTTCCATGAAGGCACCGGCAGTCTTGTCGTACAGTGCAATACATGTATTAACAGTTATGGTGATCTTGCCACGGTTCGAGCGGCTGTCCCCGTCGGAGGTTAGAGTCCTCTCTCGGGCATGGGTGTGAGTGTTGTCCTTAGATTAAATAGTGTGTAAGCCTGGGGACCCATGACCTTAGTAGCTTTGTCTCATTGGAACGCACTACAAAAAAAAATTATGGTGATTCCTTTTGAAGTACAGTTTTTACTTTTTGTCCATCCATTTGAATGTTTCTTATAATTTTTTCCATTCGACATACTGCGTTAGTTTTTTTTTAATGCTGACTGAAACTAATTAAAAACTCAACTTACACTCAACATCCCACACTCAATTTGAATTAAGGTTGTGTATCATTCATAGTCAAAAAGCCTACAAAGCAGAATATTTTTTAAACATTTTTCAGGCTTATGACATTGACATTTGCACGTTTTTGTGCATGGTGCTTCGCTTTGATGGCCTCTTGTATGCTACGAGGCACAATCTTTGTCATAGTTGTCCCACTTCCCATCATTACTTACTCTGCACCGCGGTCTTCCTTTTACCAGAAGATAACGTCGTTTCATGCGTCGCCAACTTTGAGTCGACTGTGCTGGAGGCGAATGGAACGTTACGGAATAACAGGAAGGTGGCAAAATAATGAAAGCAAGGTTATTTGTTTCTTCCGTTTCATTTCTCCTTTTTGAACTCTTACACGGGCTCACAAACACATACCACCGCGTGACGTCCAAAGTACTCCAATACACCCATTTATAAGACCTCTAGCGATTGGCGTTATGAAACAGAAACAACGCTCTCGTAACGACATGAAGTTCTCTGACGGCTTTCCCAAAAATTCTGGATCTACGAGGTCAATTAGAGCCCTTCCTCGTCAGCCAGACAATTTTTGGAGGTCGGCTAATTTTAAAACACGACCAGCAAACTATGGAATGGGCGAGAATCCTCTCCATGTTAAACAGAAACCACACCAGAATAAGAGAGAAGCCAAAATAGATTTAAAGTAGAACCCGGATCTTTACAAGCGTCGTCTGTTGGTAGCTTATACTGTTGCTCACAGTTCTATTAGTTTATGATTTTATTTATAGCTTTCATTTTTCCAGGAACTTTATGTAAGTGTGATTAATTCACTCCGAGTTATAAGCCGCCTTTGGTTGCAGTTATCACATACACTACGTTATTTTGCGGTATTTCACGTTATTATGGTGTGTTAGCGAATGTTTTATTAATAGGCCGATCCTGTTTTAACGCTTGCTTATCCACAGCATAAGCCAGAGCTCAACTTCCGAAGATGGCAGATTGATCTGTGGAATCCAGTTAAGTCAAAATTTGCAGCTGACGACTGGAATTTTACTTTGGAAAAATTCTGTTTGTGTCCGCTGCAAAACGTTCTGATGTATGAAGGAACAGCGGTAAAAAAACTGACTAATTGGGAGAAATTTATTTCAAATCTCTATCTGGACCTTCAGATCCAGTTTTCTCGTAGTTTTACTGAACGACCTGAGGCGAATGTCGAAACGGATCCTTTCATTAGGCCACGCACGGCTTGCTTCCCTGTCCAAGTGAGAAACAGCTCCATTTTAAGTGATCATGCTACCGAGGGAACGTTAAGCCTTACCCTTCTTTCCATGTCTTTGCGTCTGAACGGAAACAAACGGACCAGTTTTGGTTTAAGTCGCACTCATTGGGACCAGCTGCATAGTAAGAGCTCAGGTCTCATTACTGTCAGCTCAGAACGATATTGTTTTCTTCAGAGGGCTATAATACCATACGGACAGATTTCACCCCTCATTTAAGTTATGAGGAGGTTCCTACAATATACCAATGAGTCACTTCTACTTGCTGTAACCTGTTACCTGATAACAAGCACAAGTGAGAAATCAGTGCATAGTCTGTAGCTTTTTTTTTCTTAGAGCGACCTTAGTTTCCGCAATTTTTTAGGCACATTGATTTACTTTGTTTGCTGATTCGATAGTTTAACTTCAAACTAAGCATTCAAGGTCGCTGGAACACTAAGGCCTCAGAGAGAATCTGGAGATTTCAACTTCACTATTCACACGTGATTTGACTTTTCTGGTGGATGGAACGGAGTCATGGCATATCTATGAACTATCTTCAGTAGCTTTTTATTTTAATTATGTTTCTGTCGTTCAACGCTTCGTCAAATTGAGACAGGGTAAAAGAAACGTCCAGCTAAATGTCAAAAATTATCTTACAGTACATAACGTGGACTAGCAGTTCTCGTACTTAATAGATTGCATTTCGAGAGTACATTTTCCTGATGGTAAATCATTAGAGACAGACAAGGTAGTTCCATCTCTGATTCCAACGATGGAAGAAGGTGCTGCTCCCCTTTCCCTAAAGAAAAACAGGTTCGTTGAATTTACCGCTCAGGGACTCTATAGGTTATTATAATTGTGCAGAATTCAAGTGACTGATACTAGTCCATCCATATCTAGCGCGTAAGTCACCAGCACGTACAGCTAGGAGTAACTGGCTCTGACTAAATGCTAGAATCCGTATGTTGCCAAAGCTCGTCCATTCTCAGCCCAGCCGGCTCCTGGAACTTTTTCTTTACAGCTTGAAAGAGTCTTTTTAAGGCATTGTGTTTCTGGCTGCGGAACGGTTGTGCCCGTTTCTCTCCGTCCCAGGTTGCAAAAGGATTTCGTCCGCACTATAATGTAGGTCGTTATTCGACATTTTAGTACGTTGTCTTCTAGGAAGTAATTTCACAGTGCGTTATATCTCAACGCGAACGCAGAGAGAATGGTGTGGCTTATTGCAAAATGTACGATTCGGAAATGACTGCCAAGAACCTTCTGGCTGCTCAAATTTTATTCTCTCTCTTATGAGATACGATTGTCAAGATTTTATGCCTCTGTGGTTATGAGACATTACAAGGCACACTTATCACAAAAGCCTTACGTTTGTTCTTGGGTCTTTCGTTTTCGCTCGCGTTTATTACAATTGTTGGTATCTTGACGTCGGGTGACGTCCTGCATTTCTTCTGAGAAAACAGCGCTGTTCAAAGCTCATTCAGTCGGACTGTTTCTTACGTTGTTAGACGACGTTCGCTGGAAGCTTATCATAGTGGGCTAATAAACTCTGTCGTAACTATATTACAGAACTTACTAGTCTGCTGCGACTGCATACTAAGCCACTGACGCACTGTCACGAACAGTAAGGTGAGTCACAAGCGTCCGATTTCACCGTCTGTAGCAGAAGGGGTGAGTTTCATTAGACAGCCCGATGAGTCATAAGCAACTTCACTCATGGCACTGATAACTGCTTCTGCGAACTCGATCCTCTGCTGACAGGGTTGCCAGATCTAAAAACACAAAAGCCAGATTCGGCGTCGTATGTAGTCAGACATTTTGTCCTAAAAGTCGGACTACCAATTTTAAACAGAAATAGTCAGCTGAATACTTTCTGTCGTTAGTTAATAATTACAGTCTTTTTTTGTTGCGAAATCAACCTGCATTGTTTGTCGTAATGCGGAAACGGGGCGATTTGTCTTACATCCAAAAGGGCATGATCATTGGCTTTCGGGCCAAGAGTGGAAGCACTTCTGAAACGGCTAAGTTTGTCAGCTGTTCGCTTGCCATGCATGACAAAATGCTGATATCCAAAACCAACGCTGAGGCAACTGGTGCAGCACATTACACAAAATATTGCATGACACTAATGTTTTTTTCCTCCCTTAATTGAAGGTATGGAAGTAGTCCACAACAATGTTCAATTAGTCTCGAGCTGTCATGGCGCCTTCGACTTCTTTCACAGATCTGAACTACGTCTGTGACGCGGTGCGTATTTCGAACAACGCCTGGATGACAGCATCTTTGGACACGACCATAGACATGGTGGAACAAGAGACTTTATTCATCCGACCAGGCGACACGTTTCCACTTACCTACAGTCCAGTTTAGATGATCACGTGTCCAGTGCTATCGAATTGACAATGTCATTCGGTCAAGATGGGGTCGTCCGCCCCCAGTAGCTGAGTTGTCAGCGGGACAATGTCAGTCCTGAGGACCCGGGTTCGATTCCCGGCTGGGTAGGAGATTTTCTCCGCTCAGGGACTGGGTGTTGTGTCGTCCTAATCATCTTCATTTCATCCCCATCGACGCGCCAGTCGCCGAAATGGTGTCAAATCTTAAGACTTGCACCCGGCGAACAGTCTACCCCGACGGGAGGCCCTAGTCACACGACATTTAACACTGGGACATACAGGGTCTGCTGCCGATTCGCATGAACGTACGCTGAACGGTGTGCTCCAAAACACTTTGGTCTGTACAATCACTGAACTCTGTAGTGATGTCTGCCACAAATTGCCGCGTATTCGACTTTAGATATCGGCAGGCAGGCCTCCAACCTGCACGTTCTGTGATGAGGCGTGGAGGTCCTACACCTTGTCGCCGACACGTAGTTTCACCGACCTTCGACCGCTTTCCATAGTTTCCCACGACTGCAGCTCGCCAACAGTCGACCGGCTTCGCCTTTTCCGAGGTAGTCGTTCCCAGGCGCCGGGTCATAACTATCTGCCCATTGTCAAAGCAGCTTATGACAATATATTTCCCCCGCTTGCGGCCTTTATCGTTGCTAGAATGACTTCCCGCTCGTTCTCCGCTCCTCTTATTTACTCTCCTTGCCGCTTCACGTCCCCCGTTCTCTACCAGACGGCTCTGTCTCGTGGTGGGCAGTGGCCATGTTTTTGCCATCAGTGTGTTTCAGAGACGTAAACATGATCTGCCACACAATCATGCCTCATGCTTTTTATCCCAGGATCCGAAGCCATCCTAACTGGTGTAACCTATTCAGTGGCATATTTTATCAATTGCTCTGAAACAAATATAGCCGTCTTAAATTTGATAGTACTCTAAGATTGGTTTCTGCCTTCACCTTGGGTAAACATTTGACTGTAGTAATTGTCACGTTCTTGATTATTAACAAAGTTTCCAAAACAAATCATAGTACGTGATGCTGCTACTTATCTGTCGTCGATATGCTCGAATAGTATGTTCAAAAACGGCTTCTAACACGCACACACAAGTAAGACTTAACCTGCTGCGATTTTATGCCTCCATTAAT